>NC_063445.1:37938865-39138865 GCF_020379485.1 Brassica napus
TGATTTGAAAGTGGGATATTTCTTTCATCTACTCCTATAGAATTATTCAACTTCATGGTGATTCTCCACTACTTTATGGATCCAAAGACAGCTTTCTCACATCGCGATTCATCCTGGTTTGATTAGAAACAAGAAGTTGTCATATTCCTAAAAGGAAAATGGATCACCTGATTTGAAAGTGGGATAACTTCTTCATCCTAACTCCTATGAGATTATTCAACTTCCTGGATATTCTCCACTACTTTATGTATCCAAAATACAGCTTTCACATCACGATTCATCCTGGTTTGATTAGAATGACAAAAGTTGTCATATTCCCAAACAGGAAAACTGGGATCACCTGATTTGAAAGTGGGATAACTTCTTCATCCTAACTCCTATGAGATTTATTCAACTTCCTGGTGATTCTCCACTACTTTATGTATCCAAATACAGATTCTCACATCGCGATTCATCCTGGTTTGATTAGAATGACAAAGAAGTTGTCATATTCCCAAACAGGAAAACTGGGATCACCTGATTTGAAAGTGGGATAACTTCTCCATCCTAACTCCTATGAGATTATTCAACTTCCTGGTGATTCTCCACCTTTATGGATCCAAATACAGCTTCTCACATCGCGATTCATCCTGGTTTGATTAGAATGACAAAGAAGTTGTCATATTCCAAAAAAAAAAACTGGGATCACCTGATTTGAAAGTGGGATAACTTCTTCATCCTAACTCCTATGAGATTTATTCAACTTCCTGGTGATTCTCCACTACTTTATGTATCAAAAACAGCTTCTCACATCGCGATTCATCCTGGTTTGATTAGAATGACGAAGAAGTTGTCATATTCCCAAACAAGAAAAACTGGGATCACCTGATTGAAAGTGGGATAACTTCTTCATCCTAACTCCTATGAGATTTATTCAACTTCCTGGTGATTCTCCACTACTTTATGTATCAAAATACAGCTTCTCACATCGCGATTCATCCTGGTTTGATTAGAATGACAAAGAAGTTGTCATATTCACAACAGAAAACTGGGATCACTGATTTGAAAGTGGGATAACTTCTTCATCCTAACTCCTACGAGATTTATTCAACTTCCTGGTGATTCTCCACTACTTTATGTATCCAAATACAGCTTCTCACATCGCGATTCATCCTGGTTTGATTAGAATGACAAAGAAGTTGTCATATTCCCAAACAGGAAACTGGGATCACCTGATTTGAAAGTGGGATAACTTCTTCATCCTAACTCCTATGAGATTTATTCAACTTCCTGGATATTCTCACTACTTTATGTATCAAATACACTTCTCACATCGCGATTCATCCTGGTTTGATTAGAATGACAAAGAAGTTGTCATATTCCCAAACAGGAAAAACTGGGATCACCTGATTTGAAAGTGGGATAACTTCTTCATCCTAACTCCTATGAGATTATTCAACTTCTGGTGATTCTCCACTATTTTATTAATCACATTCTCACATCGCGATTCATCCTGGTTTGATTAGAATGACAAAGAAGTTGTCATATTTCCAAACAGGAAAACTGGGATCACCTGATTTGAAAGTGGGATAACTTCTTCATCCTAACTCCTATGAGATTTATTCAACTTCCTGTATTCTCCACTACTTATGTATCCAAATACAGCTTCTCACATCGCGATTCATCCTGGTTTGATTAGAATGAAAAGAAGTTGTCATATTCCCAAACAGGAAAACTGGGATCACCTGATTTGAAAGTGGGATAACTTCTTCATCCTAACTCCTATGAGATTTATTCAACTTCCTGGTGATTCTCCACTACTTTATCGATCCAAATACAGCTTCTGATTCATTTTCGTTTGATTAGAATGACAAAAAAGTTGTCATATTCCCAAAAACGAAAACTGAGATCATCTGATTTGAAAGTGGAATAACTTCTTCATCCTAACTCCTATGAGATTTATTCAACTTCATGGTGATTCATCACTACTATATGTATCAAAATACAGCTTCTCATATCGCGATTCATCCTGGTTTAATTAGAATGACAAAGAAGTTGTCATATTCCCAAACAGGAAAACTGGGATCACCTGATTTGAAAGTGAGATAAATTCTTCATCCTAACTCCTATGAGATTTATTCACTTCCTGGGATTCTCCACTACTTTATGTATCCAAATACAGCTTCTCACATCGCGATTCATCCTGGTTTGATTAGAATGACAAAGAAGTTGTCATATTCCCAAACAGGAAAACTGGGATCACCTGATTTGAAAGTGGGATAAATTCTTCATCCTAACTCCTATGAGATTTATTCAACTTCCTGGTGATTCTCCACTACTTTATGTATCCAAATACAGCTTCTCACATCGCGATTCATCCTGGTTTGATTAGAATGACAAAGAAGTTGTCATATTCCAAAACAGAAAACTGGGATCACCTGATTTGAAAGTGGGATAACTTCTTCATCCTAACTCCTATGAGATTTATTCAACTTCCTGGGATTCTCCACTACTTTATGTATCAAATACAATTCTCACATCGCGATTCATCCTGGTTTGATTAGAATGACAAAGAAGTTGTCATATTCAAACAGGAAAACTGGGATCACCTGATTTGAAAGTGGGATAACTTCTTCATCCTAACTCCTATGAGATTTATTCAACTTCTGGTGATTCTCCACTACTTTATGTATCCAAATACAGCTTCTCACATCGCGATTCATCCTGGTTTGATTAGAATGACAACAAAGTTGTCATATTCCCAAACAGGAAAACTAGGATCACCTGATTTGAAAGTGGGATAACTTCTTCATCCTAATCCCTATGTGATTTATTCAACTTCCTGGTGATTCTCCACTACTTTAAGTAACAAAATATAGGCTCTCACATCGCGATTCATCCTGGTTTGATTAGAATGACAAAGAAGTTGTCATATTCCCAAACAGGAAAACTGGGATCACCTGATTTGAAAGTGGGATAACTTCTTCATCCTAACTCCTATGAGATTTATTCAACTTCCTAGGGATTCTCCACTACTTTATGTATCCAAATACAATTTCTCACATCGCGATTCATCCTGGTTTGATTAGAATGACAAAGAAGTGTCATATTTCCAAACAGGAAAACTGGGATCACCTGATTTGAAAGGGGATAACTTCTTCATCCTAACTCCTATGAGATTTATTCAACTTCCTGGTGATTCTCCACTACTTTATGTATCCAAATACAGCTTCTCACATCGCGATTCATCTGGTTTGATTAGAATGACAAAGAAGTTGTCATATTCCCAACAGGAAAACTGGGATCACCTGATTTGAAAGTGGGATAACTTCTTCATCCTAACTCCTATGAGATTTATTCAACTTCTGGGATTCTCCACTACTTATGTATCCAAATACAGCTTCTCACATCGCGATTCATCCTGGTTTGATTAGAATGACAAAGAAGTTGTCATATTCCCAAACAGGAAAACTGGGATCACCTGATTTGAAAAGGGATAACTTCTTCATCCTAACTCCTATGAGATTTATTCAACTTCCTGGTGATTCTCCACTACTTTATGTATCCAAATACAGCTTCTCACATCGCGATTCATCCTGGTTTGATTAGAATGACAAAGAAGTTGTCATATTCCCAAACAGGAAAACTGGATCACCTGATTTGAAAGTGGGATAACTTCTTCATCCTAACTCCTATGAGATTTATTCAACTTCCTGGTGATTCTCCACTACTTATGTATCCAAATACAGCTTCTCACATCGCGATTCATCCTGGTTTGATTAGAATGACAAAGAAGTTGTCATATTCCCAAAAGAAAACTGGGATCACCTGATTTGAAAGTGGGATAACTTCTTCATCCTAACTCCTATGAGATTTATTCAACTTCCTGGTGATTCTCCACTACTTTATGTATCAAATACAGCTTCTCACATCGCGATTCATCCTGGTTTGATTAGAATGACAAAGAAGTTGTCATTCCCAACAGGAAAACTGGGATCACCTGATTTGAAAGTGGGATAACTTCTTCATCCTAACTCCTATGAGATTTATTCAACTTCCTGGTGATTCTCCACTACTTTATGTATCCAAATACAGCTTCTCACATCGCGATTCATCCTGGTTTGATTAGAATGACAAAGAAGTTGTCATATTCCAAACAGGAAAACTGGGATCACCTGATTTGAAAGTGGGATAACTTCTTCATAACTCTTATGAGATTTATTCAACTTCCTGGATATTCTCCACTACTTTATGTATCAAAATACAGCTTCTCACATCGCGATTCATCCTGGTTTGATTAGAATGACGAAGAAGTTGTCATATTCCCAAACAAGAAAACTGGGATCACCTGATTTGAAAGTGGGATAACTTCTTCATCCTAACTCCTATGAGATTTATTCAACTTCCTGTGATTCTCCACTACTTTATGTATCAAAATACGCTTCTCACATCGCGATTCATCCTGGTTTGATTAGAATGACAAAGAAGTTGTCATATTCCCAAACAGGAAAACTGGGATCACCTGATTTGAAAGTGGGATAATTCTTCATCCTAACTCCTATGAGATTTATTCAACTTCCTGGTGATTCTCCACTACTTTATGTATCCAAATACAGCTTCTCACATCGCGATTCATCCTGGTTTGATTAGAATGACAAAGAAGTTGTCATATTCCCAACACTAAAACTGGGATCACCTCATTTGAAAATGGGATAACTTCTTCATCCTAACTCCTATGAGATTTATTCAACTTCCTGGGATTCTCCACTACTTTATGTATCCAAATACAATTCTCACATCGCGATTCATGGTTTGATTAGAATGACAAAGAAGTTGTCATATTCCCAAACAGGAAAACTGGGATCACCTGATTTGAAAGTGGGATAACTTCTTCATCCTAACTCCTATGAGATTTATTCAACTTCCTGGTGATTCTCCACTACTTATGTATCCAAATACAGCTTTCACATCGCGATTCATCCTGGTTTGATTAGAATGACGAAGAAGTTGTCATATTCCCAAACAGGAAAAATGGGATCACCTGATTTGAAAGTGGGATAACTTCTTCATCCTAACTCCTATGAGATTTATTCAACTTCCTGGATTCTCCACTACTTATGTATCCAAATACATTCTCACATCGCGATTCATCCTGGTTTGATTAGAATGACAAAGAAGTTGTCATATTCCCAAACAGGAAAACTGGGATCACCTGATTTGAAAGTGGGATAACTTCTTCATCCTAACTCCTATGAGATTTATTCAACTTTTTGTGATTCTCCACTACTTTATGTATCAAAATACAGCTTCTCACATCGCGATTCATCCTGGTTTGATTAGAATGACGAAGAAGTTGTCATATTCCCAAACAAGAAAACTGGGATCACCTGATTTGAAAGTGGGATAACTTCTTCATCCTAACTCCTATGAGATTTATTCAACTTTCTGGTGATTCTCCACTACTTTATGTATCCAAATACAACTTCTCACATCGCGATTCATCCTGGTTTGATTAGAATGACAAAGAAGTTGTCATTCCCAAACAGGAAAACTGGGATCACCTGATTTGAAAGTGGGATAACTTCTTCATCCTAACTCCTATGAGATTTATTCAACTTCTGGTGATTCTCCACTACTTTATGTATCAAATACAGCTTCTCACATCGCGATTCATCCTGGTTTGATTAGAATGACAAAGAAGTTGTCATATTCCCAAACAGAAAAACTGGGATCACCTGATTTGAAAGTGGGATAACTTCTTCATCTAACTCCTATGAGATTTATTCAACTTCCTGGTATTCTCCACTACTTTATGTATCCAAATACAGCTTCTCACATCGTGATTCATCCTGGTTTGATTAGAATGACAAAGAAGTTGTCATATTCCCAACAAGAAAACTGGGATCACCTGATTTGAAAGTGGGATAACTTCTTCATCCTAACTCCTATGAGATTTATTCAACTTCATGGTGATTCTCCACTACTTTATGTATCCAAATACAGCTTCTCACATCGCGATTCATCCTGGTTTGATTAGAATGACAAAGAAGTTGTCATATTCCAAACAGGAAAACTGGGATCACCTGATTTGAAAGTGGGATAACTTCTTCATCCTAACTCCTATGAGATTTATTCAACTTCCTGGTGATTCTCCACTACTTTATGTATCCAAATACAGCTTCTCACATCGCGATTCATCCTGGTTTGATTAGAATGACAAAGAAGTTGTCATATTCCCAAACAGGAAAACTGGGATCACCTGATTTGAAAGTGGGATAACTTCTTCATCCTAACTCCTATGAGATTTATTCAACTTCCTGGATTCTCCACTACTTTATGTATCCAAATACAGCTTCTCACATCTCGATTCATCCTGGTTTGATTAGAATGACAAAAAGTTGTCATATTCCCAACCAGGAAAACTGGGATCACCTGATTTGAAAGTGGGATCACTTCTTCATCCTAACTCCTATGAGATTTATTCAACTTCTTGGTGATTCTCCACTACTTTATGATCCAAATACAGCTTCTTACATTGCGATTCATCCTGGTTTGATCAGAATGACAAGGAAGTTGTCATATTCCAAACAGGAAAACTGGGATCACCTGATTTGAAAGTGGGATAACTTCTTCATCCTAACTCCTATGAGATTTATTCAACTTCCTGGTAATTTCCACTACTTTATGTATCTTAGTACAGCTTCTCAGATCGCGATTCATCCTGGTTTGATTAGAATGACAAAGAAGTTGTCATATTCCCAACAGGAAAACTGGGATCACCTGATTTGAAAGTGGATAACATCTTCATCCTAACTCCTATGAGATTTATTCAACTTCCTGGTGATTCTCCACTACTTTATATATCCAAATTCAGCTTCTTACATCGCGATTCATCCTGGTTTGATTAGAATGACAAAGAAGTTGTCATATTCCAAACAGAAAACTGGGATCACCTGATTTGAAAGTGGGATAACTTCTTCATCCTAACTCCTATGAGATTATTCAACTTCCTGGTGATTCTCCACTACTTTATGTATCCAAATACAGCTTCTCAGATCGCGATTCATCCTGGTTTGATTAGAATGACAAAGAAGTTGTCATATTCCCAAACAGGAAAACTGGGATCACCTAATTTGAAAGTGGGATAACTTCTTCATCCTAACTCCTATGAGATTTATTCAACTTCATGGTGATTCTCCACTACTTTATGTATCCAAATACAGCTTCTCACATCGCGATTCATCCTGGTTGATTAGAATGACAAAGAAGAAGTGTCATATTCCCAAAAAAAAACTGGATCACCTGATTTGAAAGTGGGATAACTTCTTCATCCTAACTCCTATGAGATTTATTCAACTTCCTGGTGATTCTCCACTACTTTATGTATCCAAATACAGCTTCTCACATCGCGATTCATCCTGGTTTGATTAGAATGACAAAGAAGTTGTCATATTCCCAAACAGGAAAACTGGGATCACCTGATTTGAAAGTGGGATAACTTCTTCATCCTAACTCCTATGAGATTTATTCAACTTCCTGGTGATTCTCCACTACTTTATGTATCCAAATACAGCTTCTCACATCGCGATTCATCTTGGTCTGATTAGAATGACAAAGAAGTTGTCATATTCCCAAAACAGAAAACTGGGATCACCTGATTTGAAAGTGGGATAACTTCTTCATCCTAACTCCTATGAGATTTATTCAACTTCCTGGTGATTCTCCACTACTTATGTATCCAAATACAGCTTCTCACATCGCGATTCATCCTGGTTTGATTAGAATGACAAGAAGTTGTCATATTCCCAAACAGGAAAACTGGGATCACCTGATTTGAAAGTGGGATAACTTCTTCATCCTAACTCCTATGAGATTTATTCAACTTCCTGGTGATTCTCCACTACTTTATGTATCCAAATACAGCTTCTCACATCGCGATTCATCCTGGTTTGATTAGAATGACAAAGAAGTTGTCATATTCCCAAACAGGAAAACTGGGATCACCTGATTGAAAGTGGATAACTTCTTCATCCTAACTCCTATGAGATTTATTCAACTTCCTGGTGATTCTCCACTACTTTATGTATCCAAATTAATTCTCACATCGCGATTCATCCTGGTTTGATTAGAATGACAAAGAAGTTGTCATATTCCCAAACAGGAAAACTGGGATCACCTGATTTGAAAGTGGGATAACTTCTTCATCCTAACTCCTATGAGATTTATTCAACTTCCTGGTGATTCTCCACTACTTTATGTATCCAAATACAGCTTCTCACATCGCGATTCATCTGGTTTGATTAGAATGACAAAGAAGTTGTCATATTCCCAAACAAGAAAACTGGATCACCTGATTTGAAAGTGGGATAACTTCTTCATCCTAACTCCTATGAGATTTATTCAACTTCCTGGTGATTCTCCACTACTTTATGTATCCAAATACAGCTTCTCACATCGCGATTCATCCTGGTTTGATTAGAATGACGAAGAAGTGTCATATTCCAAACAGGAAAACTGGGATCACTGATTTGAAAGTGGGATAACTTCTTCATCCTAACTCCTATGAGATTTATTCAACTTCCTGGTGATTCTCCACTACTTTATGTATCCAAATACAGCTTCTCACATCGCGATTCATCCTGGTTTGATTAGAATGACAAAGAAGTTGTCATATTCCCAAACAGGAAAACTGGGATCACCTGATTTGAAAGTGGGATAACTTCTTCATCCTAACTCCTATGAGATTTATTCAACTTCCTGGTGATTCTCCACTACTTTATGTATCCAAAGACAGCTTTCACATCGCGATTCATCCTGGTTTGATTAGAATGACGAAGAAGTTGTCATATTCCCAATTAGGAAAAATGGGATCACCTGATTTGAAAGTGGGATAACTTCTTCATCCTAACTCCTATGAGATTTATTCAACTTCCTGGTGATTCTCCACTACTTTATGTATCAAAATACAGCTTCTCACATCGCGATTCATCCTGGTTTGATTAGAATGACAAAGAAGTTGTCATATTCCCAAACAGGAAAACTGGGATCACCTGATTTGAAAGTGGGATAACTTCTTCATCCTAACTCCTATGAGATTTATTCAACTTCCTGGTGATTCTCCACTACTTTATGTATCCAAATACAGCTTCTCACATCGCGATTCATCCTGGTTTGATTAGAATGACAAAGAAGTTGTCATATTCCAAACAGGAAAACTGGGATCACCTGATTTGAAAGTGGGATAACTTCTTCATCCTAACTCCTATGAGATTTATTCAACTTCCTGTGTATTCTCCACTACTTTATGTATCAAAATACAGCTTCTCACATCGCGATTCATCCTGGTTGATTAGAATGACGAAGAAGTTGTCATATTCCCAAACAAGAAAACTGGGATCACCTGATTTGAAAGTGGGATAACTTCTTCATCCTAACTCCTATGAGATTTATTCAACTTCCTGGTGATTCTCCACTACTTTATGATCCAAATACCATTCTACATCGGATTCATCCTGGTTTGATTAGAATGACAAAGAAGTGTCATATTTCCAAACAGGAAAACTGGGATCACTGATTTGAAAGTGGGATAACTTCTTCATCCTAACTCCTATGAGATTTATTCAATTCCTGGTGATTCTCCACTACTTTATGTATCCAAATACAGCTTCTCACATCGCGATTCATCCTGGTTTGATTAGAATGACAAAGAAGTTGTCATATTCCAAACAGGAAACTGGGATCACCTGATTTGAAAGTGGGATAACTTCTTCATCCTAACTCCTATGAGATTTATTCAACTTCCTGGTGATTCTCCACTACTTTATGTATCCAAATACAGCTTCTCACATCGCGATTCATCCTGGTTGATTAGAATGACAAAGAAGTTGTCATATTCCCAAACAGGAAAACTGGGATCACCTGATTTGAAAGTGGGATAACTTCTTCATCCTAACTCCTATGAGATTTATTCAACTTCCTGGTGATTCTCCACTACTTTATGTATCAAAATACAGCTTCACATCGCGATTCATCCTGGTTTGATTAGAATGACAAAGAAGTTGTCATATTCCCAAACAGGAAAACTGGGATCACCTGATTTGAAAGTGGGATAACTTCTTCATCCTAACTCCTATGAGATTTATTCAACTTCCTGGTGATTCTCCACTACTTTATGTATCCAAATACAGCTTCTCACATCGCGATTCATCCTGGTTTGATTAGAATGACAAAGAAGTTGTCATATTCCCAAACAGGAAAACTGGGATCACCTGATTTGAAAGTGGGATAACTTCTTCATCCTAACTCCTATGAGATTTATTCAACTTTCTGGTGATTCTCCACTACTTTATGTATCCAAATACAGTCTCACATCGTGATTCATCCTGGTTTGATTAGAATGACAAGAAGTTGTCATATTCCCAAACAGGAAAACTGGGATCACCTGATTTGAAAGTGGGATAACTTCTTCATCCTAACTCCTATGAGATTTATTCAACTTCTGGTGATTCTCCACTACTTTATGTATCCAAATACAGCTTCTCACATCGCGATTCATCCTGGTTTGATTAGAATGACAAAGAAGTTGTCATATTCCCAAAAGAAAACTGGGATCACCTGATTTGAAAGTGGGATAACTTCTTCATCCTAACTCCTATGAGATTTATTCAACTTCCTGGTGATTCTCCACTACTTTATGTATCAAAATACAGCTTCTCACATCGCGATTCATCCTGTTTTGATTAGAATGACAAAGAAGTTGTCATATTCCCAAACAGGAAAACTGGTACCACATGATTTGAAAGTGGGATAACTTCTTCATCCTAACTCCTATGAGATTTATTCAACTTCCTGGTGATTCTCCACTACTTTATGTATCCAAATACAGCTTCTCACATCGCGATTCATCCTGGTTTGATTAGAATGACAAAGAAGTTGTCATATTCCCAAAAAAGAAACTGGGATCACCTGATTTGAAAGTGGGATAACTTCTTCATCCTAACTCCTATGAGATTTATTCAACTTTTTGGATATTCTCCACTACTTTATGTATCAAAATACAGCTTCTCACATCGCGATTCATCCTGGTTTGATTAGAATGACGAAGAAGTTGTCATATTCCCAAACAAGAACTGGGATCACCTGATTTGAAAGTGGGATAACTTCTTCATCCTAACTCCTATGAGATTTATTCAACTTCCTGGTGATTCTCCACTACTTTATGTATCCAAATACAGCTTCTCACATCGCGATTCATCCTGGTTTGATTAGAATGACCAAGAAGTTGTCATATTCCTAAAAAGGAAAACTAGGATCACCTTATTTGAAAGTGGGATAACTTCTTCATCCTAACTCCTATGAGATTTATTCAACTTCCTAGGGATTCTCCACTACGTTATGTATCCAAATACAACTTCATACATCGCGATTCATCCTGGTTTGATTAGAATGACAAAGAAGTTGTCATATTCCCAAAAAGAAAAATGGGATCACCTGATTTGAAAGTGGGATAACTTCTTCATCCTAACTCCTATGAGATTTATTCAACTTCCTGGATATTCTCCACTACTTTATGTATCAAAATACAGCTTCTACATCGCGATTCATCCTGGTTTGATTAGAATGACGAAGAAGTTGTCATATTCCCAAACAAGAAAACTGGGATCACCTGATTTGAAAGTGGGATAACTTCTTCATCCTAACTCCTATGAGATTTATTCAACTTCCTGGTGATTCTCCACTACTTTATGTATCCAAATACAGCTTCTCACATCGCGATTCATCCTGGTTTGATTAGAATGACAAAGAAGTTGTCATATTCCCAAACAGGAAAACTGGGATCACCTGATTTGAAAGTGGGATAACTTCTTCATCCTAACTCCTATGAGATTTATTCAACTCCTGGTGATTCTCACTACTTTATGTATCCAAATACAACTTCTCACATCGCGATTCATCCTGGTTTGATTAGAATGACAAAGAAGTTGTCATATTCCAAAACAGGAAACTGGGATCAACGGATTTGAAAGTGGGATAACTTCTTCATCCTAACTCCTATGAGATTTATTCAACTTCCTGGATATTCTCCACTACTTTATGTATCAAAATTCATTTTGGTTTAATTAGAAAGACAAAGAAGTTGTCATATTCCCAAACAGGAAAAATGGGATCACCTGATTTGAAAGTGGGATAACTTCTTCATCCTAACTCCTATGAGATTTATTCAACTTCATGGTGATTCTCCACTACTTTATGTATCCAAATACAGCTTCTCACATCGCGATTCATCCTGGTTTGATTAGAATGACAAAGAAGTTGTCATATTCCCAAACAGGAAAACTGGGATCACCTGATTTGAAAGTGGGATAACTTCTTCATCCTAACTCCTATGAGATATTCAACTTCCTGGATTCTCCACTACTTTATGTATCAAAATACAGCTTCTCACATCGCGATTCATCCTGGTTTGATTAGAAGTTGTCATATTCCAAACAGGAAAACTGGGATCACTGATTTGAAAGTGGGATAACTCTTCATCCTAACTCCTATGAGATTTATTCAACTTCCTGGGATTCTCCACTACTTTAGTATCCAAATACAACTTCTCACATCGCGATTCATCCTGGTTTGATTAGAATGACAAAGAAGTTGTCATATTCCCAAATAGGAAAACTGGGATCACCTGATTTGAAAGTGGAATAACTTCTTCATCCTAACTCCTATGAGATTTATTCAACTTCCTGGTGATTCTCCACTACTTTATGTATCCAAATACAGTCTCACATCGCGATTCATCCTGGTTTGATTAGAATGACAAAGAAGTTGTCATATTCCCAAATAGGAAAACTGCGATCAACGGATTTGAAAGTGGAATAACTTCTTCATCCTACCTCCTATGAGATTTATTCAACTTCCTGGTGATTCTCCACTACATTATGTATCCAAATACAGCTTCTCACATCGCGGTTCATCTTTGTTTGTTTAGAATGACAAAGAAGTTGTCATATTCTCAAAAACAAAAACTGGGATCACCTGATTTGAAAGTGGGATAACTTCTTCATCCTAACTCCTATGAGATTTATTCAACTTCCTGGTGAATCTCCATTACTTTATGATCCAAATACAGCTTCTCACATCGCGATTCATCCTGGTTGATTAGAATGACAAAGAAGTTGTCATATTCCAAACAGGAAAACTGGGATCACCTGATTTGAAAGTGGGATAACTTCTTCATCCTAACTCCTATGAGATTTATTCAACTTCCTGGATATTCTCCACTACTTTATGTATCAAATACAGCTTCTCACATCGCGATTCATCTTGGTTTGATTAGAATGACAAAGAAGTTGTCATATTCCCAAACAGGAAAAATGGGATCACCTGATTTGAAAGTGGGATAACTTCTTCATCCTAACTCCTATGAGATTTATTCAACTTCCTGGTGATTCTCCACTACTTTATGTATCCAAATACAGCTTCTCACATCGCGATTCATCCTGGTTTGATTAGAATGACGAAGAAGTTGTCATATTCCCAAACAGGAAAACTGGGATCACCTGATTTGAAAGTGGGATAACTTCTTCATCCTAACTCCTATGAGATTTATTCAACTTCTGGGATTTCCACTACTTTATGTATCAAAATACAGCTTCTCACATCGCGATTCATCCTGGTTTGATGATGAGAAAGTTGTCATATTCCAAACAGGAAAACTGGATCACCTGATTTGAAAGTGGGATAACTTCTTCATCCTAACTCCTATGAGATTTATTCAACTTTCTGGTGATTCTCCACTACTTTATGTATCCAAATACAGCTTCTCACATCGCGATTCATCTGGTTTGATTAGAATGACAAAGAAGTTGTCATATTCCCAAACAGGAAACTGGGATCACCTGATTTAAGTGGGATAACTTCTTCATCCTAACTCCTATGAGATTTATTCAACTTCCTGGTGATTCTCCACTACTTTATGTATCCAAATACAGCTTCTCACATCGCGATTCATCCTGGTTTGATTAGAATGACAAAGAAGTTGTCATATTCCAAACAGGAAAACTGGGATCACCTGATTTGAAAGTGGGATAACTTCTTCATCCTAACTCCTATGAGATTTATTCAACTTCCTGGTGATTCTCCACTACTTATGTATCCAAATACAGCTTCTCACATCGCGATTCATCTGGTTTGATTAGAATGACAAAGAAATTGTCATATTCCAAAACAAAAAACTGGGATCACCTGATTTGAAAGTGGGAACTTCTTCATCCTAACTCCTATGAGATTTATTCAACTTCCTGGTGATTCTCCACTACTTTATGTATCAAATACAGCTTCTCACATCGCGATTCATCCTGGTTTGATTAGAATGACAAAAAGTTGTCATATTCCCAACAGTAAAACTGGGATCACCTGATTTGAAAGTGGGATAACTTCTTCATCCTAACTCCTATGAGATTTATTCAACTTCCTGGTAATTCCACTACTTATGTATCCAAATACAGCTTCTCAGATCGCGATTCATCCTGGTTTATTAGAATGACAAAGAAGTTGTCATATTCCCAAACAGGAAAACTGGGATCACCTGATTTGAAAGTGGGATAACTTCTTCATCCTAACTCCTATGAGATTTATTCAACTTCCTGGTGATTCTCCACTACTTTATGTATCCAAATACAGCTTCTCACATCGCGATTCATCTTGGTTTGATTAGAATGACAAGAAGTTGTCATATCCCAAAAGAAAACTGGGATCACCTGATTTGAAAGTGGGATAACTTCTTCATCCTAACTCCTATGAGATTTATTCAACTTCCTGGATATTCTCCACTACTTTATGTATCAAAATACAGCTTCTCACATCGCGATTCATCCTGGTTGATTAGAGATGAGAAAAGAAGTTGTCATATTCCCAAACAGAAAACTGGGATCACCTGATTTGAAAGTGGGATAACTTCTTCATCCTAACTCCTATGAGATTTATTCAACTTCCTGGTGATTCTCCACTACTTTATGTATCCAAATACAGCTTCTCACATCGCGATTCATCCTGGTTTGATTAGAATGACAAAGAAGTTGTCATATTCCAAAAAGGAAAACTGGGATCACCTGATTTGAAAGTGAGGGATAACTTCTTCATCCTAACCTATGAGATTTATTCAACTTCCTGGTGATTCTCCACTACTTTATGTATCCAAATACAACTTCTACATCGCGATTCATCCTGGTTTGATTAGAATGACAAAGAAGTTGTCATATTCCAAAAAGGAAAACTGGGATCACCTGATTTGAAAGTGGGATAACTTCTTCATCCTAACTCCTATGAGATTTATTCAACTTCCTGGATATTCTCCACTACTTTATGTATCAAATACAGCTTCTACATCGGATTCATCCTGGTTTGATTAGAATGACGAAGAAGTTGTCAAATTCCCAAACAAGAAAACTAGGATCACCTGATTTGAAAGTGGGATAACTTCTTCATCCTAACTCCTATGAGATTTATTCAACTTCCTGGTGATTCTCCACTACTTTATGTATCCAAAGACAGCTTTCACATCGTGATTCATCCTGGTTTGATTAGAATGACGAAGAAGTTGTCATATTCCCAAACAGGAAAACTGGGATCACCTGATTTGAAAGTGGGATAACTTCTTCATCCTAACTCCTATGAGATTTATTCAACTTCCTGGTATTCTCCACTACTTTATGTATCAAAATACAGCTTCTCACATCGTGATTCATCCTGGTTTGATTAGAATGACAAAGAAGTTGTCATATTCCCAAACAAGAAAACTGGGATCACCTGATTTGAAAGTGGGATAACTTCTTCATCCTAACTCCTATGAGATTTATTCAACTTCCTGGTGATTCTCCACTACTTTATGTATCCAAATACAGCTTCTCACATCGTGATTCATCCTGGTTTGATTAGAATGACAAGAAGTTGTCATATTCCCAAACAGGAAAACTGGGATCACCTGATTTGAAAGTGGGATAACTTCTTCATCCTAACTCCTATGAGATTTATTCAACTTCCTGGGATTCTCCACTACTTTATGTATCCAAATACAGCTTCTCACATCGCGATTCATCCTGGTTTGATTAGAATGACAAAGAAGTTGTCATATTCCCAAAAAGGAAAACTGGGATCACCTGATTTGAAAGTGGGATAACTTCTTCATCCTAACTCCTATGAGATTTATTCAACTTCCTGGTATTCTCCACTACTTTATGTATCAAAATACAGCTTCTCACATCGCGATTCATCCTGGTTTGATTAGAATGACGAAGAAGTTGTCATATTCCCAAACAAGAAAACTGGGATCACCTGATTTGAAAGTGGGATAACTTCTTCATCCTAACTCCTATGAGATTTATTCAACTTCCTGGTGATTCACACTTTTATGTATCCAAAACAGCTTCTCACATCGCGATTCATCCTGGTTTGATTAGAATGACAAGAAGTTGTCATATTCCCAAACAGGAAAACTGGGATCACCTGATTTGAAAGTGGGATAACTTCTTCATCCTAACTCCTATGAGATTTATTCAACTTCCTGGTATTCTCCACTACTTTATGTATCAAATACAGCTTCTCACATCGCGATTCATCCTGGTTTGATTAGAATGACGAAGAAGTTGTCATATTCCCAAACAGGAAAACTGGGATCACCTGATTTGAAAGTGGGATAACTTCTTCATCCTAACTCCTATGAGATTTATTCAACTCCTGGTGATTCTCCACTACTTTATGTATCCAAATACAGATTCTCACATCGTGATTCATCCTGGTTTGATTAGAATGACCAAGAAGTTGTAATATTCCTAAATTGGAAAACTGGGATCACCTTATTTGAAAGTGGGATAACTTCTTCATCCTAACTCCTATGAGATTTATTCAACTTCCTAGGGATTCTTCACTACGTTATGTATCCAAATACAACTTCTTACATCGCGATTCATCCTGGTTTGATTAGAATGACAAAGAAGTTGTCATATTCCCAAAAAGGAAAACTGGGATCACCTGATTTGAAAGTGGGATAACTTCTTCATCCTAACTCCTATGAGATTTATTCAACTTCCTGGATATTCTCCACTACTTTATGTATCAAAATACAGCTTCTCACATCGCGATTCATCCTGGTTTGATTAGAATGACAAAGAAGTTGTCATATTCCCAAACAGGAAAAATGGGATCACCTGATTTGAAAGTGGGATAAGTTCTTCATCCTAACTCCTATGAAATTTAATCAACTTCTTGGTGATTCTCCACTACTTTGTATCCAAATACCGCTTCTCACATCGCGATTCATCCTGGTTTGATTAGAATGACAAAGAAGTTGTCATATTCCCAAACAGGAAAACTGGGATCACCTGATTTGAAAGTGGGATAACTTCTTCATCCTAACTCCTATGAGATTTATTCAACTTCCTGGATATTCTCCACTACTTTATGTATCCAAATACAGCTTCTCACATCGCGATTCATCCTGGTTTGATTAGAATGACGAAGAAGTTGTCATATTTCCAAACAGGAAAACTGGGATCACCTGATTTGAAAGTGGGATAACTTCTTCATCCTAACTCCTATGAGATTTATTCAACTTCCTGGTGATTCTCCACTACTTTATGTATCCAATACAGCTTCTCACATCGCGATTCATCCTGGTTTGATTAGAATGACAAAGAAGTTGTCATATTCCCAAACAGGAAAACTGGGATCACCTGATTTGAAAGTGGGATAACTTCTTCATCCTAACTCCTATGAGATTTATTCAACTTCCTGGTGATTCTCCACTACTTTATGGATCCAAATACAGCACCTCACATCGCAATTCATCTTGGTTTGATTAGAATGACAAAGAAGTTGTCATATTCCCAAATAGGAAAACTGGGATCAACTGATTTGAAAGTGGGATAACTTCTTCATCCTAACTCCTATGAGATTTATTCAACTTCCTGGTGATTCTCCACTACTTTATGTATCCAAATACAGCTTCTCACATCGCGATTCATCCTGGTTTGATTAGAATGACAAAGAAGTTGTCATATTCTCAAAAACAAAAACTGGGATCACCTGATTTGAAAGTGGGATAACTTCTTCATCCTAACTCCTATGAGATTTATTCAACTTCCTGGTGAATCTCCACTATTTTATGTATCCAAATACAGCTTCTCACATCGTGATTCATCCTGGTTTGATTAGAATGACAAAGAAGTTGTCATATTTCCAAACAGGAAAACTGGGATCACCGAATTTGAAAGTGGGATAACTTCTTCATCCTACTCCTATGAGATTTATTCAACTTCCTGGTAATTCTTCACTACTTAAGTTATCCAAATACAGCTTCTCAGATCACGATTCATCCTGGTTTGATTAGAATGACAAAGAAGTTGTCATATTCCCAAACAGAAAAACTGGGATCACCTGATTTGAAAGTGGGATAACTTCTTCATCCTAACTCCTATGAGATTTATTCAACTTCCTGGTGATTCTCCACTACTTTATGGATCCAAATACAGCTTCTCACATCGTGATTCATCCTGGTTTGATTAGAATGACAAAGAAGTTGTCATATTCCCAAAAAGGAAAACTGGGATCACCTGATTTGAAAGTGGGATAACTTCTTCATCCTAACTCCTATGAGATTTATTCAACTTCCTGGTGATTCTCCACTACTTTATGTATCAAATACAGCTTCTCACATCGCGATTCATCCTGGTTTGATTAGAATGACGAAGAAGTTGTCATATTCCCAAACAAGAAAACTGGGATCACCTGATTTGAAAGTGGGATAACTTCTTCATCCTAACTCCTATGAGATTTATTCAACTTCCTGGTGATTCTCCACTACTTTATGTATCCAAATACAGCTTCTCACATCGCGGATTCACCTGGTTTGATTAGAATGACGAAGAAGTTGTCATATTCCCAAACAGGAAAACTGGGATCACCTGATTTGAAAGTGGGATAACTTCTTCATCTAACTCCTATGAGATTTATTCAACTTCCTGGTGATTCTCCACTACTTTATGTATCCAAATACAGCTTCTCACATCGCGATTCATCCTGGTTTGATTAGAATGACAAAGAAGTTGTCATATTCCCAAACAGGAAACTGGGATCACCTGATTTGAAAGTGGGATAACTTCTTCATCCTAACTCCTATGAGATTTATTCAACTTCCTGGTGATTCTCCACTACTTTATGTATCCAAATACAGCTTTTCACATCGTGATTCATCCTGGTTGATTAGAATGACAAGAAGTTGTCATATTCCCAAACAAGAAAACTGGGATCACCTGATTTGAAAGTGGGATAACTTCTTCATCCTAACTCCTATGAGATTTATCAACTTCCTGGTGATTCTCCACTACTTAATGGATCCAAATACAGCTTCTCACATCGCGATTCATCCTGGTTTGATTAGAATGACGAAGAAGTTGTCATATTCCCAAACAGGAAAACTGGGATCACCTGATTTGAAAGTGGGATAACTTCTTCATCCTAACTCCTATGAGATTTATTCAACTTCCTGGTGATTCTCCACTACTTTATGTATCCAAATACAGCTTCTCACATCGCGATTCATCCTGGTTTGATTAGAATGACAAAGAAGTTGTCATATTCCCAAACAGGAAACCAGGGATCACCTGATTTTAAAGTGGGATAACTTCTTCATCCTAACTCCTATGAGATTTATTCAACTTCCTGGATATTCTCCACTACTTTATGTATCAAAATACAGCTTCTCACATCGTGATTCATCCTGGTTTGATTAGAATGACGAAGAAGTTGTCATATTCCCAAACAGGAAAACTGGGATCACTGATTTGAAAGTGGGATAACTTCTTCATCCTAACTCCTATGAGATTTATTCAACTTCCTGGTGATTCTCCACTACTTTATGTATCCAAATACAGCTTCTCACATCGCGATTCATCCTGGTTTGATTAGAATGACAAAGAAGTTGTCATATTCCCAAACAGGAAAACTGGGATCACCTGATTTGAAAGTGGGATAACTTCTTCATCCTAACTCCTATGAGATTTATTCAACTTCCTGGTGATTCTCCACTACTTTATGTATCCAAATACCACTTCTCACATCGCGATTCATCCTGGTTTATTAGAATGACAAAGAAGTTGTCATATTCCTAAACAGGAAAACTGGGATCACCTGATTTGAAAGTGGGATAACTTCTTCATCCTAACTCCTATGAGATTTATTCAACTTCCTGGTGATTCTCCACTACTTTATGAATCCAAAAACAGCTTCTCACATCGCGATTCATCCGGGTTTGATTAGAATGACAAAGAAGTTGTCATATTCCCAAACAGGAAAACTGGGATCACCTGATTTGAAAGTGGGATAATTTCTTCATCCTAACTCCTATGAGATTTATTCAACTTCCTGGTGATTCTCCACTACTTTATGGATCAAAATACCGCTTCTCACATCGTGATTCAACCTGGTTTAATTAGAATGACAATGAAGTAGTCATATTCCCAAACAGGAAAACTAGGATCACCTGATTTGAAAGTGGGATAACTTCTTCATCCTAACTCCTATGAGATTTATTCAACTTCCTGGTGATTCTCCACTACTTTATGTATCCAAATACAGCATTTCACATCGCGATTCATCCTGGTTTGATTAGAATGACGAAGAAGTTGTCATATTCCCAAACAGGAAAACTGGGATCACCTGATTTGAAAGTGGAATAACTTCTTCATCCTAACTCCTATGAGATTTATTCAACCTCCTGGTGATTCTTCACTACTTTATGGATCCAAATACAGCTTCTCACATCGCGATTCATCCTGGTTTGATTAGAATGACAAAGAAGTTGTCATATTCCCAAACAGGAAAACTGGGATCACCTGATTTGAAAGTGGGATAACTTCTTCATCCTAACTCCTATGAGATTTATTCAACTTCCTGGTGATTCTCCACTACTTTATGTATCCAAATACAGCTTCTCACATCGCGATTCATCCTTGTTTGATTAGAATGACAAAGAAGTTGTCATATTCCCAAACAGGAAACTGGGATCACCTGATTTGAAAGTGGGATAACTTCTTCATCCTAACTCCTATGAGATTTATTCAACTTCCTGGTGATTCTTCACTACTTTATAGATCCAAATACAGTTCTCACATCGCGATTCATCCTGGTTTGATTAGAATGACAAAGAAGTTGTCATATTCCCAAACAGGAAAACTGGGATCACCTGATTTGAAAGTGGGATAACTTCTTCATCCTAACTCCTATGAGATTTATTCAACTTCCTGGTGATTCTCCACTACTTTATGTATCCAAATACAGCTTCTCACATCGTGATTCATCCTGGTTTGATTAGAATGACAAAGAAGTTGTCATATTCCCAAACAGGAAAACTAGGATCACCTGATTTGAAAGTGGGATAACTTCTTCATCCTAACTCCTATGAGATTTATTCAACTTCCTGGTGATTCTCCACTACTTTATGTATCCAAAGACAGCATTTCACATCACGATTCATCCTGGTTTGATTAGAATGACGAAGAAGTTGTCATATTCCCAAACAGGAAAACTGGGATCACCTGATTTGAAAGTGGGATAACTTCTTCATCCTAACTCCTATGAGATTTATTCAACTTCCTGTTGATTCTCCACTACTTTATGTATCCAAATACAGCTTCTCACATCGCGATTCATCCTGGTTTGATTAGAATGACGAAGAAGTTGTCATATTCCCAAACAGGAAAACTGGGATCACCTGATTTGAAAGTGGGATAACTTCTTCATCCTAACTCCTATGAGATTTATTCAACTTCCTGGTATTCTCCACTACTTTATGTATCCAAATACAGCTTTTCACATCGCGATTCATCCTGGTTTGATTAGAATGACAAGAAGTTGTCATATTCCCAAACAGGAAACTGGGATCACCTGATTTGAAAGTGGGATAACTTCTTCATCCTAACTCCTATGAGATTTATTCAACTTCCGGATATTCTCCACTACTTTATGTATCAAAATACAGCTTCTCACATCGCGATTCATCCTGGTTTGATTAGAATGACAAAGAAGTTGTCATATTTCCAAACAGGAAAACTGGGATCAACTGATTTGAAAGTGGGATAACTTCTTCATCCTAACTCCTATGAGATTTATTCAACTTCCTGGTGATTCTCCACTACTTTATGTATCCAAAAACAGCTTCTCACATCGCGATTCATCCTGGTTTGATTAGAATGACAAAGAAGTTGTCATATTCCCAAACAGGAAAACTGGGATCACCTGATTTGAAAGTGGGATAACTTCTTCATCCTAACTCCTATGAGATTTATTCAACTTCCTGGTGATTCTTCACTACTTTATGGATCCAAATACAGCTTCTCACATCGTGATTCATCCTGGTTTGATTAGAATGACAAAGAAGGTGTCATATTCCCAAACAGGAAAACTGGGATCACCTGATTTGAAAGTGGGATAACTTCTTCATCCTAACTCCTATGAGATTTATTCAACTTCCTGGTAATTCTCCACTACTTTATGTATCCAAATACAGCTTCTCAGATCGCGATTCATCCTTGTTTGATTAGAATGACAAAGAAGTTGTCATATTCCCAAACAGGAAAACTGGGATCACCTGATTTGAAAGTGGAATAACTTATTCATCCTAACTCCTATGAGATTTATTCAACCTCCTGGTGATTCTTCACTACTTTATAGCTCCATGTACAGTTTCTCGCATCGCGATTCATCCTGGCTTGATTAGAATGACAAAGAAGTTGTCATATTCCCAAACAGGAAAACTGGGATCACCTGATTTGAAAGTGGGATAACTTCTTCATCCTAACTCCTATGAGATTTATTCAACTTCCTGGTGATTCTCCACTACTTTATGTATCCAAATACAGCTTCTCACATCGTGATTCATCCTGGTTTGATTAGAATGACAAAGAAGTTGTCATATTCCCAAATAGGAAAACTAGGATCACCTGATTTGAAAGTGGGATAACTTCTTTATCCTAACTCCTATGAGATTTATTCAACTTCCTGGTGATTCTCCACTACTTTATGTATCCAAAGACAGCATTTCACATCGCGATTCATCCTGGTTTGATTAGAATGACGAAGAAGTTGTCATATTCCGAAATAGGAAAACTGGGATCACCTGATTTGAAAGTGGGATAATTCTTCATCATAACTCCTATGAGATTTATTCAACTTCCTGTTGAATCTCCACTACCTTATGTATCCTAATACAGCTTCTCACATCGCGATTCATCCTGGTTTGACTAGAATAACGAAGAAGTTGTTATATTCCCAAACAGCAAAACTGGGATCACCTGACTTCAAAGTGGAATAACTTCTTCATCCTAACTCCTCTGAGATTTATTCAACTTCCTAGTAATTCTCCACTACTTTAAGAAACCAAATACAGCTTTTCACATCGCGATTCATCCTGGTTTGATTAGAATGACAAGGAAGTTGTCATATTCCCACACAGGAAACTTGGGATCACCTTATTTGAAAGTGAGATAACTTCTTTATCCCAACTCCTATGAGATTTATTCAACTTTCCGGATATTCTCCACTACTTTATGTATCAAAATACAGCTTCTCACATCGCAATTCATCCTGGTTTGATTAGAATGACGTAGAAGTTGTCATATTTCCAAATAGGAAAACTGGGATCAACTGATTTGAAAGTGGGATAACTTATTCATCCTAACTCCTATGAGGTTTATTCAACTTCCTGGTGATTCTCCACTACTTTAAAAATCCAAAAACAGCTTCTCAGATTGCGATTCATCATGGTTTGATTAGAATAACAAAGAAGTTGTCATATTCCCAAACAGAAAAACTGGGATCACCTGATTTGAAAGTGGGATAACTTCTTCATCCTAACTCCTATGAGATTTATTCAACTTCCTGGTGATTCTCCACTACATTATGTATCCAAATACAGCTTCTCACATCGCGGTTCATCTTTGTTTGATTAGAATGACAAAGAAGTAGTCATATTCTCAAAAACAAAAACAGGGATCACCTGATTTGAAAGTGGTATAACTTCTTCATCCTAACTCCTATGAGATTTATTCAACTTCCTGGTAATTCTTCGCTACTTTAAGAATCCAAAAACAGCTTCTCAGATCGCGATTCATCGTGGTTTGATTAGAATGAAAAAGAAGTTGTCATATTCCCAAACAGGAAAACTGGGATCGCCTGATTTGAAAGTGGGATAACTTCTTCATCCTAACTCCTATGAGATTTATTCAACTTCAAGGTGATTCTTCACTACTTTATGGATCCAAATACAGCTTCTCACATCGCGATTCATCCTGGTTTGATTAGAATGAGAAAGAAGTTGTCATATTCCCAAACAGGAAAACTGGGATCACCTGATTTGAATGTGGGATAACTTCTTCATCCTAACTCCTATGAGATTTATTCAACTTCAAGTTGATTCTCCACTATTTTATGAATCCAAAGACAGAATTTCACATCGCGATTCATCCTGGTTTGATTAGAATGACAAAGAAGTTGTCATATTCCCAAACAGGAAAACTGGGATAACCTGATTTGAAAGTGGGATAACTTTATCCTAACTCCTATGAAATTTATTCAACTTCCTGGTGATTCTTCACTACTTTGTGGATCCAAATACTTCTTCTCACATCGTGATTCATCCTTAATTAGAATGACAAAGAAGTAGTCATATTCTCAAACTGGAAAACTGGGATCACCTGATTTGAAAGTGGGATAACTTCTTCATCCTAACTCCTATAAGATTTATTCAACTTCATGTTGATTCTCCACTATTTTATGTATCCAAAGACAGCATTTCACATCGCAATTCATCCTGGTTTGATTAGAATGACGAAGAAGTTGTCATATTATCAAATTGGGAAACTGGGATTACCTGATTTGAAAGTGGGATAACTTCTTCATCTTAACTCCTATGAGATTTATTCAACTTTTTGGTTATTCTCCGCTACTTTAAGAATCCAAATACAGCTTCTCAGATCGCGATTCATACTAGTTTGATTAGAATGACAAAGAAGTTGTCATATTCCCAAACAGGAAAATTGGGATCACTTGATTTGAAAGTGGGATAACTTCTTCATCCTAACTCCTATGAGATTTATTAAACTTCATGGTGATTCTTCACTACCTTATGGATCCAAATACAGCTTCTCACATCGCGATTCATTCTGGTTTGATTAAAATGACGTAGAAGTTGTCATATTTCCAAATAGAAAAACTGGGATCAAATGATTTGAAAGTGGGATAACTTCTTTATCCTAACTCCTATGAGATTTATTCAACATCCAGGTGATTCTCCACTACTTTAAGAATCCAAATACAGCTTCTCAGATTGCGATTCATCGTGGTTTGATTAGAATGACAAGAAGTTGTCATATTCCCAAACAGGAAAACTGGTATCACCTTATTTGAAAGTGGGATAACTTCTTCATCTTAACTCTTATGAGATTTATTCAACTTCCTAGTGATTCTCCACTACTTTATGTATCTAAATACAGCTTCTCAAATCGTGATTCACCCTGGTTTGATTAGAAGGACAAAGAAGTTGTCATATTCCCAAACTGGAAAACTAGGATCACCTGATTTGAAAGTGGGATAACTTCTTCATCCTAACTCCTATTAGATTTATTCAACTTCCAGGCAATTCTCCACTACTTTATGTATCAAAATACAGCTTCTCACTTCGCGATTCATCCTGGTTTAATTATAATGACAGAGAAAGTTGTCATATTCCCAAACAAGAAAACTAGGATCACTTGATTTGAAAGTGGGATAACTTCGTCATCCTAACTCCTATGAGAATTATTCAACTTCATAGTGATTCTCCACTACTTTATAGATCCAAAGACAGCTTCTCACACCGCCATTCATCCTGGTTTGATTAGAATGACAAAGAAGTTGTCATATTCCTAAATAGGAAAACTAGGATCACCTAATTTGAAAGTGAGATAACTTCTTCACCCTAACTCCTATGAGATTTATTCAACTTCCTAGTGATTCTCCACTACTTTACGTATCCAAAGACAGCATTTCACAATGCGATTCATCCTGGTTTAAAATTTTGGTAACTTCTTCATCCTAATTCCTATAAGATTTATTCAACTTCCTGGCTATTCTCTACTACGATATGTATCAAAATACAGCTTCTCAAATCGCGATTCATCCTGGTTTGATTAGAATGACAAAGAAGTTGTCATATTCCCAAATAGGAAAACTGGAATCAACTGATTTGAAAGTGGGATAATTCTTCATCATAACTCCTATGAGATTTATTCAACTTCATGGTAATTCTCCACTAATTTACGTATCCAAATATAGCTTCTCAGATCGCGATTCATCCTGGCTTAATTAGAATGACAAAGAAATTGTCATATTCCCAAACAGGAAAACTGGGATCACCTGATCTGAAAGTGGGATAAGTTCTTCATCCTAACTCCTATGAAATTTAATCAACTTCTTGGTGATTCTCCACTACTTTATGGATTCCCAATTAGGAAAAATGGGATCACCTGATTTAAAAGTGGGATAACTTCTTCATTCTAATTCCTATGAGATTTATTCAACTTCCTAGTGATTCTCCACTACTTTATGGATCCAAATACAGCTTTTCACATCGCGATTCATCCTGGTTTGATTAGAATGACAAAGAAGTTGTCATATTCTAAACAGGAAAACTGGGATCACCTGATTTGAAAGTGGGATAACTTCTTTCTCCTAACTCCTATGATATTTATTCAACTTCCTGGTGATTCTCCACTATTTTATGTATCCAATGACAGCATTTCAAATCGTGATTTATCCTAGTTTGATTAGAATGACGAAGAAGTTGCCATATTCCCAATTAGGAAAAGTGGGATCGCCTTATTCTCCACTACATTACGTATCGAAATATAGCTTCTTAAATCGCAATTCATCCTATTTGATTAGAATGACAAAGAAGTCGTCATATTTCCAAAAAGGAAAACTGGGATCAACTGATTTGAAAGTGGAATAACTTTTTCATCCTAACTCCTATGAGATTTATTCAAATTCCTGGTGATTCTTCACTACTTTTATGTATCCAAATAAAGATTTTCAGATCGCGATTCATCCTGGTTTGATTATAATGATAGAGAACTTGTCATATTCCCAAACAGGAAAATTGGGATCATCTGATTTGAAAGTGGGATAATTCTTCACTACTTTTATGTATCCAAATACAGCTTCTCACATCGCGATTCATCCTGGTTTGATTAGAATAACGAAGAAGTTGTTATATTCCCACACAGGAAAACTGAGATCACCTAATTTCAAAGTGAGATAACTTCTTCATCCTAATTCCTATGAGATTTATTCAACTTCCTAGTTATTCTCCACTACTTTATGTATCCAAATAAAACTTCTCAGATCGTGATTCGTCCTGGTTTGATTAGAATGATAGAGAAGTTGTCATATTCCCAAACAGGAAAACTGAGATCACCTAATTTGAAAGTGGGATAACTTCTTCATCCTAATTCCTATGAGATTTATTCAACCTCCTGGATACTCTCCACTACTTTATGTATCACAATACAGCTTCGTAGATCACGATTCATCCTGGTTTAATTAGAATGACAAAGAACTTGTCATATTCCCAAACAGGAAAACAGGGAACACTTGATTTGAAAGTGGGATAACATCTTCGTCCTAACTCCTATGGGATTTATTCAACTTCCTGGACATTCCCCACTACTTTATGTATCAAAATACAGCTTTCACTTCGCGATTCATCCTGTATTGATTAGAATGACGAAGAAGTTGTCATATTCCCAAACAAGAAAACTAGGATCACCTGATTTGAAAGTGGGATAACTTCTTCATCCTAACTCCTATGAGAATTATTCAACTTCATGGTGATTCTCCATTACTTTATAGATCCAAAGACAGCTTCTCACATCGCAATTAATCCTGGTTTGATTATAATGACAATGAAGTTGTCATATTCCTAAACAGGAAAGCTAGGATCACCTGATTTGAAAGTGGGATAACTTCTTCATCCTAACTTCTATGAGATTTATTCAACTTTCTGGTGATTCTCCACTACTTTAAATATCCAAAGACAGCATTTCACATCGCGATTCGTCCTGGTTTGATTAGAATGACGAAGAATTTGTCATATTCTCAGTTAGGAAAAATGGGATCGCCTGATTTAAAAGTGGGATAACTTCTTCATCCTAATTCCTATGAGATTTATTCAACTTCCTGGCTATTTCCACTACTTTATGTATCAAACTACAGCTTCTGAAATCGTGATTCATCCTGGTTTGATTAGAATGACAAAGAAGTTGTCATATTCCCAAACAGGAAACCTGAGATCACCTGATTTGAAAGTGGGATAACTTCTTCATCCTAACTCCTATGAGAATTATTCAACTTCCTGGTGATTCTACACTACTTTATGGATCCGAATACAGCTTCTCACATCGCGATTCATCCTGGTTTGATTAGAATGACGTAGAAGTTGTCATATTCCCAAACAAGAAAACTGAGATCACTGGATTTGAAAGTGGGATAACTTCTTCATCCTAACTCCTATGAGATTTCTTCAACTTCCTGGTGATTTTCCACAACTTTATGGATCCAAATAACGCTTCTCAGATCGCGATTCATATTCCCAAACAGGAAAACTAGGATCACCTGATTTGAAAGTGGGATAACTTCATCATCCTAACTCCTATCAGATTTATTCAACTTCCTGGTGATTCTCCACTACTTTATGGATCCACATCCAGCTTCTCACTTCGCGATTCTTCTTGGTTTGATTAGAATGACAAAGAAGTTTTCATATTTTCAAAAAAGAAAACTGGGATCACCTGATTTGAAAGTGAGATAACTTATTCATCCTAACTCCTATGAGATTTATTCAACTTCATGGGGATTCTCCACTATTTTATGTATCCAAAGACAACATTTAACATCGCGATTCAACCCGGTTTGAATAGAATGACGAAGAAGTTGTCATATTCCCAATTAGGAAAAATGGGATCACTTGATTTAAAAGTGGGATAACTTCTTCATTCTAATTCCTATGAGATTTATTCAACTTTCTGGTGATTTTCCACTATTTTATGGATCCAAATACAGCTTCTCACATCGCAATTCATCTTGCTTTGATTAGAATGACAAAGAAGTTGTCATATTCCTAAACAGGAAAACTAGGATCACATGATTTGAAAGTGGGATAACTTCTTCATCCTAATTCGTATGAGATTTATTCCACTTCCTGGTGATTCTCCACTACTTTACGTATCCAAAGACAGCATTTCACATTGCGATTCGTCCTGGTTTGATTAGAATGACGAAAAAGTTGTCATATTCCCAATTAGGAAAAATGGGATCGCTTGATTTAAAAGTGGGATAACATCTTCATCCTAATTCCTATGAGATTTATTCAACTTCCTGGCTATTCTCCACTACGTTATGTATCAAAATACAGCTTCTCAAATCAGGATTCATCCTGGTTTGATTAAAATGACAAAGAAGTTGTCATATTTCCATATAGGAAAACTGGGATCAACTGTTTGAAAGTGGGATAACTTCTTCATCCTAATTCCTATAAGATTTATTCAACTTCCTGGTGATTCTCCACTACGTTATGTATCCAAATACAGCTTCTCACATCGTAATTCATCCTGGTTTGATTAGAATGACGAAGAAGTTGTCATATTCCCAAATAGGAGAACTGTGATCGCCTGATTTGAAAGTGGGATAACTTCTTCATCCTAATTCCATTAAGATTTTTTCAACTACCTGGATATTTTCCACTACTTTATGTATCAAAATACAGCTTCGCACATTGCGATTCATCCTGGTTTGATTAGAATGACGACGAAGTTGTCATATTCCCAAACAAGAAAACTAGGATCACCTGATTTGAAAGTGGGATAACTTCTTCATCCTAACTCCTATGAGCTTTATTCAACTTCCTGGTGATTCTCCACTACTTTACGTATCCAAAGACAGCATTTCACATCACGATTCATCCTGGTTTGATTAGAATGACGAAGAAGTTGTCATATTCCGAAATAGGAAAACTGGGATCACCTGATTTGAAAGTGGGATAACTTCTTCATCCTAACTCCTATGAGATTTATTCAACTTCTTGGTAATTCTCCGCTACTTTAAGAATCCAAATACAGCTTCTCAGATCGTGATTTATCCTGGTTTGATTACAATGACAAAGAAGTTGTCATATTCTCAAACAGGAAAACTGGGATCACCTAATTGAAAGTGGGATAACTTCTTCATCCTAACTCCTATGAGATTTATTCAACTTCCTGGTGATTCTTCACTACTTTATGGATCCAAATACAGCTTCTCACATCGCGATTCATCCTGGTTTGATTAGAATGACAAAGAAGAATGACAAAGAAGTTGTCATATTCCCAAACAGGAAAACTGGGATCACCGGATTTGAAAGTGGGATAACTTCTTCATCCTAACTCCTCTGAGATTTATTCGACTTCATGTTGATTCTCCACTATTTTATGTATCCAAAGACAGCATTTCACATCGCGATTCATTCTGTTTTGATTAGAATGACGAAGAAGTTGTCATATTCCCAATTAGGAAAACTGGGATCACCTGATTTGAAAGTGGGATAACTTTTTCATCTTAACTCCTATGAGATTTATTCAACTTCCTGGTGATTCTCTACTACTTTATGTATCCAAATAAAGCTTCTCACATCGCGATTCATCCTGGTTTGATTAGAATGACGAAAGAATTGTCATATTCCCAAATCGGAAAACTCGGATCACCTGATTTGAAAGTGGGATAACTTCTTCATCTTAACTCCTATCAGATTTATTCAACTTCCTAATGGTTGCCCACTACTTTATGTACCCAAATACAGCTTCTCACATCGCGATTCATCCTGGTTTGATTAGAATGACAAAGAAGTCGACATATTCCCAAATAGGAAAACTGAGATCACCTAATTTAAAAGTGGGATAACTTCTTCAACCCAACTCCTATGAGATTTATTCGACTTCTTGGTAATTCTCCACTACTTTATGTATCCAAATACAGCATTTCAGAACGCGATTCATCCTGGATTGATTATAATGACAGATAATTTGTCATATTCCCAAATAGGAAAACTAGGATCATCTGAGTTGAAAGTGGGATAACATCTTCATCCTAACTCCTATGAAATTTATTCAACTTCCTGGTGATTCTCCACTACTTTATGTATCCAAATACAGCTTCTCACATCGCGATGCATCCTGGTTTGATTAGAATGACGAAAGAGTTGTCATATTCCCAAATAGGAAAACTAGGATTATCTGATTTGAAAGTGGGATAACTTCTTCATTTTAACTCCTATGAGATTTATTCAACTTCCTAGTGATTCTCCACTATTTTATGTATCCAAATACAGCTTCTCACATCGCGATTCATCCTGGTTTGATTAGAATGACGAAGAAATTGTCATATTCCCAAATAGAAAAATTAGGATCATCTGATTTGAAAGTGGGATAACTTCTTTATCCTAAATCCTATGAGATTTATTCAACTTCCTGGTGATTCTCCACTACTTTACGTATCAAAAGAAAGCATTTCACATCATGATTCATCCTGGTTTGATATGAATGACGAAGAAGTTGTCATATTCCGAAATAGGAAAACTGGGATCACCTGATTTGAAAGTGGGATAACTTCTTCATCCTAACTCCTATGGGATTTATTCAACCTCCTGGTAATTCTCCACTACTTTATGTATGCAAATATAGCTTCTCACATCGCGATTAATCCTGGTTTGATTAGAATGACAAAGAAGAATGACAAAGAAGTTGTCATATTCCCAAATAGGAAAACTGGGATCACCTGATTTGAAATTGGGATAACTTCTTCATCCTAACTCCTATGAGATTTATTCGACTTCATGTTGATTCTCCACTATTTTATGTATCCAAAGACAGCATTTTACATCGCGATTCATCCTGGTTTGAATAGAATGACGAAGAAGTTGTCATATTCCCTATTAGGAAAACTAGGATCACCTGATTTGAAAGTGGGATAACTTCTTCATCCTAACTCCTATGAGTTTTATTCAACTTCCTGGTGATTCTTCACTACTTTATGGACCCAAATACAGCTTCTCACATCGTGATTCATCCTGTTTTGATTAGAATGACGAAATAATTGTCATATTCCCAAATCGGAAAACTCGGATCACCTGATTTGAAAGTGGGATAACTTGTTCATCTTAACTCGTATGAGATTTATTCAACTTCCTAATGATTCCCCACTACTTTATGTATCCAAATACCGCTTCTCACATCGTGATTCATCCTGGTTTGATTAGAATGACAAAGAAGTTGTCATATTCCCAAATAGGAAAACTAGGATCACCTGATTTAAAAGTGGGATAACTTCTTCAACCCAGCTCCTATGTGATTTATTCGACTTCTTGGTAATTTTCCACTACTTTATGTATCCAAATACAGCTTTTCAGAACGCGATTCATCCTGGTTTGATTATAATGACAGAGAAGTTGTCATATTCCCAAATAGGAAAACTAGGATCATCTGATTTGAAAGTGGGATAACTTCTTCATCCTAACTCCTATGAAATTTATTCAACTTCCTGGTGATTATCCACTACTTTATGTATGCAAATGCAGCTTCTCACATCACGAAGCATCCTGGTTTGATTAGAATGACGAAAGAGTTGTCATATGCCCAAATAGGAAAACTAGGATTATCTAATTTGAAAGTGGGATAACTTCTTCATTTTAACTCCTATGAGATTTATTCAACTTCCTAGTGATTCTCCACTACTTTATGTATCCAAATACAGCTTCTCGCATCGCGATTCATCCTGGTTTGATTAGAATGACGAAGAAATTGTCATATTCCCAAATAGGAAAACTAGGATCATCTGATTTGAAAGTGGGATAACTTCTTTATCCTAACTCCTATGAGATTTATTCAACTTCCTGGTGATTCTCCACTACTTTACGTATCCAAAGACAGCATTTCACATCACGATTCATCCTGGTTTGATTAGAATGACGAAGAAGTTGTCATATTCCGAAATAGGAAAACTGGGATCACCTGATTTGAAAGTGGGATAACTTCTTCATCCTAACTCCTATGGGATTTATTAAACTTCCTGGTAATTCTCCACTACTTTATGTATGCAAATACAGCTTCTCACATCGCGATTCATCCTGGTTTGATTAGAATGACAAAGAGTTGTCATATTCCCAAACAAGAAAACTGGGATGTCATATTCCCAAACAAGAAAACTAGGATCACCTGATTTGAAAGTGGGATAGCTTCTTCATCATAACTCCTATGAGATTTATTCAACTTCCTGGTGATTCTCCACTACTTTATGGATCTAAATACAGTTTCTCACATCGCGATTCATCCTGGTTTTATTAGAATGACAAAGAAGTTGTCATATTCCCAAACAGGAAAACTGGGATCACCTGATTTGAAAGTGGGATAACTTCTTCATCCTAACTCCTATGAGATTTATTCAACATCCTGGTGATTCTCCACTACTTTATGTATCCAAATACAGCTTCTCACTTCGCAATTCATCCTGGTTTGATTATAATGACGACGAAGTGATCATATTCCTAAACATGAAAAGTCTAATAATCACCTTATTTGAAAGTGGATAACTTCTTCATCCTAGTTCCTATGAGATTTATTCAACTTCGTGGCTACTCTCCACTACTTTATGTATCAAAATACATCTTCTCAGATTGCGATTAATCCTGGTTTGATTAGAATGACAAAAAAGTTGTCATATTCCCAAACAGGAAAACCGGGATCACCTGATTTGAAAGTGAGATAACTTCTTCATCCTAACTCCTATGAGATTTATTCAACTTCCTGGTGATTCTCTACTACTTTATGTATCCAAATACAGCTTCTCACATCGCGATTCATCCTGGTTTGATTAGAATGATTAAATAAGTTGTCATGTTCCCAAACAGGAAAACTGAAACACTTGAGAAGAAGTTGAAGACACAAGTGGTTCAGACAGGAGACACTGTTATGAGGCAAGAAACCTTCATCAAGGGTAAAGGAGATGAAGCACTGAAGTACCATGTGAATGCCATCATACAGGAAGATTTTTGGCAAGTGGTTAAGGAGGAGAAGCTTAAGGAAGGAGATTTCAAAGTTGAAAGCCCTATGAGCTTTGGCAGTTCACATCGTTGTCGACCAACGCCAAGAGTGGAACATCGATCGATGGAATCAGATGAACAACGATCGATAGATGCTTTTCAACATCGATCGACAAAGTCAGTTGCATCATTCGAGACGGTTAGAATCATGACCCATGAAGAATTCACAGCTAAGCACCCTCGTCCACCCAAACCCTTACGTTTAAGCATCGATCGGCAGAGTGAGCCAGACACCGATCGACTGAGAGAACCAACTGGCGATCGACAGTCATCTCCAGTCTTCGATCGATGAGCACCTCTTTGCTACCGTGTGCAACTACCCAAAATCGATGTATCAAGATTAAATGCACTCAGAAACCCATCTCAACCTTTAGAGACATCAACAGACAATATCAGTGAGCAATCTGAAGATGCACCCGAGCCTATGCAAGTTGATCAGGCTACTGTGGGAATAACCTTGAGGAAGAGAAATGAAAGGTTCCAAATCATCTGAAGAGAGGAGCTAATGATAAGGAAATGGATAGTTTCACCAAGAGGATTCTAAGAATCCCAATGGGAAACCATTTGAGGAGGCTTACTTAACCCACATGTTGTAGATGTTCTTTAGAGAGATCAAGGAGACTGAAGAAGACATTAGGAGAATGTTCCACCAAATCAGAGAAAAGATGAGATAAAGGATTACACTGGAGACGAAGAGTGATCCTGGAAACTTTGTAGTACCATGCTTGATAGGAGGCATTGATTACCCAAGTGTGTTATGCGACACATGATCTTCAATCAGCATTCTACCTAAGGGAAGATAGAACCTTTAGAGGATTCATTCACTTTTGTGGATTGTTTTCAGAGGAACTCAGAAGGGTTCATCAGAAACCTTGAGGTGCAGATTGGTAATGCCCTAGTTCCAGTAGACTTCCATGTCCTGGACATCAAACTAAATTGGAACTCTTCTCTATTACTTGGAAGAGCCTTCATGGCTATTGTAGGAGCAGTATGCGACATGCAGACCAACAAGTTGTGCCTGACACTCATAGACCCCACAATCTACTATGATCATCCAGTGAGAGTTGTCAAGCAACAGATGGGCTACATGGAGATTAGAAATAATCATGGATTCATTGCAGTTTGCTACTGCGACCATGAAGCTGAAGTGGAATCGGAGGCTGAAGCATCGATCGACACTCAACATGAGGCATCGATCGACGAGAAGTCTAAAGCAGAGATCGATGAAGAGTTAGAAGCAACGATCGACAGTGACCATGCGAATGAGATAAACGATTTCCCATAAGGATCTATCAATAGTTGGGAGAATGAATACTACCAACCTAACTTTACTGTTCACACTGCTACACCTTGAAAGAGGAAGATCAGCGCAATGGACCCAGATGAGTGTGATGAGGACTACGGAGAAGAAGAGATCATTGAGTATTGTGGCCTTGCCATAGAAAACGCATGAGTTCTCAAGATTTCCCAAGAAAACTGAGGGGAAACATCGATCGACGGAAACAACAAGACATCTCGATATTCAAAACGGAATAGTGAGACAAAAGAGCAGAAGATTCAACATTGATCGATAGGAAAGGTCAACCATCGACCGACGGTCTTTTCAAATTTGGACAAAGAGCTTATGATTCCGGCGGCAACATATTATTCAAGTGGGAAACAAAAGATGAATACAGCGTATACAGAGACGAGCATGGATATGCACAAGCGCCTGATGGCAGAATCATTCATGTGTCTAGGGAAGACATCAGAGACATTCTGGAAAGAGCTACAATGCATGGACAAGCTCAATTTTTTTTACAAGAACATGCAGAGAAGTTCACCAGAACCTTGCTAAAGTTAGGAAGTTACAGCAGAGCAGATATTGATGATACGGTACATGGGATCTACAGAGCCCAGGAGATGTCACTAGAAGAATCCTACAGGAGGCTCGATGATGTCTAATACCCACTCAATGACACCATTGACAGGCTGACTATACGCAAGGATGAGCTGAAAGAGGAGATAAATGTGATTAGGAGACAGAATGCCATCCGATCAGAAGCATCGATCGACGGTTACACTCGACCATCAATCGACAATAGGCACACATCTTTGCGAGGAAGGCTGGTAATAGTGAAGTTGTTAGAGGAAAAGCTTGATGAGATTAATTTTTCTCAAGACTTGATGCGAGAAGATTTTTCCCATATATTGGAGGACGTCGAGGAGATAATTCATGCCAGACTTAAAATGCAGCAGGGCTGTATTGGAAACCTTCAGAAACGGATGCATGTCAATGAGGTTGATAAGGAGATACTGAAAAACCAGTGGACTAGGGGGATGAAGCCATAAGAAGCTTCGTTGGTACATGGTTTCAAACAAGCAAAGAAGATGTAGACACTTGTTTCCCAACAAGTAGTCATCCACCTCCATATTAGCCAACCTACTTCCAATGACTATAACAAAGCGCTGAGTGTGAGGTAACCCACTATTAGGTAAGTTTTGCTTAGTTTAACTTCAAATTATTACTGATTTTTGCATTTAATTTATTGCAAGTCATAAAAAAAAAAAGAGATCCAAAGAGACGATTGCTCAGCCTATCGACCGATGAGACCTAGTCGACATCGATCGATAGTACAACACCAGCACCGATCGATAGACACTTTATTGTGTCGATCGACATCAAACATCAGTGGGCTGGTATATCGTTCTACCTTGTTAATTATGTACTTTTGATTTATGTAATTCAAGTCTAGGGGGAGGTTTACTGATATTTTTTTTTATGAGTCTTATAAAATGTTTTCAAAAAAAAAGTTTTTATTGAGTCAAAAGGGAGATAATGAACTTTACATTTCACTTATAATCTAACCACTCTCTAGCACCACTCTTCGATTTATTGACTGTATAGTGTATTAGAGATACTAAAGTGGATTACCTGCCAATTATCCGCAATTGCTGAGAATGTTAGAAGGAACCAATGCTGATCTCCAACCTAAATGAGCTTAATCTGCTTGTCTTGGGGCTTGGTATACATTAGATCGGACTCCTCTTGCAAGTTTGGAAGTTAAAAGTCAGTGTGTTTTTGATTCCCTTCTCTCTCTCTCTCTCTCTCTCTCTTCGGCATCTATAAATATCAAAGATTTAAATTATTTCATGCGGTTTAGAGGGGTAGGAGTGTCTCATGCGATCTCATTATTCTACTCGAATGGAATGATCAAATGTCGTTGGAAGCGAGGGGTAGGAGTGTCTCATGTGACCCCATTATTCGCCTACACTTGGTCAAAAAAGAAGATAGAAAGATAACAGAGAAAGTCTAAAAGAAAATGAATAAAGATGGACTGTATCAGCATCATTTTTCATTATGGAATTGAGATTCAGAGAAGAGAAAAAGAGGGAAGAAAGGGATCAGATAAGACTACATGTGTGTTTAGAAACTTGCTTGAGCAAGAGTCCATGTGTATTTTGATCAATACTTCCAAAGTAAAACTTACACTTTTTATATATGTACTAAATGAGATCAGTATTAGTGAAGTTGCTGGTTAGATAGATTTGGTTGCTAAGGTAGGATATAGTATATAAAATACCTCTAAAGTTAGAATTGATTTGATGTGGCTTTCAACATTATAGAGGTGTGATAGTGAGTTCTTGAATTGTGCGAATCCAAACTGTTTTCTAACCTCTTTCATAAAGACTACTCCTTGTTTTTCTTGAGGACAGGCAAAAGGGTAACTCTGGAAGAGTTGATATACCATGGATTTTACCTACTTTTAGCCATGGTATATAGGTGTTTTAGGAACTATTTATTATGTTTTGGAGTCTTTTTAACACATTTACAGGTTCAGGAGTGTTTTGGAGAAAAGTGATGATTTGGGTGCATTTTGGAGATAAAATGAGAGGAAGCTTGTAGCTTACCATCGAACCTGTTGGGGAAAAATACTCAGGTATTGAATTTCTCCAGACCCCAGGCAGGACACCGGCCTCTGGATCCCCGCCGGAAGGGAACCCGATTCTCAGGATCCCCGCTAGGAGGAACCCCGGTTCCCTGCTACGAAGTACTCCGAGTCCGGTCCCCAGGACCGCCCACTTTCCCTGGGAAAAGGAAAACTTCTGACAATGCAAACCTTCCATATTTCCGAATATGGAAGAGTTTAAACTACTCCAGTCGACTAAGGTCCGCCTTAAGAAAACTATATAAAGGGAACCTAAACCCTAAAGCAAGGGATCGACACTTCGAGACTTAGAGATTAGAGCTAGGCGGCTAGAACTAGGGTTCATACACCAATCATTGTAGTTCCGGCTTCTTTACTCAATAAAACATCTCTTCAAGTCTATTTCTCTACAACTTTATACGAAATCTATACAATATTCAGCCTTGTCCATCGTTCTGTGGTACTCACAAAGACCCTACACAAAAATCCCCTAACAGTTTGGCGGTAGAAGGAGGGGAGTAATCTAAACTATGTGATAATGGCGGTGGACGAGCAGGATAGCTACCCGAAGCTACCCAGAGAGAAGCTGAACTCCAGAGGCAAATCGATGATCTGCAAGGTCAAGTAACCGGGTTGCATAGAACTCAGGAGGAGACCAATCCCGAGCTCTCCTTGGAGTTCTAGACCCTGAAGGAGAAGCTCAACGAACACTCAAAGAAACTGAAGCAGAGCGCCGAAAAGCTCAGCCAGCTCGAATCAGAGAATCTTACCCTCTGAGACGAAAACCAAGACCTCAACACGGCGAGCAACAAGAAGCGTCGATTTCGGACTCAGGTCTGCCCTATGCCGACTCTGGAGACACCCAACTCCGGGACGGGCGCGAATCTCCCAACTACGACGCTGGGAGGAGACGCATCAACTCGCGAAAAGGTCAAGGATGCTCAGACCTACGACGTGGAGGACAGCGAATCAGAGCCCGAACCTGATAAAGAAGCACCAGATGGAGCAGTGGGAGCAGAGTCTTCTATGATCACCCACCTTCACCAGATGTTCTCCGAGAGGCTCGACGCCATGCAGTCCATGGTAGAGAGGCTTCCGAGGGTAGCTCCCCCCATCCGGAAGAGCAACCCCGACTCCTACGCCGAAACACCCTTCACGGATGAGATCACCTTGATCGAGATGCCGAGGAAGTTCTCCTTCCCCAGCATAAAGGCGTATGACGGCACCACTGATCCGGACGACCACGTCGCCCAATACAGACAAAGGATGCTAGCCGTAGCACTCCAAAAGGGGTTGCGCGAAGCTACCATGTGCAAAGGGTTGGGCTACACCCTGACCGGACCCGCTCTGCAATGGTATATCAACTTACCCTCCAGGTCCATAGCTTCCTTTGGGATTCTCAGTGACAAATTCGTGGAGCAATTCGTCAGCAGCAGGGACCTGGAGAAGACCTCTGACAGCCTCTACGAAATCCTCCAGCACCAAGCGGAACCCCTGCGAGGCTACATAGCCCGCTTCAATCAAGAAAAGGTGGCTATCCCCGAATGCAGTATCCCCACTGCTATCTCTTCCTTCAAGAGAGGCCTGCTCCTCGACAGGGACCTCTATAAGGATCTGACCAAATACCAGTGTAAAACCATGGAAGACGTCCTATCTCGAGCCTGGGCACATGTAAAATGGGAAGAAGATGTCGCCAGCCGCGCTAAGGCGCAACGCAAGCAGGATCCCAAGACGATCAGACCTGACCGAGCTGAGCAAGATGAGAAACCCTCTCAAAGACCAGCCAAGGACTCCGGAAATCAGAACATGGGCAGATACCAGAACCGGCCGATCGAGAAGGCAGAAGGGATGGCAGTGTCCACGTGGCCAGACATCTCTCACCTCTCCGTCTCAAGGCCGGAGCTGGTCAATGTTCTGAGGCAGATGGGCCAACAGGTCAAGTGGCCTCAGAAGATGAAAGCACCCGACTCTTTCCGGAACCCTGTTTTCTGGTGCCACTTCCACCGAGACCACGGTCACAAAACGGATGACTGCGTCGCACTAAAAATCGAGGTCAACAAGCTGCTTAAGAAAGGACACCTCAGGGAGTTCCTTTCTGAGAAGGCCAAGAGCCATCTAAGCAAGGAGACAACGGGTAAGCCCACTTAAGCTGCTCCCATCTCGCCACCGCGACAGGGCCGAATGATCCATGTCATATCGGGTGGTTCAGAAATCAGCGGCATAAGCCATGCAGCCGCGAAGAAAGCCACCTGGAACGCTAAGCATGGCCTAGAGGCAGCCAAGCCAAAACGCCTGCTCCTAGGAACAGACGAAATAAGCTTCACGGCCAAGGAACAGGAAAAAGTTCTCACACCGCATCACGACGCCCAGGTTATATGGCTCACCGTAGCGAACTGCCTGGTAAAAAGGATACTGGTAGATAATGGAAGCTCCGGCAACATCATCTTCCAGGCCGCATACAAGGACCTGGGGCTGAAGAAAAGCGCTCTAACTCGGAGGATAACCCCCCTTATAGGGTTCAGTGGGGAAGTCAAACAAACCGCCGGGGAAGTAACCCTCCCCGTATACGTTGAAGGAGTCAACATGTCAACCAAGTTCCTCGTTATCGACTGCGACTCGTCTTACAACATGATCCTAGGACGGCCTTGGATTCACGGCATGGTGGCCATCCCCTCGACTCTTCACCAAATGGTGAAATTCCTTACACCATGGGGCATAAAGGCAATCAGAGGGGATCAGGAGTATTCCCGCTCCTGTTACCAGACCACTCTGAAAGGAAAGACCAAGGTCTTATAGCAATTACAGAGTAAGCCTACGGCTCCTCACACTGAGGAACCGGAGGTAGAGGAAATGGACGACGTGCCATTAACTGAAGGAGATCAGACCCGGCACCTCAAGATCGGTTCCAAGCTGACCGAAGGATTGAGAAGAAGACTGATAGACTTCCTCAGGTCTAACTCCGACTGCTTCGACTGGTCCCATGCAGACATGCCTGGGATCGATCTGGAAATCATCATGCACAAGCTATAGGTGGACCCCCTACATCAACCCGTCAGACAAAAGAGAAGGAAGTTTGCCCCCGAGAGAGACGCGATCATCAACGATGAAGTCAAAAGCCTGCTTGACGCGGGGTTCATTCGTGAGGTGCAATGCCCTGAATGGCTAGCCAACGTCGTCAGGGTCAAGAAAAAGAATGGCAAGTGGAGAGTCTGCAACGACTTCATGGACCTCAACAAGTCATGTCCAAAGGACCCCTTCCCGCTACCTCATATCGACGACCAGGTGGACGCCACCGCGGGGCACCAGCTGATGAGCTTCATGGACGCGTTCTCCGGCTACAATCAGATACTTATGCATTCGGAAGACCAGGAGAAAACATATTTCATGATATCCAGAGGGATCTACTGCTACAAGGTTATGCCCTTCAGCCTAAAGAACGCAGGATCAACCTATCAACGGCTGGTGAACATGATGTTCGCGGATCAAATCGAGAGAACCATGGAGGTCTGCATCGATGACATGTTGGTCAAGTCCCTGGAGGAGGAAGACCACATATCTCACCTGCAGCAAGCCTTTTCCACCCTCGGGAAGTATAACATGAAGCTCAACCCGGCTTAATGCTCATTCGGGGTCGGTTCTGGCAAGTTATTCGGGTACATTGTAACCCACCGGGGCATCGAGGCCAACCCGGAGAAAATCAGGGCCATTCACTCAATACCTTCCCCGAAGAACGTCAAGGAGGTTGAAAAGCTAACGGGAAGGATGGCGGCCTTGAGCAGGTTCATCTCCAGACTCTCCGACAAATCTCACGCCTTCTTCGGAACCCTCAAGAATTCAAAGGACTTCCAGTGGACGAAAGAATGCGAATCTGCTCTCCAAGAGCTAAAGTCATATCTCACCGCTCCTCCTCTCCTATCCAAGCCACTACTCGGTGAAGTCCTGCTGCTATATTTAGTAGTCTCCGAACACGCCGTAAGCGCCGTCCTAGTTCGCGAGGAGGGAAACAAGCAGCTACCAGTCTATTACGTAAGCAAGCTCTCCTGGATGCGGAAACCCTCTCAAGCCATGTAGAGAGGCTGGCCTTAGCCCTGATAGTCGCTGGTCGCAAGCTCCGACCCTACTTCTAGGCCCATCCAATCGTGGCTGTTACCTCCTTCTCTGTAAAGTTGGTCCTCCACAAACCAGAAGTCTCCGGACGCCTAGCCAGATGTGCCGTGGAACTAGGGGAGTACGACGTAATATTTCAACCCGCCACGGCTATAAAGTCACAGGTCCTAGCAGACTTTGTGGCTGAATTCTCCCCTACCTTGCTCCTAGCTTTGGAGCAGGAGGTACGCCTCCGAGGCGAAACTAAGGAAGAGGGAGAATGGATCCTACACGTTGATGGATCCAGTAACGTCAGATGAGCTGGAGTGGGGATAGTGCTTACCTCGCCAACGGGGAACACGGCCTCAAGGGCCGTGAGATGCAACTTCAAAGCAACCAACAACGAGAGCGAGTATGAGGCCCTAATCGCAGGTCTAACCCTTGCCCACCAAATGGGGGCAGAGAATCAACCAGGTACAGGGAGAGTATCTAGCAAAAGATGACAGCATGATTCAGTATCTGGCGGTCGCGACTCTAAAGAAGCTTAGGATTATCCCATTACCACCTTGGAGTGAAAGGTCTTGGACAGATCCAAATCATGTCATCCATAACCTTGGCCAGGATCGCATCAATTTAGCCTCTATCCATTTAGGGTATCATGTGGTATCAGAGCCACTCAACCGGTACTTGTGTGTTCATTTTCTCATCTTTCCATCTTCTTCATCCATCTTATTCCTTTCATCTTCTTTTCTTTATTAAAAAAAAGAGTTCTACGAAAGCCAAGAGATCATCCCATCTGAAGCTAAAGAAAGATAGATTTGAGGGCAAATTTTTTTAAAGGAGGAGGAGATGATGCGAACATGATCAGCTATGCAACCTTGGACGAGCTAAGACCAGCTGATGACACTGAGGACAAGCTTAAACCAGCTGAAGAGAGTGTGTATGAGCTGAAACCAGCTGAAGTAAGTGTATATGAGATGAATACTCAAGTAAGCTTTAATGACACTATCCTAGACGAGCTTAGCTCTAACATTCACATGGACGAGCTGAACAAGATGGTTCAATCTTCCGAGCTAGTTCGACCACCTGAGATGGTTTGGTCACCCGATTTCCGACCATCGACCATGATTGTTTCTTATGGGCCAACAAGTGAATGACTCAAGGCCAAATGTGTTTTATCAGCCCAAAGATGTTCAGGAAAGCTTGGGCATTATTACTTTCACTGCATCAACAAAACAAACTTCTTTGGGCCGAGAAAAAGATCCAAACAAATTCACTTTGTTTTGGATGAAGCTGAAATTCGACCAGGCCCTTTATCAGAATGTTTCTGACCCATTCTCATCAAGAATACCAAGAGGGAGTCAGCAAGAAAGTCCTGGCCTTGCATGAAAAAAAGTATTCAAGAAAAATCATTAATTTCGGTCTTTAGTCAAAGTCTTCATTCGTAGTTTCTATGTTTCTTATTTTTAGCATTTTCTTTCCTATTTTCTACAACTTGTAACCTATATAATGAGGCCTAAGAGCCACAAAATAAACAGACTATTTTGATTAAAAACTTGTTTTGTTTGAGAGTGATTCTCCTTGTTCCTTTGGAACATTTCGATCTTTTAGTGTGAGGCTGAAGATCAAACCGGTTAATCAGGAGTTATTTCGCAAGCTCTTGTGTGACCATTCTACCACCAAAGAGTTTTGTGTAGTATTTAAATATTTCAAATGTCGAGTTCTTACACTCTTCATTGGTTCTACACGAAGCAACATCCTAAGGCTCACTTCCTATCTTCTGAAAAATCGTCGCTAGCATCAGGCACTAGGTTTGATATACCTCATGTTCGATCTACACGAGTCTAAAGAAGCTTAGGATTATCCCATTACCACCTTGGAATGAAAGGTCTTTGATAGATCTGAACGAAGTCATCCATAACCTTGGCCAGGATCGCATCAAGTTAGCCTCTATCAATTTTGGGCGCATCATATTGCCCGTGATGTGGAGAACCAGAAGAGTCTTTTACTCATACCATCTTTGAATGCCCGCCATCTCTACATGCTTGGTCCCTATCAGCAACACCAACAAGTCTAGATATATTTTCGGTGTCGAGTGTTTATGCTAATATGGATTATCTATTCTGGAGAAAGAACATCATTGTCGAGCTAGAATTAGACAGAGATTCTTATCCCTGAATAATCTTGTAGATTTGGAAGGCCCGAAATGATAAGTTCTTTAGGGAGATAGATAGATATCCATTGGAACTAGTTTTTTACGCAGAGAGTGAGTGTCGAGCCTTGTTTAACGCAGACGAGATGGTGCCACCTATTCCACAAGATCACAGTATTCGAGAACCTCAAGTCTTAAGCTTGGGTAATATATGCATGATAGATGGGTCTTGGACATCTACATCACAGTTCAGTGGGTGTGGATGTGTTTGGATGGACAGCTTGGAGAAGGTTCAACTTATGGGGATACGAAATTACCCACGGCGAGAGTCTGCATTGCATTCGGAAGTGGAAACATTTCGATGGCCGATGGAGAGTATGCTCCAACATTCAACATGACAGAGTTTTGGGACGGATTGCAAGGATTTGATCGCCATGATTATGGAGTCTCATGCTTGGCCTAGCTTTGCAACAGAATTGGAGAGGATAAGACTCTGCAAATATGCTTTCTGGATTTCTGGATTTCTGGATTTCAAGATTATTCATATTCCACGAACGCAAAATTATATTTCCGACTCTTTAGCTTGGACTATGAGGTCTTTCTAAAGATCTATGTTTTATTGGTTGTTCTATTACAGTCTGGTTATCTAAACCACACTAAGTTTGAATAATATAATAGCTTTTTGTTGTTAAAAGAAAAGACTTGATTTTAATAATAGTTGTAGATCCTAAAATCTACGCTAAGTATTTAATAGTGATCGAGAGTTTAATCTAGGGAAGATAAATGATGTAGACAACGATATCTTTAGAACACAACGATGTAATCAGTTTCCAGTAGGCAAAAATGGACTTTATTGATGAGTAAGGATGAATACAATGAATGAATTGAGATCGAATGTTACAAAACGAGATCGATGAGATCAAAGACTAAAACTAGATGAAAACAAGGTCGAAGTGTGGGTGTAGCTCTTTCTAGGGTTTTCAACGTGTCTCCTTTCTTATGCGACGATCTTTTTTTATAACGGGCTGCTCCCGTGATTTTCGCAACCATTCCGTGATCTCTGGTTCTTTGGATCGTTCTTGCTTGGTCGAAGTTGGGCTTTTTTCGTGGTCGGGTGGTCCAAGCCATTCGGGTCCAATTACTTAACTGACCAATAATGGATCCAACAATAGTTATGGTTAAATAAAATCAAACCGGTTTGATTGAACAAGGTCGTTACAATATATAGAACGGATTTTAATGTATGTCGTTCGATTGGGTTCACTGGTTTTTGCTGGTATTTATCTGGTTTTGACTCTTTTCTGCAGCTCTGGTCCAGTTTTCTTTTAAAATGAATCGAAAGAAATCGATGGACAAGATCATCAGTTTTGTCTGTTTTTATGTTCTTCCACCGTGTGCCTAATCCCTTCCTCTTTGGATGATAAAACCCCAACTAGCGAACAAGCTTTCTCAAATCGACTAAACCGATCGTAATTGGACACAGTTTAGGGTTTCGAAGATGTGCTCGTTAACGATTCAGTTCTCGCTCTTGCAATCACTATCTCGCCCCTCCTCGTCATTTTCTCCCAACCTTGAACCTAAACTCTCTACTTCCTCTGTGAGCTTTCCTCTGAAGATGAAGTCGAGAATTTGCAATAAAAGTTTGGTTCTGAGAGTTAAGTCTTATGGTTCTTCAAATAATCAGCCTTCTGATTCCTCTGCAGAGTTCACACCTCCCAGTGGCAACCTGGTAAATACCTATTTTTGGGTTTCGATGAAATGTTGTTTAGCGGCAGCTTCTTTGCTGTTCATAAACCTAATTTCGATGATTGGTTTTACTTTTGATAAGCCCAAAACCAGGAGGGATATTTTACTGGAGTATGTTCAGAATGTGAAACCTGAGTTTATGGAGTTGTTCGTTAAACGCGCGCCTAAACATGTAAAGCTTCTGTTTTATTTTGAAGAAGACCATCTAAGAGCTAGAGCTTGTGATTTTCTATGTTTCTTGTAATCTGATTTTCTATGTTTCTTGTAATGTGATATCAGGTGGTTGATGCAATGCGACAGACTGTGACAAATATGATTGGAACGCTACCTCCGCAGTTTTTTGCCGTTACAGTCACCTCTGTGAGTACTTTTTGTAATCGTACGTTTCATTGTTTCACTATTAGCTGTGTCCTGTGTTTGTATTGATGGGATTTTGGGTTATAGGTTGCTGAAAACCTTGCACAGTTGATGATGAGCGTATTGATGACCGGATACATGTTCAGAAACGCTCAATATCGTCTTGAATTGCAACAAAGTTTAGAGCAGGTTGCTCTTCCTGAACCACGCGATAAAAGGGTAACATTTTCAGGTTTTTAGTTCTTTTTTTGGTAGGTTGCTTTTTCTATAGAATTTTTACTTGTCCTGTCATTCCTTGCTTCCTCTCTCCAATAAGCCTTGTGTTAAGCTAGTGTAGGAGCATTGTAATTGAATTTTACTTTAATAAATAAAAACTATAACTGAATTTGTTAGCTTGAGATGGAACAGATTAGTCTCGGATATTTGTTTGGTGAGTAGTTAAGAGCCTTCTTGCGTTAATTTTAGTTCTCTTCAGTGAATTAAATGAAAAAACCTATCACATTCTCTCTGTATCTAGATTATTATGTGCGTGTTCCATTTGTAAAATTATAAGTGATTCTGGTTTTCAATTCTGATTAAGCTAGGCGGATGATCAAGACTATGCACCTGGGACTCAAAAGAATGTATCAGGGGAAGTGATCAGATGGAATAACATTTCTGGTCCCGAGAAAATTGATGCGAAAAAGTATATCGAGCTTCTGGAAGCAGAGATCGAAGAACTCAACCGTCAAGTAGGGAGAAAATCTGCGAATGAGCAGAACGAAATTTTGGAGTTTCTAAAATCTCTCGAGCCTCAAAATCTTAAGGCATGGGAAGAACTCATGTATTGTTGTGAATTTGTCTGCATCAAATAATTTTCTTTTCTCAATTTGAATGCTTTGAATTTCGTAGGAGCTTACAAACACTGCAGGCGAAGATGTTGCTGTGGCTATGAATGCGTTTATCAAGCGGCTTCTAGCTGTGTCGGACACAGATCCAAAGCAAATGAAGGTTATATGTCATCAACTTCTTTAGCTGAATCTTGTTCTTCGTTGTGTTTTGTTATATAACGTGACTGATATCAACGGTCGGTGGCTGCACAGACGAATGTGACAGAGACAAGCGCAACGGACCTTGCAAAATTGTTGTATTGGCTAATGGTGGTTGGTTATAGCATTCGCAATATTGAGGTCCGGTTTGATATGGAACGTGTGCTTGGTACTAATGCGAAGCTCGCAGAGCTGCCTCCTGGTGAAATTATTTGAAAACCCGGAGCTTTGTTTTTCCAAAAGAACACAGATTTCGTGATTGTTATTTTAGAATTGATCAAACTTAATTTTCGGATAAGAACAATTGTGTAACATCTCTTTGTGGCACACAAAATGATTTTAAAAAGTTAATTTGGTTATTAATGTCTCCAAAATATATTTACTTTTTGGTACATTTCAGTCGTAAAGTTTAATGTGCTTAAACTGAAATAGTGGAAAATAATGGAAAGATATGTGATTTACCGGAAAGTAATTCAAGATGTTGTGAGTGAAGTTAAAGTACGGAGAAATGTCATATGGTAATTGAAGGGTTAATAAACAAGTTTATTGAACTATAAAAAAAAAATGCACCATTCGTCTCACAGAGTAGGGACTATGGGTGGAATGAGTGAGCGTGGGAGATCCATTAGCCATGTACAGTCGAGACGTTATAAATAATATCAGAGGTGAGTTCATACGAGGTTTACATGTGTAGGTTCAACCTAACATAGGTTACAATCATGGAGTGCAATAAGTACATTGCTATGAGTGATTGTAATATCATGATTTATGGTTTACGAAAAGATTTAAAATAATTGATTTGATTCTATCTATATCAGGAAAGTGCAATTATTTTTTTAGTCACATTTATAAAGAACTCCAAAGCGAAGTATATTTGAACTTGAGTAGTTAAATAATAGGTGAAGAATTAATTAATGATACTGTGCAAGTGAAGTCACAATACCGAAAAGGATCATTGGTGATTACAAAATCAGTAAACAAATCTATTGAATCTCTAAAAATTAACACACTGCATTTCGCATGAAATGGAGCCGACAAACAAAGTGAGTAGGCATAGAAAACCCATTACCCATAGACAATCGGAGCTTGAAAAATTGGTTATTGCAAAAATACAATAGTTTTTTATTTATTTTTGAGATATCTTAAAATTCAAAAATATACCATAGACAAAAGCTTCAATCTTCTATCAGTTTTGCTTAGGGATGAACCACGTAGGTGGCAAACCACATAGATTTGAAGCATGTTTTTGTGAAATATTGTTTTATGTCCATTATTGTAGCAATCTGATTCATAAATTGGAAATTAGCAACTTATTTGAATGGTCACCACTATCATTTTTCCTAACAATAATTATATCAACGTAAACTAAATCTGAATTGAAAAGCCAAATAGTTGGAACCGAATCAATATAAAACATAGTTGAAAGAGAATTTCGACCATTTTATTCAAGCTTATCTATTATCGTGTTTGTTGTTTTATGTATATTTTTATCATAGGACTAGGGTAAAACTTTTTACATTGCTAAAATTTGTCAATTTGGAAAGCGAAAACAGATTATATCATCTGTGGATAGACATCATTGCTTATCAGTTGAGAATAGTATTTATAGTGAAACCCTTGTCAGAGTATTTTTATGTACTTTGTATCCTATATCAAAGCTTCAAATTATGAATGTAAATGTGAGAGATTTCGTGATATATACTTTATCCCAATTATATTGTAATGTGCACCTTCTTTAGAACCATCTTGTCATGTGAAAATGAGTTTTCAATGTTCCATCCACGTAACACCATTTTCTATCACCCATTCCTTGATTTGATTGAATAAAATAATTTATCTTTGAAATTTGAGAGTATTGAAGTTTTGTTTCTACCCACAAACATGATTCTATTTATGCGATAGACATATTTGTAACGACCCAAATTCTTTAAACAAGAAATTGGTTTTATTTATATATTTCTTAGACCAAATATATATTTAAACCGGTGGTTTTCAATTATTTAATTGAATGATCATATACCTAATTATATAAGTGTAATTATATAAGTGTACGCATCCGCTTCTTCATTCAGCTGCCGTCAATTCCAAGTGAAGAGAGAACTCAGCCATGTTTCTTCTTAATCCCTATTGATCTCTCTTCCCAATGTCATCTCAGTATTGTGTTGTTTGGAGATTCTTTTGCACCTTCACCATCCCACTTCAAGCGTTGTCTACTTGAGCAAAGGCGAGAGGGAGTGAAGACGTACGAACTGGAGCCACCATCTCATCATCACCAACCACCATTGATTTGCGCTTCTGGGAGCCTAAAGCCACCAGAATTGTGTCCCATAGAACCGGAGATACTTTTGTGCCCCAGAGATTTCGTCATGTCTTAAGCCGAGGAGAAGAGATGAGCTACATTGGATCCAGGGCTGAGGAGTGGTTTTGAGGGAGGATCCTAGATCAATTCAGGAGACTTTAGACTGCGGACCATAGATATTTGGATAGATCTCGTTTCCAGGAATCTGTAGCAACAAACAGAATCGAGATCGGAGTTGTACAGCAAAAGTTATTGGCGTTGCTTCTTGGTCAAGAACAAGCTTAAGCTGTTGCGATGCAGAGACAGTTCCGACCAGTCTCAGCGTAAAAGGCAAAACGGTCAACCTAATCAAAAGCTTACAGTCTGGAATTAGTAAGTATTTAATTCTCTTATCTATCATCTCCTGCAAGCGGATCGTTATTCCGAGTAATTTTCTGAGAGTTATGCTTGTTTTCGTAAGAGGCGTTGGTGCAATTTGCGTTTACGACCAGCCTGGAGATGAAGCTACTTTGGTTAAGAAATTAGTGTCCGATCGGAGTAAACTTGGTGTCTATGGATATAGGACATATAACATTATGACCGGAGGGATCTAAATGTTAACGGTCAATTCTTGAGTTATTCATCTGTTTTCTCTATGGTTCAGATCTGCCAGAATATCATATTGAACTAATTTCAGAGAGCTCTGGAGTTGCTTTGTTAGAGCCGTCAAGGTACACTCGGCGTATCCTCAGGTTTCTTCAGAACCCGTGGCAAAGGTGAGGGTCTATTCTGTAAATCTCGTACCAGTGTTGAATTGAGTCTTGATTGTTAGTTAGTTCATTCATTGTAAACTGGAACTAGGGGTCTAGAGGATTCAAACTTTGATTGGATTGTGTGATGTTAAGGATTGCGATATATATATATATATATATATATATTTATGTATACATAGTTATTACTAGGGACTATGTGCGCGGGCGGGGGCTCAGAGATGTCTGGGCTAGCGACGCTACTTTGATTGTGTGGGCAGGGGTTCAGAGACGTCTGGACTTGCGATGCTACTGGTGCGGGTGTGTGGTGCAGAGATGTTTGTACCATGGACGGTACTTGAGAGGGCGGGGGTACAGAGACAGACTGTACTAGCGATGCTACGTATTATATATCCATATGAGGAGATGTGGGGTGTATGGACTAGCTATATGCTATCATCGCATTGTTTGGTTTGTGTGATGCGCTAGGCGTCGTGTGTGTTCATGTTAGAGCTAAACTTCCATAGTGGGAGTTCTATTTACTCAAGTCAGTGGTTTGCGTGTTTAGCATCCCATACCTCACGGAGTAATTCCTCTGTTGCTCACCCCTCCTATTCCTTCCCCTTTCAGATGAGACTGACGAGCAGGAGTGATTGCTAGCGGGCTGGTGCTTTGGGAGTTCTATTTCGTTTCTTTTTCAGACTTGCGGTTTTATGTTTTTATCGATACTTTCGGGATTTATTATGTTATTTGGATTTATGACTTTGGAATTGACTTTTGAGAAGTAATAAATGGAGATTTCAAACTTTTTATTTATTTAAGTTATTTTGAAAATACGGGCGTTACAATATTCTCTTGTCGATTGACATTTTTTCTTGTAAATCTTATCATTTCTGTTTTTAAGATATACCACATTATCAAAATAAAGAAACTATATTCATTATCGTTCGAAAATTTCCATTATAGAATATCCATATTTGAATAGACCGAAGACACTAGAAAAACATCAAAGTTACAAGGAATTTTAGAGAGGCTTCACATTTGAATATAGTATTTATTATTAACCTCGAAAAAAGGAGGGGGGGAATCACTTAATTTTATTTTTCCACTTTCCCGGCTGATACAATATTTTGTATCAGATTCAAAGAGAACATCCTTTATTGATTTCTCTTCCGTTCCATATAGTCAACATTATATACTCCTTCTGTTCCTAAAAGATCCATATTCTAGAGAAAATTTTTGTTTCAAAAAGATACATATTTTATATTTTCAATGTAATTTTTGTCAACTAATAATGAGAAATTGTGAAGTTCAAGAACATTAATTGTATTTCTTAAAATCTTATTGATTTAAAAATATAGGAAATATAAAATTACAAAAAACTATGCATTTATAGCTAAGTTTTAATATGTTTTATTAAAAAGTGTAAAAATTCTAAAACATAGATCTTTTAAAAATGGAGAGAGTGCTACATATAATTCAATCTGTCTGTAAACTTTTAGTAACATATAAGCATTCATGAATTACATTCCATTGAAAATGTTTCAGTCTTATAGGGTATTGTAAATTCCAAGAAATAGCCAATAGTGGTTTTCTATCCCGTCCCCACTTAATTATTCTTACCGCAATACATTTAAATAAGAATATTTACATCATTAATGTATGGACTGATCAAAATTTCCACTGTTAATAAGTGGTTTTGGAATTTTTTTTTTTTTTTTTGTGTTTTGGAATGGAGATCTCAGGCGAAGACAGTAAGAACGTTGTTTGATTCTTGAAGAGTCCACTTCTTGTTGCCGGAGCACCATAGGAGCGCCACTAGGAGAAGTATACGGTCATTCATCCCCTCCAGACGAGCCAAGTTGTCGTATGGTGTTGTTCAACCTATTTTCGGATCAATCTCCAGATCTTTAACCAGGTGGGATGGTCTCGAAACCAGTTTCTTCTCTTGATATTCTATATTGTTGAATGCTGGATTAGGTCTGGTTAATTTTGATTGCTCGTTAGATTATTAGATCATAATGGTTGCTAGGTTGCTAGGTTACTAGATGCATATTCATACCGCATAAGAATTCTCATACTGTTAAAGGAGATAATTTACTGATTGTGTTGATGTGAGATATTGTTTGTGCTATTGCTTGATGATTGTTATACTTGTTTGAAAGTTAGATTACTAGAAAGAATTGAACGAATAGGATATTAGATGCATAAATCGGATTGGGTGAAGACTGAGAGGATGGGACTATATGTTGTATATGAGTAGTCGTGAAGTGTTGAACAGTGAAGAGGAAGAGTGTGGAAAATTGATGTGTGGCGCGCTGGTTTTGGGTGTGTGGACTTCCAGTTTGGCAGGGATATGATCTGTGTGTACGTGCATCAGCCTTGGGGCGGCAACATCTTATGTTGTGTGTTCGGGCGGTGTGCCTCTTTGGATGGACAACAACGGATGTGTGTGAAACGTGTAATGATGAGACGTGTGTGACTGCATGTGTGTATAGTGTAGTGGAATGTTTATCGTAAATGTGTCTTGTTGCGTGTTCATGCGGCTAGTCAATCCTCGTTCTACATTAAACCATATGGTTGCTCATGCGGGGAAACTGGTCTAGAAGGTGGTCTCATTGAGTAATCCATTTACTCATGCCCTTCACTCTATCTCCATTTCCCCTTTTCTCTTGCAGGATTGTAAATAGAAGTAATGGATATCCGTTGGGTTGATGTATTTAAGAAGAAGAAAATGTGATGGGACCCTCAAACCATTGACAAGACACGATGGCTTGTCTTTTGGTGCACATGTCCCTAATCCCCACGATCTGGAACCCAGTCGGTTTTTGGAGAGGCGGATATTACAACATCCATCAACAAAGTCATCATCCATCCAAAATTTTGAAGACTGTCTTGCATATAACTTGCAATAAGAAATTGCAAAATCTCAGAATATGGTGGAAACCTAACCTATGCGCTAGGCTCATATTCACCGCCCGACTCATGTGTAACAAATTTTCGAACATTGATAATAAGAAATAGAGAATTAAAGAAAAATATCTTTTGATTTTGGATACATTTGTTTATATTAGGTAAATAGCGCGACTACCGAAGATCCATTATCATTAGGTCTAGGACCAAGTCATCTAGTTATGAATTCCAAAGGATGTAACAGTGTGACTTCATACAGAATTTTTGGTTTTATTATCGTCGGGCTAATCTGGTTTGAATTTTTGGTAAACCAAGAACTGGAACACAGATTGTCTTAGGCATGGAGCTCCAAGTTCATTGTCTCATAAATTCAGTGTTAAAAATTTTCAAAATCGACGTTGCTTCTCACAACGAAATGGGGGAATTATTGTTAGAGAAGGGATTTGCTCTCTTCTTAAAGCCCATCAAACAATGAATTCAAATATTGAGATGAAGACAGCTTAATTAAGAAGATAAGAAGTTGGTCTGGAGAAACAAAAGGCAGTGTCACTGCTGGGAAGTAGCGTGAAGAACGGAGCGTGAAGAACGGAGCAAGAATTGGAGACCTTCCCTGAAGAACAATCAAGCGGAACAGTCTGACGGTTGATCCTACCATAAGCAGCCACACGATTGTTCTCGACATTTATGGAAGTTTCCATATCTTTCTTAGATTTTCCCTAATTGCCGATTCCCTACTCCGAAGTCTAAGGGCGCCTCCATATAAAAAGCGGCCTCTATCTTTATTTTGGAATTACGCTAGTTTTGCAAGAGACCTAGACCTATTCTAGAATATATTTTCTATTGTAAGGGAGACAGCTCATCTTCTTGACAGAGAAGATCATCCTGAACCCTATTGATTTATCTTTAGAATTATATGCAGTATTATTCAGTTATCATGTCTTTTTCATCTTGTGTTATGGCTGAGTAGTCAGCTAGCTTGTCTAGGGTTCTAGGGTGTTAATCGCAAGGCCAAACATAAATAAGCAACTCTATTGTGTCTTCGTTCATCTCAGCTCTTAATGCTAGCTTTAACCTGATCACTTACTGCTAGATCTTAGGTTTAATCCACTCATTAACCGTGTAGTAGTTTGCTTGATATTGAATAAATGAGCCGCGCATCTCTAGTCAGTGAAAGTAGATACTAGAGTGCTCGGTGAACCTATCGGACTTGATCTCTATTGCTTGTGATCGATCCTTGATCCAAACGACAGTTTAGGTATCAAGGTCGAACCGCAAAGGGAACAACACCACGACAGTGGGTTGTTCTACTAAGAGAGATCTGTGTTCTAGATTGTGTTTCAAGGAGCTTGAATAAATGTTTGGTTGAGCTTTGACACCCAATGAGAAACCCTAGATCGGCTTATCTCTAATATTGAATTTTAATCATCTGAAATCATTTACTTTACTTGCACGTCACCACTTAATTCAAAACCCCATTTTTAGTTTTAGCTAAGTTGAAAACTTATAGGAATATAGTGTAGACTGGTCCTCTGGATTGAATCTCAAATACTACAATTACCACTGTTAACTTGACAGTAGGAAAGGTTCAGTTTTCGAGTATCAAGTTTTGGCGCCGTTGCGACGGGGACCAGATATTTTACCTTTATTTTTCAGTTCTATATTTAGTCCAAAACATCTAACTTGCGTTTCTCTCGTTGTTTAAGCTAATGATCCAGGTGCATGACCAGTAGACATACTCGGAGTAACGCACAAGGACCATTATTCACGCTAAGTAACGAAGAGCTCGCAAGATTAGAATGACAGAACCGTCAACAACCGCGGCCTACTAACACCACAATGGATGATCACGGAGGCCAAGATGATCTCACTACTGCAATTGCGCTCATGCAACAACAGATGCAGCAGATGCAACAGACCATCAACGCACAAGAAGCTGCTCCCCAAGCAGCTGCCGAACTCGCCGCTCAGCAAGTTGAGCAACAAGGCGCTCCCATCGGGGAACAGAACCTTCCATGAAACTTCCCTACCACTCGCTCCACCATCAACCCCCCTCCCTGCACTCGAGAGATTGTGAAATCAAGCCTGCTTTGATCGGCCTAGTGCAGAAAACAATGTTCAACGGTCTCGCGGCTGAAATCCCTTTGAACCACATCGAGAACTTTGAGAGAGTTTGCAACTTCTCTCGCGCGAATGGAGTTCCATCTGACTACGTTAAATGCACGTTGTTCCCATTCTCCTTGGATGGGAAAGCATCTCTCCCGACTGGTTCACTTACTACATGGGAACAAGTCAGAGCCGCGTTCTTAAGCCACTTATATACAAAGACGAAAACCGCAGCTCTGAGGCATAAAATCTCCAATTTTAAGCAAAAGACCGACGAGCCTTTCTATGATGCTTGGGAGCATTACAAGGAATACCGAAGGGAGTGCCCTCACCATGGGTTTGAGGATGACTACATACTGGAAGTGTTCTATGATGGAGTGAGCTATGAGTTTTGTAATGCTCTTGATTCCTCGAGCAATGGAGATTTCATGACCCAAACAACGCCAGACGCATTCGCAGTGATCGAAAATATGGCGTCCAGCTCCCTCAACAAGAATAAGGAGAATGATCGCTCCAAAAGTGTAAAAAACATAGACGACCTCGCGGCCAAGGTTGATCAGCTTTTGAAGGGTAATCAGAGCCAAGTATTCATCATGGAGGAAGCTGCATCAGAGAACAATGTTTCAGACTCTACAACTAAAGGAGACAATACTGTGGATGCTCAGCAAGAAGTGAGATACGTCAATGGGCAAGGATGGTAGTACAAGAACTACCACCCGAACCCCAACGTTAGGAACAATCCTCACCTCTTTGTGTATCCCAAGGCTGACAAACCGGTTGACAACGCGCAGAACAGTCAAGGATAGAACAGCGGCTATCAGAAACCATACCAGGGAAGAACATATGTCCTGAGCCAGGCGCATCACAACCAGTTCCAGAACTAGAAACAACAAACTGCTCAACAGACCGCTCCTTCGCCAGCGATTGCTCCGCAAGACGAGATAAAAGGTCTAGCGACAATGATGCAGCAGTTGCTCCAGGGTTAGCAAATTCAAGGGGAAGCGTTGAATCAAGTCACCACAGACATTAACTCCAGGATGAACGAAATGTTCAATGACTTGAGTACCAAATACAATAACGTAGCCAGCCATATGCGTCAGATGGACGTTCAGATCGCCCAGACAGCCGAGAGCGTTAAGAGGCATCAAGGTACTCTACCTGGAAAGACCGATAAAAGCCCTAAGGAATGCAGTGCCGTAGCACTAAGGAGTGGAAGAAATTTACTGGATACAGTCCCTAAGAAGTTGTCAGCAGCGGAGAAGGGTAAGCAAAAGGAGGGTGAGCAACCACGATCTGAAGCACCCCCTTTATCTGACGAGGAACCAAAACAGTCTGGTGAGACTGATCCAACCCCTGTCGCTACACCTGTTGAGCCTGTTCCTCCGCGTGAATACACCCCTAAGGTTCCATACCTTGTTCCAGCAAAGACATCTCGCAAGGATCGGGAGGAGACAAAGTGTAAAAAGATGCTAGAGGATCTAACTATCAAGTTACCTCTTATGGATGCGATCCAGATGATACCTTCTATGCGCAGTTTGATGAAAGGTTTGATCTCTGGCAAGGTAACTGGTGATAGTGAGCTATTGATGGTTTCAAAGGAGTGCACCGCGGTACTTAAGAACAAGCCGATTAAGAAATTGGATGATCCAGGCAAGTTTGTTCTCTCGATACAAATTGGGAGAACCGTGTTCGCTTATTCTCTATGCGATCTGGGTTCAAGTGTCAATCTCATGCCTTACTCCGTGGAAAACGATTGGGCTTCACGGACTTCAAACTGACAAGAATCTCCCTGGTGTTCGCTGACAGATCAGTCTCGTCACCGGTGGATATTCTGGAAGACCTTCGGGTCCAAGTGGGCAACACGTTTGTTCCGACAGATTTTGTGGTTTTGGAGGTTGACGAGCAACCAAGAGATCCACTCATCCTAGGTCGTCCTTTCTTGTGCACAGCTGGTGCGATCATTGATGTTCGACAAGGAAGGATTGATCTTCACCTATGAGACATTGCGATGAAGTTCGAGATGAACAAATTGCTGAAGAAACCGATGCTAGACGCGCAAACCTACACAGTTGAGGATAAAGATCAGGCGCTATTCCCTCAAGAAGGAATGATTGAGGAAATCTTGACCGATGATCCACTCGAACTAGCCCTGATTCGTTCTGAGACTGAGCATAACGTTATGAGCGAGGACGCGGATGGCTACAACAAGATGCTTGACTCTGCGAAAAGCATGGAAAAAGCTTGTCACCTATCTAAGTCTCGAGGAGAAATACAAGAGCAATCAGAGCAGTGCAACTGGAGCAGCCGCTTCGAAAAGCGCTACTAAGCCGAACATGCAACTCGACGATCCATGGAGCGAACTGAAAGCTCCAAAGATCGAGCTCAAATCCCTCCCTACGGGGCTCAGGTATGCATTCTTGGGGCCAAATTCCACGTATACTGCTATTGGGAACTCTGAATTGAACAATGTGGAAACAACTAGACTTTTGTGTGAGCTAAGAAAGTGCCGTAAGGCATTAGGTTATTCTCTAGCTGACATTCATGGCATTTCACCTGATCTTTGCAAGCATAAAATACACCTAAAAGATGAATCAATGACTTCTATAGAACATCAGAGGAGGTAAATCCGAATCTTAAAGATGTTGTAAAGAAAGAGATAATGAAACTTCTAGAGGCTGGTGTGATCTATGCCATCTTTGATAGTAACTGGGTTAGCCCTGTTCATGTAGTTCCTAAGAAAGGTGGAATAACTGCCATAACAAATGAGAAGAATGAATTGATCCCTAACTCGAACAGTAACTGGACATCGCATGTGCATTGATTTTCGCAAATTGAATGTTGCGACTCGCAAAGATCACTTTCCACTACCTTTCATTGATCAGATGCTTGAACGATTGGCTAACCACCCATACTATTGCTTTTTAGATGGTTATTAGTTTTCATTCAGATCCCTATCCACCCAAATGATCAGGAGAAGACGACGTTCACATGCCCATATGGCACGTTTGCCTACAGGAGAATGCCATTCGGCTTATGCAATGCTCCTGCGACCTTTCAACGTTGCATGATGTCTATTTTTACTGACCTGATTGAGGACATAATAGAAGTTTTCATGGATGACTTTAGTGTCTATGGAAGCTCTTTTTATGTTTATTTGAAAAACTTGTGCAGGGTGTTGCAGCGATGCGAGGAGAAAGATCTGGTGCTAAACTGGGAGAAGTGTCACTTCATGGTCAAGGATGTGATTGTTCTCGGGCACAAGATCTCTGAAAAGGGGATTAAGGTCGACAAGGCAAAGATTGAGGTGATGATGAGCTTGCAGCCGCCAACATCAATCAAGGGAATCAGGAGTTTCTTAGGGCACACTAGTTTTTACAGGAGGTTCATCAAGGATTTCTCAATGATCCCAAGACCGCTCACGAGACTGCTCTGCAAGGACACCAAGTTTGAGTTTGATAGCGACTGTTTGACTGCCTTCCACACGATAAAAGGAGCCTTAATCAGTGTGCCGGTTGTTCAGCCTCCAGACTGGGACTTACCTTTTGAGATCATGACAGATGCGAGTGATTTCGCAGTGGGAGCAGTGCTGGGACAGAGAAAAGATAAGATACTGCATGTGATCTACTACGCGAACATGACGATGGATGAAGCCCAATGCCGATATGCAACAACCGAGAAGAAGCTTTTAGCCATTTTCTATGCCTTTGAGAAATTTAGGTCCTACCTAGTAGGTTCTAAGGTGTGCACACAGATCACGCGGCTCAGAGGTACTTGCTGATGAAGAAAGATGCCAAATCGCGCCTGCTCTGATGGATCCTCCTACACCAGGAATTCGACCTTGAGATCAAGGACAAAAAAGAAATTGAGAATGGAGTCGCCGACCATTTGTCAAGAATGAAGATCGACGAAGAGACCGCTCTTGATGACAGTCTCCCTGAAGAACAGGTCTACGCGATTGATCCGTATGTCAAGAACAGACTAGATGCCCACACCACAGATCGTTCTGCTGATTGTTTCGCAGACTGTTTCTCCGATTATTCCGCGGACTGCTCTGCTGACCAGGAACACTTTATTACTGCTATAAAGCAGAGATATTTCCACCTACCTTGGTTCGCTGAGATAGCTAATTTCTTAGCTGCAGAGAAGGAACCAGTTGAGTTTACTGGGAATGAGAAGAGAAAATTCCTGAGAGATGCAAAACTCTACTTTTGGGATGAACCATTCTTGTATCGACACTGCAAGGATGGAGTGTTCTGACGATGTGTTCTAGAAGATGAAATTCTAGAGATCATGGATCACTGCAACGGTTCTTCTTACGCCAGACACTTTGCGGCATTCAAGACCATCTCCAAGGTTTTGCAAACCGGTTTTTGGTGGCCTACAATGTTCCGTGATGCTCAAGCTTTCATCTCCAAGTGCAATTCATGCCAAATACAAGGGAACATTAGCAAGCGCAACGAGATGCCCCAGAACTTCATACTTGAGATCGAGGTATTCGACTGCTGGGGGATCGACTACATGGGACCATTCCCACCATCATATAAGAACAAGTACATTCTAGTGGCGGTGGATTATGTTTCGAAGTGGGTAGAGGCAATCGCCAGCCCCACTAATGATGCACGAGTGGTGACCAAAATGTTTAAAACCATCATCTTTCCAAGGTTTGGAGTTCCTAGAGTGGTTATAAGCGATGGAGGAACCCACTTCATCAACAAAGTCTTCCAAGGCCTCTTGAAGAAGAACGGAGTCAAGCATAAGGTTGCGACTGCATACCATCCTCAGACAAATGGCCAAGTGGAAGTGTCTAATTGAGAGATCAAGAGAATCCTGCAGAAAACAGTCGGAACTACACGCAAGGACTGGTCTCTAAAATTAGATGATGCGCTATGGGCTTACAGAACAGCCAACAAAACGCCACTAGGGACCACTCCATATCATCTGGTCTATGGCAAGGCTTGTCACCTCCCTGTGGAACTCGAGTACAATGCGGAATGGGCTGTCAAACTACTCAGCTTCGATATCAAATCAGCCAAAGAGAGGCGTTCCATCAAGATTCACGAACTTGAAGAGATCAGGCATTTAGCTTATGAAAGCACGAAAATTTACAAGGAAAAGACCAAGGCCTATCATGATAAGCGGATCATTAGTAGAAGCTTTGAACCGAATGATCGAGTCTTGCTCTTGAACTCCAGGCTGAAGCTGTTCCCTAGGAAGTTGAAGTCCAGATGGTCCGGGCCGTTCACTATCAAGGAAGTCAGACCATATGGAGCAGTGGTGTTACTAGATCCGAATGGAGGAGAGTTCGTTATTAATGGTCAGGGTCTAAAGCCATATCTTGCCGAAACGACAATCGCAGAAGGTGAAGAAATTCCCTTAGGCGATCCCTCCATAGTTCAATAGACTGATCAAAGTCAAGCTAGTGACTTAAATCGAGCGCTTGGTGAGAGGCAACCCACTGGTGAGTGTAAATATGTTTTTCCTTTCAAATTCTTTTGTAGTTTGTTTTGAATTTTGTTCTAGGAAAAGAAAATCGAAGATTCCCAGAGGAACAATCCATAGACTGTTCTCGCTGGAGAACAACTGCTCCTCCATGTAAGTTTTCGACACAAAAAAAAATACAAAGAAGGAGAAGCGGTTAGGGTTTGCCTATTTAAGGCAACCCACCCCACTCCCCCACTTAGCCCAAAGTCGCCGTACACTCCCTTTCCCTAAGAATAGAATCCTAAATCAAGATCTTTAACATCTCTCTCTATTATCACGATTGTTGGTTCTAACTCCTTGGGATTTCAGGCCTAATCTAGTTTTGCAGCAATCTCTCTCAACCGAACAGGGTAAAACTCGAACTCTCTCCAAATCGCGCATGCAATTCGAGATTCGTGGTTCTCTCATTTTCCTTCTTCTCGAAACTTGAATAGATTTTGTCGGCACTATCCTTTGAATGAATACATCTTAAGATTGCTAGAAAGATAGAAGAATCAAAATTGAGAGTTAATCTTAACCGCCTTGTTTAGAATTCGAACTGAGAATCGCGACTGTTCGCAAACTTAGATAATGTGGGTTCTTTGGGATTGTTGATTGTTGATTGAATGCTGCAGATTTGGGTTTAGGGTTATTTACGGGTCGTTGATCTTCATGTTGTGATCGGGTTGTTTGGAAATTGAATGGACTTGAGTTTAAACTGAGAATGGGTAAAGTTCCATCCTTTTCTACACAACCCACGAATAGTACTAATCCATAGTTCATTGTTCTGTTTTGCAGATGGCTCCAAGAACCAAACGAAAGGCAGTGAAAACTCCGAAGATCACCTGTGAGAACTACGTGCCTCCGCCAGGCCACAATGGCCCGGCTTCTTACCCATGGCCGCATGTGGGACACGAGGGTCAGCCGATCGATCTCAACGACCCAATGCTCCTCACCTTCAACTACGAAGGGTGGAACAAAGAGTCCGCACAAAGATACAACACACTCCTCAACACTGAGATCTTTCCTACTCGATTCAGTCACACAGAGACCCTCGCTGCTCTTTGGCTTGATACCGACGTGTTCGAGACGCTCAGTGCCATGGGAATTGCTCCCCTCTGCTACCAGACGTACGAACTTTACCCAGACCTCGTCCGTCAAGCTCTCGCCACTGCTCAGATCAGCTACGAAAACCCTCAAGCGCCAACATATGAGACATGTTCTTTCTCATTCATGGCTGACAGCAAGTTCTGCTCTCTTTCGCTTGACCAGCTCAACGAGATATACGAGATCTCGGACGAGCGAAAGGATGTCGCAGTGGAGAACAAGTTCACTCCAACAGAGAGGTTTTGGGACCTCATCGCAACCGGTACCGGATCATTCGCCTCCCGCAAGGCGTATCAGTCCCAAATCAGAAACCCTACGTTGAGGGTAATTGCTAAGATGATCTCCAACCTCCTTTTCGCCAAGGATCAGACCTCCAAGGTCACCAAAGGAGAACTGCAGATGTTGTACTCGGGCCTCAAAGATGAGATTCGCAGATCTCGATCTGGAATCCCATTTCAGCCGATGCAAACTAACTCTGGGTACCATCTCATCTGGATGTTCTACTCGCGCAGAGACTGCCTGCTCCGGAATGAGAACAAGAAGGATCGCTGCGGCAGCTTGCTCACTCCGCTGTTTAAGCACTTCAGGATCAACCTCAGAGCCTACGCGGTTAACTACAACATCGAGTATGTGGATACTCCCTATCTGATCTCATGTCACATACTTCACGACGAGACCACATACAGGTTCATGGATAAAGATGGGAACATGTTGTACTTCAAACTTCCACAAACCCACCTCACGAACTTCAGCTCGATAGAGAACATTCGCTTCTTACCTGACCCGGAGTTCTTTTGCGCCGACCCACGAGCACCACCTCCTGATGACGAGATGGATGAGCCAGAGGACATCACACCAGACGAGGACACCGTTTATGACCTAGGCCTACTCGATGATGACGCAGACGACGCGACATACCGCCGCTGGATGGTTGATTTGCAGCGAAAGAACAACAGACTCATGAAGAGGATCCTCAAAGTGATCACAGGAGGTTGTTTCGGCGGCCAAGAGGCCAGGCCATTCGCACATGAGCAGACTCTGTAGCAATCACATCACCCGGGCAAGGAATTGGTTGGATCTTCCGCAGCAGGAGAGCGTCTACCGCGGAACAGGAGGACAGCTGGTCGCTCCGAGAGCGGGAGTCAGACTGATCCCGCCTCATCATCCTATCTCATTGTGTTATCCATCTGAACAATTTATTTTCCTGCTTTTTATTTGCTTTTATTCGGTTTGTTTTAGCCTACCTCGAATTTATTTTCACAACCAGGGATGGTGTGAAGTAATTCTGGGAGAGGCGATTGTGTGCAACTAATCTCCCTTCTCTTTCTTTTGGCTTTTATGTTTGAGTCAGTCCTTGTGCTTTATCGAATCAGTCCAAACTCTTGTGGGAATTAGGACCCTATTTTGTGATGATCTTTTAACCACCTCGTGCTTTAACTTTCTTATTTAGTGACCTTAGCAGCGACGAAAGACCCACACTTGGACCTGGAACAATCCTGACTTATCTCACTTGACTCTCCTAAAGTTTTCAGCCGATCAAGTTACACTGGGTAGACTTAACTCCACCTAACTTGAACCTAACATTGACTGCAATTTCCTCTTGTTATGGTCATTAGATCAGTGAAACGAGACCCACACTCAGAACTTCTTATTCTTTTCATCCATCTTGTTGATCCTGAGTGGCTAGCTCATTTTTAGCTAGTTCCTACCTTGCACCTAAGCCTTTATTCCAACTTCATGCCTTATGTTTTCAGTTTCATATGTGCAAATATGTGCAAAAAGGCTGGAGAGGAAAGGATCGACACAGCCTCTTACTTGTTATCGTTGCAAAGGATCGAACAGAACAAGAAGAACAGTCAGTCTAAGCAGTCGGAACAACTGCTCCAGAACAGTCAGTAAAGAACAAAGGGGAACTAGCAGAATCACCATCGGCACCGATCATACCATGCATCATCTCCTTCTCCGTCACACCATCATCGTGATCTCATCTTTTGTATTCAGTTAAAAAAAAATATGATGATGATGATGTATATATTCTTTTATATGAGATCACTGATTGAGAAGGATGATTAAAACGAGCAGACGTCAACAGCTGGTTGGACGTCGACCCTCTTGAGCTAATTCAATTGGAGCTAGACAAGGAAGAATGTATGCTTGACTGAGACTCTGAATGAGTGCTCTCCTTCCGATATCATGAGAACTACAGAAAAAGAACCAATAAGGAGAACCGATGGGCGATAAGGACAAGGAGATTTGGTACCAATAAAAGGGAGCACGGGAACAGTCGGAGCGATAGCTCCAGAAGTCAGTAAAACGAGTAAGGGGTTGTGGACATCAATGGATCCATCCTCTCTTGCTATTTTGCGCGATATCCTGCATCCACTACAAAAAAAAAAACTGGTAGCCCCTAAACACTCTTTGACTCCACTATTAAATTAGCCTGTTCACACCTAGCCCGTCTACCCTGAATGATGCCTGTGACAAGAGGATCATGCCACTTTAAAATGAATGTAGGGAGTTCTCTCTCGATAGTGTGCTTTTTCAGGTTTGAGATGTAGAGTATGGAGCCGATCTTTGAACAGCGATCAGTGAAAGTTCTGGTAAAAGTGTGTGGTCTCAGTTGCCTGCATGTATGGTTCAGAGATTCGTGGTTAAGGTATGGTTATTGAGAATTAAGAGAGTTCCCACACTTTCAAACTTTTTTCCCTGTTCTTGGTACTTGCCTTGTTTGAGGACAAACAAGGAGCTAAGTATGGGGGAATTGATATATGGTGTTTTTGACATCATTGTGTATATGTTTTCTAACTTGTTTTCAGTGTTTTATCGAGTTAGCCTAGTCCTTTTAGAGTCATTTCAGGCCTGGAGAAGACTGAAGAGCTAAAGGAAGGAGCGTGAAGAAATGAGCAAGAATTGGAGACCTTCCCTGAAGAACAATCAAGCAGAACAGTCTGACGGTTGATCCTACCAGGACTAGCCAGACGATTGGTCTCGACATTTATGGAAGTTTCCATATCTTTCAGAGATTGGCCCTAATTTATGATTCCCTACTACGAAGTCTAAGGGTGCCTCCATATAAAAAGCGGCCTCTATCTTTATTTTGGAATTACGCTAGTTTTGCAAGAGACTTAGACCTATTCTGGAATATATTTGCTATTGCAAGGGAGACGGCTCCTCTTCTTGACAGAGAAGATCATTCTGAACCCTATTGATTTATCTTTAAAATTATATGCAGTATTATTCAGTTATCATGTCTTGTTCATCTTGTGTTATGGCTGAGTAGTCGACTAGCTTGTCTAGGGTTCTAGGGTGTTAATCGCAAGGCTAAACATAAATAAGCAACTCTATTTTGTCTTCGTTCATCTCAGCTCTTAATGCTAGCTTTAACCTGATCACTTACTTCTAGATCTTAGGTTTAATTCACTCATTAACCGTGTAGTAGTTTGCTTGATATTGAGTGAATGAGCCGCGCATCTCTAGTCAGCGAAAGTAGATACTAGAGTGCCCGGTGAACCTATCGGACTTGATTTCTATTGCTTGTGAACGATCCTTGATCCAAACGACAGTTTAGGTATCAAATTCGAACCGCAAAGGGAACATCACCACGACAGTGGGTTGTTCTACTAAGAGAGATCCGTGTTCTAGATTGTGTTTCAAGGAGCTTGAATAAATGTTTGGTTGAGCTTTGACACCCAATGAGAAACCCTAGATCGGCTTATCTCTAACATTGAATTTTAATCATCTGAAATCATTTACTTTACTTGCACGTCACCACTTAATTCAAAACTCCACTTTTAGTTTTAGCTAAGTTGAAAACTTATAGGAATAAAGTGTAGACTGGTCCTCTGGATTGAATTTCAAATACTACAATTACCACTGTTAACTTATCACTTGACTTTCTTAAACCTCAAATCAAAATTATATTAAGCCAATCCATACTAGATTCCATTTTTCTACATTTACTGAATTTTTAAATCCAAAACGAAACTAGACTCAAAGCCAGATTGAATAGATGTGCTACCTGTAAGGGTTGATAATCATCAGGCTGGTGTATTGGGGCTTCAAATGACCATCCTTGGCTAAAAGCACGTGAGACGAGAGGCATCATTTGCTGAACCATTCTAGAGAAATCAAAGCCTGCGCCTTACCCCTGCGTTCCGCCTGACATCGTATCCTCTATCGCTTGACCATCCACCTGTTGAGCAATTTGTTGGACTGTGTTCATGATTTGTGGGTTCTGGGTGAATTGCTGCAGCATATTTCGCAGCATATTTGGTAATTCAACACCACCTTGTCGAGATACCCCGGCTAGCAATCCATTCAGTACTGCGCTCTCCAAGACCTGAGACATTGCACTTGACCAAAAAGTTTCTTAAGATTATTTGTTTTTGATAAAAAAAAATTTTAAATTCATGCAAATTTATCAAAATAGTCAAAATAGTCAAAATCTAGTCTATATTAAAATCAAATCTATTAGTTTTTAAAAAATGAAGAAGCTCAAGCTTTTAATTTGTTTTCATGAGATATCTAAAAGTAAGGTGGAAGTGAGATTATTGGAATCGAAGTGGAAATGAAGTTCCGAAAGCTACCGACTCCCATTCCAAAGTAGGAAATGTATATCTAACAAAGCTTTTGCGGTAACTACTATAATCCAAAAAAAAAATTACAAATTTTAATTGAATGCTTTACCCAAATTTTGTTTAACGAAGTTCTAAAAATGAGACTCGTATTCCTTTGTCTTTATTATCGACTTCTCCTATATCCAAATCAAATTCTTGCCAATCAAATTCTAAATCATTTTTTTCTCTGTCAAACAAATTCACAAAAGAAACTTACTTCAAAGTATGAATTATGTTAGGGATATGAAGAATGTTGATCTTATTGATTTACAAAGAAGAATATATACAAGTTTGTACATCCTAATCCAAATAAGAATATCTTAGATAGATTACAATAAATATTTTATGTACTTATTGTAATTGACTATTTCCTTATTCCTTATCTCAGTCCTCCCATCCCTCGAGTTGGTGTGGGATATCTTGAAGGGATCCTATCTTGAATCCCTAACTTGGAAAATAGATAAGCAAATGTTGAAGCTTGAAAGGACCGAGTTAAGATATTTTAGTTTCTCATTTGTATAAATGTGTTTTGTAGTAATAAGCTTTTCTTGAACAGCATCACAAACAAAATAACAATCTGATTTCACATGTTTAATATGTATGTGAAAAACTGGATAAGCTCTCTGTATATCAGCTTTGTTGTCATAAAAAGATGCATATGTAAAACACCTAACAGGAATAGTATCCGTATGATCCATTTTAACTCTTGTAATACATATGACATGAACCGATTGATACTCGGCTTCGATATAAGGCATACAAAATTTATCACTCTTCATTTTTCGAGTAAATCATAGAAACACCAATGAGAACAATATAAAAAAAAAACTAAAGAACGTCGAGTCACATGAGAAGCTCCTAATTGTGAATCAAAATAAGATGTAATATGTAATTCTGAGTCAGGAGAAGTAGAAGTCCTTAATCGTGGAAGCCGTTCATGTAAAGTGTTAAGCTAGACGGGCTTCCAACCTAAAACCAATTGGTGATAAGTGGAGTGACCCATCTATCTTATATATTACTTAGGATTCCTTCCAACTATCGATGTGGGACACTTTGTGTCTAATACGCCCCTTCGGGATGATGGCTCTTTGAGCGTCAATCTCGGAATGCTCGGGCAAGGATCGATAGGCCAACCTTGGGCCAGATCGATGGATCGGGTTGGACTTCGTGGATCGGGCTCTGATACCATGTTAAGCTAGACGGGCTTGTAACCTAAAACCAATTGGTGATAAGTGGAGTGGCTCATCTATCTTATATATTACTTAGGATCTCTTCCAACTACCGATGTGGGATACTTTGTGTCGAATATAAAGAACCACACACAAAGTTGCATTTCAATGATCGAGAAGTGGTGTTTGCATGAACTAAGATAAAAGTGCATTGTATAGGATAGTTCTCAACGCATGGTGCAAAGTGGATAACTCGTCAAATACACAACAATATGCTTATGGATTCTCAAAAGGGGACTAGTCCCCAAAAGTAAGCTTGTGATTGCGCTTTGTAGGAACATAGTCTGATTACCAAGAAGTTCGGCTGCATGAATGACATCAAACGCATATTTTTATTGTGAGAGAAAAATGCCTTTCTTGTAAAATGATTATATTTCAGTAGTTGGCGCTCTTTACTGGTGTTTTAGAGGTTTTGTTTTTCTTCATGGTTTCATCTTTCTAAGATCAGTTATGATGATTAGGTCTTTTCTAGGGATAGATGGTTGCGGTTCTGGATTGCCACTGAGATAGGTCGTTAAAGATAAGGTGTGTCACATCCCGGCCTACACCGGTCCGTGAGCCTCTTTTTTTATTACTAACTTGGACCAAAGGTCATCTTCTCCCTCTTTTATTTCTGGTCCTAGTAAACTCTAGAGTTTCCACCTATTTTCCTAAAAAGAAGGCAGTTTCCTTAGATTTTCCAATAAAGAGAAAATACAAACAAAGATCTGCCCCTTTGTTGACCTAATCTATATTGTTCTTCTTAGATCATGTTCTTCTTCTTATTCTCCTTCTCTTTCTCTTCATCTCCTCTTCTCGATATGGTCTCCATGAAAGGAATGAGCTGCCTTGATGTCATCGCCTCAGAGGCTTCTCGCGCTGTTGGAGACGAAAGCCAAGCCTTTGGATATCCGCAACGAGCTGGTCTAAATCCATGTCTAGATCTCTTCTTGTCTTCTTTCTAGATATGATCAGTAAAGTAAGAAAATCTGGTTGTTGTTTTCTTCTTCTCTTTCTTGTCTTTTATCTTAGATCTCTCATCCCTAGTCTTTTGGTTGTTGTATCAATCATTTATCTTGTAAATCTGGTTTGTTGAAAGCCTTTTGTTGCAGATATGCTTCTTCTCTCTTTTTTGTTCGTAGATTTAAGGCCAAGGTTAGGACTGATGTGATCTCTTCTTTCTTCTTTCATACTCACTTCATAGTAGGTGTTTCTGTCTAAACCATTCATACCTATGTGTTATCTATAAACATACACATATTTGTTTGATAAGTGAATTATATCATATATATATTTTATATACTATTGTATTGTATTGTATTGTGTGAACACCTAGATCTATTCATAAATTTCTAAAACAAATATAGTTGAATGATGTATGAGACTTGAATGTGGGTGTTTGCATTGTGTGTGGATACATCATGTGTATGTGTGGTGTATATGATGAGTCAGAGAAGGGCTTAAGACCTATGGTGTTTTCAGTGCAATGTGATGGAGAGCAGTACTTAACGGGGGTTGCATAATTTCTTTTTGGTCATGTAGAGACCACGTGAGATTTCATGATCCATCGACGGAGCAGGCCGGTGGCGTGCCTGTGTAAAATTGAGAATTTTGTGGCCGATCACGTAGACTCAACTAAGATAATGTGATAGCGTGAAGGCGTTGAACTCATGAGGACCGAATGAGGCGGTGAGATCTCACACGACAACTTGACGAGTGCAGCGACTAAATGAGGTGTGGTCTGGTCTCAGGTTAGCATTGTCGTGGTTATCCTCCTTACCTGTTGTTTGCTCTTATTTTATTAAATGTTCTATGTAGAGCATTTGTTATGTTGTGTGGTGATTGTTGGAAGATGATTTTGGGATTTTAGATCTTTCTTTACTGAGCTTTTGTCAAAAGGCTCACTCCTCATTTTCTTTTTTCTTTTGAAGGTTCGGTTCATATTGGTGGAGTTTTATCCAAGACGTTTTTAAAACCTAATTTATTGAAATATATGTTGTTTACTAACTTTGCAATCACTGCATAACATTTCTTCGTGTTTTGGTCTCACTGGAACGATATCGCGGATCACTTCCCGATAGGTCACCATTTTTCCACTACTACAGCTCAAGCACATTTAATTATGGAATTTTAAAGAAATTTGTGACCAAAAAAATAAGTGCACTTTGGTGACATAGGTAATCAAATCAATTTTCATAAAAAAATTCACATACACCAGAAATCGGGATGTTACATATTTGTTCAATAATAATCTTGTTGAAGAATCAGTATATGTGTTATTTCTATAATCGCCATTTGTCAAATTTAATGGAACAGTTGAAGTATTGTCGCTATTAGCTTAGTTTGGGATAATATGTAATGTTGATGTTGTTGTTAAAAAGAAACTAGCTTTTGACCCGCGCGGATGTATGTTCGATGTAATTATATATTTTCGTAATTTTAAAAACATTCATGTTATTCTTTTTTATGTAATTGAGTTCTGACATTGGTGTATATTGTTTATTCGGTTTAGTGTACATTTATAAACTATGAAGTTTAATTCTTCTTATATTTTTTTTCTTTTGCTTGGTAAACTAAATAATATTTTTTTTTTATGAAATTTTAAATTTATTGATCATCATGAGAAAAAATTAAAATTTACAAAAGAATGGCTACTTCTATAATGTGTCTATAAAGAAAAACACCAAAAAGGCTCTGCTACTCTCACCCCACAATCTCCAACCATCGCTGCAACAGTCCAGCATTTTGGTGCTGTCCAGAGTACTTCAAGGATATTATTCTATTCCTCATTTGCTTGTCTATGATCTTATAATGTTGGTCTGCTGATTTCCATGTCATCTGATGCCTTCTCTCATTTTCTCTCACTCCAATCCGGGTTTGTTCTTCTTCCAAAGAATCCTCGCATCAGTTTTTTCCAGACAGTAAAAGAGTAAGGATTTGCATCCTTCCCCTCACCTTATCAATCAGTGGCTCATACTCTTGAGCCGTCAGCGATTTGGTTGTTAATGGCATTCCCAGGTAACATATCGGTAGATTGCCCACCGGTATTCCCCTAGGCGCGGCTTCAGATAATATCAGAGCAAGTTCTTGACCAGCCACAAACATTTGTGATTTAGCAGCATTGATAAGGAGGCCAGACATCCCCGCAAAAGACTCCATAACCTGCAATACCCCCTTCAGAGAGGCTGTTGTACCATTTGTGAAGACAAGTATATCATCCGCAAAGCTAAGGTGTGTTAGCTTTACTCCTTGGCATTGGGGTTGATACGCAAACCGTCCCTCTTCTGCGGCCTTATTCAGCATCTTGGACAGCACATTATTGAGGATTACATAAAGATAAGGCAAAAGAGAACATCCCTGTCTAATGCCTCTAGCACTGGTGAAGAATCCCTCCAGGCTACCGTTCACCGACACAGAAAACGCTGCAGTTGAGATACAAGTCTTAATCCAGTGAATGAATTGAACCGGGAGCCCTATCGCTTGAAGAACCGTTGTTATGAATGACCATTTTACAGTGTAAAATGCCTTAGATATATCAAACTTAATAGCACATCTCTCTGAAGTGGTTGCTCTATGATAGCCATTGACCAACTCTGATGCCAAAAGTACATTCTCCAGCAGCAATCTCTCTTTAACAAAAGCACTCTGATTTGCTTCCACCGAACCCGGAAATATTACTTTAATCTAGTCGCTAGCAGTTTTGAAATCACCTTATAGATAAGATTACAGCAAGCAGTGGGCCTGTAATATTTCATTGTCCGAGCAGTTTCCATCTTTGGAATAAGCGTAAGTATAGTGGCATCAATCCCAGTCGGCATGAATCCGAACAGAAAGAAGGACTGTATTGCGGTGATGAAATCCCTCCCAATCACATGCCACGCAGCTACAAAGAACTCCTTTGTGTAACCATCTGGACCAGAGACCTTGTCATTTGGAAGCATACGCAAAGCAGCCAGAATTTCCTGACCTGATACTAGAGCAACTAACTTAGCACAAGCTTCTGCTGGACACCTATACGTCAAAAGATTACAAATAGTGTCCACATAAACCTCCTCCCCAGACGAGTCTTGCTATTGTAAGAAGCGTTGAAAATGAGAGACCGCTTCCTTTTTTATGTCGACTGCAGATGTAAGCATTGATCCTTGCTTAGTTGTGAGACTTCTAATGGTGTTTCGCGCAGTTCGTGTCTGGACTACCCGATGAAAGAAGACAGTATTATGGTCCCCCACTTGAAGCCAGCGAATACAAGACTTCTATTTATAGAATTTCTACTATTTCCTTGCCAGCTTCTGCCATCTAGCTGAAGCCTCTTCTTCCCTTGCAAAGGTCTCTGGATTAGGGTCTAAAAGTGCCTAATTTTGACAATCACAAAGCTCTTCATACGCCTGCTTTGTTCTGTTCTAAAGATCTCCATAGTTCGCCTTGTTCAGTGCCCGAAGATGGAACTTAAGCTCCTTTAACTTCTTATGGAGAGCCGTTAACGCATACCGAGAGTGAAACAGGCGTGGAGAAGCATCCCAAGAATCCTTAACTGTAGGTAAGAAGTCCTCATGCTCAGTTAAATAGTTGAAAAATTTGAAAGGTTTCCTATATTCATCCAGATGACCTGATAGCTTAACCAAGCAACGGGCATGATCCGAGACCCCTCCCGCTTCAAACTTTGCATAAGATTGGGGATAAGATTTGAGCCACTACCCCATTAACCAAATCCCTGTCTAGTTTCTTTCTGATCGGATCCTCTTCCCGCTTATTCCACCAAGTGAAAAGTGCACCTACAAAAGGTAAGTCTAATAAACCACAGTCTGTTGCAGTCTCCTGCGGATGAATCATTCCTGCCTGATCACTGCGATAATCCTTAGCGCGAGAATGTTCATTTGACATCAATGTAACGTTGAAGTCTCCCATGAGAATCCAAGGCAGATTTAGATGAGCATAAGCCGAATGGGTCGCCCTCAGATCCCTCCCCAAATGAAGCCTATAAAAAGCAGTATTGTAGCCAAATATCGCAGAGCAGAAGAACTGTTCTCCCGTCCCCAGAACCAGAATAGCACAAGTTATTATCTGATCACTCATATGAAGCTTTGTGACCACTACCTTATCCGACTAGCAAAACGAGATCCTTCCTAATGGATGAAATTCATAATTGTTGATAAATTGCCATTGAGGCATAGCCGCTTCCAAACAATTTTTACTCTTTCCCTCATGGACCCTTGTTTCGATCAGACTCCCAAACAAAGGATGCTCAGCCTGAATCCAACTACGAACTGCTCTGTGTTTGCATGGCATGTTGAAACCACGCATATTCCATGAAAAGAAACTCACTACAAGAAAACATTTATTTACCGACTGCAATATCAGTAGTTATTCAGTCGCAAAACGTAACATAACGACTGATTTGCGACTGATCAATGTGGTCACAAATTGCTGTGTCGCTAATACGAGGAGTTGTTAATCAGTCGCAATTTTGCGACTTAATTACGACTATTTTGTCACTGGATATTGTAGTTGTAAAATAGACGCAATTAAGTCGCAAAATATAACGACTGAACTACTACTATCCAAAGACCAAACTACGACTGTTTATCAGTCGTTATGTAGACGGGAAATTATAGTCGCTTATTAATCGTTAGAGGGGAGTCGGTAGATAGTCGCAAAATTAGCGACTACCAAACGACTGATTACGTTAGTGACTATATAGCGACTGAGTTGTTGATTTAGATGTGTAATATGTGGTTATCTAGCGACTACATTACGACTAAATTTTGTGACTTATTAGCGACTGCAAGATTCAAAAATCACAAATCAGATTTTTTTGATTTCTTTTTTTTTTTTAATTAATTTGTTCATTTGCAGTAAAAGAATGACAATAATAAAAACGAAATTTTAATATAAAACAGAGAATTCATAACATAATGTTGCAAAAGGCACTCTAAGAGTTAAGCATTAGCATACAAAATATTATAGTAGTACAAGAGTAGGGAATCTAATCTTCATCTTCATCTTCACTTTCCCCTCCATCTTCACCTTCTTCACCTTCACCTTCACCTTCACCTTGATTAGCAGCCATGAAGGCCAAAAACTTTGGATCAGTTGCAGCCAGATACTTCTTCACCAAGGAAAAACTTTTGATCTTTTTTGCTTGCTTGGCAGAGTAAGCCGCCTGCTTCTCAATCTTCCGGTGAGCATCGCTGAGCTTTTTTTCGAGGTCTACGTACGACGAAGAGGATTCACAACGTTTGCGCTTTCCGTTGACAATAGTACTTTCTAGGCTTCCTATTCCATAGTGTCTTCCTCTTTTGTCTGTGACAGTGGACTACAAAAGCAAAGGAAGTAGACAGAGATATCAATCAAAGCAAACAATATGTAGTAAAAAGTATCATTAAAAAAAAGGGATACAAAAGCAATTTACCAGAAGGAAGAGCTCATTATCCTGGTCTAGAGAGAGTTGTGGAGGGTGTGAAGTACCATATGAACTCTCTGAGTTTTCAGCTTGAAGGTCAGCCAGCTTGGCTTGTTCTTCTCATAGGCCTCTGCAACTAGCTTTGCTTTCTTATCTACAAAGCTGCCATTTTTTTGGTGTGTGCCTTGATGAAAACTTCACCAATAGTCACTGGCCTGCCCAATTCTTCAACCTGAAATGGTAAATAAAATAAAGGTTAATGAGCCAGAACAATTTCAACTTGGAGACAGGAAAAGAAGTTACCATTTCTTGTTCGATTTGGAGGTAAGACTTCTGGCCTACATTGTGCTTCTGAGGACCAAGACCATTTCAGTCAGACAACCGAGCAGCTGATGTTGTCTCGCTTTTTTGGTGGTGGAGCTGGTTGAGATAGAGGCGTTGAATCAGCTCGAGGTTGGGTCCTCGGCGTAGACTCCTCAAACAGATGTCTCGGAGGTGGGTAGTCACTCACCGTTGGTCCAGCTCCGCGGTTGCCAGGAGGCGGAGGCTCTGTTGTCCTTGGAGTGAAACAATACTGCGACGGTAGAGGAGATGGTTTAGACCTTTTTGAGGGTTTCCGAACCTTCTTCGTTGATGTTCCGGCCATCGTCTTCAGTTTCGAGAGAGAGCGATCAGGGATTACGAGAGAGAGTTTCGATTAGGGTTAAGTGTTTGGGGATTTTCGAGAGAGAGTTGCGTCGGCTAGAGTAGAGAAAGAGTGATTTTATTAAGTTTGGTCTTTGGGTTTGTAGAGTTAATTGGGCTTAAGCGGGGAATGAAATTTATGGGAGGGAAACTATTTGGACTAAAGCGGGGGAATTATTTAGTTGATAGGAGGGAAATTAAATTAGCAAATTTTGTGGACTTTAGGGGTTTGGGATTTTATAGAAGTTACGAAGGTTTTAGTGTGTTGGGGGTTAGGGATTTTCTTATAATGAAACAAAATGAAATCATAATGTACTTTTATAGTATAGTTTAAAACACAGTTTACAAAAATATATTTCAATACACATTAAAACAAAATTTACAAAATATATTACAACACACTAAAAAAAAGTTCACAGAATTATATTACAATACAAATTAAAACAAAGTTTACGCAATTATATCACAATACACACTAAACAAAAGTTTAAAACAAAGTTTACAAAATTATATTACAAACACACATTAAAACAAAGTTTAACTCCGCAATCAAAAGTTTGAGGAAGATATCAAGACTAGTTCGTGGATGATTTGGCCCAGAATTCAGAATTGTAAGAAACAAGTACTCTGTATTCATGCACATATCAGGGGTAGATTATATTGAGTTAAGATCACAGGCCACAACGAATGATTACGAGACTTACCGCTATTGCTCTGTGCTAGAGGCTGACTGCTCGCAAATGTCATAAATTGATCCACCCCCGCTATGAACTCTTATGAGAATTTCCCCGTATCTTCATCGATCCTCTTGTACAGCCACTCGCGAAAATTTGAATAATTGTAATTTCCAGACATTGTACAACATAAAACTTTCGTTTTCTAACTTTAGTTTTCCTAACATTTTTGCTTTTTTTTTCTTTTGGTGATTTTCTACGAGTGAGGAGAAGAAAATAGGCTAAAGCATGTATATATATATAGAAAATGTCCGACCAATTTGCGACCAATTACCGACTGTCTGACAAAAATTACGTACACTTGCAAAAGAAGTACCGGTTTTTAGCGACCGATTCACAACTGAGTTATGACCACATATATCAGTCGCAAAATAGTCGCAGAGTTTAAGACTGATTAGCGACTGCGTTATGACCACATGTCTTAGTCGCCAAATAGTCGCAGATTTTACGACTGATCTGCAACGAACGGTTACCGACCCCATAACAGTCGCTAGTTAGTCGTTATTTTACGACTGTCTTGCGACTAATTCTCATGGTCTCTAATAAGCGACTAAATAACGACTGAATATGCGCAGTTGCAAAGCAGTCGCCAAATAGTCGGAAGGTAGTTGTTAAATTTGGCGACTACGCTATTAGTCGCAAAGTGCAGTCGCCAATCACAGGTTTTCTTGTAGTGACTAGTCATAGCTTCCCTAAGGAAGATCTTTTAAGTTGGCCCTGCTTCCCTCCGAACTTCAGATCTTTAGCTCTCACTATTGTTTTCTTGGCTGACTTGTGCGAATTAGCTCCTGCAGCCCTTCTTCCTCTCCCATTCTCTTGTTTAGGAAGAGTAGCTTTATCCTCAATTAGCTCCCCATCCTCAGTTTCTTCTACCTCACTAATAGCATCCTCCAAAACTTCATCGTCATCTTCATCCACTTCCAATAAACGACTCAATCTAGAGGGCGAGACATCTATATTCAAGCCACCATCCCTGTGCGGAACAGAAGTACTGCCCTGCTCGGTTCTCTGTGCAGTATGAGAGCTATGCGCTTTTCCTGAAACCAAGCCCAAACCACTCTCTTCCGAGTCAATGAAACTCTCAGTGATAGGGTCAGATATCGTTAATCTTGGAGAAGTCACTCCCTCCACCTGTACAGTCTGCTTCTCTACTTGTAAATGAGATCCTATAGGAAGCGCTGCAAGCTCCCTTAATAGATCAGAGACTACATTTCCTCCTTGCCCCATAACTCCTTGAGCCCCTGTCTGCACTACAACCATTCCTGACTTCACTGCCAAGTCTACAACCAACCCTGCATCTGCAACCACCTCAGCCTCTGCGCTTCTTTGGAGTATGCTAACCCCCGCTGCCCTGCACTCAGATCCCTTGCGTCCCCATCCTTTGCACACAGTACAACGAGGGGGAAGCCATGGGTACTTAACCACAATCTCACACTTCATCCCATCGTTATCCCTAAACTCAATTTTCTCAACCAGAGGCTCATGTAGATTCACCTCCGACAAGTCATGAGCAATATCCAGACGGGTACATCTTTCGGTATGGGGAAGAAGCTTAACAAACTTCTCAACAGCTGTCGTCAAACACTTTAAACTCTTCTGAGAGAAGAGGGCGTTAGGAACACCTTTCAAATCAATCCACAGAGGCATCGCCGAAAGGTCGGCGGCTTCAAAGCAGACTCAGGGGACCACTAACTAACTATCAAAGGGACATCAGAGATATGCCAGTAACGCCTTTGAATTACCATTGCCCTCGTATGATTGTTTTCGATTCAAAACAAGATCATGTTTTTCTCAATGAACAGCATATCAATCTTAGTTCCTCCCTTTGGAGAAGCCCATATTCTATTCACCGTAGCATGGATAGATCCCACATGGGGAGCATCTCCAATGAAATACCCCACTGCATAGCTCTTCCAGAGTAGCTCCGCCTCATCAAAAACCTCCTCCGTAATGAGAATCGTAGCCACACCATCAACAACATCAATCGACGGCACCGCATCGCCTTGAGTGACATCCTTCTTCCACGGAGAGGTCCTGCCCTTTTATGTCATTCCGTCCTACTTATCCCCCGAGAGTGATACAGCCTTCAAAGATTCCGATATCGTAGAAGGGTCCCTTGGAGCGCCACCATCTTTAAGGTTTGGAGAGTCGCCATCGCCTTCGTCATTAGTATACTATTAGAGAATGTAGTTGAGGTTTAATAGTATTATTAAATAAGAAAACATATAATTTTGTGATTTCTATCTTATTTAAATTTTTTGTTTCTATTGCGTTAAAAAGGAAAAAATCGATAGAAACTATAAAACCAACTGGAAAAGTAACTCCAAAAACATATTTAAAATATATATAGCTTGTTAGGAAAGGTTTAAACAATAGTGTATTAATAGCTAAGATTTTGTTAGTTGTGAATTTTCATTATTAAATAGCGAATATACTATACGATTTTATTTCAAAAATGATCTGTTTGTTAGTTGCTTATGGAATAAAAGTTTTTAAATATAAGATTTTTTACTTGATCCGCAAGATTAGGAACAAATAAGGATGTTGTGGTCGTTGATTGATATCGTAAGGTTATTTTTTTATTGGAAAATAATAAATGATTAGTTTTGATTTTGAATTATTAGATTTAATTTGAATAAATCGTATTGTGTAAGTTGGTATCGAATTTGAATCACATGATTTATAGTAATATTGATATAAACTATGATCTTATTATATGACATATATATGTATCTATGTAATGTACTGGTTTTGATTCAGCAGACCAAAATCACTAATCTGATGCGAATGCCATGAACTAAGATAGCATCACAATTTCTTTTTGTGCAAAGATAGCATCACAATTTAATTCGATGGTTTGTCAATGATATACAACACAATTTTTGTAACCAGCAGTTGTATTTTGATTGTTGTGTAATGTAGATGTTCAGTAATGGTTTGTAATCTAAACGTTGCTTGGTTTATTAAGCATACGTGATTCGAGAATTGTTTGGCCCGTATGCTTCGGTCCATATCTATTTAATAAACCATCCACTTTCCTACAATTCGTTCTATACATAATGGATGGATGTTAGTAATTTAACGGTTTAGTAATTTAATAGTATATTAATAATTAAGCATATGTGATTCTCGGTTTATTAATATGTGATTCTCGGTTTATTAAATAATCAAAACGTTGAGTTTTAATGCCAGTGGCATATCTTGGTAAATATTGGGGAAAAATTAGGGCTAAGTATTATTCGTACTTTCCTTTTAATAGTTTTTTTTTTGCAGCAAACGGTTATTCTATTACTCAAACTTGAGGTGGTCTGGGAAGCCAGACCGGACTAGAACAACCAATAAAACATAAAGTTCTATGCAAAGAACGTGCATTCCTAGCTAACGAATCTTCAATCTCATTTTGCGTCCTTGGAAAGTAGCTGATCTTGAAATCCGAAAAACACAACCGAAGAGTTTGAATGATTTCGAGCTCAGTTGAGAAGTTGGGCCAAGCTTGTGGCTGTTCCATCATTGCAATCAGATGCTTGCCGTCTGTCCCAAACCTCTGACATGTCGAGTGTTGTATCATGCTCTCCATTGCCCATTGTAGCGCTTCCAGTTCTGAGTGTAAAGCTGTCTTCCGCCTCCTCAAGTTCCTTGAACCCATGAGTTGAATCTTCCCCATTGTATCCTTCCAAACCCATCCCATTCCACTATACTTAGCTCTGGAGGTCCATGAACCATCCACCATACAAATATTACCCAAGCTTATGGCTTGTGCTTCTTCAGCAGTCTGTGCATGTGGCGGGACCGATACAGTCTCTCTTGCATTGTACCAAGCTTGGCATTCACTCTCTGCATACCTGACTAGTTCCAATGGGTCTCTGTCTATGCCTCTAAACAACTTATCGTTCCTAACTTTCCAGATGTACCAAATTATCCAAGGATAAGGATCTCTATCATCCTCTAGCTGCAGAATACCATTCTTTCTCCAAAAAAGATAGTCGATATTAGCATAAATACTCGATACCAGAAAGATTTGAGAGCTCGATGGCGTTGATGATAGTTCTCATGCTTGTAAGGCTGGTAGGCACTCAAAGATAGAATGAGTAACAATCTCTTCTGGCGCTCCACATCTTGGGCAATAATTATCACAGCGCATATTAGGGCGTACCAGATTCCTTGTCACTGCTACCTGTCCAGATATTAGTTGCCATATAAGATGACAGATCTTTTTTGGCGCATTCACCTTCCAAGCAAAGGCTTGAAGTTTTGTAATACTGGGTTGTAGAACTTATGTATCCTCCTCATCTCTCATCAAATTTGTAGCAACCCAATATCCTGACTTAACAGTATATTGTCCGTTCTTTGTTTGACTCCAACAAAATGTATCACGTCGATGGGTAGGGCTTATGGCCAAACTCAGAATCATCGGGATATCCTCTTGAGCTACATATTGTTCCAATAATCGAACATCCCACTCCTTGGAAATAGGATTGATAAGACTGCTTACGGTCATCCTTGGGTTAACTACTGGGGCCCGGGCGCGAGCCGGTCTAGCTGGCGTCGAAGGGATCCAAAGATCCTCCCACACATTAATTTCATACCCTGAATGCACTTTGCTTCTGATGCCCAGTTGTAATAGCTTCCTCGCAGCAATAATACTCGTCCATACATACGATGGGGTATTTGCTGTGCCAATCCGCAACGGCGAACCCAGACGGTAATATTTTCCCCGAAGAACTCTCGCAACTAGTGAATCCGGGAATTGAACAAGACACCAGAGTTACTTAGCTAAGAGAGCTAAATTAAATTCATGGATCATACGGAAACCAATTTCTCCCTCCTCTCGAGGTGCACACATTTTCTCCCATTTTCCCCAGTGGATCCCTCTTTTTGGAGGATTCGAGCTCCACCAGAATTGTGCAATGGCACTTGCCAAATTTTCACATATCTCTAGAGGAAGCAGAAAGCTGGACATGAAATAGGTCGGAAGAGCTAACAATATAGATTTAACTAAAACCTACTTCCCTCCCTTAGATAACCATCTACCAGTCCAGCCATTCACTCAGTGTAGGAGTTTCTCTTTTAAGAAAGAAAATAGTTTACACTTTGACCCACTGATATCCTCTGAGATTCCTAAGTAGGAGCCCATCCCGCCTTCGTTTTGTATACCAAGAGTATCCTTGATCTGCTGTCTATCACTCGCTGGAATCCTTTTACCAAAGAGTAATGAGGATTTGTCAAAATTAATACGTTGACCTGATGCTTTCTCATATTTCCTGACTACTTTCATAACTTCTTCACACTCACGGGGCTCCGCCTTACAGAAGAAAATGCTATCATCAGCAAAGAGAAGGTGTGATACCGAGGGGCTAGCGCGAGCGACTCGCATCCCCGTTATCTTCTCTTGATTCTCTGCTTGATTAAGAAGGCAAACGAGCGCTTCCGTGCATAGAATAAATATGAAAGGAGACAAAGGACCTCCTTGTCGTAAACCTCTCCCAGGGACAATGTTTCCCCTTGGCTCTCCATTCATGAGGACTTTATACTTGACCGAGGTAATGCATCGCATAATCCATTCAATCCATATCTCTGAAAAACCCATATTTCTCATGACTGCCTCAATGAATGACCACTACATTCTATCGTATGCTTTACTCATATCAGTTTTTATGGCTATTCGTTTAACCCGTCCTCCCGGTTTAGTTCTCAAAGCATGAAACATCTCCTGAGCTATCATGACATTATCCGTAATCTATCTACCAGCAACGAAGGCTGACTGGGTCTCAGATATCCGCTGTGGAAGAACCTTCTTCAATTTTTGGCATAAGACCTTAGATATTATCTTATAGATGACATTGCATAGACTGATAGGTCTGAACTTTGTCATATCATTTGGCTTCGTTGTCTTAGGAATTAAGCAAATGTTCGTGTCATTCATGCCATGTGCCATTGTTCCCTCAAAAATAAATTGATTAACCATATTAGTTAAATCATCTTTGACAATATCCCAAAACTTCTGATAGAAGAGAGCTGTCATTCCATCTGGTCCTGGAGCTTTCTCTGGGTGCATAGCAAACAATGCTAATTTGACCTCCCATTCAGTTACTGGAGCAGTCTGGTCCTCATTTATTGCCCCAGTAATCGTAGGTGAGATCTCTGATAGCGCATCAGATATATCCTCAGGGTTGGAAGACTCAAAAATTTGTCGAAAGTAACTAGTAGCAATGGCTACTAACCCTTCCTCATCCTCCACCACATTCCCATTGTCATCTAAGAGTTGTGTTATCCTATTCCTAGCTCTTTTCTGCTTCACGAATGCATGGAAATCTTTTGAGTTCCTATCACCTTCTCTTAGCCAGAGAACCCTACTTTTCTGTCTCCAAAACATCTCTTCTGCCTTAAGAACAGTAGATAATTCCTTCAGAGCATCTGCTATTTCCTCAGAGGTAGCATCATCATTCGAATATAGATCCTCCATCTTCTCTTTAAGCTCTTCTACTAACTTCTCGGAATTCACATTGTTCTGTCTCCTCCATTGACTTAACACTTTTCTACAACTAGCAATGTGTTCCATTATATTCGCCCCAGGAGGCAAATCCTCCGACTTCCATCCCTCAAGGATGACTTGCCTGAGTTCCTCGTTATCCAGCCAGCGTTTGTCAAATTTAAATTTTTTTTTCCTCCTCACTGGCTTTGTTAGGATGTCTGCTAGGACCGGACGATGATCCGAGCCCCAAAGCCTAAGATACCTGACTGCTGAATGGGGAAAATTTTCATGCCAATCCCCATTCCCCACTGCTCTATCCAAATGACATCTAACAGTCGTCCCTCCTGATCGTTTCCCTACCCAGGATAGCATATTTCCAGTAAAAGGAAATTCCAGCATGCCACAGTCACTCAACATTTGCTTGAATGGCAAGAAAGAACTATCAGAGCACCTTCGACCACCATCCTTTTTACTATGATCAGTTATTTCATTAAAATCACCTATCATGAACCAAGGTCCATTTCGTTTTGTTGAGAAACGCGTAAGACATTGTTCTAAAACAGGGTCTCCATACAGAAATGTCATAAAGACTTTTGATCCATCAATGACTGCCTCAATGTCAATCATTCTGTTATTCGAAAATAAAACAATAACTTGAAATTCATCCATAAAGAATAAAGCTAAACCTCCGCTAAGGCCAAGTGGCTCAACGGTAAATAAATGATCAAATCCTAAGTCGGCCTTAATGTTTTGCAACAGCAGCCTCCTATTCTTCATCTCAGAAAGAAACACCAGTCCTGGGCGATGCTTCTGACACATCTCCGTAAGGCGTCGAACTGTGAGGTCGTTTCCAATCCCTCGACAGTTCCAACTGAGTGTCCTCATATATACTCCTGTGATGAGTTTTTGGAACCCATCAACCCATCACCTTTGGACACACCTTTGGAAACACCACCTCTTTGCTTCTTCGAACTCTGGTAATGTTTCCTTGACCTGCTCGGATCTCTAGCCAAATGTGTAGAAACCCGTTAAAAAAAAAAAAAAAAAAGAAGAAAGAGAATGGTCGAGTATCATTGTGGTGGTCGAATTGCTGGTGATAAGGATCGATCGAGAAGTTTTGAAGTACGAGGTGGGCGAAGAAGTGATCGTGAGTAAACTATGAGTCGAATAAGTTGCTCGACCATAGTTAGAAGATGTCCTAGATTGATAAGACGGATGTTTTGGAAGCATAACAATTTTGGAAGCACGACGGTTTAGAAGCTCGACGTTTTTGAAGACCGGCGTTTTTTCATCACGAAGTTTTCTCGGAAAATCTTCGTATCAGTAAAATATTATTCTGGAGACATAATAAGTTGGAAGCAGGACGGGAATTAAGCAGGACGGGAAGAAAGCACGACAGGAAAACCCGAAGTTGGGCGAAAACTAATTTCGGTATTATGGAATTCTTCGAAGAAGCCGGAGGCTCGGAAAATATTTTTACAGGATATCAGAATTCATCTGGATTCTATTAAAAATATTTAGAGCATCATAATGGGAGCGGAAAAATATTCAGGATTGATCACGGGTCAAAAATTTGCCTGAAGGGTCAAAAATCGCGTAAACCGACCGAGAAGCTTGAGGTGGCTCGTTGCATGGGTTCAGAACGTGGTGTCAAGCATCTAACAAGCTGAGTGTCTCCAGAAGCTCGAGGTGTCACCGTGCATGGAAGCTGTACATGCAGCCTGACATGTAGAAGCACGAGGTGGATCGACCAAGCACGAGGTGTCTCCGCGCATACAACCGAAGCATGCTAATCGACATGTGTGTACTGGTGTGGCTTCTTGCATGCAATCCAGGCATGCATCCTGACATGTGGGAGGAGTGGTGGCATCCTGCATGTGTCCTGAACATGCAGCCTGACATGTGGAGCACGAGGTGCCGCCGCGCATGCGTCCGGAGTCATGCAAAGCGACACACGGGCTGCCACCAACCTGAAGCTGATTGGCGGGTGTCTCCTATAAATACCCCCACGATCCCAGCTCATTTATTCATTTCCAGACCTGTCCAAACCAAGTTAAAAACGTGAGAGAGAAGTAGAAAAAGAAAGCAAGTGATTCCGAGCTATTTCGAGAGTTTTAGAGAGTTTTCGAGGTCAGTTCTCTACTGATTTCGAGTCAGCGCCTAGGGACGGTACTGTCCAACTGAATTCATCCAGACCACTCAGTTCCTTTGATGATGAAGTGGAGATGCTGTCCGGAGTTAGTTCAGTTCTACGGGTTCAGATCAGTCGAAGTTCTGCTCGATACTCAGCCGGGAAGTCCGAAGAACTGTCCAGAAGCTAAAGAAGGTTATGTCCGAGTCCAGATCAGTTTTTCGAGGCCTGTCAGTTTCTTCATGGTGAAGCCGAGTTTGTGTCCAAGACAATATCAGTCCAGTCCACTCCAGTCAAGTCGTCCCATGGGTTTTGGCCAAGTCCTCTCCGATTAACCAGCTGCTTCTCGCCTAGAACACTGTGAGTTGGTTTTGTGTGAATTCCACTTGGAATTTAGGGTAGTTCTGTGAGTTGGTTTTGTTTGAGTTCCACTTGGAACTTAGGGAAGATCGAGTATTCATATAGAGTAGAATGCTCACATTGTTGCATGATAGAGTCCTTAGGGTTATTTATTAAACCGGACTCAGTTTAGCACGGGCTATACTGAGATGAAATGGAATTAAGACTGAGATTATAACCTGACTAGGACTAGGATGCATCATGATTTATATTCTTGCGTGTTGATATGGTTGAGTGCAGGTTCCCGTTATCTTTAAAGATAGTGTCGTAGCAGGAAGCCGAACTATCTGGGTAACGGTTTGATTGAGTAGATTGATTGAGTAGATTTAATTAAATGCTTGCTCGTTTAATTAATTTTGTTGGTTGAGGTTAGTCATCTCTTGGTAAGGGAGTGACTAACTGGTTGAGTTGTTTAGTGATAATGTTGTTGTTTAGGGATCTTGGCCATATAGGCCGCTCTCCTGGTTGTGATATTGATACTACGGGTCCTATGCCATATAGGGTGGAATACGAGTATTGGTTGATATTGTCGTAGACTCCTATATATTGTTTAGTTTTGGGTTGGAGTCTTGTCCCTTAGGTCTTTCCTAGTGATAATTGTGTCGAGTGTGTGTTATGCCGACAGAAGGTGCGAAACCCGCCCATGCTAGGCATGTTTGGGGTGGACTAGTGTTTCCTCGCCCTCGTATTCAGCGGGTTCAAGGAAACCCCTTATTCGCTGGGTCGGGAAGACTCTGATAGACGGGGTCATGGCCTATGGATGAGTGATTACACGACGGTGTAATGTGGCAGTGACCCGAAGGACTGTGGGCAGTCGCGCGGTGACCCGAAGGACTGTGGGCCGCGGTCGGTTGAAAGTTCCTTCTTCTGGCCTCTTTGGTAAGAAGATAGGATACTGCCGATAGAGAGGATGAACACAAATTTAAAGGTTAGAGTGTTGTGTTAGTGTGTCGTAGAGGGTTATGGAACCCTCGAGTTAATGTAGCACCGATATAAGGTGTTACGAGTAATATCAAGTCTATGGTAGTTACTATCTTATTATTGTTGTGGTTGTGGTTGTTGATTGCTTTGTTTGCAGGTTCTGACATTAAGTCCTAGGTCTGGTTTAGGTACCGGACTAGGCTTGGTGTGTATTTGGTTAGTTTAGGCCTGACGTTGGCATGTATGTGTTTGAGGGATTGCTTGTGAAGGGTGGCGGATATTAAAGCTATGTGGTATCATTGGTTGGCCGATCATGTTCTTGTTTGATTGTTGGTCGACCGGCTCATGATACTTGTATAGTCTAAGTGTCTAACACTACATGAGTACTGAACTCAGGCGTATATATGGTTAACTTGGGATTGGTTGTTGACTTGTTTTAATGCAGGTTCCCGTTACTTGGAATTTGTATTATGGCAGGAGGCCAAGTCTAACTTAGTAATGGTTTGCTTAGCCTTAGCTTATATTGCATGCTAGGCTAGATTGATTGTTATTTTGGGTTGTCTGGGTTAGAGTCTAGATTGCGGGTAGAGGCCGCCAGCTCACTGAGTAATACTAGATTACTCATCCAACTCCGTTGTCCTTTTTGCAGGTCGCTTTAGGTAAGGATGATTGGATAGCTTGGTGCTGGACGTTAGGACCGCCGGTGTAGATTTTCATGCCTTTTGTAAATGGTATAGTGAATTGTGTTATGTTGACTCGATTTGGCATTAGGTCGGGCCCAGTCTTGAATTATTCAATGTATGAATATTTCTTAAATGAATAAAAGTAATTGTTTTATATGCGCTTCATGAGTACTCTGATATTTGACTAGTCCGGTCTAACACAATGTTAGGTCGTGGTACGGGTTGAAAAGTCTTACGCCTCGATCTAACGGAAAACGCTAACTCTAGGTACAGGTTGCAAAGCCTTGTGCCTTGACGCAGCGGGACATGTTAGTGGACGAACTGGTCGAGGTCGTGGAGTAAATTTTGTGACTCTGGCCGGATCGTCCCTAACCCGTCACGTAGCGCTTCTGGACCATGGTGTTGGGTTGGACGGTCAGTCATGTTCTTGTTTGATTGTTGGCTGGCCGGTTGAGCTTTCATCTCCAACCCCTTGTATGGGTCGTCCGTCGGTCGTGTTCTTGTTTGATTGTTGGCCGGTGGGTCGACCTATGCTTAGGACGGTTCGGGGGTGTTACAGAGGTGGTATCAGAGCATGGTTTCGTCCATGCTTCTGGAACTCATGATTTAATCGGTTTTCGAATTATTCTCGAGTCAAAATGAGTCACAAAAGGCATTAGGGAAACCGGTCACGTCCAGCGATAGTATTTATTTTTTTAGGAATTAGGATTGAGATAGCGAAATCTAGAATTGCTAGGTTGCTGGTTAGCACTGTTAGGTTGCTGGTTGGCATTGCTAGGTTGTTTGATTAGCATTGCTAGGTTGTTGTTAGTAGACTGTTGGGATTAGTTGTCTACTAACTTGCGTGTGAGGTGTTCTTTTGAATTGCAGCGAGTAAGTGTGTTCGTTGATCGGAACTTTAAGGGATGAAAACCTTAAAGTAGAGGGAGTTCGAGGCCAAACCCAAACCCGAAGCGAAAGAGGAGAGACAGATTCAGAGAACTGGGCTGTGGTATGGACTGGACATATGGTGAGGAACAAGACATTGTTGGGAAAGGACTTCATCAGTATTTGGGGAAAGCGAGATTGAGAAGGATTTGAGGAATCTGGACAAGTTCGTATCATGGGGAATCAGAGTGTTATGGCAGAGCAACAGTATGAGATGATCCAGCGATCATTCAACTTAAGGAACGATTGTGGACATCGTAAAGATATATTGAGACAAGTGGAGAATGTCGTGAAGATGAGCAATTTCGCAACTAAGAATTCGAGGACGAATTCTATTAAGGGGGGGGGGGGGAGAATGTAGAAACCCATTAAAAAAAAAAAAAAAGAAGAAATAGACTGGTCGAGTATCATTGTGGTGGTCGAGTTGCGGGTGATAAGGATCGATCGAGAAGTTTTGAAGTACGAGGTGGACGAAGAAGTGATCGTGAGTAAACTATGAGTCGAATAAGTTGCTCGACCATAGTTAGAAGATGTCCTAGATTGATAAGACGGAAATTTTGGAAGCATAACAATTTTGGAAGCACGATGGTTTAGAAGCTCGACGTTTTTGAAGACCGACGTTTCGTCATCACGAAGTTTTCTCAGAAAATCTTCGTATCAGTAAAATATTATTCTGGAGACATAATAAGTTGGAAGCAGGATGGGAATTAAGCAGGACGGGAAGCAAGCACGACGGGAAAACCCGAAGCTGGGCGAAAACTCTAATTTCGGTATTATGGAATTCTTCGAGGAAGCCGGAGGCTCGGGAAATATTTTTACAGGATATCAGAATTCATCTGGATTCTATTAAAAATATTTAGAGCATCAGAATGGGAGCGGAAAAATATTCAGGATTGATCACGGGTTAGAAATTTGCCAGAAGGGTCAAAAATCGCGTAAACCGACCGAGAAGCTTGAGGTGGCTCGTTGCATGGGTTAAGAACGTGGTGTCAAGCATCTAACAAGCTGAGTGTCTCCAGAAGCTCAAGGTGTCACCGTGCATGGAAGCTGTACATGCAGCCTGACATGTAGAAGCACGAAGTGGATCGACCAAGCACGAGGTGTCTCCGCGCATGCAACCGAAGCATGCTGATCGACGTGTGTGTACTGGTGTGGCTTCTTGCATGCACTCCAGGCATGCATCCTGACATGTGGGAGGAGTGGTGGCGTCCTTCATGTGTCCTGGACATGCACCCTGACATGTGGAGCACGAGGCGCCGCCGCGCATGCGTCCGGAGTCATGCGAAGTGACACACGGGCTGCCACCAACCTGAAGCTGATTGGCTGTTGTCTCTTATAAATACCCCACGATCCCATCTCATTTCTTCATATCCATTCCTGTCCAAACCAAGTTAAAAACGTGAGAGAGAAGTAGAAAAAGAAAGCAAGTAATTCCGAGCTATTTCGAGAGTTTGAGAGAGTTTTCGAGGTCAGTTCTCTACTGATTTCGAGTCAGCGCCTAGGGACGGTTCTGTCCAACTGAATTCGTCCAGACCACTCATTTCCTTTGATGATCAAGTGTAGATGCTGTCCGGACTTAGTTCAGTTCTACGGGTTCAGATCAGTCATAGTTCTGCTCGATACTCCGCCGGGAAGTCCGAAGAACTGTCCAGAAGCTAAAGGAGGTTCTGTCCGAGTCCAGATCAGTTTCTTCATAGTGAAGCCGAGGTTGTATGCAAGACAATATCAGTCCAGTCCACTCCAGTCAAGTCGTCCCATGGGTTTTGGCCAAGTCCTCTCTGATTAACCAGCTGCTTCTCGCCTAGAGCACTGTGAGTTGGTTTTGTGTGAATTCCACTTGGAATTTAGGGTAGTTCTGTTAGTTGGTTTTGTTTGAGTTCCACTTGGAACTTAGGGAAGATCGAGTATTCATATAGAGTAGAATGCTCACACTGTTGCATGATAGAGTCCTTAGGGTTATTTATTAAACCGGACTCAGTTTAGCACGGGCTATGCTGAGATGAAATAGAATTAAGACTGAGATAATAACCTGACTAGGACTAGGATGCATCATGATTTATATTCTTGCGTGTTGATATGGTTGAGTGCAGGTTCCCGTTATCTTTAAAGATAGTGTCGTAGCAGGAGGCCGAACTATCTGGGTAACGGTTTGATTGAGTAGATTGATTGAGTAGATTTAATTAAATGCTTGCTCGTTTAATTAATCTTGTTGATTGAGGTTAGTCATCTTTTGGTAAGGGAGTGACTAACTGGTTGAGTTGTTTAGTGATAATGTTGTTGTTTAGGGATCTTGGCCATATAGGCCGATCTCCTGGTTGTGATATTGTATTACGAGTCCTATGCCATATAGGCTGGACTACGAGTATTGGTTGATATTTTCGTAGACTCCTATATATTGTTTAGTTTTGGGTTGGAGTCTTGTCCCTTAGGTCTTTCCTAGGGATAATTGTGTCGAGTGTGTGTTATGCCGACAGCAGGTGCGAAACCCGCCCATGCTAGGCATGTTTTGGGGTGGACTAGTGTTTCCTCGCCCTTGTATTAAGCGGGTTCAAGGAAACCTCTTATTCGTTGGATCGGGAAAACTCAGATAGACGGGGTCATGGCCTATGGCTGAGTGATTACACGACGGTGTAATGTGGCAGTGACCCGAAGGATTGTGGGCTGTCGCGCGGTGACCCGAAGGACTGTGGGCCGCGGTCGGTTGAAAGTTCCTTCTTCTGGCCTCTGTGGTAGGAAGATAGGATATTGCCGATAGAGAGGATGAACACAAAGTCACCAGGGCCAAGGTTTGAGTGTTGTGTTAGTGTGTCGTAGAGGGTTATGGAACCCTCGAGTTAATGTAGCACCGATATACGGTGTTACGAGTAACATCGAGTCAATGGTAGTTACTATCTTATTATTGTTGTGGTTGTGGATGTTGATTGCTTTGTTTGCAGGTTCTGACATTAAGTCCTAAGTCTGGTTTAGGTACCGGACTAGGCTTGGTGTGTATTTGGTTAGTGTAGGCCTGGCGTTGGCCTGTATGTGTTCGAGGGATTGCTTGTGAAGGGTGGTGGATATTAAAGCTATGCGGTATAATTGGTTGGCCGATCATGTTCTTGTTTGATTGTTGGTCGACCGGCTCATGATACTTTTATAGTCTAAGTGTCTAACACTACATGAGTACTGAACTCAGGCGTATATATGGTTAACTTGGGATTGGTTGTTGACTTGTTTTAATGCAGGTTCCCGTTACTTGGAAGTTGGAGTATGGCAGGAGGCCAAGTCTAACTTAGTAACGGTTTGCTTGGCCTTAGCTTATATTGCATGCTAGGGCTAGATTGATTGTTATTTTGGGTTGTCTGGGTTAGAGTTTAAGTTGCGGGTAGAGGCCGCCAGCTCACTGAGTAATACTAGATTACTCATCCAACTCTGTTGTCCTTTTTGCAGGTCGCTTTAGGTAAGGATGATCGGATAGCTTGGTGCTGGACGTTAGGACCGCCGGTGTAGATTTTCATGCCTTTTGTAAACGGTATCGTGAATTGTGTTATGTTGACTCGATTTGGCATTAGGCCGGGCCCAGTCTTGAATTATTCAATGTATGAATATTTCTTAAATCAATAAAAGTAATTGTTTTATATGCGCTTCATGAGTACTCTGATATTTGACTAGTCCGGTCTAACACAACGTTAGGTCGTGGTACGGGTTGAAAAGTCTTAGGCCTCGATCTAACGGAAAACGCTAACTCTAGGTACAGGTTGCAAAGCCTTGTGCCTTGACGCAGCATAACGTGTTAGTGGACGAACTGGTCGAGGTCGTGGAGTAAATTTTGTGACTATGGCCGGATCGTTCCTAACCCATCACGTAGCGCTTCTGGACCATGGTGTTGGGTTGGACGGTCAATCATTTTCTTGTTTGATTATTGGCTGGCCGGTTGACCTTTCATCTCCAACCCTTGGTGTGGGTCGTCCGTCGGTCATGTTCTTGTTTGATTGTTGGCCGGTGGGTCGACCTATGCTTAGGACGGTTCGGGGGTGTTACAATATGAGCTTCTTGAGACAAAGAAGAAGACTTCGGTGGAGATCCCCGACGAAGAATCTCACATTTTTTGCTCAGAAAGCCCAATGGGACATTCACTTTAGTACCTTGTCGACTGCTCTTCAACCCTTTAGTATCGGGCTCTGAAGTCGCAGGCCCCGTCGTTGCCATGCTCACAGCCTGCTAGGCCTCACTCGTTTCCATCTCTTTGAGGTCAATACCAAGTAAATCCTCATCTATCCCTTCACTCTCCATCATTCCATCATCCTGATTATCCTCAATATCCATATCATTCAGAGCACCAATAATCTTATTGTCTGCAGGAACGGTTACCGGTTCATGATCACTAAGGTTCGTGAAAGAAAGAGAAGGAGTAATCTCCTTTGCCCTTTTTGTGACATTCTCCTCCATGTGGTCAATACGAGATGGCGTTACGATAGTACTGGCCAATCTCTTAGCACCTCTAGTGTTGTTCCCCTCTCCCAACCTTGCACTTTGATGCTCAATCACTCCATGGAAACCATTGTTACTTGTGCCAGAAGGTTGTTCATACGGAACAATCTGTCAAGAGCTTATTGGTGTTGACGCTGAGGGCTTTGACACTGTATCTAGACGCTTAGTAGTCTCAGCTTTCTCTCGCCAAGTCTGCCTCTGATTACGGTCATAAGGACCCTTAGAGGCTCTCGAGCCACCATATATGTTGCTCCGATTAAGATCATTGTGGCGTCGCATGATCCTATCTGAATGAGTAGCACGGAGATCACCAGACTGATGTGTCCTCTGTGCATACTTCCTATCGTCCTCACCATACCTTGGAAGAGCAGCATGTCTGGCAGATTCCATACGTTCCACATAAGGCTGACGGTCGTGAACATTTGGCCGCTGCTCGTTGTGAAATTTATGGCGCTGTGCCATATCTTGTGGAGCTTGATCCTCGTAAAGATACCAGGACGCTCTGCTTGAGGCTGAAGTCGCGACCGCACATCCGAAGAAGGACAATGATCCTTCTCATGGGTAAGCATACCACATGTAGAGCAGTGTTTAAATAGCTTCTCGTACTTGATCTCGATAGTGACCTCATCTCCATCCTTCGACTCCACTTTCCTTGAGAATTTGAGAGGTTTTCGAGAGTCCACATCAATGAGCATACTGCCCTCAGCCACTTCCAAAGAATCAACATGAACATGGCCTAATCTAGCACCAATATTCCAAAGATTTTTATCCGTCCAAAGGTGCAAAGGTAGGCCAATCACTTGAACCTTAAAAGGGACGATCCACGGGTAATCATCATGAACAATGGGTTCCCATCGCACCAGCACAAACATACAGAAGTTGAAATGAAAAGGACCCTGTCGAAAAACAGAGCTGAGATCCTCTTCCGAAGTAAAATTAAGGAGAAACTTCCCATTGCCCAAGTCATTGGCCGTAATGCGATCTTCCATACCCCATTGTGATGGCATCTTCTGAAGTAGCTTCTCAACGTTTTGTTTCTTCGGGTTGAGCACCTTCCCAATAAGCGATAGGCTGAACGCGCTAGCGATCAGTGTATCATCCTGATCCATCAGAATGATCGGCGCATCGTCATCCTCGTAAAGGATACCTTTGCCTTTCATGTCCCCCATGTGGCTAGAACGCGATCTGTAGGATGACCCCATACGAAGATATGGAAATCAAACCACCGAGCCAAAGAGATCTGTGATTCAGCTTGGGTAAGCGCGGGTGATCAGATGGGAGCGGATGCGATCAGAGCTATGGATCGGGGACACAGCGGTGAGTTCTGGTGATCCCCACGTCAAAGAACATGATGATTAGAGGGAGATCAAAGCTTCGAATGAAACTTCAATCTAGCGGGTTCTCCAACCGTTTTCAAACCATCAGACGAAGAAAACGAAGCGGCAACAGGGAAGCTTGGATGAGACGGCAGTGCCGAAACTTTTAGGAACACCGTGGGAGCGCCTCGACACATAGGGAGTGTCGGATAGTCTCCCCTGCGATGATGCAGAGCCCGCCGAGTGCAGGATCTACGTCAAGTCGATATGGATCTTGGAATCGCCATTCTCATCCCCTCTTGAGCGGCTAGGGTTGCAAACGTAACCTGAAATTGACGTAAATTCCTCATGCATTCCATTGCCCATAGTAGTGCTTCCATCTCCGCATAAAGTGGAGATAGAGAAGCCCTAGCATTCCTCGCCCCCAACAATCCATCAAAACCTTCTAAAGTGCTGAACCAACTTTGTCCTGAAAAAATATCACCCTCTTTCCATGAGCCATCTGTAAAGCACCATCTTCCTAGAGTTAACTGTAAGGTCGTATTCATTATTTGTGGTGTTGTCCTCTGGTCCTTCAGTATTTGTGCCTCAGCCCACAGTATTGATTTTGTTTCTGCCAACTTAAGCGTATCCATTGGGTCCATATCCAGGTTACTGAAAACTTTATTATTCCTAGCTTTCCAGATGTACCATTGTATCCATGCAAACTGATGATCCTCCATCTGCGGGAGAACTCTCCAGAATAGATGATCCATGTTTGTAAATAGGGAACTTGTTTGAAAAATAGCTGGATTTGATGGTATCTTCGAGAGAGCCCAAAGCTGGAGGGCAGGAGGACATTCAAAAAACACATGGTTTATCGATTCCTCAAGAGCTCCACATCTTACACAACAAATATCCCCTTGAATTCCCCTCGCTTGTAAATTCTTCCTTACTACTATACACCATGTCACTAATTGCCATAGGAAGTGTTTTAACTTTGGTGGGCACCGAATTTTCTAGCAGTAAGCCTTCAAAACATCAACTGTGGGGCCAATCAGTAGTGGTGGTCTTTCTCTATCTGGATAGATCCGCTCAACCTGATATCCTGATTTCACCGTGTATTTTCCATTTTTTGTGAAGTGCCATCCATCTCTATCTACCCTCTGATTCCTGCTCAGTGGTATGTTTTCTATAATTTTTGCATCCCGTGGATCCACCAAAGCCCGAATTGCCTCTAAATTCCAAGTGCACGAGGTAGAGTCAATGAGAGACTCCACTGTAAGGTCTGGGTACAAATTGTGTTGATTTTTATTAGTTGGTCTCGGGCGAGTGGTTGGCAGCCATGGATCATTCCATACAGATATAGAAAAACATGATCCCACCCTTTTGATTAGTCCTTTGCTTACCAGAGATCTAGCAGAGACAATACTCCGCCAGCCATATGACGGAGAATATGAACAAATCGGTTCCAAAGGTGAAGCATTCCTAAAGTACCGACCTTTGAAAACACGAGAGAATAAAGTATTTGGCTTCTCTATCAGACGCCATATTTGTTTACCAAGCATTGATGTATTGAAATCAGCGATGTCTTTAAACCCCAAACCTCCTTCATCCTTATCTGCACATACTTTGTCCCATGATTTCCAGTGCATGTCTTTTGTGCTTCCCCTGGACTCCACCAGAATTGTGATACCGCGCTCGTCAGTTTCTTCACAGTTGCCTTCGGTAAATGATTGCAGGACATCGTATGATTTGGTAATGCTGTAATCGCTGACTTAATGATCACTACTTTCCTCCTTTTGTGAAAAACTTGAAAGTCCACCCATTAACTCTATTATTTAAACGCTCTTGTACAAAGCTAAAAACTTGGATCTTTGAACCCCCCAGATTTTCTGTTAAACCAAGGTAGGATCACATTCCTCCAAGATTCTGAATGTCCAAAATATCCCGCAAGTCTTGTCTGACAGATTCTTCGATCTTGTATCCAAATTGAATTGAAGACTTGTCAAAATTTATTAATTGTCCTGAAACTGCCTCATATTCTTTTAAAATCCTAAGAATGATTTGACACTCTTCTTTTTGAGCTTTACAAAAGAATATGCTATCATCCGCAAAAAGCAAATGAGATATCGACGGACAAGCTCTAGCTACCTTCATCCCCGTTAGTTGTTGCCCTCTCTCTGCCTTTTTTATATTTGCAATTAAAGTCTCAGTACAGAGAATAAATAAATAAGGCGATAAAGGATCTCCTTGACGTAAGCCCTTATGTGGGACAATGAGTCCACGTGGTTGACCATTTATGAGAACCTTATATTGAACCGATGATATACATTCCTTCATTAATTTAATCCCATGAAGGTCAAAACCCAATTTATGTAATAAGGCCTTAATAAAGTCTCATTCCACTCTATCATACGCTTTGCTCATATCCGTTTTAATTGCCATATACTTTCCTTGACATGCTTTATTGGTCCGCAGTCCGTGGAAAATTTCCTGGGCGATAAGAATATTATCCGAGATCAACCTTCCTGCCACAAATGCCGACTGAGTTTCGGAAATGAGCAATGGAAGATAGATTTTCAATCGCTGACACAAAACCTTCGAAATAATTTTATATCCTACATTACATAGACCAATTGGCCTCAATTCCGTCATCCTTGTAGGTCTCTCCGTTTTTGGAATCATGCAAATATTAGTAATATTTAATCTTGTATCCATTTCTCCCGAGACCAAAAAATTATTCACCATCTCGACTAAATCATTCTTAATGATATGCTAGGAGTGTTGGAAAAAAAGAGCTGTCATGCCATCCGGTCCTGACGCCTTTTCTGAGTGCATCATAAACAAAGCCTCTTTAACCTCCTCCTCCGTTGCTAGCCTAAAAAAATGTTGATTCATCTGAGGAGTAATGCACGGTGTAACCTCTGTAAGGAAACTATCGAATTCTGATGGGGAGGTGGTACTGAATAGATCTTCAAAATAATCTATCGCCACCTTTTCCACACCATTATCCTCTGTAATCCAATTCCCATCCGCATCATGTAATCCAACAATTCTATTACGGACCCGTCGTTTTTTTAGTTAAAGCATGATAAAACTTTGTGTTAAGATCCCTAGATGAATACCACATGTTCCTGCTTTTCTGGCGCCAGTAATCTTCCTCATCCTTATATGCATCTTGTAATTTCCTAGACACCTCCAGAATATCCTCTCAAGACCTAGTATTATTTGTTTGTACCTCTTCAAGAGCTTGTTGTAATTCATTATTTTTTCTTTTCCATAAGGAGAATTATTTTTTCGCCATTTAGCAATTTCGTGACGACAATTACTAATTTTTTCCACTATATTCTATGTTCTCCCTTCTACTCTTCTTTTGTTATAGTCTATCCAACCCATTGTAATTGGTTCCAGAAGACCCGCTTTTCCAATCCACCTCTTATCAAACCGAAATTGTCCTTTCCTCCTTGGAACTTTATCCTCAAGATAAGCCACCACTGGCCGATGATCAGAAGCCACCAACCCTAGATACTCTGTGAAAGAACATGGGAATAGAGTATGCCACTCTTCATTTTCTAAAGCACGATCTAGACGACATCTAACCATCACTACCCCTTTCTTTTTTCCTCTTCTCCCTTGCCATGACGTTTTGTTTCCCCAAGCCGGAAATTCCAGTAAACCACTATTTCTTATCATATTATAAAAAAGAATAAAAGAATCTGCACTCCTCAGTGATCCTCCATCTTTTTCATGATTTCATGTAATCTCATTGAGATCACCAATAATGAACCAGGGTTCAGATCGCGACATTTCATATCTAGTTAAACGTTCCCACACTTGTTCTCGCATCTTTTGAACTGGATCTCCATATACAAAAGTAAGATAAACCTTTTTGCCAAGAGCCTCCGCTTCCACATCAATCATTTGATTGCTAGAATATAATTCCCTTACCTGATACTCATTATTGTAAAAAAACGCTAATCCCCCACTTCTCCCCAATGGGTCTACTGTGACCAGATTATCAAATCCAAAGTGAGCTTGAAATTTTTGGACAAACTCTGGCTCTTGCTTTGTTTCAGCTAAAAATAAAAAGTTCGGTTTATGTCTATGCCTTATCTCGCTTAAATAGCTTATAGTCCACTTGCTTCCCATTCCTCGGCAATTCCAACTTAGTACTCTCATTTAAAAAATTATCTTTTATTTGTTCCGGAGAGCCAATTCAATAAGTGTAATGATACCCTATTTCTCCATTCCAGATATATTCCTTTCTTTGTGACCATTCCATAAAAATCCATAATGACTCTAACCATTTATATTTTCGATATCGGCCACTTTCCCCATACACATAAGATGCATGAGATAAAAATATTGTGAGCATAGAGAATACTTCACCCTTAAAACTATCAACATGGATAGAAAGATACCAATCTTGCCATTTAGCTCACGTAACCTCCAATCCCAATAAACCCACAACCTGAAAGAAGACTTGAGAAACAAGACTATCTCTATACCATAGCATGAATCTTTAATATTATATAGAATCTTTAAAATGCACACATTAAAATTTTTGAAACCATCAGAGCCCTTTCCAATAAACCAAAAAGAACGTTGAAAGCTTTACATTCTTCGTGGAGAGAATCCTCCCCCACCAATCTGTAACCTTACCAGAATAAATACATTCCACTTTAGAAATATAGTATAATGATATACCATAATCACTTGATCCATGTTGCACCTAGAGACCACATATAGTAAAGTAATAACTCCAATCACCCCAAAGCGTTTATGCCACCTCTGAACTGTAATAGCCTTGATAACTAACCAAGTCACCATCCAGTTTCTTCTTACTTCGACACCATCGTGTCTCTGCACCGCGACCCTCCATTCCATAGCAACTATACCACTGCCCCGCATCTGCCGCATATACTGATCAACCCAATAAATCCTACGGTCATTAAGTAACATCAATAACACAAATACACCAACACAATCCATATTCCAATATGACGCAGTCGGAAAAACTTTTAGGAATAGCAAACACTAAACCTAGAATGAATTCAAGTTCACAAGCGATGAACTTGATGAAGAACTCTGGAAATCCACCAGATTAGATAAAAGCTCTCAATTAGAATAATAAATTGTGTCTTACAAAAACCTAGAACCTCTCTTTATATAGAGAAGGATCTCAACCATAAAATAGGAAAACAAATCAAACGTGAAAAGTAAAAAGGAAAAACTCAGAAAAATAGAAATCTCAAAAAGGAAAAACTAGGAGATCCTTCCTACATCAGTCTCCAAGTTCTCATCCGGATAGAGAATCTCATCTGCTTGATACTCATGAATGTCAGCTACGTTGAAGGTATTAGAAATGTTCATAGATTCTGGGAGAGCCACAACATAAGCATTATCATTAATCTTTCGTAACACCTTGAATGGTCCATACTTGCGTTGTTGCAGCTTGTTATAAGTACCAACGGGGAACCTCTCTTTACGGAGGAATACCATCACATCATCACCTTCTTTGAAAATTTCAATCCTCCTACGTTTATCAGCAGCAACCTTGTTCTTCTGCCCAGTAGCTTCTAACTTAGCTTTAACAGCTTCTTTAACACTCAAAATTTCTTCAGCCATGGCCTCAGCTGATGCACTGACCCCGGAGCCTTAGGCAGTTTAACCAGATCAACTACATGCTTAGGAACAGACGTGTATACCAAAGAAAAAGGTGATTTCCCCGTCGCGGAATGCACAGCACTGTTATAAGCAAATTCTACTTTAGGCAAAGCCAAATCCCACTGCTTTGGCTTATCACCACAAACACTTCGAATCATATTCCCTAGAGTTCTGTTGGTTACCTCAGTCTGCCCATCAGTTTGTGGGTGAGCTGTAGAACTCCTGTTTAGAATTGTCCCAAACATCCTCCAAAGAGTGATCCAAAAATGGCTGAGAAACTTGGTGTCTCTATCTAAAGTAATCGATTTGGGAACTCCATGAAGACGCACAACTTCTCTGAAGAACAACTTAGCAATATTGGATGCATCAGCAGTCTTTTTGCAAGCAATAAAGTGTGTCATTTTAGAAAATCTGTCAACTACCACAAACACATAATCCACACCACGTTGCGTACGAGGCAATCCCAACACAAAATCCATAGCTAGATCTTGCCAAATGTCATCAGGAATAGGTAAAGGCATATAAAGACCAGTATTTTGGGACTGACCTTTGGAAACCTGACAAATATAACATCTTTTGACAATTGTTCCAGCATCTTTTCTCAAGTGCGGCCAATAATATCTCTCCTCTAGACTGGCTATGGTTTTGTCTCTACCTAAATGCCCACTAAGACCACCACCATGCAGATCGCGGATTAACTTCTCTCTCAACGATGATCAAGGAATGCACAATCGATCTCCTTTGAATAAATAACCATCTAGAATGTGAAAATCTGCTGAAGGATGTTTTGCGTTGCATTTGGCCCACAACTCTTTGAATTCGACGTCACTTTCATATAAATCTTGCATATACTCAAAGCCCACCACCTCTTGTGCTAAGGTAACTAACAATGAAGCCCTTCTACTCAAAGCATCTGCCACTTTGTTAAGTGCTCCAAATTTATGTTGAATAATAAATGGAAACTTCTGCAAAAAGCTTACCCATCGAGCATGCATCTTGTTTATCACCTTCTGGCTGTGTAAGAATTTTAAAGCTTGATGGTCGGTGAACAAAACGAATTCTCTCTGAATTAGATAATGCTCCCACTGCCTCAAGCTCTAAACACTGCATAAAATTCTTGATCATAAGTACTCCATCTCTGCCGAGCTTCACTTAATTTCTCACTGAAGAAAGCTATAGGTCTTTTCTCCTGAGATAGAACAGCACCTATTCCTACCCCACTAGCATCACATTCAACTTGGAAAATTTTATCAAAATCAGGTAAGGCTAGAACCGGTGCAGTACACAACTTTTCTTTTATCAAGGCAAAACTTTTCTCTTGCTCAAGACCCCAACGAAACTTTCCTTTCTTCAAGCATTCCGTAATAGGAGAAGTGATAGTACTAAAATCTCTTACAAATCTCCTGTAGAAGGTAGCAAGACCATGAAAACTACGTACCTCAGCGACTGATTTAGGGGCAGGCCAGTCCCTGATAGCTTTTACTTTATCCTCATCAACCTGAATTCCTTCTTCTCCAACGACAAAGCCAAGAAAGAGTAACTTGTTGGTGCTGAATGTACACTTTTTCAAATTGACGTACAATTTGTTTTCTTGTAAAACTTGCAACACCTGCCTTATATGCTCCAAATGCTCTTCTTTTGTCTTACTATAAATCAGAATATCATCGAAATAAACCACCACAAAGGAACCAGTAAATGGACGAAGAACCTGATTCATCAGTCTCATGAAGGTACTAGGAGCGTTTGACATCCCAAAGGGCATCACCAACCATTCATATAATTCATCTTTGCTCTTAAAAGCTGTCTTCCATTCATTTCCATGTCTAATTTGAATCTGATGGTATCCACTGCGAAGATCAATCTTGGAAAAGACCTTAGAACCAGTTAACTCATCAAGCATGTCTTCCAATCGAGGAATTGGAAATCGATACTTGATAGTTATCTTGTTAATGGCTCTGCTATCGACACACATTCGCCATTGGTTTCCTTTCTTAGGAACGAGAAGGACTGGCACTGCGCAAGGGCTCATGCTCTCACGAATGAATCATTTCCTTAACAAGTCCTCAATTTGTTCCCTCATGATCTCATTTTCTTTAGGACTCATGCGATAATGGGGAAGGTTTGGTAAGCTTGACCCCGGAATAAGATCACGCATGGGAGGTAACTCATGTGGCAGCTCATCTGCGATTAAATCCTCGAAATTTTTCAGGATCTCTAGTACTTCGTTTGGTGTTGTCGTTTCCTCATTTACAACACTCATAAGGCCTTTAATCACCACTGGATAGAAACACCCTATTTCTTTGATTGCCTCATCGAGTTCCTTCTCACTATATGCCATAGCCAAGAAATTGGAATTCTTTTTCTTTGTAATCTGATCTGAATTCTTAACAGGAGCCATAGCAATCTTGTACCCGTTCCATGTAAACAATAACACGTTATCCCTTCCTCGGTATGTAATGTCATTATCATACTGCCAAGGGCGACCAAATAGGACGTGACAAACATCCATATCAAGAACATCACAAAGTACTTCTTCTTTATAATGTTTCCTAATGGAGATTGGAACTCTACAAGCCATCGTTACTCGAACTTGAGAACCTTTCCTCACCCACCCCAGGGCATATGGTTTTTCATGTGGTTTTGTAGGTAACTTCAAATAATCAACTAGTTTCTGAGAAACTAACTTTTCTGTGCTGCCATTATCCACAATCAAGTTACACAGTTTGTCACCAACCGTACAACGTGTTTGGAACAAATTCTTTCGTTGCCCCTCTTCCTTAGATGATAGTAGGACCCTTTGAAGCACCAAACTCACTACCTCAGTGGACTCTTCTTCAGCGAACTCTACCCCTTCATACTCATCCTCTTCGTCATGTTCCTCTTCTTCTCCTAGAAAAGCTACAGTTTTTCTGCTTGGGCAAACGCTCGATCTGTGACCATGTCCTTGACAATGGAAACACCTGTCAATGGTTGGTCTTGCATAAGGGTTACCCTGCCTCTGTACAGGTGCTTTATTCTGCTGATTGTTATTATATTTGTTACTAGAGCTACCAGCTTCTTGGTTGTTGTGGCTAGCTTCCTTTGATCCTGTACTTTTTTCCTTATCTCCGGTTGAGTCCAGATTATTTTGAGGCTGATATCTTTTGAAGGAAGAAAAGTTACGGGAAGAATTCTCCATTAATTCAGCTTTTAATGCTAAGCTTGAAGCCTCTTGCACAGTCCATACTGTTTGCAAACCCAGCTTCTCTTGTATAGAAATCCTTCAAACCACTTATGTACCTGGCTACTTTCTGATTTTCTGTTTATTCTAGATCATTGCGCTCGGAGAAGAAACTCAGCCGTGTACTCTGTCACTGTTCTCTTTCCTTGAGAACATTCAATATACATCTTATATAGAATCTGCTCGTAATCCTCGGGTAGAAACTTGTCCATCATGTATTGTTTCATTCGCCTCCAAGTCTTAACTGGTCCCTTTCTTTGCCTTTGCCTTTGGATAACAAGTTTATCCCACCACACAGCAGCAGTGCTCTTCAATCTAATTGCGACCATCTTGACTTGCTTATTCTCGGGAACACCCATGACTTCAAACAATCTATCAACGCTTATCTGCCAATCTAGGAAATCTTCTACTCTCATAGTTTCATAAAACAAAGGAATATCTGCCTTTACACGATAATCGTGATTATTATGTTGATTCCCTTGGTTAACCTCGTCCTCCTCGAGATCTTCTTCATCAGAACTTGAGCTCTCAATACGATTATTTCCTGCTTTATTCCATTCTCCTCTGTTTCGTTGTTGTTCTTCTTTGATCTTATTGGGTTTGGCTTCTTTGTCGTTTTGAATGATTAGGTTTCGTATCTGATCGGCCAAAGTAGTTAGGGCCGTGGTAATAGCCTCGGTGAATCCTTGTATATATCTGCTTTGGTCAAAGGTTGATCTCCCATGGCTGATCAATTTTTGAAAAGAGACAGGAAACAGCCTGCTCTGATACCACCTGACGCAGCCGGAAAAACTTTTAGGAATAGCAAACACTAAACCTAGAATGAATTCAAGTTCACAAGCGATGAACTTGATGAAGAACTCTGGAAATCCACCAGATTTGATAAAAGCTCTCAATTAGAATAATAAATTGTGTCTTACAAAAACCTAGAACCTCTCTTTATATAGAGAAGGATCTCAACCATAAAATAGGAAAACAAATCAAACGTGAAAAGTGAAAAGGAAAAGCTCAGAAAAATAGAAATCTCAAAAAGGAAAAACTAGGAGATCCTTCCTACATCACAATACCTAAGTGTATCATTAGTTCGATCATATTCCTGAAGAGAGCTGTCACGCTTACACCAAACCCGTATGCAAATTAATCCAAAGAAACCACAATACCAATAACATAAAACATTTTTATTAATCCATTGCTTACTCTCAAAAGAAAGCTCTACAAACAACCATAAAATCAAGGAAAAGACCAAAATCAATTCCTTAACACATTCCAAAATAAAGAGACAAAAAATGTTATCCAAAAAAACTATTCGCTGAATCATCCCAATAGAAAACTAAACTACCGACGGCTGTAATTCAGTTTCATCTATTAAGTTATGTACGTACACATAGGCATGAAGATTACATAAATTGATTCCCCAGTCCACCTTTAAACCATTACACCAATCACCGAATATGAAAAAAATCACATGTCTATACGATTTCCATCTAGACACCTTCAGTAACCAAAAGAAAAACATATTGATCCATAGAAAGATTCTAGGCTCAACCAAGTCTTTTGTTTTTCCAACGCCTGCACTGATACCTATTTCACAAACAAACGCCAATACATGTCCCCTCACTGCTGAGTATACTCTTGACCATACTCGCTCCTCAGACCTCTTCCCCATAATGAACAACCTGAAGACCTTATCCAGCTCTAATCCTGCCCTTTGTAACTGGTTTAAAGGGACCGGTTGTAGGGCTGGTAGGACTATAACTTGTCCACGCAAGCCGAGCCCAAGTTCCCGCCTAGTAGCAGAGAAAAACACGACACTAACCATTTCATTAGCAGAGTTATCAAAATGAGGAACTTGATGTTATTCTCCGGACCATTCTTGCTCCCCACCTTGCCCACAAGTTGACCTTGAGACATGTTAACCAAAGAAAAAAGAGACGTGCTAAAAAGCTGAAATTGAATTGCGAGAGAAATGTTGAATGTTGTGATGCTCAGTTACCTCAAAACCGCAGCTTTCTTATACTTCTCCGACTTCCAATAAATCCTCAGTAATAACTCCTCCATATCATAAACGAAAATCTTCAGATCAATCATGAAGATCCTAAGCGAGCCACCAAATTGATACGACGTAATCTCCGTGAACCATTGATGAAGTAAAATTCTTTGAACCCAGAGCAAGACTTTCCTAAGAAGGATACGCCTACCCACCATACAATATCGACAACCCTTTTCTGTTTTTCGAATGCTCTTATGCCTCACAGCTATGGGAGTATCTCGTTAAAGGTATTTTACTAAGCTCGTACTCCATAAACTGGTCTTCTTTGGTGAGGATAGTCACGGGTAGAAGCTTGGATAGGAAGGGAATGTTCTGCATTAGATATGCTTTCCAGGCTGCAATCTATGTAATTTGGAGGGAGAGAAACCATATTCGTCATGGGGAAAATCTGGTGTCTATTTCCATTTTACAAAAGCTTACCGAAAAGGGGATTAGGAACATGGAGACTGCTCTTCAACTTTGGTTTCAAACAAGATGCTAAATGGTGTTTAGAAGTGTTTAAGCTTTTGTCTTTCTTGTCTTTAAAGAGGTTTACACAGGATGTAACAAGGCTTTTTTGGTGAATAAAAATTTCACATTCATTCAAAAAAAATATATATATATCGACAACCCAAACTTTCCTTAGCCTCCGATTCAAAAGGATTCGGATTCAGATCCGTATTCGAATTAGATAGTATCATACCTTTGACTTCCTTAGACCAAAGATCCGAGCCTTCCAATCTCATTGAATGATATAGCTCCTCCATATCCCCTCGTTCCAGAGTTCTGTACACTTTCTCAATACTCCAAACAACATCCAAATCCACCCCGATCTCGCAATCATAAATCTGCCTTCTTTTTGGGTACTCCCCAAATCCCTCGATCTGATGAATAACAAATCCCTCTTGAGAACCATCAAACCCTAGATCCACTGTTTCCTTTATCCCTTGATATCCCAAATCCCCGGAATTGAAAAACATCGAACCCTAGATCCCAAGCTTCGTCGCCATCGCCGTCGCCATATGGTTAAAAAAAAGGTCATGCACTTACATAACGGTTTGTTTATTATTAGTTTCAATTTGTATCAAAATTATATGTAAGGATGTTTTTAACTTGTTCAAGTCCTTTTTCAAAAAAAAAAACTTGTTCAAGTCTCTACATGCCTGGCCGACGATTATCTTCATATATAAAAATATAATTATTTAGCTTGATAATTCATTTGAAACAGACATCGAGGATTTGATATTTTCAAAATTTTATAGAGATAAAACCTTTTATTTCCAGAATATACTGGGCTGTGCGTATGAACCTTTATGGGTTTGAAACAAAATTGGGTTCGACAGTTGTTCTGTGAAACAAAAATGGGCAGGCAAAAGAAATTATATAGTTTAGATATTGGCAACCAAAATAATCGGTTATTGAATGTATTAAACGACATAGTTTTAATTCCAGTAGCATGCCATTGGAATTATTGAGGAAAACCCAAGGGTTACAAAATGGACTTATTGAACTGGGCTGGGGTTGAGCCTATTGGGTTTCAGCCCGTTTCAATGTCAGAATGTGAGACGACCCAAAAGGAGAGAAAAGGGATAAAGATATTAATTTTCAAGGGAAAAGAAAAGAAAAGCGAAAAGAAACAAAATTTGCTTCTCTGTTAGCTCAAAGATCAACCATGGAAGCTACCGCCCTAAGCTCTGCGGCCACCATCGTCTCTTCCTCATCTTCGTCGCTATCCATCTTCTCTCCGAAGAAGAGAACATACTCATCTTCGCCAAGAATCGTCCGGCTTTCTAAGAGTAAACAACCTTACGCATAATATGCTATTTCATTGCTTACGATCATCTCTCAGGGTTACTTTGATTCTTCTCTTTTCTTATTTTGATTCAGAGGACGACAAAGATTATGATCCCAAATTCGAATCGGATTCCTTGAGCCTCGTTCCTCTATTCCAAAATCGAACTCTCTCGAATGTAAAATCTCGATCTCTGTCATAGGTTACTGTTTCCAAAAGTATTAGATAATTTCTTCGAAATTTTGATTTGTAGGATGAGGCCATGGGATTGGTCTTGAGCGCCGCCTCGGTCAGAGGCTGGACCACCGGTTCCGGGATGGAGGGGCCGTCTCTTCCGGCAAAGGCCGATGCGGAGACGATTTCAACATTTCCGTGGTCACTATTCACGAAATCGCCCCGTAGGCGTATGCGCGTTGCCTTCACTTGCAACGTTTGTGGACAGAGAACTACACGAGCCATAAATCCACATGCCTACACTGACGGCACCGTCTTCGTGCAGGTTATTTTCCAGAAAAAATACAATTACAATTAGCCTGTGTCAGTAGCAAGTTATGGACTGCGTAAATAGTATTTGTTGATGATGCAGTGTTGCGGATGCTATGTGTTCCATAAGCTGGTGGATAATCTGAACTTGTTTCATGAGGTGAAGTATTATGTGAGCTCGAGTTCCAGCCACCAAGATGCAAAGTGGGATGTTGGGGGATTCAATCTCTTCCAGATGGATGACGATACTGATGATGATGCCGGTGACGGCCGCAATGACTCCTTCCCTCTTTAAAGAGGTTGGGACTAGTGATCAATACTTTGTGCAAACGAATGCCGTATATATATATATATATATATATATATCTGTATATAGCTAGCTTTATCCTATCATCTAGCACGAATAACACGTTTGAAGTATCTCAGTTCCCATTGATAATAAATTGGTCATATATATAGCTCGATATTGCGTCCTTGTATTGGAATGACTGGATTCTGATTTCAGCTTGAGAGATCGATTGATATCTAGTAGATAGGACCTACAGTTTCTTACGAGGTTTGGATTATGATAATGAAGCTGTCAAGAACTTTGTTACGTACTCTCCAACCCACAAACTCTGTTTCACTAAAAGTACTAAAAGAGAAAGATCCGATCGTCTCAGATATCGCAACGACAAAACGAAATAGCAAAAGCTGTCTTATGATCTCATGGCAATCATAAGTGCAGGTCTCATGGCGACACTACAAACAAACAACTTTAAGCATGGAAAAGAAATGATTCACACAACGTCATTATGATTCACACAAGGTCATTATAAAGCAACTAAAAAGTTGATATTATCCGTTCGCAAAGCCTCTCTTTCTATTCGAGTATTTGCTTCTCTTATTCTTTAGTAGACTTTCTCTTCTACTCAGTCTTTCTCGACTCTTCCCGTTCCACGATCAATTCCCACTTGACCTTTCTTCTCTTCACCACTATGTTTCTTCTTACGGAAGTAGAACCTTTGCAACGTATCACTACCCCGTCCAATGAAACGCATCATGTCCTCAAGCTGAAAAGCTGGAAACTGGTTGTGTAACTCCCACCCCGACACCCAAGAACTCTCATGCTGCGGAAGACCAACCCACTGAATCAACACTTCAAGAAGACCATCCGCATTGTAGCAAGTTTCCAAAATCTTCTCTAGTTCAATAACGACTTCACCATTAACCAAGAACGACGGAGAGAGAGCCGTGATCGGCACAGAAGTCCCCAATGCCTGTTTAAGTTGAGACACGTGAAACACGGGGTGAATCTTTGAGCCATCTAGAAGACGTAAGCGATACACAACCTTTCCCACCTTCTCCAAAACTTCAAATGGGCCATAGTAATTTGCCGCCAACTTGACGACGAGTCACAGATTGTTGTCGGTACGGACGTAACTTTAAGAAAACCTTGTCTCCAATCTCAAAGTTGACATCCCTTCTATTTTTATCTGCGGACCATCTCATAGACTCTTGGGCACGTGACAGAGATGCCTTTAGATCAGCCAAACGATTGTCTCTTTCCACCAGAGCTTGTTCTAGTTCGTAATTTACCGTGGAACCCCTTTCAAACGGCAGCAAGAATGGTTGGGTTACGGCCATAGACGATCTCGAAGGGCGTTGTATGAATAGCAGAGTGATGGCTCGTATTGTACCAATATTCGGCCCAATTAAGATACTTGCTCCAAGTCTTAGGGTGAGCTGACAAGAAACAACGGAGGTACGTTTCCAAACAGCGGTTAAGCACTTCGGTTTGGCCATCCGTCTGTGAATGAAATGATGTACAATATTTGAGGAAAGTACCTACAACCTTGAAGCATTCATGCCAAAACCCACTGAGAAAAATCTTGTCTCGGTCTGAAACAATTGAAGCCAGGAAGCCGTGTAACTTGACAACTTCACGCACAAACAACTAAGCTACATCAATTGCGGTGAATGGATGTTTCAAGCCAAAGAAGTGTCCATATTTTCTTAAACGGTCCACAATAACCAGAATGATGTTGACACCATTGGAGGAAGGAAGACCCTCAATGAAGTCCATGCTGATATCCTGCCAGACAGCTTCCGGAATTGGCAAGGGTCGGAGGAGACCAGCAGGAGATAATGTGGACGTTTTGTGAGTTTGGCAAATGATACATTGAGCCACATAAGTCAGAACTGTCTTGCGCATGTTATGCCAATGAAAAGAGCCCTTTATGCGCTTCAGTGTCTTGAAAATACCAGAATGTCCCCCTTGCAAGCCATCATGAAACTCTTTAAGTAACAAAGGAATAAATGTTGATGTCTGTGGGATCAACAGACTTTTCTTATACCACACACGTCCATCAACGACAATGAGACCCTTTTTTACCGTTTCACTGGATGTGATTTGTCGCTTAAGAGTTTGAATGTCTGCATCTTGCTCAATCTCAGCATAGAAATCTTGCAACTGCAGGACAACAGGGAAACTAAGTGACAAACACAAGATTCTACCGCCTGCTTCCACAGTTTGCATCTGACGCGATAAACCATCTGCTGCCTTGTTATCGATACCAGGTTTGTATATGATATCAAACTGAAATCCTAACAGTCCTGATAGCCACCGTTGGTATTCGAGAGAGACTTCCCGTTGTTCTAAAAGGAATTTCAGGCTCTTCTGATCAGTGTGGACAACAAAGCGCCTTCCCGTTAAATAATACTTCCATTTTAACACTGCCATGACGATTTCCATAAGCTCTCTCTCTCATAAATGGATTTCAGCTGTTCACGAGGCGTTAACCCGTAACTAAAATAGGCGATAGGGTGTTTCTTCTGCATTAGTACAGCACCCAATCCGAAGCATGTAGCGTTGGTTTCCACCACAAACAGCTCGGTGAAGTCTGGAAGAGCCAAAACAGGCGCTTGCATCATAGTAGAATTCAATAGTTCGAATGCTTCCTGAGCAATCTGTGACCATTCGAACATGTCTTTCCTCAAGAGCGCGGTCAGAGGTTTAGCAATTGAGCCATAGCCTTGTACAAAATTTGTGTAGTAACCTGTGAGGCCAAGAAAGCAACACAGATCTTTTACATTGCAAGGTGTAGGCCATCGCTGCATTGCCGTAGTCTTCGCCGGATCAGTAGCAACGCCTTGACCTGAGATAATATGACCGAGATATTCCACAGATGATTAAGCAAAGGAGCACTTCTTTTGATTGGCGTAGAGACTCTGATCCGAAAATAACTGAAGTATCACTCGTAGATGACCGTAGTGAGAAGTCAAGTCTGGACTGTAAACCATGATGTCGTCAAAGAAGACAACTACGAAGCGCCAGATGTACGGACGGAACACTTCATTCATCAAAGATTGAAAGGTAACAGGCGCATTCATTAAGCCAAATGGCATAACCAAGAATTCATAATGACCGTCATGCGTGCGAAAGGCGGTCTTTTCCACATCAGTGTCCTTCATATGAATTTGGTGATACCAGGAGCATAGATCAAGCTTAGTAAACACTGCTGCACTGTGTAACTCGTCTAGAAGTTGGTCGATCATAGGAATAGGGAACTTGTCAGGCACGGTTACACGATTTTAAACTCGATAATCAACACAGAAACGGCTCGTACCATCCTTCTTTTTGACTAGAAGAACCGGACAGGAGAACGGGCTCTTACTAGGTCTGATGATCCCAGTCTGCAACATCTCTGCAACCATCTGTTCCATAGTAGTTTTACTTGATTGAGGATAACGGTATGGCCTGACTGAGATGGAAGTGACTCCAGGTTGTAGCATTATAGTGTGATCGCGGCTTCGTACTGGAGGTAGACCCGATGGTGTCTGAAACACGCCCATGAACTGATCCATCACGTCCTGAATCTGTTGAGGAGCTTGCACGGATAAGACCTGAGATGCAGCCAAGCCACTTTCCCACCCAAATGTTGGTGTTAGAGATGCACAAGAAAGTGTTTGGAGGTTAGTCTGAGACTGATGTAACGAAGGGTCCCCACGTAGTGTCACAGACTTACCCTCGTACATGAAAGAGAGCTCATGGAGCTCCCAGTCGACAGTACACTTGCCCAACTTTCAAAAGTGACAAAATATTACACCCCTAGTATCATATATGCTCCTCCTTTCTCCAAAGTGACAAAATCTGTAGTAAAGAGCGTATCTTGGATCATGAAGGGTACCTGCGGACAAACCCCCAATGATTCAACGACCACGCCCGTCCCCAACAGAACCTGAAAACGTTTTTCAGATTGTAAGGGTAACTTAGCTTTCATCACCACATGAGGCACCAAGAAGTTATGAGTAGCACCGCTGTCAATCATGATCACCACTTCCTGCAGCCCAATACGTCCTCTGATTTTAGTTGTGGTTGGTGTATCAATGCCAAGATAGGCGTTCATTGACAGCTCCATTAATTGTTTCTCACACTCCATGTCTTCTTGTAACCAATCATCCATAGCTTCATCCAAAATTTCGACTTCATATCCGTTGATAACAGTCAAAACTCGCAACTCCTTATTAGGACAAATGTGTGTTTTAAAATACGGTCCCTTTCATTTAAAGCAAATCTGTTCTCTCCGCATTTCATCCAGCTCTGCATCAACATACTTCTGTTGTGGCCTCTGATAGCCACTATTCTGAGCTCCTCTATCAACTCCAGACCCCGTACGGTGTTGACTGTTAGACGAAGAACTAGCACCACAGACCCGATGAGTGGAAACAGGACGGCGGTAGTGATAATCACCAGTAGCTGCTTCCCCCACCGATTTACAAAAGGCGCTTCCTTCTATACCAATCACAGCTGCAATGTGTTGAGTGATACCCACGGGCTCCTTCATTTTTATCAATTCCTTCATCTCTGGCTTCAACCCATTGAAAAAAACATGTTCCAAGTTACGTTCATCAACTCCGGTCACAATAGAACATAGTTCCTCAAACTCCTGGGCATAATCAGCTATAGAACCCGTCTGTTGAATCGAAAACAATCTCTTCCCAGGTTCAGCTTCTATTCTTTGTCTTAACCAAGCAACCAAACGTCTCTTAAACTGGATCCAATCAGCAAATGGGTCATTATCCATCTCTCCATTAAACCAGTTAAGGACATGACCTTCCAAACTGAGCGAGACCAGTTGCAAACGTTCCAGCCCATGAAAGTTTCCAATACGAAAGTAACGTTCCACTCGTGCAATCCACCCAAAAGGGCTGGATCCATCAAACACCGGCATGTCAATCTTCTTAAGAAGACCCTCGCGTGTCTCACAAGTCGGAGGTAACTTAAACCCCGGAGGAAGTATCGGAGGTTGAGATCGCGAAGATGATTGTAACGGAGGTGTTTGTCATTCGACGAAGAAGTGATCGCCTTTCCTTGAGCTTTTTCTGACATCCGGTTTGTTTCCATACGATATAGGATCTGGGTAAGTTGATCAAAGCGATGATCCATCGAGTCAAAACGTTTCTCATACATCACCAAGTTCCTATCAATAACCATCAGACACTCATCTACTCCATCAGACTTCAGCTTAATACGATCCCACTCCGAACGTAAAAACAACAGATCCTGAGAGAACTCCGCCACCGTCTCGTCGTACTCCTGCGTAGCACTCGAATCTTCCAACGAAGTCATCGCAAAGGTTCATCACGTCACAAGCGCACCAATTTGTTAAGAACTTTGTTACATAGTCTCCAACGCACAAACTCTGTTTCACTAAAAGTAGTAAAACCAGTACTCGAAAGAAAGAGAAAGATCCGATCGTCTCAGATATCACAACGGCAAAACGATATAGCAAAATCTGTCTTATGATCTCATGGTGATCATAAGTGCAGGTCTCATGGCGACACTACAAACAAACAACTTTAAGCATGGAAAAGAAATGACTCACACAACGTCATTATAAAGCAACTAAAAAGTAGATATTATCCGTTCGCAAAGCCTCTCCTCCTACTCGAGTCTTTGCTTCTCTTATTCCTTAGTAAACCTTCTCTTCTACTCAGAGTCTTTCTCAACTCTTCCCGTTCCACGATCAATCCCACTTCACTGTTCTTCTCTTCACCACTTTGTTTCTTCTTACGGAAGTAGATCCTCTGCAACGTATCAGAAGCTTACCATTTTCAATTTTGGTTTGATTCAAGTATGGTTTAACCTACACAGAGGCGTTTTTGTGTTATACTAAAAAAAAAAGACTTGGTGACATCTCCGGGAACATCATCCCCCCGTTACATGGAGCTTGATTGTCTGGTTTTTCTCATGCCTTACCCATATATGCTTTCATTACGTGGCTTGAAATCATAGACAAGTTGGCTACTTGAATAAGAACTAGGGAATGGAGGCATTGATCAACCTTATCTTATGTGTGGAGAGCGTGATGAGATTCGGGATCACCTTTTCTATGCGTGTATGAACTTGTTTACTCTATAAACATCATGCTGGACTGGGATAAAACCAGTGGCGGAGCTAGGAATAGAAGCCACTAGGGTCGATAACTTATGAATATAAAACTAGGGTTGGGCCGCCCTACGAGCGGGATATATTTTACTTGTGATCTAAGTTATTATTTTTATATGATTTTGTGGTTTGTGTTTTAGGTTTGCATTTGCAAGAGATACATATGATACATTACTAAAAAAAGATCACATTACATCACATAAATAGTATCAAAAAGACAAAAGAATAGCTTGCTTTGTGCTCACTACATGGCTCCATAAAATTAAAATAAAATGGTGAAAATTTGGACCATTTGTCGATTTGTGCGTGTCATCCGGCTGGAGCTTCCGCCATGGCTTCGATTCCTCTTGGCAACTTATGGACGCTTTTAGTGGCAAGAAAATACAGATTTTTGTGGACCTCGTAGTGATTAGTCATTGGGCCTAGAAAGCCTTTGGGATCACATTATGGTTATCAAAAAAAAAATAGTGTCAGAAAAACAAATGGTATCAATTTGAGACACTAATTAATAAATGATACAAAATATCGTTTTAACATCAATTATTGTAATTGATGTTGTTATTAACTTATCTTTGTCAATATTAATCTTTGTTAAACCAGTGAAGATTAATTAAAAGATACATTGTATTTTCATATATGTGTAAAAATATGCAGTTTACTCAAAAATAAAAATAATTTTAATTTTAACTATTTTTCTGTTGTTCTTATTTGAAATCAAAGGTTTGATAAATTAATAAAAGGCTCAATAATGTAATTCTTTTACATTTTTAGCGTTTGTTATATTTTTATTTTAAAAGTAAGTAAAATAAAAATATTTGACACTGTTTAAATTCAATACATAAATTATGAATTATTTTTTATTTTTATATATTTGTCTTTGAATGTGTTGGTACTTTTTGCCCTGACCTAAATTTGAGTGTGGTGATAAAATATAGAAAATATTTCTGTGAAATTCTCTCTATTTCCTTTTTGTTGACTTGAGTTTAATTGAAACGAAACAACATAGTAAGTGGGATTTCCTCTGTTTTTGATAATTTCTATCTTTATTTTTTAAAACTATATAGTTTAGATTAAATTGTGTATTTTAATTATTGATTAATATTTCACCAAGTGCAATTTGTTTACTAAATTTTATCGTATAGATATATGTTCTATTGTTGTTAAAAAGGATATATGTTCTATTTTACTATATTGGTGGTCTTATAAAAATGCCACAGCCATAGTTATAGAATGAGTTTATGATTGAGCAATCACCAACGATCACCACCCCTTTATACAAAAGCACATAACAAAGACATAAGTCGTGAAAGGTTTGCTCAGTAGCGTGGTTGGATGAGGTTAACATATGAATAGAATTGTAAAAAAGGATTGTTTAGTTTCATGTTGTATTGATTATTTTACATTATAGGATATTTGAAAGAGATGGTGGAATTCACGTCGTTAGATATTTAAGTTCGAACGTACGTGAGCTGTTTTTTATAGAGCAGTTAGAGACATTGAGCTATTACGTTTGTTAGTGTGGAAGATATTTCAAATGGGTTGACATTTGATGAAACATTATCTAAAAAATCGACGTTAAAAGTTACCGTACCATATGTATTTAACGATGAACAACAAAGAAAATAATTTGTTTCAAATTACATGTCAATTAGGACCAAATATGGGTACAATTGGTTTAAACACTGGCATTAGCCCAAAAAAATATTTAGAAATTTTTTACATGGGCATAAACTTTCAAATTGTGAGAAAAATATTTATACAAATTCTTAAAGAATGTTTCAAACCCCCTTAATATCAGGTCGGCTCTGGTGCCAATATACAAAAATAGAATAATGTCTTTACTCGTTATGGACCGATATAATATTGTAATGAACATATATACCACTTACAATAAATAGGCATATATTTATGTAAGCACAAACTCAACATGTTATAGAGATGTATGAGTGTGTATGTGCCTATATAAAATATATTCGTACATACTTTTTTGTAGCGAATATGTTTGAGAAAATTGTAGCTGCTTCTCAATAATATTCGTCTACGCAATACTATAATCAATCCATATCATCTTCAATTTTTTTTTAATTTTCAATGTTAAGTAATTAAATTAGAATATTATTTACACATGTGTACTAATTGTTTTTTATTAGTTTAAATTATCACAGTTTTATTAAAATATCTACAATGTTTATATAGTGTATCCATATTTTTTAGGAATAGTATCATATGTAGCAAATACTATTGTGAAGTAAAATAAAACCAAATATTCAATTTTTTGGTTTAAAACCTTAATTTCCAATATTAAATTGTATAGTTATAAAAAATTGCAGAGTAACAAATTCAAGTGACATATACGTGTAACAATACAAAAATAAACAAATTTAAGTTATAAAATTTTAGACTAAATTTCAAATTAATTTTTTATTAGGTTATATATTTTTAATTATACAAAATATATCTTCACATGAATAAATCGAATCCAGTGTTGACCAAAATTTAAGAGGTATTTTTTTCTAACTAGTTTATGAGGATGTTTTTAATACTTGTATTTATTTTAAATAAAATTGCATACAAATGTTTAGAAATTTTCTGTAATGAATATTGGATAATTTATATACTTCCAAATTTTGGAATTTGAAGAAAATGTTTTTATTCACCATTTTTTGTTTACAATCATTGAATTTGTTTTTAAGAACAATTAGATTATTACAATGGTCTTTGAAATTATTTTCTCCTTTTATACTTTCTGACTTGATATACTGGGTAATGTACATGATTTCTGTTAACTTGAAGAAAGAAATGGAGCCAAAGGAGTGGTTTGGAAGAGTTTGGGTCTTGGTCAAAGATAAGGCAAGATCTTCAGAGATTGTATATCAAGGCTTCATGAGGGTTTAAAGAAGTCTAGAAGTGTCATGAAGGCTATGCAAAGATAGGGATTAAGTCCAGGAAGGGCTTAGACATCATTTGGAGTAAGATAGGCAATAGTGCAAAGATAGGGCGTCCCGGAGAAACGGACAGTACGGACGGTGCAATCTTAGGGCGACCCAAGATCAGATAGGATCGACCATTGGAGAAGTCTGAACGTGAGGTGCAAAGTTAGGGCGAGGTACGGACCCGTACCAACGACCGTACAAAGCAAGTGGCCGTACCAGACTTACCCGGATCGACCAGAATAGGAGTTCGGTTCAGTTAGGGCACAAGGAAGCTTAGGGCGTGATCTTGTGACCGTTGGAGAAGCAAGTGGGCGTGAGACAGCTTGTGACAGGCTGGCCAAAAGGTAAAGCAAAAGGTAAAGCACATTTTGGAGCAGGACCACACATGAAGACAATCTTGGTTGTCCAATTCAAACTGAGCAAATCTAGCCATTGATTCTTTATCCTATCTTCTCCACTTTACAGCTTGCACAAGACCACTCCAAGACCAGATCCTGATCGTCCATCTTCAAGTCCTTTATCAGCCATTAGACTTAGGTTATGATATTGCAAATGTAAAACTCATATATAAGCCTTAGATGGCGATTTGTAATGACTAAGGGAGTAAGGGGGAATTCTCCTCTCCACTTCATGAATAATAAACTTGTTCTTGAATCTGAAACCTTAATCTCTAATCTCTTATTTTCCTAATCTCTTAGTCTCTTAATCTCTGTTCCTAAGTCTCTTATTCTCTCATAAACACTCTCATCAATCTCTCTTTCTAAATCACCTAGAACAAGCTCTCATCTTTCTTCATTGGAGTTTATACACACACACATACAACCAGAGAAGAGAACTCTACAAATCTCATATGGTATCAGAGCTAGGTTCATCAAAACCTGAGCTGTAGTTTCCGTAAAGCACTTTCTCCCATCTCAGCTCAAACCAAAGCCTAGAAGACATGTTCATCCGAGCTCAGATTCTTCAAGAAGAAGAAGTGTGAAGCCGTGAAGTGTTCTCCTTGTCTCTCTGTCTCTACTGTCCGTTCCTGATGGTGCTTCTCCTTGGAAACAATGGTGTATGGAGAGGCGTGGAAATCCTGCTTCAAATCGCCTTGTTCAAGAAGTGTTCTCTCATCCAGTCTCAAAATGGTGTCCAAGAAGAGGGCGCCTAGAAGACATGAAACAAGGAGGGGCCTTTGAGTATTAGATACAAGATGGTGGCCATGAACTGAAGGAGAAGGAGGTGGGTGATGATCCAGACTCTCAGATCCAACAAAAATCATGGCCGGTTTCACAAAATGCAAAAGGAATCAACCTGGTTCCTTGTTGTAAGTGATTCTATAAACCACCTTGATAATGAGCTTGTGTTGTTGACTGGTTGTGATGTTGTGATGTGATTGAAAACCTGAGAATTGTTTAAAAGATTGCTGAATGAAATAAAATGAATTTAGAATCTGTCCCAGGATACTAAAAGAGCTTTGTTTCTAGTAATCTCAGTCCTTGATGGTTCATCGGGTTTCCTAGTAATCCAAAAATCTTACTAGTTATACTAGGCTTACTAGCAGCAATGTAAGTGCTTTAAAATTTCTAGTAACTTATCAGTATTACTAGGATTACTAGATATGTTAATATGCTTAGCTCCGGTTCATAATGATGCTTGTTGTGATTGATTGAGTCTGCTTGCATACATGGATTGAAACCGAATTGAAAGTTGTTGCATATAGTCTTGTGGCTGTCTTACATTGAATCATTAGATTCATGTCTAAATTGCTGAGTAAAGAAGCTTTAAAAATGCCTAAGTAGCTTGCATAAATCTGGAAAAGAAAGTGTCTGTGCTTAGAGAGGTTGCTTGCAAAGATAGAACTTGAAAATGACTTGTTTTAATCTGTAGCAATGCTTGTGAGACTGGGAATCAAACTTGATGATTAATCAAGGATTGATCCCAATACTCTTGTGTCTTATCTTTGCTGGAGTTTGAGTGGTGTTTCAGGTTCACAAGAAGTGTTCTTTGCTCACCACCTATCCAAGACAAGAGGAAGACTTGATCCATTGTGTGGAGCAATGGGAAGATACTTGTGTGTAGAAGCCGGTTTAAGAAGCGCAGGCCACGAGGTTGTTGAGCTCCTGGTTCAAGACACACAAGAGGAAGACTTGATCCATTGTGTGGAGCAATGGGAAGGTGCTTGTGTGTAGAAGCTGGTTTAAGAAGCGCAGGCCACGAGTTTGTTAAGCTCCTGGTTCAAGGACACACAAGAAGAAGAAGGTCACCACCTAAGTCATGAGGAAGGCCGGTGATCTGATGATACTTGAAGCTGAAGGCAAAAGGGTGGATCAGTGATTTAAGCGCAGCTGTTAGGGTGGTGTGCTCCTGGTCTTGAAGTTCATTGAGGCTCATTTCAAGCTTGAACCTATACTCAATTCAAGCTTGCGGTGGGGATTCAAATGAGCAACCTGAAGAGCCAAAGTTCAAGACCTGTTTCCTCCTTATCATTACAAGAGAATGATAAGATGAAGCCTATTGCCAGCATTCTGTGGAGAAGTCCACAGCCTGCTCCAAAGAGGGTAGAGAGGATGTTGTAACAATGGAGAGATGAAGCCTATTGCCAACATTCTGTGGAGAAGTCCGCAGCCTGCTCTAAAGAGGGTAGAGAGGATGTTGTGACAATGGAGAGGTGACTTGCGGTTCTGTACATGGTGGTTTAGTCACCATAGCCTACACATCAGATGAGTGTAGAGAGGACAATAGACATGCAAGGAAGAGCATCACCAGGAGGGTGATGCAATTAAGACCAAGACCATTGCATCATGGAGAAGTGGGGCTGTAAGCATCAAGTCTGAAGAAGATGGAGGTGTTCCCACAAGAATGATCATAGAGCTTAGTATGCGCTCACCTTCAAGCTTGGACCTTCCCTATACTCGGTCTCAAGCTTGAGGGAGAGTGTTGGTGAGCTTGCATGATAAGAGAAGGATCTGATAAGCTTAGCAAGTGAGGGACTCAAGTGGTGTGTGAAGAGCAGCCACTCCTCACCAAAGCAAAAGGAGCTAGGCATGTCTTACCTGATGGAGATGGCAAGAAGCCACGAGAGAAGGGAAGACTCAGGCCGGTCCAGTCACTCCTCACCAAAACAAAAGGGAAGTTTCCCCGTACTCAATTTCAATTCATCATTTTCAATCGTATCTAGTAATTTGTTAGGAATACTAGTTTTACTAGACGACAACATATCTAGTAATCTATAAGGAATACTAGTCTTACTAAGACGGTCTATAAGCATGAATTGATTGAGTTATGTTACTTGATAAGTACTGATACACTTGTGGAATAATGTATCAGGTACCTTACTTGGAGACTCAATGGAGAGGATCAGGTCACTCCTAGCCTTTCAAGTAGGCATGAAGTCCGGAGACACTAAACCGGTTCTATAGAAGAGTCCAAGAAGGTGTGGTGTAAAGTGTGCACAAGCCTTGAAGTGTTGCTGCACCTGTTTAGGCCGTGATCCAGAGCTTCTTGTGTCAAACCACACTGGTTCTAAGGCACAAGAGCTCACTGGCCAATCCCTAGGCCTTGGAGACTTTACTTTTTTTCCCTCATCAAGGTTTTGTCCCAAAGGGTTTTCCTTAGTGAGGTTTTTAATGAGGAAGTTCTTCAAGGTTCCAAGCTTGACTTAGGATCAGCTAAAGTCAAGCTTGAGGAGGAGTGTTAACTTGAAGAAAGAAATGGAGCCAAAGGAGTGGTTTGGAGGAGTTTGGGTCTTGGGCAAAGATAAGGCAAGATCATCAGATATTGTCTATCAAGGCTTCATGAGGGTTTAAAGAAGTCTAGAAGTGTCATGAAGGCTGTGCAAAGATAGGGATTAAGTCCAGGAAGGGCTTAGACATCATTTGGAGTAAGATAGGCAATAGTGCAAAGATAGGGCGTCCCGGAGATACGGACGGTGCAATCTTAGGGCGACCCAAGATCAGATAGGATCGACCATTGGAGAAGTCTGAACGCGAGGTGCAAAGTTAGGGCGAGGTACGGACGGCCTGTCCGTACCAACAACCGTACAAAGCAAGTGGCCGTACCAGACTTACCCGGATCGACCAGAATTGGAGTTTGGTTCAGTTAGGGACAAGGAAGCTTAGGGCGTGATCTTGTGACCGTTGGAGAAGCAAGTGGGCGTGAGACAGCTTGTGACAGGCTGGCCAAAAGGTAAAGCAAAAGGTAAAGCACCTTTTGGAGCAGGACCACACATGAAGACAATCTTGGCTGTCCAATTCAAACTGAGCAAATCCAGCCATTGATTCCTTATCCTATCTTCTCCACTTTACAGCTTGCACAAGACCACTCCAAGACCAGATCCTGATCGTCCATCTTCAAGTCCTTTATCAGCCATTAGATTTAGGTTATGAGATTGCAAATGTAAAACTCATATAATAGATGGCGATTTGTAATGACTAAGGGAGTAAGGGGAGGGAGTAAGGGGGAGTTTCCCTCTTCACTTCATGAATGATAAATTTGTTCTTGAATCTGAAACCCTAATCTCTAATCTCTTAATCTCTTATTCTCCTAATCTCTCTGTCTCTTAATATTTGTTCCTAAGTCTCTTATTCTCTCATAAACACTCTCATCAATCTCTCTTTCTAAGTCTAGTACAAGCTCTCATCTTTCTCCATTGGAGTTTATACACACACAACCAGAGAAGAGAACTCTACAAATCTCATAATTTCAGCGTTGGTTAAAGAGTTTTGAAGTTTTTTTTTAGAGAAAACAGTTTTGTAGTTGGGAGGAATGTCAGGCTCGTGCATTGATGAGGTGAGTTGAGTGAGTCATTTTTTCTTAGGGAAATGCATCATGTGGTCTCGTGATATTCGCGTTTATCAGTTTTTATTCTTGAGCGGAGACATGTGTAGGCTTTATAGATTGCCTTTAATGTTGATTGTTTGTTTGTTTGAAAGGCAAGCAAAAACTCTGTAGAAAATAGACAATGATTCTTTTTATATATTAGAAATACGAAAGGTAGCAGTAGATAAAAACCAAGCTTGTACTTTTCTGCGACTAATAGCGTTTCTTAAACTGGCAGTTAAAAGACGTTAATCACAACATTAGATAGAAGCAAACATGCTCACTTAGGAAGGATGGTTCCCGGATGGAGAAGAGCTTGAGCTTGGTCATGAAGCAAGAGGTGAACTTTAGTAATAGCTTCAGAAATGCAATTACTTCAGCAAAGGTAGAGCAGCAACTGTTAAGTTCTTGCCTCTGGATTGGGTTTAGTTTGCTCATTTCTCACTTTTGGCCTCTCATATCTTTATGTTTGTAAGTATGTTGTGGCAGTACGTTGCGTCGTTGGCGAGAGCCCTCCCCTATTGCCATGTAAAGCACGTGATACATATATAAAGCTGGAAATTCTATTAACCGGTGATCATGTAACAATTTTAATCTTGCTCCACGAACGACATATGACTGAAATTTGGCTTACATATTTGTGTATTCTCTTTTCCAGCAATAGAACCATACACATCCATTCTTATTTACAAAAGGGCTACATGTTTTCAATCGTAAGAGTTAACAACACACATTCATCAATGCTGGTTCCAGCCGCAACTAATTTCTGCTCTCAACAATTTAGCTTCATTTGTTTCTTTACAGACAACCTCCCTGGAGTTTGACCAAGCCGTTATCATATCCACGATTTGATGGCCATAAGCAAAGAATATTAGGACGGCAATTAGCAACCTTGCACAAAAGAAATTGTGTTATAACCAACAGAAAGGTCGAGACAAACATGTGCTTAGGTATAGATGTCATTCAACGGCTCAAGATTCTTATTGCAGCCATAACAAAGAAAAAAGAACCTGCAGTGAAAGGACGTGAACAAATTGCTGCATCACAAAATGTAGCTGATGACCCTTCTTAAATGTCAAATACCTTGGAAAAATATACCCATTTATATCATGGAAAATCGACAATAATAATTTATTTTGAAATCAGAAGACATATAAAGCAATTGAAGCCTTCACCGTTATGGCTTTACATATCATCATCAAAAACTGTATTAAAATTGCAAAGATTCTGAGAATCCTTAAACTCTCCAAAGACAAATAAGTTTCTCTCAAGTGAAACAATAACATAACCTGCTCGAGGAAACTCGTCGGAATATTGTTGAATTACAAAAAAAAAAAAATTAGGAAGAACAGACTTACGTCAACGGATCCAGAAGCATATCGACCCACATGAGCTCCCCACTGCGTTTAACGTTCCTGGCCTCCCAGAACCGCAGGAGCCTAGCCTCGACGACGGAGGTACACTTGCCGGACTTCAGATCAGAGAAAAAAAACCTAGAGTTAGCCATATCAACATGTATGAGGATGAATAAAACAGATTTGAAGAGAAGACGTGTTGTAAGGGAGAAATCTCACCCCTATTTATACATAGATCACACCGACTCTGAGCTTGAAGATTGCTTTGAATACACATCGTGGGGGAGCGATTTGAGTGGATTAATCACGAAATCTTAACTCAGAGCGTTACATTTGGCGAGGGAAAGCGGAAACGTCAGAATCTCGCCGTCGAAGGATGTGGGACGCCTCTCTCGTTCTCTTGTCCGAAGAACATTAGGTCAGAGACGGTTTATGTTTGTTGGGCCAAAAAATGAACATACTCAGCAACAGAAAGCCCATACAAAATATGAACAATCGAAAGCCCACTTCGCTGACTCGGTAACAAAACGGATCCGACGTGTATATAGATCGGCTATTTATCACTTGGTCAAACTATTGAGATTCAACCAATTAATCATAATGATATATTGAAATTTTATGCCTAAATAAATTAAATTTTAAATTTTGATACATGCTTCGTGCTCCGCGACTGATGGAACGATTAGGTCACTCTCCCAACATTGCTTTCGTAGAGCTGAAGCATTGATTCTCTGCCTTGTCTTCCAAGCTGCAATGTATTGAATATGGAAAGAACGAAATGGGAGAAGAGATCTGAAGCAACCTCACTCATGATTCAAAAGGAAAAATCGAATCCAACTCTCAAATCTTTCATCACAGCATGGAGAGACAGTAAAACTCCTCTCCATTTGGGACCTCGCTTGCCAAATCGAATGCAACTCTCAAATCTTTCATCACAGCATGGAGAGACAGTAGAACTCCTCTCCATTTGGGACCTCGCTTGCCAAACGTGAAGTGGAATTATTAAAACCTCAATTTTTTCTCTTTGAAACAGTTTTAGCTCTGATTTTTAATACTGCCGGCTCTGCTTTTTTCTAGTTACAACAGAGCACTGTAGGTCTTCGTAAATACACCAAAAATTTCTTTGATGATTAAATACAATTTCACATTTTAACCAAATAAAAATAAATTTTCCTATTCACTTTATATTTTATAAATACAAATATGAGACTAGTGTTTCTTTAGACCTACCTATACATGAACAGAAACAGTCTTAAACCTTAACCTTGAAATATATGGTGTATGTCCTAGGGGCTGATGACGAGACAAACATGCTATTAAACAACAACAACACAAAAAATAAACATTGACTTATGTATCTAGAACTTGTACATTATGGTTCGCTATAAAACCATGGTTTTAAGCTGACTGGAATTATGGAGATCCCATAGCTGCCACTGGAGTTGTTGCTCTGATCATCAGACTTAAGATAAAAGCTATTGTCTACCAAAAAAAGGAAACAAATTTACCACATTTAGTAACCTAACAAACAAGTGTAAAATGAAACTGACTACTGAGAGATCGATAAAAAGAGTTTATTGTTTTAAACAGAACTAGTAGAGCTTGATGACGGATGTTAGGTTTTTCTATCTTCTTATAAATAGTGACATTTTTAAAGACACACATTATTTAGATATTTTTAGGTTATTACGAACCTACCTGGACCCGAAAGAATCTAATTCGAATCCCATCAGAGAATTTATAATACCCGAACGAAATTTAATTTTAAAATCCAAAGAACCTGATATCCAAAAAAGCTAATTTGTATTCGAACTATACATGAATGTCCATGTCTAACTGATACTATAAAAAATATCAAAATATTATGGTAGATTCAATTAATGAAGTAGTTTAGAAAGGTGAAAAAGAATATAAAAATATAATATAACACTTAAAAATAGGTAATTTTTATTTTATACATTTGTAATAAATGATGTCTAATTATTTGGAAAAGACAATAAAGGAATTGGTTAAAATTAGTTTAAAAGGAATGAAGAAAATGTAAGAAATTACTTAAGAATATAGAAGTATTGTTTTGTACTTCAGTTTTAATAGAATAGACTAGATCTTGATCCGTGCGTCCGCTTGGGTATTTGGTTTCATTTTTATGCATTAATATTTGTTTTATATAATTAATGGTAAATATATTAACAAAAATCATGTAACAAATTATAAACTTAGGTATTTCAAAACACAATAATTGCATTATTTTATTTTTAAAATTAATTTATTTGTTTCGAATTGTCATTTGTATTTCTTTGACAGCTAGAGTAGGAAACAACATATTGTTTCCTCTAGAGTTTAATCGCGCTTCTACACGAATATTTATCATATTTAAATTACATAACAAAATTACCAAGTATATTATGTACATTTTAAAATATAAATTTTATTAGATTTTATTAATCTGAAAATCTTAGACAAAATAGGAAATTGATCTAATCTTCCATAGTTTTAATACATAGATCATTTAAAATTTTATGTAAATATTAATTTATTAATTGATGCATTATTTTAGTATCTTTAAAATCAATAAATAGATATTTCTTCTTATATTAACATTGTTAGTTTCATACCTGATATATATAAAATTAGTTTGTTATTATTTTAAAATTTTGCAACATAAGAGTACATAAAATTTTAAATACATACATTATTCTACTAATTAAATTAGAAGAGGCCAATTAATTAAATATAACTGGGTTAGTTTTATTGTTCTGAAATTTTAATTTCCGTAAATCAATAAATTAATTTGATAATTTAATCTATCTCCCAGTTTTTTTCCCCCATTTATGACGGTCATCAATTTCAATGTTAACTTTTAGATTTTGATTTTTAAAGTAAATGAAAGATTGCAATCTTCTAAATTTATTTGGTAGCTAAAGATTAGACAATTTCATAACATTTTTTATGGAAACTGTTATTTATTAAGTCTTATTTATTAACCTTAATTATTATGATTAAAAGAAAAAAATAAAGAAATGGCATTGGGTGTAATTAAAATGTTATTTCAAGGGTTAGTTCATATTTGTACTTCAGTTTTAATAGATTAGATGTTATTTCAAAGGTTAGTTCATATTATTACTTCAGTTTTAATAGATTAGATGTTGTTTGAGAAAATTGCCAAAACGGAACAAAAAACAACATAGTTGTCCCTATGGTATAAAACCATCACTAAGTTGTCCCTATAGTATAATATTTTTTATAATCCCAAAACTAACATTTCCTTAATCAAATTAAACATAAATCAAAACCATTTTTAAAAAGTTTAATGGAAAAAGATATAAAAAATAAGGTAATCCCATAATGTTTTAGAAAGGAAAAAAAATGTAAAAACAATTTTAAAAAAAAATAACACACGACACAGATCAAAAATATCCCGTAACCTAATTTCATTTGGTTTCTAAAATCCTCCAAAACTATTCTTTTAAAATCCTCGAAGGTAGAACTTGATTCCAATAACAGTAGTCTATCCCCTTTATCATCAGCCAAAAAAAACTCATCATGTGCTTACACTAAATTCTCAAACACAACATATTGTATAGATATGCATCGTAGAACAAGAGTTTTTGAAAATCACAAGATAAGCTATGGAGAAATCATAGATTGATGAAGAAGAAAAGCCAAAATCATTTTTTTTTTGATATTTTGACAAAGAAAATCGACCAGGACACGGTTTTAGGAAATTAGAATATTTTTAGAATATTTTCTTAACTTAAACTTCCTTAATTTTTGGAAAAGCTTTTTTTATCTGTAGAAGACACCTTCTACACTGTGTAGAACTATGACAAAAATTATGAATATAATTTCAACTTTTTGTAGACTTTCGTGTTAAGTTTAGATTTCGCATACCCAAAATTTTAGAATACTTCATAAAAGTAGAAACTCCATTCAAAAGAAAAGTAGCAATCTTTACAATTAGTAGAATTCGCATTCTCTATATTTAGAATTTTAATCATTTTTAGATTGTTTCTTCTAAAAAAAGTAGATGAACTTGTTTATTCTGGAATTCGTTTTCTACTAACTCATTTTCCATAGAAGACGAATTCTACTTTTAGTGAAATGTAATTTTAAAATTTTATTTATCAATTTTTTTAACCAAAAAAAAAATGTGTTTGTGTATATAGGTATTTTATCAATTTTTTATATTTTTAATATTTTTTTGGATTCATAAAACTATTTATTTCATTAAATTTCAGAAATGAAAAAGGTAAAGAGAGAATAAATGGACAAATATGGTTTTATACCATAGGGACAACTATGTTATTTTTTTGTTCCGTTTTGCCAATATCTCCTTGTTTGTTTTAACTTATTTAAATTGATTCACAAAAAGCATCATTACTGGAAAAAAAAATCCTAACAAATTACGGGGAAATTAGTTTCAAAAAAATTTAGGAAAAATTGACAAATAAAAGTTAGGGAAAATTATTTTTTTCAGGCCAATAAAAAGGTAAATATGTCTCATTAGACTAATTTTTATTTCGTACCATTTTTGCCTCTAATGCCCGTTAGTATTTTTTAAAATAAATTAAATAAATAGTTTTACAAACCAAAAAAATTAGAAAAACATTAACTATTAATGAAATACTTTTATGAACTTAGTGGTATTTTTTCTAATTCTAAAAATGTTTAAATCAGTCTCTTTCTCGGTTTTACTGAACGGGGAATCACATGGCTACATCAAACCGGAACGAGGTCTTCGCCAAGGAGACCCGTTATCTCCTTTTTTGTTTATTCTTTGCGCAGAAGCTTTGGTGAGCTGTCTCAATTCCTCAGAAGAAGCTGGTCATATTCATGGTGTTCATCTTACTGAGTCTTGTCCTTCGATACATCACCTTCTGTTTGCGGATGACAGTATACTGCTTTGTAAAGCGAATTCAGGGGAAGCTGCGGAGATTTTGGCGTGTCTTAAGCTCTATGGTGATGCGTCGGGTCAAGTAGTCAATCATCTTAAATCCTCAGTTATCTTTGGCGCCAAGGTACCTGATGTGACTAAAGCTGAGGGGAAAGGAATTCTTGGGATTGATCAGGAAGGTGGAGAAGGTTCCTATCTGGGTCTTCCAGAGTGTTTCAGTGGTTCTAAGATTAAACTCTTAAGTTTCATTCGGGAGAAGCTGCAAGGTCGTCTTCGAGGTTGGTTTTCTAAGGCCCTCTCGCATGGTGGAAAGGAGATTTTGTTGAAATCAGTGTGCTTAGCCCTTCCAGTGTACGCGATGTCCTGTTTCAAGCTTCCTAAGTACGTTTGTACGAAGCTTACCAGTGTAATGATTGAGTTTTGGTGGAGTAGCGGAAATAACAGAAAAAAGATTCCTTGGGTGGCGTGGCAGAAGCTATGTAAAGAGAAAGAACTGGGAGGGTTGGGTTTCAAAGATATTGAGAAGTTTAATCAGTCCTTACTAGCCAAACAGGCATGGAGAGTGTGGTCGGAGCCTAACTCGTTACTGTCTTGGTTGCTCAGACAACGCTATTTTAGTCGTTCATCCTTCCTTGACTGTGGCGTGGGAGTGAGACCTTCTTTTGCTTTGCGTAGTATGCTTCATGGGAGAGATCTGATGAAACAAGGTTTGCTTCAAGAGATTGGCAATGGTGAAGAATCCAGAGTTTGGCTGGACAATTGGTTACTTCCTTCAGTTCCTCGTCCTCCCCGTTATCATCAGAATGCCATTACTGATCTTACCTTGCGAGTATCGGATTTGATTGATGGTCAGACAGGGACTTGGGATCATAACCTAGTATGTCAACTTATTGATGAAGAAGACGTTAACTTGGTGTTAAATACGAAGATCAATCTCTCTCGTGCTGATAAGCTAATATGGGGTCTTTCTAAGAACGGTAAATATGATGTTAAGAGCGGGTATAAGCTTATTGATTCTCTGCTTGAACTTGATAACCAGCAAATCAATGCTCAGCCCCCTTTGGAGAGACAACTATGGTGTAACCTCTGGAAAACAAAAGCTCCTCCCAAGTTAAAGCATTTCTTATGGAGAGTGAATTCGGGGGCTCTAGCAGTTAAGGCTCGTCTCAAACACGTGGTATCCAAGTGAATCCAGTCTGCTCTATGTGTGGCCAAGGTTCAGAAACGATATGTCATGTTCTCTTCCACTGTAAAACTGCGAAAGAAGTATGGGACAAGTCAAGGTTTCCTCTCCCTCCTGCTGGCTGGTCTCAGAACTCTGTCTTCCTCAACCTGCATTATCTTATTAGGTGCAGCAAAAACACGGCAATTGGACCTTGTATGCGCCTTTCCTTTCCATGGATCCTTTGGCACCTGTGGAAAGCAAGGAATGGCTTTTGCTATGAACGTGTGACCCCAGACCCTGCAATCATTCTCCGTAGAGCTATGGAGGATACGGCGGTGTGGCTTAATCTGCATGATAATCTCCCTATAGAAGAGTATTCGGCAATGTTCATGGGTTCTGTTCCAGAGAAATGGCAGAAGCCGCCATCCTCTTTCTTGAAATGTAACGTGGGCTCCTCACTGGATGGAGGTTCTACAATAGCGGGAGCTGCTTGGGTGGTGCGAGATGCAAGAGGAGTTGTTTTACTTCACAGTAGAAGAGCCTTTGCTAATGTATGCTCGCTGCATCAAGCCAACGTTATGGCTCTACATTGGGCAGCTGAAGCCATGAGTGATCTGAAACTTAAGAAAGTGGTTTTTGAATTCTCAGCTCTTGAGGTTAAAAAGGCAATGGACCATCCACTTCTCTGTTTTGGACATTTCCAGCCTGTCTCTCATGCCCTATCGGCGATCTATTCCATCAGAGATGCCAAGATCAGCTATGTCACAAGCTCGTGTAACCTCATTGCCAATTTAATTGCAGTAAGTGTGACAAGAGATCAAAGGTATCAATCGTACGTCACTAGGAATGGTCCTGCATGGTTAGCTACCCAGATTGGCCAGGAAGCATCAGCATGAAGGGCTCTTTTACGTAGAGCTTACGCTTTCTTCGGGTCTCCTTATCTCTGGTTTTCTTTGCTCCTACTGGAGTGTTGTTTTTTTGGTTTTATCTATTTTTATTAGCTACATTGATCCTCCTCCCATCCTTTGATGGTGCTATGTTCTTTCAAAACTCTATAATGACAAAAAAAAAATGTTTAAATCATAATTTTATATTCTGTTTTACATAGAGTAGAATTGGCATTCTACGAAGTAGAAAATGAAATCTAGTTTTTTCATTGAATCTACTATGCTAAGAATATGTGATCTACGTAAATAATAGTACTCTAAAAATATTTAGAATACACATTCCGCGCTTAACCTATCGTTCTAAAATTTGTAGAAATCAGAATCTACAGATTACTATAAATCTAAAACCGGTAGAAATCAAAATCTACACATAGCTATAAATCTAGAAACCTGTAGAAACTGAGTTTTACAGATTTACTGTATTCTACGGATAAGAATAATTAGTTCCAAAAAATATGAGAAAATATATTTGGAAATATTCAGTTTCCATATATGAGAAAAATCGATTTTCAGAAAATAAAATATAAAAAACATTCGTGGGACATAAAGTATAGGTTTAGGTTTTTTTTTATTTGAGAATTTTTAATGTTTTTTTATTTTAATATTTAACAATTGTTTTGTTAATTTTAATTTCAAGTTTATAATTGAAATTAAGGGAATTATTGCCATTTTGAAAATAATTATCCTAATGAAACATAAAAGTATAAAAGATTAGCCTAATGGGACATAGTTACTATTTTTTTGCCTAAAAAAACAAGTTTCCCTTAAAGTTTTCAAGTACGATTTAGCTATTTTCATACATATACACGATTTTTTAAGGTTCTCTTAAACTTTAATATAATAAGAATGTCATTTAGGAGTTTTAAGGAACGAAATTTTTAATTTTGTTAATATTCGCTCAGTATAAGGTATAAAATTAGTACTGAATTTAGTTAAATGTAATGTGCGTGAATATTATGAAGACCATATATGCTTCGACAAATGGCCAAACAATTATTATTTTTCATGAGATTGTGAATACGAAATAAGTATTTCTCGAAACATATGTTTATTATCTAAACTCTCATGAAAAAACACTAATTGTTAACCTAAAATAGCTCTCTTTAAGAAACGAAACGTGCATTGAATCAATATAATAAAGAAAAAATCAATATCTTTTCCGGACACCATCTGGTGGTTTTTATGCATCAGTGTTATGGATTTTGTTTGTTTTTACTCTTATTCCAGAGAATTTGATTTAATCTGAGAGTTTAAAAATATATGTTATGCCTTCATGAAGGTATTTTGTGGATTTGGTTCTGATTTTACAGACTTAGAAGTGTTTGTTTTTTTTTTTTTTGGCGACAGAAGTGTTTGTTTTTGTTGGTGGTTTTGCCATTATTAACTTCTCTTTGTATTTTAGGGGTCTAAACCTAAAAACATTTGAAAAAGGTTCAGTTTTCATATTTGATCAATATGAACCATAAATCTGGTTTAAAAAATGAGCTTGCATAGGGTCCATGTTTACTTTGAGATTTCAATTTAAAATGCAGAATGGCAAAAGTTATATTACCATAGTAAACCCCGCGCACATAAGACTGAACCCTGGGAAATGAAATGGTGCTCTTTCAGACAAAAACCAGCCTAGAAGAAGCAAAGAAAAGAGCACTTGTGTCAGTTGCAAGTATTGTCTGCTTTTTAATACAAAATGCCCTGTATTTTTAATTGTTAACTTTCAGTAGTTACTGAACCTGTTAGAGGTGAAAATGCTAGCGGAGAAATGACGTTTGCAAGAGAGCATATGCTTGAAATAATCCCTTGGGCCTTACCCTGAGTTAAGTCAGAGAGAAAGTTAAATGGACTGTTACAAAATTCACTTCTAACATAGGTCTCATTTCATTAGAATATCAATTAGTTTTTAATTCGCACTACGCGCAAAATATATCTATTAAAATATTTAAATTTATAAAATGATGAATTAAAAAGGATATTAATTAATTTAATTATATTTATAAAGTTTTATATTTTATATTAAATTGATGAATAAAATTAAATATATTTGGTGTGTGCTTGTGTGAATAATAAATTTTAATTCAAACTATAAACATTTATTTTAAGTTTTTATCTAACGAATATTATAATGCGAGATCATCATTTTAAAATAGTTTATAAAAAAATTATTTTTTTATAGCAATGCCAATATGCATAAATAAAATATAAAACAGATTAATTTATGTATTTAACCTTTAAAGTTTATGATGTTTTCTATGTTTTCAATTAAAATAAGTTAATCCATTTTTATCGCGTTTCACAAAATCAAAGTTTATTTTAATATTTTTAGGACTGTAAGAGTTAATATGTTCTTTTAATCAATTTAAAAACATAAAAACATCACACCATAAAATCCAGTAACAAAATTTTTATATATTTGTTTTTTTTATCAAATTAAAAGTATAACAATGTAATTTAATACTCTCTTAATTAAAATTAATTATATTAATCTAGAAATTTCCTTATAATATTTATAAAATATGTTAGAATACAAGTATTTATATTTTTTGTAGATTATAATATAATATAGTACATGTTTTAATAATATTTGATTTATTAAGCTATTAGCTATATTAATCATTTTAAATAATTTAATCATACTTTTGAAATATTTATTTTTATAATTTAAAAATATATATTTTGTAAATTTAAAAATAAGAATTTTTATAACATTTTATACTTATAATTAATACTCTCATTTGTAATGGTTCATCTTATTAAATAATCTAATGTATAATTAATAGCCAAAATACATGTAATGAATTTTTAGGTGTAGTTTTAATTTCAATGGTTTTTTTCTAAATTTCACATCAACAAAAAGTTGGTTCCACATGGATTCTATTTTATTAGAATATATATAATTGATGTCTTAGAAATAATTTCTTCCATATTTATCTTACATCAGGAGTTCTAGTGGTTTAGATTATTGTAAAGGAAAATTACAAGTACTTACATTTATTGAATGTGTGTGTGTGTTTATAAGCTCTTCCGCCGATTTTAGAAAAATTTATTATTTATTTAATTGCTATAATATATAATTTTTTTCTACGATATTCTGATATGGATATCAAATTTATTATATAGAGGTTAGAGCTAAAGATTAGGATTAATTTTGCTAAAGAGTCTATTTCAATTTTGTTTTTATAAAAATCATCTGTTTAGTAAAAAGTAAAATAAGAATTTAAAGTATCAAAATTTCTACATTACTTTAGTTCTGTTTACAAACTTGATACCCAAAGATTGTCATTTCTTCAATTTATTTTCAATTTTTCTTTTGCTATCTATCAAATAAAATCAAGGAAGTAATGTAGCTTCTTTTAAGCGAAGAGTTTGTTACCTGTTCATATGATGTTACTTGTTTGGAGACAATGCTCCGCATCTGCAAAATTGAACTACTAATAATATGAAATCAAAATAAAATTGGGTTATAAGAAAAGATGTTAAAAAGTTGGATTATAAACGCAGAACCAACGACTCGTTGGGTTAGTGGACGCGTTACAATGGGTTCTTGTACGGCTGATATGTCTTGCTTGAGAATGGCATCATGTTTTACTGTGTTTAGCCACCACCTTTTTGTGAAGGCATCTCTCTTCTAACTCATATATGTTGTGGTGGTGGCTCCGTGTCGAGCCGTCGGATTGAAGTGGTAGATAAGGATTTAAATTTATTTATAGAAATGAAGGAGAGTCTCCTAAACCTATTCTCAAAGAAATACAGAGAAAAGTCCTACAAAAAATCCCTACTTCTTTCTTCGGACTTCCGAATCTGATTAATTTTGTGGGACTTTTCTCTGTATATTTTTGAATTCTTCTTTTGTTGATTCTGTCACAATGTCTCTTCAAGGGTTTATTGCTATTAATTGGTATCAACAAAGTACTAATTGGATTCGTTTCCATGTTTTTTTTTGGCATGGAACCATTCTCTTAAGTCAAGAAATTTGTAATCATAATTTTACATCTAAACTTTCATTGATATGATATACTTACCATTTAGCGAAAAAAAAAGTAATGGTAAAAATGATATGTAACAAACTTACACATGACTGATGAAATATAGAGACAAGTGAAAACATGGCCGCCATATATGGAACCCACGCGGACCATGCCATACCGAGGAGGAACATCTTGAAGTTTATAACATGAGAAACAAAGACATAACAAAATAAAAGAAAAGAAAAACAGAAGTCATTTTAAGTCTCATAAATTTATATCACGAAATTAATTTAACATTGAACTATATTATATAGATTATCTATCTTCTAGTTTCCTATTTGAGATCCTAACAAGTTTAGAAAATTGTAACACAGTAGATAAGAGAAGCTGCTTACATGCGCACATCCGAAAAAAAGACCAATTGAGAGCAGTTTCTCCTCTTTTAAAGCAGGAATTAAAATGGGCATGAAGAGCAACTGTGAAATTGATTTTTTGTTAGTTATATAATGAGGATAAATATTAAATTTCACAAGTCCCTAGAAAAGTAAGCATACTAGTTCTCCTCTACCTGTGAAACAGACCCGGCAATGCCAAATATGATCATCAAGTCTGCAAACTGATCTTTGTTAAACTGAAACTTGGCCTTTAGATAGTACTGCGTGAAACAATTAACAAACTCAAATACTCTTATTTGCAGCTTTGAGAATTAAAGAAATGAACAAAATTAATCATATTAACATAACTAAACCCCAAAAACAATTGTAGTTAAATTAAGAGGAATTATTGGAATTCAGTTTGTTTAAAAATGAAAATTCACATATGTGCATAAAGTTATAAAATGCTTGTGTACGTTAACGCAATTCTAATTTCATTAGCACTTTTTCAAAAAATATCATATCAACTACACTAAATTTTATATAATATATTTGTAAATATAAGAATATAAACCAAATTAAATCAGTTAAAAATAATCAGATTTTAAACTAATTATATCAAAAATATGATTTAATTAGAAAGAATATACACAGCCCACAATATACCAAACAAGGATAACTTAACATATCAAAATTGTTATATATAAAATTAAATAACAATATAGTGATATTTAACATAAACTTATATATACATAAACTATAATAAAATTTAAACTAATAAACCAAAGTAAAATATTGATAAATTCTTATGATTTGATTATTTTGTAACCTTTTATATCTGTACATAAGTATACTTTTGAGAGAGAGAGTCATATAGTTCACACATTAACATAAATAATGTTTCTTGGAACTGTTGAATGGATGATAAAGAGAGTTACTTAATTTATTTTTTGCTGCATTGATATTCTCCTACAAATTATCATTTACCTAATTTTTCTTATTATTGTCAGCGTCCAGGGCTGACCTGAAACAATTGGGGTTTGTGACAAAAAAAAATGAAGAGCATGTGTTTTATTAATATCAAAAACTTAAATTATGAAGGAAAAAAAAGATCATGAAGAAGATAAAGGCCATAAGACTTTTGAGTCTATAAAACTGGATAATGTATGAAAATTATAAATGAGGTTTTTACTGCAAATTTTTCTTTTCATCACAATTTTAAAATTGTAGGAATTATATGCATTAATAGTTAGATGCTTAAAACATACCATAGATGAAGCATGTAGACCGGCCTCACTAAGACTACTGAAGAATGACACCATTGCAACTTGAAAAAGTGGAACGCTGGAAAATTAAAACAAGTGATTTTTTTTACTAAAACCCAAGTGAATGTAGTCTAAAACTAATATGAAAATTAATCGACTTTAGTCACTAAAAGAGTATTGAAAGAGTCGACGCACCTGCTCCTCATTAGAGAGGCCATTTCACGTACAGAACGTACTGTTCTAGATATTTGATTTCTATGTCCAGGGTAATCTTCAAGTAACACGTAACTCAATTTCTCGGTTGAAACAATGGAAGTAACCAAGCTATTGTCTCGGATCGAATCAGGTAGAAAAATTCTCATGTACACTGTTGAAAAAATTGCTACCGTTGTCGCGACCTAAAAGACAAAAAAAAAATCGAATATAAGAATTTGAAATGAATGTTCACTATAGCTATATAAACGCACATGTCTACATATATGAATGGAAAGGAAACCTGAAATGTAGATGCACATGTCTACATATATGAATGGAAAGGAAACCTGAAATATAGCGGTGGTGGATAAGAATCGAGCACAACAATTTGCACATACAAATGCGCAAGATCCAATTCCGGTAAGTATTCCAAATGCAGAGGCTCGTTGATTTTCGGATACATTATCAGCCTATATATTGTCCATAAATTTTGTGAAAATTGGAAATTTTTAAATATATATAATCATTTAAATATACTAGAGTTTTTCATAAAAAAAATTGTTTAAAAATCAGATTAAAAATGATTGTCAATACTTTTATATTTACATTCTTAAATAATTTTAAATGAAAAATAATTTGTAATAATATTAAAATTGAACTTCTGAAAGAAACATTAAGATGAAATAAATAGTTTTAATAGTTATGGTGTTTTGCAAGAAAAACCCCTATAAGTACACGTTTTGAGCTATTCGTAATTGCTTCTATCTTTTGTAATTTGTAAGTTGACGACAAAAAAGAAAGAAAAGAAAAAGGAAAAGGAAAGAACGAAAGGGACGTACCACATAAGCAAGGGCAAGACAGAACACACTTCCTTCACAAAATATGGACGTGAAAGTCTTGAGAACATAGTAGATGTAGAAGACAGACGTCTCTCTGCTATACGCTAATATAGCTGTAGTTTCAACCAAATTATATCAGACTATTCGTTGATATTTTCTAAAAAAACAAACGACAATGTGGTTTATTAATGTCCTATACCAATACTTTACAATATAATAAAATAAAATGAGAAGTTAAGAAACAATGCGGGAAGGATACGATTTAGCTAGTTTTGATGAATGTAGACATTTTTTTTTTATTTTGTATAAATGTATATTAAAAATTTTGATTTCGGATTTATAGTTTACTTTAGTTTTTTTTATTTGAAAATCTATTTGAGAAATAAACATGAAGATGTAATGCTGACAGGTTTAAGAAAATATTAGAAGAACTCACGATACATGTCAATGTTGTTCTATTGGCGACAATGTTGTCTGTTTGATGTTAGGACAGCTGATTCTAAGAGAATGGCATCTACGAAGGCTCATTAATTTATTTTAAAAGGACAAACGTACAACTTATGTTGGCTTCAAGCAACGAAGATACAAGCTGAGGAACATGCACTGATCTGAATATCACAAGAGACGCCGGTTGCCTGGTGACGAAATTCAGAAATAAAGGGGTTCTTAGTGGATTATACGAGAACATGGTTAGTCATTTAGCGAGAAATGTCAACAAATGTCTTGTCAAAGTTATTCGGAAATGTAACTGAAATTGCATCACTACGAAAGAAAGAATATGTGTGTTGTATTGTTCTTCTTTTCACCACCGGGAGAAGGATTGTCAGGACTTAAGCTCATAATGTTTCTGAGAGAATATAGGCTCAGTCATGAACGGATTATTCTAATTTTATTTGAAACAAAGCTCAGTTATTGTACACCACGGTTCTGTTCAAGGTTAAGACTGAGTGTTCTGGTATAGATGTGGTTCTACAATGTTCTCAGTGGTGTGAAGCAAAGCATGGAAGTGATCTCTTTAAATGTTGGTTGATGATAAAGATCAGTTTTACATTTGCGAGCAGCTTGAGAATAAAGAAGTTATTTTCAGAGAACTTCCAAGAACAGAGGAGCAAGGACTACATTGATGGATGTGCTAGACGTTACAACCCAATTTTTTTTTAATTTAGTTGTTCACTCAAGCAGGGAGAGAATTATGATACTGACAATGTGTAGAGAGATCAAGAGCATTAAAGGCGTGGGAGCAGCACTCATGGGGAATCTTAATTTTGCGTACACTGATTAAAGGATGGAGTGCTTGAGTATCAAGCTAAGCTAAAAAGGAGGAGAATGAAGATGCCAAATCCTTTGTGATGATCAGATGATTTTTGATACACATCATTGAGGATGCGTTGTTGGATTCAAAAACTCAGTCATCAAGGGAGAGATTGAAGATATAATGATGACTGGTTTAAGAAAGTGTTAGAATAAGTCACAATACATGTCAAAAGATGTATCAAACGTCTGTATTGTTCCATGTGCTAATCCCGGAGTAGTATAAGAAGTGGTACAAGAAGTAGTTCACGAAGATGAGCTGTCAAAGGACTGCTGAAGTATATAAGTGGATAACAAGGGCTCGACTTATACAAGCTAAGACGTGGCTTCTTAGTTGGGTAATCATATTAAATAATATATTTAAGATAAGAAAGAACTTTATTATTCTTAAGAGAAGAAAAAAGAAAGATTGTGTGGAGACCCTAAGTTTAGGGTTTAGCAATCAGATAAATACCATGAGGCCGTCAATGAAAAAGGCATGCGCCTAGGGTATTCTTGAGAGAGGCACATATGTGTGTGGCGTCGTCCCACCAGATAGATGGTGAAATCTGTTGGTGGTTTAGTTGTAGAGAACTATGCTCTGCATAAAAAAAAAAGAGTAGTAGTTGCTCTAACAATTGTAATCTAGATAAGAGTGGTAGGCACCGTATAGCAATTGTAGGTTGCGGCTTTTTCTAGTGAATGGTTTCTGGACGTGGTCCCGAATTGTGGAAAACGAGCCTTGTTATCAAATCTCTATGTGTTCTTTACTTTATGCTCATACATATTCTATATGCACTCGAACACATAGTACTAGCCATAATATGCACTTACAATTGGTATCAGAGCAGGTTCTTGATAGAAATATGTTCTTATCTCGGGTATGATCATGGATTTGTGGCTTGCATGGAGAAGTGAAGTGGATTAGAACGAAGGATTGCTCAAAAACACGGAGTAAGAGAGTCGAACTGGAGTATGACAGAAGAAACATGCACGTTTGAGTTTCAAAGGTCAAAAGGTTTCTCGATCAGCTTCATGATTTTGCTAAGAGTCATAATAAGGAACCATTTTCTGATTTCGGTTTAGTCTGTGAGCATAAAAAAATGTCAGCATAACATAACCTTCATATGTGATTAACCATGAAGAATCAAGGAACAGAGAAGGAAGATGGAGTTGTGGATCAAAGGAATTAAAACAAGTGTCTCAAAGATATTGTTGGTGAAGGAACCACAAGAAATTCATATATTTTAGTGAAGTCTTAGAGATCACTTAGCTTACATTCGGAGATCATGTTCATGGTAGTCTAGAACAAGTAAATCATCTGATAGTGAAACATTCTCTTTGGAATATTTGCTTGTCATGGGGTATATGCTTAAGAAGAAGAGACATGCGAGTTAGATCATGGCAGAGAAGAAGACCTCACATAGCTGTGAGATTCAACCGAGTTAATACCAAAGAGATTTTGTGTTATGTGTTTTCATGACGTTGTTGATGCGGTTTTACAGTTTGGTGCAAATGAAATTGGGTAAACGAAGAAAAGTTATTTTCTTGCTGATACAAAGTTCAAGACTATTTTAAGAGAGGAGATAAGGGTGATAAATGGGTGCATCAGAAATATTTCTTGGAGAATGATTAATAGTGTCAGTGATTGGGCTCAAAGATATAGAATAATAATCGGGTTTTCACTTTCTGGTGCTATTTAACATGCTGATTATAGTTGATGGTGGAATATTAAAGCCTTTGGAGATTTTGATAGGTGAAGTCGGTTAGTCACAACTTCAGAAACTTTTTATAAAATTACAAACATGTAAGGTTCGTTGCTTCAGGTTCAGAAAGAAATTAGTTAAATTTATTCTGTTGTATTTCTATCGCAACACGAGTGTGTATGAAGATGAAGCGGTCATCAGGTGTAATGAGACGCAAGGGAACATCTTCACATCAAATCTTGGGATCTGATTTGAAAAGATGTTGAGGGAGTTGCTACTGCTATAATAGAGAGAGCCCAAGAACCAAAAAGTGTGTGCATTCATATTGTTTATCAAGATGTATGATCAAATTGAGAGTGAACTAAAAGGGAAATCAGTTTTTTACATGAATAGAAGATATAACCAGAAATAGGAATGAAGTTTTCTTGTAGATAAAGGTTTCTATTAATACTTTAGTGATGAGTGTCAAACGAAATGACTTTCAAGTTAATTCAGTTTATTTGAAATAGCTGGTAATCTTTGTTTTATCATAAAGAAATTCGTGAGGTACAAAACGAAATTGTTTGTTGGTTTTGTTTGAAGATTTCTAGATGTTAGACTTGGTGCATCTAAAGTATTTGGTGATTGAAATCATGGCTGTGGAAGCTTGTGGAAGTCTATGTCTGAAAAACACCTTGTACGGATTTTCAGATTATATATGGATGCTTTGGAGTATGATTTATCCAATGTGTTGTACATGCCGTTGAGAGATTTCAAGAGACAGATGGCACTATTCAGAGATTCTTCAAAGTGAACATTCAACATCTACATCAAAGACTACACAGAAAATAAAGATTTAGTTTAGTGAAAACAACATCTGAAAGCAAAGACATGTACATTTTATAAAATAAAGATTTTCATGTGGGTGGTGAACAGAATGAAGAAAGCCTTCACCTTGGGCAGATTTTGATGCACAATAAAGAGAATTTTTAACTCCACAGTTCAAAGATATGTCATGTTATGCATCTGATACAGATCAAAAGAACTGTTGCAGAAATCAATTTTGAGATGAGTTATTCAAGGCAACATATGATGATCCAAAAGTAATCTGATTGAGTTGAAATTTTGTGAAGATCTTCATTATACTACAGTCTTGAAATTCAACGGTTGGATTGAGATTTCAACGTTTGGTTTGTCTTTTATTAGAGTTTATTCAACCTTCTTCAGGTATAGCTCATCTGAAGTTTCAGATTTTATCAGTTCTGGTGGAAAAGTCAAAAAGGGCAATCAAACGAAGCCGAAATGAAAAACATTATGGCAGAAACATTCTAAATATGTAGAATTGCATTATGATAGAAGGTATTTGGAGTCGGAGGTCAAGATCATAGTGGAATGATGGAAATTGAGAGAAACTGATTCAGAGCTGTAATAATGGTTTAAAGAGATTGAAGATTTGAAATCTTGCTCAGTGGGGCTCATGGGAAATGGCAGGGACTAAAGGATTCATCAGAGAGAATATATGTGTAGATGTGATGCTATCTAAAAATAAATATGAGTTTGTTTTCTTTTAGGTGATGATTCAGAGTTATGTTCATGGGCATCAAGCAGAATTTGGAAGAAGAGAATGTATTTGCTCAGAACTGCTAGTGCATCAAAAAAAAACTGTTATGTGCGTACCATAAGCTCAGATCTTGTTCTATTGGCGACAATGTTGTCTGTTTGATGTTAGGACAGCTGATTCTAAGAGAATGGCATCTACGAAGGCTCATTAATTTATTTTAAAAGGACAAACGTACAACTTATGTTGGCTTCAAGCAACGAAGATACAAGCTGAGGAACATGCACTGATCTGAATATCACAAGAGACGCCGGTTGCCTGGTGACGAAATTCAGAAATAAAGGGGTTCTTAGTGGATTATACGAGAACATGGTTAGTCATTTAGCGAGAAATGTCAACAAATGTCTTGTCAAAGTTATTCGGAAATGTAACTGAAATTGCATCACTACGAAAGAAAGAATATGTGTGTTGTATTGTTCTTCTTTTCACCACCGGGAGAAGGATTGTCAGGACTTAAGCTCATAATGTTTCTGAGAGAATATAGGCTCAGTCATGAACGGATTATTCTAATTTTATTTGAAACAAAGCTCAGTTATTGTACACCACGGTTCTGTTCAAGGTTAAGACTGAGTGTTCTGGTATAGATGTGGTTCTACAATGTTCTCAGTGGTGTGAAGCAAAGCATGGAAGTGATCTCTTTAAATGTTGGTTGATGATAAAGATCAGTTTTACATTTGCGAGCAGCTTGAGAATAAAGAAGTTATTTTCAGAGAACTTCCAAGAACAGAGGAGCAAGGACTACATTGATGGATGTGCTAGACGTTACAACCCAATTTTTTTTTAATTTAGTTGTTCACTCAAGCAGGGAGAGAATTATGATACTGACAATGTGTAGAGAGATCAAGAGCATTAAAGGCGTGGGAGCAGCACTCATGGGGAATCTTAATTTTGCGTACACTGATTAAAGGATGGAGTGCTTGAGTATCAAGCTAAGCTAAAAAGGAGGAGAATGAAGATGCCAAATCCTTTGTGATGATCAGATGATTTTTGATACACATCATTGAGGATGCGTTGTTGGATTCAAAAACTCAGTCATCAAGGGAGAGATTGAAGATATAATGATGACTGGTTTAAGAAAGTGTTAGAATAAGTCACAATACATGTCAAAAGATGTATCAAACGTCTGTAGTGTTCCATGTGTTAATCCTGGAGTAGTACAAGAAGTGGTACAAGAAGTCATTCACGAAGATGAGCTGTGAGGCGACTACTGAAATAAATAAGTGGACAACATCGGCTCGATTTATACAAGCCAAGACGTGGCTGATGAGTTGGATAACCATCTTAAATAGTATTTAAGATAAGAAAGAACTTCTTTATTATTAAGAGAATAAAAAGAAAAGATTGTGTGGAGACCCTAAGTTTAGGGTAGCAATCAGATGAATACCATGATGCCGTCAAAGAAAAAGGCACGTACCTCGGGTATTCTTGAGAGAGGCACATAGGTGTGTGGCGTCGTCCCACCAGACAAATGGTGAGATATGTTGGTGGTTTAGTTGTAGAGAATTATGCTCTTCATAAATACAATGAGTAGCAGTTGTTCTAACCATTATAATCGAGATAAGAATAGTAAACATAAGTGTGTTGGATACCAAATAGCAATTATTCGTTCCACCTTTTTCTAGTGAATGGTTTATGGACGTGATCCTAGAGATGTATGAAACCAACCCCATTAACAAATATCTGTGTTCATTACTTTATATATTCTATGCACCCGAACACATAGTACTAGCCGTAATATTACAAAACATATATTAAATAGATGACTGAGTTTTTATTTCTCTCTAAATTTTTTTTAATAAATATTATATAGAGAGGATATGATACTAATGAAATGTTCCAAGTATCATTCACTTGTCTTCAATTTTTGTTGTTTTCTGATATTTACCAGGTTATCTCGTGAAAGTATGTGAAACATAAATGGTACTGTTGCTTTTGCTTTTGCTTTTGCTTTTGCTTTGAAGCAAGGCATACTAGACGTGAATTAAAAAGCTTATGAAAGCTCTCAAGTGGGACCATGAGGAAACGTACCAAGAGGCAGAATGTTGAGTGCCATTGGAAGTGTGAGTAAACTTTTTCTTCCATGCTTATCTGACAAGCTTCCTACCAACGGCATCATCATCAAGGACCCCACACCCGTAATCTAATAACCGCAGATATTAAAGATAATTTGTGGAAGATACGATTCCATTTCGTTTTAAACTATATAACTAGGTATAAAAATAAAATTTACAAATGACATAAACAAAATTATGTGGTAAGAAACCATAACCAACCAAATTACTTTATTTTCTTACTTGCAATTTCGAAAATGTATGTTTTCACAGAGGGCTATATGTTTGTAGTTTCAGTCACTTTGTATCTGAAATTATTAACTTTGTCAGTTCGTTTTGCATCTTTTAAAAATTTAAAATTAAAATTTCAGATTAAATTATGTTTAAAATTTAAGTATTTTCTGTCTGAACACCTCAGTTCAACTATCTTTTTCTCAGTATGTATGTGTGGGTTTTTATTCGTTTTGGATAAATTAAGTTTATGAATATAAGTTTCAAAAAAAAATTAATGAATTTATTTTTAGTTGCAGCCTTACCCAAAACAAATAGTCTCTATAATATTATTTGAAAAGTCACTTTCCTATGTGACGCACTCACGTTAACTCTCACGGTGGTTTATTATATTAATATCCTTAATGAATTAAGTTTATTATATAATTGTCATTATTAATATTTTATTTTTATTTTTTTTCTATTAATACATTCCTATTATAACCATATTGTTATCAAAAAAGGAATTTCATATAAAAAGCAATATTTATATATATTTTTGTTTTATTTTCATTTTTTATTAATAAAACCATATTATGATGGTTTATTAATAATTGAGTTTATTATTATAACTGTCGTTATTAATATTTTATTTTATGTTATTTTTAGTAATAAATACCTTTTATAACTTATTTTTATCAAAAATGAATTCCATATAAAAGACAATATCTAGAAATATTTTCGTTTTTATTTTAGTTTTTATTAATAAAACCATATTTTTATGAAAAAGGCAATATTTTTACTATTAAAGTGCAAAATTTTAATATATTTCAAATATATCCTTTTTTAATAAAGGAAAATGTTTTACATCATAAAATTTTAATCCTAATACTATTTAAATGCTTCAAAAATAATAATAAATAAGCAACTGATTCTCATATATCTAAACTATTAAACAATCGACATCAATATAAAATATCAGTCAATCATTCATTATTCACATAAAATCTTATTCATAAAAAATATTGTCTTTCCTTGATAGGAAAACAATTTCTATGACTTCTATCCGACAATTTTGTTCTTCTTTAGATATATGCATCTAAAATCAAAATAAACATTATGACGTGTTTGGAAAAAAATATCTTAAAGAAGCTGTTTCTATTAAGATGGTTTTGATTGATAATAAGATAATTTTAAGAGCACATATCTTTTAACTTCTACTAATCCTACAATCATAAAAATCAAAATTGAAGAATAGTGACCGTAACAACTAAAAGTAATGACTTGGTTAAGAAATTCGAGAAACAATTGGTAAAATTTTATTCCAAAATAATTAACACATTTAAGATCAATTTTTACACTAGATTTTAGAAATAAATATTAGTGCCGAGTTGAATATATTTCACAAAAAATCATAACACTGCAACTAAATTATTTATAAATAAAAATTTAATTAAAATAACATGAAAATACACAGTTTGTGTACATTGTAAATTGTATGATTGTAAGAAGATTCAAATAAATAATCCTTAGAAAAACCCATGGGGTAAAAACTTCACAAAATTGCGGAGATTTTCAATATGGTTAAACAAGATAATTAATTGTTATGGTTAAAAATTGGATCAGTAACAGAATATCAACTGTACTAGATTGTCTAGTGAATCTTTTAACTATGATAAATCCTTTCTCATAAATTTCTTTTATTATACTTTTATTTTAATTTAATATTTATGATATACTACTCTCTTAGATACTCACTCCCATATGAATGGCGTTAGAAGTAAGGCAGACATGATAGCTTTGATGCAATGAAAGAAAGTGAATATGTATTTTTGTCTTCATTGGCTTACAATAAAAAAAAGACTTACAATAAGTGATTTCTTTGCACATGCTGTGCGGTAGGCCTGGGACGGATCGGATATCCGGGCAATTTTAAGGTATCCGGATCCGGATCCTTATCCGGCGGATCCATAATTTTACTATCCTTATCCGGATCCGGGGTTCTCGGATATCCGGGTGTCGGATATCCTCCTAAAAATTGTAATATCCGGCGGATATCCGGATCCGGATTTGGATCCTTAAAATAAATAAAAAATAATATTAATATATATATATAAAATATTAACAATAATTTAAAATATATATATATATATATATATATATAACATTTTTAATTATTTCTATGTACAATATTACAAAATTTACATAAAATTTATATATATTATTATAAAAATGAAAATATATTAAATAAAATTAATTTTTATATATAGATATTACTATTTTTGAAATATTTATTAATAAAACTTACGGATCCGGATATCCGGACTTAAAAATTAAGATATCCGGATCCGGCTTTGACGGATCCAACATTTTACTATCCGGATCCGGATTCGGCCCCTCCGGATATCCGGATTTTCGGATCGGATCCGGATCGAATCTCGGATCGAATCCGGATCTCGGATAAAAGTCCCAGGCCTACTGTGCGGTAAATTAGAATGGATGTTTTTGGAAAAAAGCAACCGAAAACCGTAAGCAATCCAATACCGATCAATTGAATAGTATTTTTTTTATATAAAAACTGATCGACTCTGAGAAAAAATAAATCCAAACTGAACCAAACTAAATTAAACTAAATTACACAGAATTTCCATACAATTTAAGTCTTTAAAACTGTTAGACTCAAAAGGCAAACAAATTAGCCGAAATTAAGCAATTAATTAATCGAAATTGTCATTTATACTTTTAGTGTTTAGTAAGACCATGATTAACCCGGAGTTTTTAGAGTGGGGTTCTTAGCAGAAGTTAAGAAACTGTTTCTTAACTTCCGGTAAGAACCTCATCGTAAGAACCCCGAGTTAATCATGTTCTAAGTGATAGAAGAAACGGTTATACGGATAGATAAATATGAAGTAGTGAAAATCTAAAAGTAAAAACGTAATTGAAATATATTAATTTAATACGTACAGCCTGTTGAAAGCCTGAGAGGTAAATTGCGAGGGAACACTCGTCTTTTCCAGGACATAAAGCCGCCATGCTGACGTCTGTAATGACCGGGACTACAATGAACGCCGAGAATCCGTGCAAGAAGACGGTCATGAAAAGGTGTCTTAGCCCCTGAAACGTTGTTGTTTCCTCCATTGTTAAGAGATGTCCTCTAAGCAAATGAAAAAATGTGAGTGCAGCTAAATTAAACACGAGAGAGATTAAATATAAGAATGAGGTTGCTTCCTTCGACTTCTCATTCGCTTTCAATTTTTACTTTTATGCTCTTACTTCTTGTTGGAGCAACGCCAAAGGTAGACGTCTCACACAAGTTCAAAAACAAAAAAAAAGGTAGACGTCTCACATATTTCTTTTTTCTTTTTTAAGAAAACATATCAGATCTCACTTACAACATTTATAAGAAAGTTAATTTTGGACTGATGATTTAATTCAGTTGGTAGCTTTTTTCTCCTCTCGATATACTTAATTAAAAAATGGAGAACCAATTTTCAGATATATATATATATATATATATAGAATATATCAAAATTAATAGGTTCATAAATCTCTGAATTCAATTTGAAAATTTAATATACAAGCCATCAATATATATATATATATATAAAAAAAGAAATGTTCCTTTCTGCCGAACGCGCCACATCATAAATTTGTGCGTCTTAGGAGTGAAAGGTGTTCCCTTTACCGAAATTATGTGTCATTTATTCAAGTTTAAATATAGTTTGGGCTTTTGATTGCACACAATTTTTTTTAATAAAGCTTGGTAAAGTCCATCCTGAATAAGAGAAACTCGACATTTTCTAAACACGTCATTTTCTATTTCATGGGTTGAACCCTTATCATTCTCAGTCATGGGTTAAACCTGTAAATGTGAGAACTATAGCACAAAAGTAGAGTAAAAAGTACACGAGAAAATATATATATAAAGATATATGTATATAATAATATCCTTTTAAAGCAAATTTACAAGTCTCTCTTTAAACAAAACTCCAACAAGATACCTCTTGATTTGTTGCTGATATGTCATGGATTTTACTCACTTTTATCCATGATTTATATATGTTTTTAGAGTCTTTTATATGCATTTGGAGTCTTTTTAGAGGCTTTACATGTTCAGATACTCATTGGACATATTTGAAGCATGTTCAGATACTCATTGGACATATTTGAAGCTTTTTGGATCATTTTGGAACTTTGAAAGAAGCTCTGCTGAAAACATGAAGTCGGAGCCAACTATTACAACAAACATCGATCGACGGAAGACATGAAGCGTCGGTCGACATTTTACTCCGAGGGTTTTATGATGATTTTACAAAATTACATGTTTTACCCAGAAGTTCCTAGATATTGCACCATAGGTCCCTTGCCGCCTGTTAGGCTATTTATTAAGGTTTTTCTGTTATACATAGACAGACTTTTAGAGAGGGAACACTTTGGAGGCACACATCTCTACACTTAGGAGAGAGAGCTTAGGATTGGAGAGAGATATCTGAACTTCATACGAGAGAAGATCTTGAACACCCTTGTTTCTTACTTTACTTTGTTTGCCTTTCATTATATTATATTGCAGTATTATTCAGACCATCATAATATTTTCTACGAATATGTCTGAGTAGTCTCATTGTTAGATTTGGGTTTCTTCAAAGGTTGATCTATGTATTGCTAAAATGAATATTTGTTAGGGAATTAAAATAGTTCTTCATCTAGTTATTCTTACTGCTAAGTCTAGGCTTGATCACCTTGAACTTAGACCTTAAGATTGATTGGTGCAAACTTGGTTTATCACCTGAAACTTAACTAGTATGATCTAACTTGCTAAGCGCACACAGAAGTTGGTATATGAATTTAGAGACCGCATCAAACCTGCTCGCTAAGGCTTGCTAGAAAGAACATCGATCGACACACTGATAAGTGTATCAATCGGCGTTCTGAAAGGTGTATCCATCGATACTTATGAAAGTGCATCGATTGACACATTCTAATGATTAACAAACGGAAGTTGAGATCTTAGATCTAGAAAATAGATAATCTAAACAAATGGAAGTTGATAGATTATAATCCAAGTTTGAGTTCGAAAACAATTAATATTAATAAATCCCTAATATACCAATAGAAAACATAATTGTCATACCCGAGAAATCACGTGAATCTAGCTATTAATCTTTAATTGTTTACAACCTAAATCAATCAACCGAACAACTGCTTTGTTCACCAAACCTTCAGTTATTTACAGTTTACATTTCCATCTAGCTTTACTTCGAAAACTATAAAATCTATTGTGTAATCCTAGAGTCTCTGTGGATTCGATCCCTAAGTACTACAGCTGAGCCTCTTATTTGAGAGAGTAAAGTCACTCCTTAGGGTAATTTGAGTGATATGAAATTTGGCGTCATTGCCAAGGACTCTTTCTTATTACCATTAGATTAAGTTTTAGAATATAGTCTAGATTTTATTTCTCTGATTAGCTAAAAATTATCCTTCTTACCCTGTCGACACATGTACTTACGAGAAGAATGCGTATTTCAGAAGAGCAATCAACAGCATGACAGACACGTCGAGCGACACTTTGGTAGAGGAATCGATCGACACTGAGCTATTTGACGCGATCGACGCTACCCATCCGGAAACAGGTAAGTTTTTACTTACCAATCTGAATGATAAGGAAGTAGTCCTAGGAGAACCAAAAGGTCAAAAATGCAACGCAAGAAACCAAATCATTAAAGAACAGGGGGCTGCAATCCCTGGTAAAATTAATACAAATTTAATCAATGAAATGGAACATAAATTGCCATTGCAAGACTACTTAGATCCTGGCAGGACCTATTCCAATAGGTCAGCAATCAAACTACCGGAAAACTACATAAGAGGATTTGAGAACTTGGCTAAAGGTAAAACATTTGAGAGGATGGATGTCGAAAGAGGAAACGAAGCTACAACCACAAAAAAGCGCAGTTAGTCGAAGTCAAAGAGGTTTTAGACTCACTTCACTCACTCCTCACAGAACAAAACCGGTTGATATCACTCAAATTACCCTAAGTGATTTGTATTCTCTCAAATAAGAGGTCGAGTTGTAGTACTTAGGGATCGAATCCACAAAGAGCTGGGGCACACAAAAGATCTTAAAACAGTTTATAATTTAAGCTAAGTCAATTATGGAAATAATAAATTGCAGTGGTGAACAAGGTAGTTGTCCGGTTTATTGGATTGAGGTTTTGTAAACAATTATGAGAAAGTGTTAGACTTAGGGTTTCTATTCAGGTAATCATGATTATAATAGTATAGAAGCTAGAGTAGTTTATTGGATATTCTAGAACTCAAACAATGTAATATTTTATCAACTGTCGTTTGTTCAGAATATCTATTGTTTGGATCTCTGATCTCAACTGTCGTTTGTTGATCTGGAGAAAGTTTTGATCGATATAATCAATGGATAATTAATCGATACACCTTTCAGAACGTCGATCGATACACCGATAGGGTTGTCGATCGATGTTCCTTCCTACAAGCTTTACCGAGCGGGTTTGACTTATGTTCACTAGGTTTCTCGATCAACTTCCGTTTGTTTCTAGCAATCCTAGCACAATGTGAATTAATTCAGGTAACAGACCATGCTTTCACTTGCGCTTAATTATCCTAATATCATGGTTCTAGTTAGTTACTCTAAACCACAAGCAATAAGAGCAATTCAACTAATGGATATCACAAACAACTCAGCAATCTATATTTGAGGTTAATCCTTCATAATCCTATTTGAACCTTAAACCTAACAAAAGCGAATTACTCAGACATAGCAAAGCAATTCATAACAAATAATATAAAGGAAAGCATAACTAGATTAAGGTTAGAAATACTGGAGTTCCAATACAAATCTCTAAAGGAGTCTTGGATCTTCTCTACAAATCTACTAAAAACCTTTGCTGTGTAAAACTAGAAAAGTAGGAAAAGTGTAGAAAGCATGTGTTGCCTAGAACAATGGCAGAACACATAAATATTAGGTTAAAAGTCAGCCAGGGGTATTTCTGTAAATATGTCTTAACTTGGGTTTTAAGCCGGTTGGGGTTTGCATGCTTCACCATCGATCGATGGCACAGAGTGTGCATCGACCGATGGTGGACTCTGAATGTCGACCTCGAACTTGTTCGATGTTCAACTTCGAGCTTCCTCTCATTTTTGCTCCAAAATGCACCCAAATCATCACTTTTCTCCAACGTCCCTGAACCTGTAAAAGTACTAAAAATACTCCAAAACAACATAGATAGTTCTTAAAACACCTATATACCACGGCTGAAAGTGGGTAAAATCCATGGTATGTCACACCCCCAGACTTACATTTTTGCTTGTCCTCAAACAAAACAAAGGGTAGTATGCTCGCTGATGTTGATTGTCGATCGACGTGTGTAAGTGATCGTCGGTCGATTCCGGTGTGGTAATGTCGGACATTTCCTCGGGTCATTTTTTTTATCCGACCTGCAATAAATTAAATGCGAAAATCAATAGCAATTTTGAAATAAAACTAAGTAAAATTACCTAATAGTGGGTTGTCTCCCACTCATCGCTTTGTTATAGTCATTTAGCTTGACGTTGGAAGTAGGTTGGCTAGTAAGGAGGTGGATGACTACTTGTTGGGAAACAAGTGTCTACATCTTCTTTGCTCATCTGAAACCATGTACCAATGAAGCTTCTTATGGCTTCATCTCCTCTGGTCCACTGATATTTTAGTATCTCCTTATCAACCTCATTGACATGCATCCCTTTCTGAAGGTTATTGATGCTGCGCTGGTGTATTCTAACTCTGGCCACAGTTGTTTCACAAGGTCCTCCAATCTCTGGAAAAAGTCTTCTCGCATCAAGTCTTGAAAAAAATTAATCTCATCAAGCTTGTCTTGTAACAACTTCACTGTGACCAGCCGTTTCTTCAGTTATTCGTATCCACCGTCGATCGATGGTCGAGTTACGACTCTCGATCGATATTTCAGATCGGATTGCATTTTGTCTCCGGATCATGTCCATCTCCTCTTTCAGCTCACCCATGCGTGTAGTCAGCTTCTCAATGATGTCATTAAGTGGGTATCTAGTGACATCTCTTCGGCTCTGTAGATACCATGTACTATATCATCGATATCTGCTGTGCTGTAGCTTCTTAGCTTGGGCAAGATTCTATTGAACTTCTCTGCTTGCTCTGGTAGACAAATACAAGCTGCCTCATACATTGTAGCTCTTGCCATAATATCTCTGATGTATTCCCTTGATACATGAATGATTCTTCCATCTGGTGCTCGTGCATATCCATGCTCGTCTCTTTGGTCAAGCATTAATGCGCGGATTGAATATGCTCACTAAGCTTCCTAGATCAGCTCTCGCCTTACTCTAGCAATTTAAGCTCAGTTAGGATGGATTCAGGGTGAGATGTAAGCTACCGCTTATGTCTACAACTCCTAGGACAATTTCTAGGTAGCTAATCTAGAAACATGCATTAATGATAATCCTAAAGATGAATATCACAACTTAGCAATCTATAGTTGGAGCTAATCCCTCATAACCTATTGATAGACCATGGATTTGACCCACTTTTACCCATGGTTTATAACTGTTTTAACTATTAATTATTATATTATAGAGTCTATTTAGTATATTTACCGGATCAGGAGTGATTTGGAGATAAGTGATGATTTTGGAGCATTTTGGAGATATTTGGAGTAAGCACCCGAGATGACCATCGAGATCGACCATCGGTCGATATTAAAGAGGAATAATCGATCGATGTTCACATCTTGACATCGATCGACAGAGAAGCGTGCAGAAAGCCCGTTTGGTCACAGTCGACTTGAAGCCCAAGTCTTCACCAATTTACAAGATTACCCCTGACAAGTTTTAACCTAATTATATAAGCTTTGCCAACATCTTAGAGGCAAAGTGTGCTTTCTTGTTTTACTATTTTCACAGCAAATGTTTTCTAGGATTTTGATAGATTGGAGAGAATATCCAAAGTTATATATGTGATTGGAACTCCATTGATATCTAGTTACTATTCTAATGCAATTTTCATGCATATTTGCTGTTATGAATTACTTGGCCATGTCTGAGTAGTTTTCTTATTAGATTTTAGGGTTTAAATAGGTTATGAGGGATAAGCCCCAACTATAGATTGTTACAGAGGCATCGCGGTGCAGTACCAGATGGCTCTTGATGCTTCCAGCAATGGGAACTTCAACACCAAGAATACAGAGGAAGCAGTAAAGGTCATTGAAAACCTAACATCTAGCAGCAGCACCAAGAACACTGATTTTGAGAGGAAGAGATCTGCCACTATCCTTGGGAATGATCAGATGGATGAGGTGAAGGCAAAGCTGGACAGTGTTCAAAGCTTCTCAGGAAGCAGGTCTGCTTGGTTGAAGATGCAGAGTCTGTAGACACAGAGGGGGAGAGCAGAGGAAGCAGATGTGAACTTCATCAGTGGCATTGGATTCCAAGGTTCTGGAAACCAGGGTGGAAACAGAAATTCCTATGGAAATAAGGGTAGTTTCAACCAGAGTTCACAGCACCAGAAACCCTACAGCAACAACTACAACTACAACAATAACATGAGTTATGGAAGCTCCTACTACCAGAAGCCACCACCGCCAAATCAAGAGAGCAAGATTGAGGAGATGCTGGATAGAGTTCTCGAGGGACAGCAGCGTATGACAGTGGACTTCAATGGGAAGATTGATTCTGTCTACACCAACCTAAACACAAAGTTTGAGACTTTGAGCACTCATGTGAAGAAGCTGGAGATGCAGGTTGTTCATATAGGAGAAGCTGTTAAGAGGCAGGGAGCCTTGACCAGAGGGGTAGAAGATGATGTGATGAAGCACCACGTGAATGCCATCATTGGGGATGATTTCTGGCAAGTGGTGAGAGAAGAGAAGCTGCAAGAAGGAGATTTCGAAGTAGAGAGTCTGATGAGTTTCGGCGGATCATTGGTGTCGATCGACACCAAGCCTCGAACATCGGTCGACAGAATCCAAAATCGATCGACATCCTCTACTGCACATCGACCGACAACACCTACGGAATCAACCGCATCTTGCAAAGCCGTAAGGATCATGACTCACGAGGAGTTCGCAGCAAAAAACCCACATCCGCACAGACCTGTCTACATAAACATCGATCGAGATTCTGACCCCGCCAACGATCAACATCAAGAGACCGTCATCGATCGACAACCTCCAGAGTCCATCGATCGACGAGCACCTCTTACGTACCGAGTGCATATGCCGAAGATAGATGATGCACGTCTTAATGCACTCAGGCCCAAACCCAAACCTTCAGAAAACCCACCAGAGGCCGCTAGGACACCTTCAGATGATGGAATTCTATAGTGGTTGATAAGGTTCCTATGGGAAGAACCCTAAGGAAAATAAAAGAAAAAGTGGCGAAACATCTGAAGAGGGGGGGGGGCTAATGAAAAGGAAAAAGAAAGTTTCCGAAAAAGAGTCTTCAGTCCTCTAGAAAAACCATTTGATGAAGCTTATTATACCCACAGATTGTGGATATTCTTCAGAGAAACCAGAGAGACAGAAGAAGACATTAGGAGAATGTTCTGTGAAGCTAGAGAGTAGATGAGGAAGAGGGTTACATTGAAGAAGAAGAGTGATCCTGGGCAATTTGCAATACCTTGCACGGTGAAGGGTATTGAATTCCCACATGCCTTGTGCAACACATGAGCATCAGTCAGCATCCTACCTAGGGTTATGGCAGACCATTTGGGTCTGCAGGTGGAGCCTTCCAAGGAATTATTAACTTTTGTGGATTGTTCCCAGAGGAATTCAGGAGGAATTGTGAGAGACCTAGAGGTGCAGATTGGTAATGCCCTAGTTCTAGTTGATTTCCATGTCTTGGACATCAAGCTGAACTGGAACTCTTCTCTACTACTTGGGAGAGCCTTCTTGTCAACAGTGAGAACAGTGTGCAACTTGCAAACCAACCAGTTGTGCCTAACGCTCATAGATCCTCATGTCCTCTACAACCCTATTCCAGTCAAGAAGCCACAGACGACCCCCAGAAGAATCAATGATCCTAAAATCATTGCAGCATGCCACTGTGAAGCCGAGTACAAGACAGAATACTCGGCGTCGATCGAAACTCACACTGCAACATCGATCGACAGTTCCCATTAGATATCGATCGACACACCAAAGGAAGAATCGATCCACAGTAGTCCAGAAGAATGGGAGAACGACTACTACAATCCCATCATCCCAACACACAACATGCATACAGAGGAGTATGATGAAGATTATGAGGAAGAACGAGCCATAGAACAAAGAGCGAATCTTGACGAGGAAGATATACTTCTCCATCATTCCTCTTGGAAAAAGAAGTCGCCATCGATCGACAGATATGGTTCAACATCGATCGACACTCAACCTCACCAACTAAACCACCTTCGAGCATCGACCGACATTGCCTACTTCCCATCGATCAACACTAACGTCGACGCGACCCAAGACGGAGATTACTCAATTGGAAATTGGGCAGATGATCACTATCACGAGAGCTACGCAGTAGAGATAACATACCATGATCAAGGAGCTGATGAACTTCATGAGGGTTTCACATATGAGGAACTTCTCAACATGCAAAGACGAGATGAAACATATCAAAATCGAGCAGAGCACATCCATCGATCGACATCAATCCTTCAACATCGATCTACGTTGATCATACCACATCGATCGACATCCGTCCAAAACCAAAAACCACTGTAAGCGAAAAATATAAATTTGATAACCGGTATCTAACTCCAGACGAATTTGGTATTTTCAGGGACCCAGATGCCTATGCAAAAGGAATAGACAGACGCACAATGCACGAGAAGATATCGCAGACATCCTTCAGACATCCAATGGAGCAGACAATCTGTTCATGCATCAACGCAACATTCCAGAACACCAACAGAAGTTTACAAAGGAGTTCTATGACACAGCTGGTGGCATAGACAAAAGCTTCAAACCAAGGTCTCGCCATCCAACTCAACAATCGGTCGACGCTGACGTCCCAACATCGGTCGACAGACGTCCAGAATTTGGCAGAAGGGCCTTTGATCTTTTTGGTACTAGGAGATTCGACTGGGAAGAAAAGAATGAGTATGGTATCTACAGAGATGATCAGGGATACACCAGAGATCTAGATGTACATGTCATTCGTGTTCACAGCAAGGATATCAGAAGACTTCTGGAAGGAGCTTCAAGAGATGAGCCAAACTACATATGTCTTCCAGAACATGCTAGCTCATTTACTCAAACAAAGCTAGTACCAGAGATCTAGACCAAGGACGAGATCAATGAGATGTTCTATGGAGTCTGTGGAGAACAAGAGAAGCACACACTACAAGAAATATGAGTATTGGTAGCAGTTCACGGTAGCACGAATTCACCAACTGCTAGTAAAGTAGCAAATTTGGACACCAACTCTATAGTAGCATTAAATTAGTGCTAGGATCTATTTTTTTTTTAAACAAAAGACGCAAATTTTGTTTAGGATAACACTTTTGTGCGAAAATTTTAGTTGGTGCGCCAACACTTTAAAAAATATACTTTGCCACCAAAGAACTTAGCCAATTCCTTTTTTTTTCTCTCTTATCTTCGACGAATCATCTTTTTTTCTTTCTGTTTTCAGATTTCATCTCCTCCATCTCTATTCTTAATAATCTCTCATACACACACACCTCTCTCTCTGTCTTACTCTCCTCACCTCACTCCCACACACGATTCCTCTAACACAGACATCTCTCTCTGTTTCACTCTCCTAATCTCACTCTCACACGCGACACATCGATTTCAAACGTAGAACTCGGGATCCCTAACCCGTCGTTGTAGAATGTTCCAACTCCGACGGTGGCTCCTAACTCTGACTTGTTTACTTCGTGTCTCTCGGTCGGCGGCTCCTCCTTCTCCAACGAATTCTCCAGTCTCGTCTTCATCTTTTTCGAGCACTGGAATGTTGCAGAGACAAAGTTTCTCTCTAGACTGAGTTCATCATTCTCTGTGAGCCATCCTTCAACCCGCATCAGTCATCTTGTTATCCTCACGGTTACTCTGCTGTAATCAAATCCAATAGCCTATCAGTCTCTTCATCTGTCTCTTAAAGTCTTCACCTTTTCAGGGTTTGTTGAGTCTGATGTGAGCTTTCTTTCCTTTATCAAAGTCTTCACATTTAAAGCTTTCTTTGTTGAATTCTGAAATCTCAATGTGTTTGTTTGAATTTTTACTGTTAAGTTCCAGAAACTTTCTTGTTGATTTCGCCTGCTTGGGAGCTTCTTCGTCACCAGATGAAACAGATCTGAACTTTGAGATTATAGAAGTATGGCGAGCTCAGAGGTGTCTAAGAAAGGAAATCGTGGAGGAGAAAACTTCCATTGCCTTCCCTGAAATCGTGAACAACATGTTGGGTCGACAAGTATCACTCAAAATCTCAATATACCGGTAGAGAAGGTAACCTTCTTCCCTTTCGTTTTTGTCTTTAGGTCTAGTTTGGTAGTAACTAAAGATGAAGACTTTGAACCCTATTGCTGTTGAGATGTGGTTAAGTTAGGACAAACTCTTTGTTTTCGACAGAGAGCTATGGCACGCTTGTGCTGTTCCTCTCGTGACAGTCCCTTGTTTGTTGCTTTTGAATCAAACCAGTGTTAAAAGTGATGATACTTTTGTTTCAAGCAAGTGAATGATTATCTTGTGTTCATGAAAGTTTTTGTCTTGTAGGTTGCAGTTTACAAGTTAAATGATAGATAGATCCCATGGGTAAGAGCCTGCTGATCTCGAGATTAGTTTGTTTTCTGAAAAGATCTCAGGCAGAACTCTCATTTCAAAAAGAGAAGTTCAGGTACCAGTTTCGATCTATCATTTTCAGAAGATTCTTTACTTGTGGCTGGTCTCTTCCTTTTGCTCTGTTCTTGAGTTTTAATCTTATCATATATCATCAGAAACTGCTACTAGTTTATCTGTCATTAGTCTATGTTTCTCTCTTTTGCTCTTGCAGCGTTCTTATTCAATGTTCAATGAAATAAGATGGTCACTTGTAGGTTGGTGAATCTCGCCTTGTCAAGCCGGAAGAAGAGAGAGCGGTGACACGGTGAAGCCGGAAGTGGAGACAACGGTGAAGCTACGGCTGAGGCGGTGAAGCCGAAGGAGTACAGACAGAAGTTGGGCTAGTATCATTTTCTGGTTTGACTGTTTGGTCTCTGAAGTTATATCATTCATAAGAGTGATTAAGACGTGTTTTTGGATTATGAAAAAGGGAATTGTAATTGATTATGTAAAGAACTGTAGTTGTTATATTTGAGCTCAGTTCATGGAATTGGATCAAACCAATGTTAAAAGTGTTGATACTTTTGTTTCAAATAAGAGTAAAATGACGAATAAGTAAAAGAAATGTTAGAAATTGTTATAATGTTAAAACCGGTTACAATTTTGAAAAAGAATTTAGATTTATTAAAAAATTGGTAATTTGTATTTTGTGATTCAAAAAGAAAAAACAAAACCCTAAAATAAGTTTTAAACTTCAATCTTTTCATGATATAATTTTAATCTTAAACTTAAACTCAATATTTAATTATTTTAAAAATCTTATATCAAATTTAAAATCTAAATTTTGTAACTACACCCTAAACATAATACCCTAAACCCCAAATTCAAAGCCTATATACAAAATCATAAATCAAATCTATGCAAATAACATAATTACTAAACTAAAACCTATTCCTTATATAAACTATAACTTTATTAATTTTATTTTCAAATATCTATCTCAACTACAATTCTATTTCACAAACCTCAAACCATATACTTTAAACTTAACTACAACCATATAAGCTAATAGTCAACAATAGTAATTTAATATTTTTAATTTTAATCTATAAATTCCAAAACATAATCAAACACATACATTATAAAAGCCAAAAACCAAACCCTATGTCAAACCCTATTCCTCCAATTTATATTCAAACTCTAAATCTTTTTTTAATAATTCTTAACTTTTTGTTTTTGAAGAAAATCATAATTATATATCATAATTGACATTTTGCCATTACAATTTATAATTACTGAAAATTAATCATCACTTAATCTTCAAACATTAGTCTTTGTAAACATATAAAATGATATGTTAAAATTAACAAAGTATTGAAAGATTAAATAAAAGAAAATAAAATAAAAACGAGGATAACCTCTCTATCTCACATCCTTTTACGTTATTTTTTTATTTTTTAATAGCAATCGTCGTGATTCTTTTCTATTGGCTAATACAAGAAAGTGAAGATAACTTCTTTTTTTAATCTTAACCGTTGATGAATATAATCTAAGGGACATAAACATTTTGCTTTTTTAAATAGGTTTTATCTCTCTCGAGATCTCTGTTCTCTCCTCTTCTACCGTCGTAAACCTGAAAAAAAAAAAATAAAAGTTCCATCTTTTCTTCTTCTCTCGATCGTGGAATAAACCCTAAGAAACCGAGAAAAATTCTCCATCTTTTACGAAGCGTGTCGACTCCACTTCTCACATCGTTGGTTCACGTCTCGAGCCCAAGAGAATCTCCAATCGAAACCGAATCTGACACTGTAAGCCATATAGTAAGTTCCTCACTGGGGCTCCGACTAGGGTTTAGATTCGTAATCTCTAGTCTGTCCTTTTGATCGATTTGGTCCTTCTGATTTGTTTTTTCAGTAGTGAATGATGACGAAGAGGTTTTCGACAAGGACCCCAAAACAGTTTCATCTCAGCTACTGAGCCTTCTCATTTTCCACTTCTCAATGGGACTACTGGTGAGATTTACCTGTCTTCTTTCCCTTTCTCTATATGTATTTCATTTCCGTCCACTCTAACTCTGCTTCTGTTCATTGTGTTTTTCCCCAATAATATGGGACTTGAGGAAGCTGAAACCGACAATTAAGTATTCAGCTCTTTACAGTGATATTAGTGGAGCGCTCTATTCTTGCTACAGAAACCTTGATCTGGCTATTATCAATCAACAGCTTTGCAGAGCAGCGGAGGAGGCGGTGCCAAAGGAGTTAGGGTTATTTTTTGTAGTTTTAGATTTCGTAAAACAAATTTGTAAACCGGTTTACTTTATAAACCAAAATCAGTTGTAAACCAAAGTTTAAATATAAACCGAAGTCATTTGTAAACCAGTTTAATCTATAAACCGAAATCAGTTGTAAACCAAAATTAATATTAAACCAGATTAAATCTCAAAATTAATTATATTAATAATCAGATTTATTTTTAAATTTAAAATTTACTTTCAAATTTTACGGCACTAAAAATGTGTCATTATAAATTATATTACAACACGAAGAAAATGCCATAAAAAAATATACAGTAACACGAAACAAATGTCACAACAAAATTTTCTATAACACATAATTAATGCTACAATACTTCTATTTATTATAGCTAATGAAAAAACGCTATAATAGAAGGAGGGTCTACCGTAGCTGCGGCAGACCTAGCGTTTGTGAAAACGCTACGAAAACCTTATGATAGCATTTTCGGTGTGCTACTAATGCCAATATTTCTTGTAGTGACAAAGAAGCCTTCCAGATGAAACTTGATGGTGACTACTATCCATTGAATGATAGTATCAGTTGGCTGACTACTTGTATAGAGGAGATGAAGCAAGACATAGCCAGAATTCAGCGCGCTACCGACGTTGCTTGACCTACATCGATCGACAGACATCAACGAGCATCGATCGACAGTCTCCTACCAGCATCGATCGATAACTGCTTACCAGCATCGGTCGATGACAACCCACCACACTCACATACGATGAAGTCTCAACCAGATTTTCACACTAGGGGAGAGATAGATCAGTAAGTAGAAGGGATCTACAGAGCTCTGGAAACTACATAAGAGAGGCTTGATGGGAGATGTGATGACATCTATTTTCCAATGGATCTTAGCATTAGTGTTTTGACTTCAAAGATATAAGCTATTCAAGGGGAATTAGTGGAGATTCAGAGTTACATTGCCCGTCGACCAGAAGCATCACCATCGATCGACAGACGCAACAACAAATCGACCGACATTCATCATCGGACATCGGTCGACGAAGCTTCAAACCGAGGGAGGCTAGTACAAAAGGTGACATCAGACATGCCTGATACACACAACCATGGAGAGCAGATCTCAGCTGACACATACGCCAGACTTATGAGACATCAGTTCATTCTTGAGAGTCTTGGAGATAGATTGCAGAAAATAGAAGATGCAACTACCATAATGAAGGACAAATTGCGCAGAGGAGATGAAGCAATGAGAGACTTCACTGGTACATAGTTCAACAAGCGCAAAGAAGATATGGAGACTTGTTTCCCAACAAGTGCCAGCTTTCAACATCACTAGCCCAATCACCTCCAAGGTTAAGCTAAATAACTATAACAAAGCGCTGAGTGGGAGGCAACCCATTATTAGGTACTATTTATTTAGTTTTTATTAATATACTATTTATGTTTGTTTTTAATTATTGCAGGTCATAAAAATAAAAAGAAACAAAAATAGATCCGAGTAGACGATTGCCCTAAGTATCGACCGATGAGACACTGTCGACATCGATCGACAGAGCAGTATCTGCATCGACCGATATCAACATCCTTACATCGGTTACGGTCTGGTATATCGTTCTAACTCGTTACATTGAGTACTTATGATTTATTATCACCATAACTCTGACTGAATTTACACTGGGGACATTGTAGTTTAAGTCTGGGGGGAGGTTTACTAATATTAGTTTATTCATGAATTTTTTTTAAAATATTTTCAAACATAAAGTTTTTATTGAGTCAAGAAAGGGATAATGAACTTATTAGATTTTTGCTTGTTATTTAACCACTCTTTAGCACCATTCTAGAATTTACTGATTGCAGATAGTACTAAAGATACTAAAGCGGATCAACCTGTCAACTATGTTACACTTGCTGAGATTGTTTGAAGGAACCAAAGCTGACCTCCAACACTAAACTTGACACAACTGCTTGTCTTGGGGCTTGGTATACATGGTATCAGATTCTTCAAACAAGTCTGGAAGGTAAACCCTTGTGTATATAGATTTATCACCCTCTCTCTCTCTATTTTCGAAATATAGATATAAAAAAAAATTATATATATATATATATATATATATACATATCTATTAGAGATTTATTAGGAAGATATTCGAACAGGACTTGGTGTCTACAACCATTAAGGCTTGCTTCATAAGAATTCTATAGGTAAAGGATTAGAACATGACTTGGTGGCTACAACCATTAAGGTTTGCTAGCTGCAACCATTAAGGTTTGCTTCACAAATAATCCTAGGATATATGTCATAAAGAAATGAACAGGACTTGGTGGCAACCACCATTAAGGGTTGATTCATGGAAGCCTGTCCAATCTTGGTCAATCATCTTGCAAATATAAGCATACTTTGACTAAGAGAGAAAATTAGTAGAGAGAGATGATATGAACTAATGTTTACCTGTGATAGACCATGGATTTGACCCATTTTCATTCATGGTTTATATGTGTTTTTACTATCTATTATTATATTGTAGAGTCTATTTATTATATTTATAAGATCAGGAGTGATTTGGAGATAAGTGTTGATTTTGGAGCATTTTGGAGATATTTGGAGCAAGCACCCGAGATGACCATCGAGCTCGACCATCGGTCGATATTGGAGGAGGAATATCGATCGATGTTCACACCTGAACATCGATCGACAGCAACGCGCGCAAGAAAGCCCGTTTGGTCACACCCGATTTGAAGCCCAAGTATTCACCAATTTACAAGATTATCCCTGGCAAGTTTTAACCTAACTATATAAGCTTTGCCACCATGTTAGAGGCAAAGTGTGCTTTTCTGTGTTTTTAGCTTTATTACTTTCAACAAAAGGTTTTAGGATTGTGATAGATTGGAGAGAAGATCCAAAGTTATAATTTGTGATTGGAACTACATTAATATCTATTTTACTATTCTATAAAGTTTTCTAACCTAATTGCTTTCATGAATTGTTTGATCATGTCTCAGTAGTTCCACTGTTAGATTTAGGGTTTAAATAGGTTATGAGGGATTAGCCCCAACTATAGATTGCTGAGTTGTGGTAATTGTCATTAGGATTATTCATTAATGTCTGTTTCTATATTAGCTACCTAGAACTTGCCCTAGGATTGATAGATAAAAGCGAGAGCTTCATTCTCATCCTGAAAACATTCTAACTGAGCTAAGTTTCTTGCTAAGAGTAAGGCGAGAGTTGATCTAGTGAGCTTAGTAAGCATTATTCAACCCACGCATAAAGCTTAACTGGAAGCACGTCGATCGATATTCATATTGGATAATTGATCGACGGAGCAAAAGGTATATCGATCGATATTCCTATAGGATCATCGATCGACACTGCTATTGATCGAACACATTTGTTTGGACCATTGGATCTAGTTAATAGACAAGTTCAAACATGCGATAGCTGATAGACTTGTTGAATTGATAGTTGAGCTTTACATTATCATGCATGCAACTCATTAGGCATCTGTAGGATTATAATTCCAAGCTTCCTTAATAGAAACCCTAAGTCTAGCTATTTCCTTTTAAGCACCAAAACCTCAACCAATCAATCGAGCAATTACTTGCTCAACCAAAACTGCAAATTTACATTTTAAATCTTAAAAACTTCTTACATAACTAATCATATTAGATCCATTAGGTTTCCTAGCTCCCTGTGAATTCGATCCCTAAGTACTACAACTCGACCTCTTATTTGAGAGATTATAAACCACTCCTTAAGGTAATTTGAGTGATAATCAAAATTGGCGCCGTTGCCGGGGAGCTTTGATCGCCCATTGATTTAATTTTTGTTAAGTTTCTGACATAAAATTTTTTCTTGGATTTTCAGGTACATGCCCAGCAATACTAGAAGCAACAAGGAAACTCAACTACTATTCTCACCAGATCCTACAAGCTTGGAGCATTCAATCCGCAAATAAGCACGCTCCTCATCGATCGATAACACCACCTGTTCATCGATCGATTTCTTTTAACCACCGTCGACCCAGACACTAGTCCCGTCGACCGATACTCGCTCACCACTATCGACCAAAGACACTCATCTTCCGTCGACCGACATCTTCCATCCGACATCGATCGATACTTCAGCCCGAACATCGATGGATACTGAGCCGCGAGACATGGATGCTACTTTGATACTTATACGAGATGATAAAGGAAACCTGCATGACCAGGAGGGTCATCTGCGTAATGCAGCAGTTCAGAGGATAGATGCTCAGGGGGCTGCAATCCCTGAGTCCGATACTGATCCTATAGGCGCTACTCTACCTGTAGATGAGGCTGCTCAAACCAGAACGTTGGCTGACTACAACCGTCTAGATCAGTTCTACACCAACCGATCAGCCATTCGTCTGACCACTTTTCAGAGGGATTTCGAGTTGAAGCCACAGTACTACACACTCATGGGATAGACACCCTACTATGGGTTATCTCACGAGCATCCTATGGACCATCTGGAGAGGTTCGAGGATTTTATATCTGCTATTAAAGTCGAGGGAGTCTCTGAAGACTACCTCCTATGCAAGCTCTTCAACTACTCACTTGCTGGAGATGCTTCGCATTGGCTTAAGCAGTTACCACCAGGATCTCTGACATCCTGGGGCGCCATCAAGAATGAATTATTATGCGACTTTTTCGATGAAGCACGTGATGAGGACTTGAGGAGCAAGTTTGCTACATTCACTCAGGAGCCTGCAGAGTCATTCAAAAGCTCCTGGATCAGATTCAAGTCTTATCAGAGAGACTGTCCACACCATGGATTCAATGAAGTACAGTTGCTCAGTACTTTCTACAGAGGCATCGCGGTGCAGTACCAGATGAATCTTAATGCTTCCAACAATGGGAACTTCAACACCAGGAATCCAGATGAGGCAGTGAAGGTTATTGAGAACCTAGCATCTAGAAGCAACACCAAGAACACTGACTTTGAGAGGAAGAAATATGCCACCATCCTTGAGAATGATCAGATGGATGAGGTGAAGGCAAAGTTGGACAGTGTTCACAAGCTTCTTAGGAAGCAGGTCTGCTTAGTTGAAGATGCAGAGCCTGTAGAAACAGAGAGCAGTGGAACTGGATTCCAAGGTTTGGGGAACCAGGGAGGAAACAAAAACTCCTATTTAAATAGGGGTAACTTCAACCAGAGTTCGCAGCACCAGAAACCCTACAACAACAACTACAAAAACAACATGGGTTATGGAAGCTCCTAGTACCAGATACCACCACCACCAACTCAAGAGAGAAAGATTGAGGAGATGCTTGATAGAGTTCTAGAGGGACAGCAGCGCATGACGGTTGACTTAAATAGGAAGATTGATTCTGTCTACACCAACCTGAACACAAAGTTTGAAACTTTGAGCACTCTTGTGAAGAAGCTGGAGATGCAAGTTGTTCAGACAGGAGAAGCTGTTAAGAGGCAGGGAGCCTTAACAAGAGGGGTTGAAGATGATGTGATGAAACACCACGTGAATGTCATCATTGGGGATGATTTCTGGCTAGTGGTGAAGGAAGAGAAGCTGCAAGAAGGAGATTTCAAAGTAGAAAGTCTGATGAGTTTCGACAGATCACCTTGTTGTCGATCGATGCCAATCCACGAACATCGATCGACAGAGGTCATCCAAAATCGATCGACGTCCTCTCCTGGATATCGATCGATAACACCTATGGAATTAACCGCATCTTAAAAAGTCATGAGGATCATGACTCACGAGGAGTTCGCAGCAAAACACCCACATCCGCCCAGCCCTGTCTACGTAAACATCGATCGACATTCTGACCCCACCATCGATCGACATCAGGAGACCATCATCGATCGACAACCTCCAGTGCCTATCGATCGACGAGCGCCTATTACGTACCAAGTGCAGATGCCAAAGATAGATGTTGCACGTCTTAATGCACTCAGGCCCAAACCCAAACCTTCCGAAAACCCACCGAGACCGTTAGGACACCTTCAGATGATGGAGTGGATCCTATGGAAGTTGATAGGGTTCCTATGGGAAGAACCTTAAGAAGAAGAAAGGAAACAGTGGCGAAACATGTGAAGAGGGGGGCTAATGAAAAAGAAAAGGAAACTTTCCGAAAAAGAGTCTTCAGGATTCCTCTAGATAAGCCATTCGATGAAGCTTATTTTACCCACAGATTGTGGATGTTCTTCAGAGAAACTAGAGAGACAGAAGAAGACATTAGAAGAATGTTTTGTGAAGCTAGAGAAAAGATAAGGATGAGGATTACATTGAAGAAGAAGAGTGATCCTGGGCAATTTGCAATACCTTGCACGGTGAAGGGTATTGAATTCCCACATGCAGCATCCTACCTAGGGTTATGGCAGATCATCTAGGCCTGCAAGTGGAGCCTTCACCGGAATTATTCACTTTTGTGGATTGTTCCCAGAGGAACTCAGGAGGAATTGTGAGAGACCTAGATGTGCAGATTGGTAATGCCCTAGTTCCAGTAGATTTCCATGTCTTGGACATCAAGCAGAACTGGAACTCTTCTCTATTACTTGGGAGAGCCTTCTTGTCAACAGTGGGAGCAGTGTGCAACTTGCAAACCAACCTGTTGTGTCTAACACTCATCGATCCTAATGCCCACTACGACCCTATCCCAGTCAAGAAGCCATAGACGACCTCCACAAGACTCAATGATCAAGGAATCATTGCAACTTGCCACTGTGGAGCCGAGTACGAGAAAGAGTACTTAGCGTCGATCGAAACTCACACTGCAACATCGATCGACTGTGCCCAACAAAAATCGACCGACGCAGTAGGAGAAGAATCGGTCGATATCCGTCAAGGAGAATGGGAAAACGACTACTACATTCCCACTATGGCAACACACACCATGCATACAGAGGAGTATGATAAAGATTATGAGGAAGAACGAGCTATAGAGCAAAGAGCGACTCTTGACGAGGAAGATAGACTTCTCCAGCATTCCTCTTGGAAACAGAAGTCGCCCTCGATCGACAGATACGGTTGACTATCGATCGACACTCAACCTCACCAACCAAACCACCTTCGAGCATCGACCGACAACACCTACTTCCCATCGATCGACACTAACGTCGACGCTACAAGAGACGGAGATTACTCAATTGGCAGTTGGGAAGATGATTGCTATCACGGGAGCTACACAGTAGAGACAGCATACCGTGATCAAGGAGATGATGAACTTCATCAGGGTTTCACCAACGAGGAAATTCTTAACATGTAAAGACGCAATGAAACAGATCAGAATCGAGCAGAAGATGCTTGGGAATAACATGTTTCAGCCATCCGATCAACAGGGAGAGCCGTCCATCGATCGACATCAATCATTAAACATTAGGAATTGCTGGTGGACGGATCACAGACCTGTTAGTGTAGAACCAATCAGGTCTGTTGCAATCTCCAAGCGTTCGGTGATGCTCCGGTCAAGCATTCAAAACAACAGCTATTCCAATAGGAATTGGAGCCCTATGTCTATAATTAATTTGGTTTGATGTGTTGCATACTCGACCTTTTTGATCTCCTAGAACTACTTTTCCATTATTGAAATAGGTAAGAACATACTTACCTCCGTCCGGCAGGATGGCATCGGTCGATATTGGTAGCGGAGTGTCAATCGATTTTTGTGTCGACCCGTCGCTCTATGTTGTTGTCTGACCATAGATCGATTTCCGGGGGAAATTCATGTCCTCCATCTTAAGTACATGTGTCAGCAAGGAAAGAGGGAAAATTTATCAAATCCAGTAACAAAATCTAGACTATATTCAAAACTAAATCTAATGGTAATAAGAAAGAGTCCCCGGCTACGACGCCAAATTTAATATCACTCAAATTACCCTAAGGAGTGAATTACTCTCTCAAATAAGAGGTTTAGATGTAATACTTAGGGATCGAATCCACAGAGACTCTAAGATTACACAATAGATTTATAGTCTTTGAATTAAAGCTAGATTAATAGGTTATAGGTTTTAAAGCAGTAAATTAATTGGTGAGCAAGGTAATTGCTCGATTGGTTTAATTTGAGGTTGTTAACAGTCGAGGAATATAGCTAGATTCAATTATATTCTCAGGTATGATAAGTAGTAACTTAATTTGGGTTTTTAGGGGTTTGTTGACATTAATTGTTCTTGAAAAACTTAGGTATAATCAATTAGATTATCAAATCTGGATCTCGGATTTCAACTTTCGTATGTTAATCACGAGAAAGTATCGATCGATGATTCGTAAAGAATATCGATCGATACACCTTTCAAAATATATCGACATAACTGTCGTCGCGTCGATCGACATAACTGTCGTCGCGTCGATCGATGCTTCTTCCAGAAAGCTTTACCAGCGGGTTTGATCAGTGTTCTCTAACTTACAAGACCAACTTTCGTGTGTATCTAGTCAGTTAGATCATACTAGTTTAGTTTCAGGTAAAAGGCCAAGTTCTCACTTGCACCAATCAGTCCTAATATCTAAGATTCAGGGTTTATCAACCCTAAGATTAATAGTAAGAACAACTTATTAAATCACCCTAACAACAATTTAAGCTAGCAATACATATTTCAACCTTATGAGAAACGTAAATCTAATAGTGAGATTACTCAGACATATTCGTAAAACACATGGTTATGATGGTCTGAATAATATTGCAATAGATAAATAAAAAAAATAGAGTAAAGAAACAAAGCGAGTTCAAGATCTTCCCTCTCTCAAGGTGTACAGATCTCTCTCTCCAATCCTAAGCTCTCTCTAGAATAGTATGAAGCATACCCGTCAACAATGGCTTAGAAACAGTAAAATAAGATTTTTAGTCGTGCAGGTGTATTCTGGTAATATGTGGTAACTTCTGGTCCTAAATTAGTCATAAAATATAACAGGCCTGCATTCTGGAAACACTGTCGATAGATGCCAAGGCTTCACCATCGATCGATTTTCTTTCATCTCCTCGATAGCTTTCTCTCGCGAGGCAGACTGGCCACTCTTCAGTAAAATAGGCATAACTTCTGCTACAGGATGTTGATTGACCTCAAACCGGTGGAATTGAAAAGCTAACTCAAAGATATATCTTGTTTCAAAAGATAGGCTCAATCTAACGGTGCGAAGGTCTCCATTCATATCTAAACATCTGATGCGTTTGTGCAGCTCTGCACTCAAAAGGCTCCAAAAGACCCCAAAATCACCACTTTCCTCCAAATCGTCCCTGAACCTGTAAACACTCTAAATATACTCTATATCGTAGTAATTAGTTATTAAAACACTTATAAACCATGGCTAAAAATGGGTAAAATCCATGGCCTATCATCTCACGAGCATCCTATGGACCATCTTGAGAGCTTCGAGGATCTTATATATGCTATTAAAGTCAATGGAGGACTACCTAGTCTGCAAGCTCTTCAAGTACTCACTTACTGGAGAGGCTTCGCATTGGCTTAAGCAGTTATCACTAGGATCTCTTACATCATGGGCCGACATCGATAACGCATTCCTGCGTAACTTCTTTGATGAGGCGCGTGCTGAAGAATCGAGGAGCAAGATTGCTACATTCGCGCATGAGCCTACAAAATCATTCAGAAGCTCCTGGATCAGATTCAAGGCTTACGAGAGATATTGTCCACACCATGGGTTCAATGAAGTACAGCTGCTCAGTACTTTCTTCAGAGGCATCACAGTGCAGTATCAGATGGCTCTTGATGCTTCCAGCGATGGGAACTTCAACACTAGGAATCCAGAAGAGGCTGTGAGAGTTATTGAGAACTTGGCATCCAGCAAAAGCACCAAAAACACTGATTTCGAGAGAGAGAGAGAGATCTGCAGCCATCCTTGGGAAGGATCAGATGGATGAGGTGAAAGCAAAGCTGGACACTGTTCACAAGCTTCTCAGTAAGCAGGTGTGGGAACTGAAATTCGCACTGTCTATTTCTGTTTAAATAAGGAAAACTAGGAAAACCCTAATTTTCCAGAGGTCCCAATCACACGCCAAGCAATCAAAACACAAGAATAACAACGATAAAGTATAAGAAATCGAAAAGAGAGCAAAGTAGATCTTATTCCGAATTCGCGTTTCAGCGTTACAACAAGGTAAGAGCCTGGGCTACGAGAGCTGTCGGCGAGATTCCTAGTTCTAAAACCCTAAGACGGCAATAACCTAGTTGAGTCGCAGCTCGAATAACAAAAACGGAAATATGCCTAAATCGCTCTAAGTGCTAAGTTTTCTCTCAAAAAGTCTCCCTCATGCCTCTTGCCTAGGACTCCTTATATACTGGCTCTGAGGTCGGTTTACGCTTTTCCTCTTCTGCCCTTAAGCCACCATAGCATAAAAATGGAGATATTCCATTTTTTCCGATCTTCGTAATTATCCTCAAAATTTTGTATTTATCTGCGGAAACTTGACATTTGTCTTTCCTTGCAAACCAAGCGTAAACCGTCATGCGGCTTACGGGCTGTTGGTTAAGAAATCGTAAGTTGGGCCTCGAGTCATGTCTTAGGTCCCTTTGGGCCGTCTTCTAACTTGAAGCGTTTATTACGGCTTCTTTCGATAAAGAACGAACTTTCCGCTGTTTTTACCGTAAAGTTTGATCGATGACTTAGAATGGCGGGAAACATAAAATGGGTTCGCTACGGTCTTCGGGAGATAGCACCGAAGGGTAGACGAGAATGCATGGACTAATGTCATATCGACGTTTCGAAAGAGCTCAGTCGCTACGTAGCGCCCGAGCGGACGAACACTCGGTCGCTACGTAGCGACCGAGCTTCGGCTCGAGCTCGGTCGCTACATATCGACCAAGCGGACGAACACTCGGTCGCTACGTAGCGACCGAGCTTTGGCTCAAGCTCTGTCGTTACGTAGCGACTGAGCTTCGGCTCGAGCTCAGTCGCTACGTAGCGACCGAGCGGACGAATACTCGGTCGCTACGTAGTGACCGAGCGGGACGAACGCTCGTTCGCTACGTAGCGACTGAGCTTCGGCTCGAGCTCGGTCGCTATGTAGCGACCGAGCGGAACACGCACTCGGTCGCTGCGTAGCGACCCTTTTTGAGCTCTTGTCCGATGTCTAGTGTTTTCTCCGCAAAGCTTTTCGTAAGGAAGAATCTATTTCGAAAAAGTATTTATCGAAGAAGGTTTTTTGTTTTCTTCTTCGGGAATTTAGACGTTAACTTCGTTGTAACCGTTTTTGACCCCAACAGTTAGCCCCCCAGCTCGTTAGGATCGTGGATTTCTAGTGAGATCCAAACGTGTGGTATGGCGAGTTCGGACGAGATTGGTGTATTTGGACGAAGTTTGTGTCCGAAAATCCGCAAGTAAATAGTAATTTCTCATGCCTATAAGAAGGGAGGTAATTTCTTCACAATCTTTACACTTACTCATTCTCATAGAGAGGTTTCTTGAAAAATTCTTTCTTCTTTTTATTTCTCTTTATCATTTCCTTCTTGATAAAAAAAAAGAAAAGCACGAGATGTCGAGTAAGAAGAGGAGTTCGAAGAAAGGGTCCTTGCCCGCGAACGTTTCTGAAGTGCTCCGTGTACCAAAGATGGAATTCGTTCCTCATTCGGTAGACCCGGCCGAGAACGAGGCATGGTGGGTGGCGTGTTATGGTTCGATCACGCCTCCCAAAGAGAAATCGTTAGCGGACATGAACCGTCGCCCGGTGGAGGAAGGTGCACCAAGTAGGAGTACTAGCGAATTGCTCGAGGTCATTCGGTCGTTATACCATATTTCGGTTGCGGTGGAGTTCAGGGTTCCTCGTCAAGGAGAGCGCGCTAGTAGTCCCCCGGAGGGTTACTTTACATGTTACGAAGCATTCGTAGGGCGCTGTCGTTTGTGGTTCCCGATTCCCAAAATTATCGTCCGTGTGTTGGATCGTTTCGGGGTGGCGATAAGCCAACTGAATCCTCTTGGCATCTAGCACCTCATTGGAGTCCTGATCCTGAGCTACGAGCATGGTCTCTCCCTTACCGTCGATCACTTCGAAGCTCTTCTTCGGTTACAGATCATCAAGGATACGGACACGTACAGGCTGGTTCCTCGGAACTTCATGTCAGTGGTTAAGGGGTTTACTTCTAACTTCAACTCGTGGAAGAAGTTTTTCTTCTTTGTTCGTGTAGACGCCGCGTCCGTTGAGGAGAGTTGTATCCCATTGTTCCGGAGGTTGCCGAACGATCGTCCCTTCATCAATCCTCTTGCTCTATTTCCTGAGGACATTATTGCGGTGAGGGATCTGCTCAGGAACGGTCCTTTTTTCTGGACTTCCTTTACACCGAAGAGAGTTCGAAAGGCGCTGAGGTTTGTGCATCCTAGTCCTGCTTTGGGCGGAGAGACAAGGAGTGATTCCGAGCCTGATGACCAAGGTCCCGATGCTGCTCCCGCGATTGCGACGGGGCTGAATTCTTTGAAGGGGAAAGATATTGACCTCGGTGACCTGGAGTTTTCGGTGGACAATTGCATGCTTCCAGGATGGGATCCGGACCTTGCTTTTGGCGATGGAAGCGGTACGAGCAAAGTCCCTATTCCGAACTTCAATGATTTCTTCACTGGTCTTCCGTCGGGCTTCGATGCTCCTCCGGCCACGAACGAGTCGGGGAGGCCGAAAGTCGTCGCGGAAGGATCTCATATCATCAACGAGGTATAAGCTTTAAGAATTTTGACGATCGTTATTATTATTATTTTTTGCTTATAACGTGTCAATCGGTTTTACAGGGCTTGAACTTGCGTGGATCGGCCATTGAGGCAAGCCATAGAGGGGCCATGATCTATCGCTTTATAGCAGAGAAGGCGGAAAAGGATCTTGCTCGCATGCGAGACGAGATGTTGGCGCGAGATGCTCAACTCGCTCGTGATCATGCCAGGTCTGTTCGTAGGGCGGAACAGAAGGGCAAAAGGGAAATTGTCAAGGTGATGAACACTCGCGCCTCTCAATTCCAGGTTGAGTACGGGAACCTCAAGGACGCTTTCAACTCGCTGGGCGACTTCCGTAAGTGTCGCGGCTCAGTCGGGAGCCTTTGGAAGACGCGGGCGTATGACTACGTTTTCAAGAGGGAGATGGAGTTAATGAAGGGTGGCATGAAGGATCATGATCACGCTGAGACGCTCATTTCTCCGATGGATGGGAAGATTCAGGGATTCTGGGATCCCATCCCGGTTTCTCCTGATACCGTAGAAACCACGACTGATTTTGCCAGTGCCGATGAGGAAGTGAACTATCCCGCGGATGCATTCGGAGCTTTCTTGTCCGGGAATTTTAACTTTGATCTGTGAGTGTTTGACGGGAAGAAGTTTTTCCCTTATCTAGTATTTTGCGGCCAAGTGTGGCCTTTGTTCATATATGTCCGGCCGAGTGTGACCTTCGAACTTTGTATGGGCCTGTTTTGGCCGTTTTTATTTTTATCGGGACTGGCCGTTGGTGGCTTTGAACCCCTACCGCTATGCGGTTTATATAATGGATGTTTGTTTGAGTTACTTTGTTTCGAGTGGGTTTGAAGTAAACATGAGTTGTCTTCTCATATTTAACTTCGTTGAGGCGTTCAATCTGTTAGTTTGTTCGTGAGTTTTTTCGTAAAAATTATTTATTCTTACGGACTTTCGGAAACGTCAAGATATGAACAGAGAGACATGTTTTAGGATCTCGTATCGTTTAGATATCATGTCTTGAGATGTTTGAGACCAATGCGATGGGTTTAGGGCAAGACCTAGGTTTACTCTCGGTTTTAAGGTTTGTGCGGTGACTAGCCGGCTATCGATTTTCCTGTTGCGATTTCTACCTGATTCGTACCAATTTAAAGTCTGCGAAAGGTTCTCGGCTTATATGACTTGTATGGCATGAATCGAGCATCTTTCCTGAGACAATTTTTAAGCCAACTGGAAGTGCTAGACCAAAATTTCGAATTTTTTTGGTAGCGCGCCTTCGTCCTTGTGTTGGACGTTCGAAGATCAAAAGAGTGATCAAGTTGCGTTTGTTTAAGACGGCTGATGTGTTCGTCGGGGTCAATCGACGAACGGAGTGTAAGGTTTTTGTGGTCGCGTTCGGACAATTTGTTCATATCGTCTTGACTTTTAACTTGGCGACGTAGCGACCGAGCGTTTGCTACGTAGTGACCGAGCTCGGCGCTCGGTCACTACATAGCGACCGAGCTCTTCCGAAACATCGATACAACATTAGTCCATGCATTCTCGTCTGCCCTTCGATGCTATCTCCCAAAGACCGTAGCGAACCCATTTCATGTTCCCCGCCATTCTAAGTTATCGATCACACTTTACCGTAAAAACCGCGGAATGTTCGTTCTTTATGGAAAGAGGCCGTAATAAACGCTTCGAGTCAGAAGACGGCCCAAAAGGACCTAGGACATGACTCGAGGCCCGACTTATGATTTCTTAACCAACAGCCCATGAGCCGCATATCGGTTTACGCTTGTTCGCAAGGAAAGATAAATGTCAAGTTTCGGCGGATAAATACGAAATTTTGAAGGTAATTACGAAGATCGGAAAAAATGGAATATCTCCATTTTTATGCTATGGCGGCTTAAGGGCAGAAGAGGAAAAGTGTAAACCGACCTTGGAGCCAGTATATAACAAGTCCTAGGCGAGAGGCATGGGGGAAGACTTTTCACCGCAAACTTAGCACTTAGAGCGATTTTAGGCAATTTTCCGTTTTGGTTATTCGAGTTGCGACTCAATTAGGTTTTTGCCGTCTTAGGGTTTTAGAGCTAGAAATCTCGCCGACAGCTCTCGTAGCCCAGGCACTTACCTTGTTGTAAACGCTCAAACGCAGATTCGGAATAAGAACTATCTTGCTATCTTTTTTGATTTCTTATTTTATTACTGTTCTCGTTTCGTGTTCTGATTGCTTGGCGTGTGGTATTAGCAGATATCCGGGACCTCTGGGAAACTAGGGTTCTCCTACTTTCCTAATTTAAACGGAAATCGACAGTGCAAATTTTGGTTCCCACAGTTTGGCACTAGAAGGAGGGGGGGGGGGAATAGATCAATCTAACCCGAAAAAGCCACTCAATGATCAGGAACGATATGCAAGACTCAGCGTGCGCGAACGTCATCTCGTTCAAGGGGGGAGCAACGGTCGATCGAGCCAAACCTCAAAACGATCTCCTTGTTATCGAACTGACGATCCGAGATATCGACGTCGCTAGGGTGCTAATCGACACCGGATGTTCGGCTGATATCATCTTCAAAGATACTGTCGAGAAAATGGGGATCGATCAATCCAAAATTGTGAAATACCCTAGCCTACTACTGGGACTTTCGGGAGAAACGACCATGGCCTACGGGTCGATTAATCTCGCAGTCAAAGCCAGAACCGTGACAAGAGTCACAGAGTTTCTAGTCGTTGACCGGTGGTGCTGCTGTATTTAGGTTGGAGTACAAAGGGCAGCCTGCTTGTCTGGCTCAGTCTCCTCAGCATCTTACAACGTTATCATGGGAACGCCATGGTTAAACACCATGCGTGCCATCCCATCAATGTACCATCTTTGCCTCAAGTTTCCAACCCCTAACGGAGTCGAGGTAATATGGGGAAACCCAAGAGTATCACAGGTGTGTTACGCCGTAGAACAAAAACGAAAAAGACCAGACCTCGACACCACTCCTAGAAAAACGGAGAAAAAGGTCTTCGACCAGGGTTCGCGAAGTCAAGATTCGGCTGAACTCTTCTGGCAGTCTCGTAACATCACGGCCCTAGAACAAAAATGCGAACCAACTTGCGAACCTGTGGTCACAGTCTGTCTCCACAAAGCATCTCCGGAACGATGCGTCGAGATCGGAGCCAATCTCCGCGAGCCTTTGAGGACAGAGCTCATAACCTGTCTTAAAAAGAACCTCAATACTTTCGCATGGGCCGCGGAAGATATGCCAGGGATTGACATTAACATAACGTGTCACGAATTAAATATCGATCCAACTTTCAAACCCGTCAAACAAAAAAGGCGGAAGCTAGGACCTGAATGGGCTTCCGCGGTCAACGACGAGGTCGAAAAATTGCTTAAAGTCGGGTCAATAACGGCAGTAAGGTATCCAGACTGGCTCGCTAACCCTGTAGTAGTCAGAAAGAAAAACAGAAAATGGCGAGTTTGCGTGGATTTTTCCGACCTAAACAAGGCCTGTCCAAAAGATAGTTTCCCCCTGCCACACATCGATCGATTAGTAGAAGCAACGGCGGGAAACAAACTTCTGTATTAATGGACGCCTTCTGATGCGCCTCAGTACATGGATCAGCACATGGAACCAGGACAGGATGGAGAACAGGACGATCAGATCATTCCAACCGAGGTTCATGCAGACGACCGTTCCAGACAGACACACCGAGCCGTGTACCGGATTGACCCGCACGCAGCCAGAAAAGAACTAAGGCTAGAACCATGTCCAGATGACCAAACCGACCGTACCGGAGCCCGTCTTTCCCGACCAACTCGCCAAGCCAAGACTGATGGTCGAGCCGGAACCCACTTGGGTTGAGTGGAAATCGAGACAGACCATAGTCTTTCCCTTTTGGTCCGTCTGATCCGAGCCGAGTGTCCCGATGAGCGTACTGATGGATCAGCCGGCCAGTATGATCAGTTCTTGAATTTTGATGATCAAAATTTCTCTAAGGCACGGATTCTACAACTGTCCAAGGACTTGGGTCGTGCTGGAACCAAGTTGGCGCATGAGCCTTACCAGGCTGACCGTCCGGAACGCGCCACACTCGTTCTGCTCCTTACCGCGAAGGAACCACTTGGTTCAGAAGAACCTGGACGTTAGCCGAAGAGTCATCTTTGACCAGATCTGGAATTTAAGAGTTTAATACATTGTCTTTCAAAATTCTAGTCATATTCGATTTACTAAGTCTATCTTTAATACATTCATATGTCTCTTTCTATTCCTCAAGTAGTATAAATATGTAAACACTTCTATCAATCAAATCATTCCATTTTCTTTCAACTTCTTTTTGAGTCTTTACTCTTTGTTCTTTGTTTAGAACTTTTCCAGTTTTCTTGGTGTGGCTAGCTCCAAGCAAACGCCCTTGTCTGTTGGTCTTGTGAGTCATATCAAGCAACGGTTCAAGATTGCCTCTTTGTTGGACCGGTGAGTCACATCCGGCAACAATCTGGTTCGGGAATATCAAAGGCCACTCCGCAACCTTTGTGCGACCCCTCATTCCATCAGATCTCCTTTTGGAGTTCATATCCTTTCTCAAATCCGGTCGAGTGATCCTTTTAAGGCGTATCAAAGTGGTATCAGAGCCACTCTTCTGGTATTATCTGTTCATCTTCTCATCTCTCATTTTCTAAACACTTCATCTTCTTCTTTCTATCTCAAATCCAGGCCATTACCTTACCTATCGCCATTCTTCTAGTAAAAAAAAAAAAAGAAAAAGATCTATCAAAAAAAAAAAAAAAACAAAGCAAAAATTTGATTTGTTGGCAAGGTGGTGGAAGAGAAATCCTGCTGGCTGAGGAGAAATCCAGCCTTGGAGTGGTTAATACGGATTTCAAAATCAATTCTCTTATATTTCTATCTTGTGTTTCATCTCTTGCTTGCTTGGAGAAACCCATTGAGTTACTTGATTTGTTCTCTTAGAACTTTGAGAGGAGACTCTTGAGTGACCACTAAAATCTTAGAGAAACACTTGTGTGGGTGAGATCAAACACTTGAGAGTGTGAGGATTATTTTATCTGTTAACCCTTTTGTGTTAAGTAATTTTTCAGGATAAAGATGTTTGGTCTTCACAAGGGAAGTAGCAAGTAGAAATTCCAGAGAGAGGCTAACTTTAAATCTTCATCTCAAAATTCATTGAATGTTTTTGATGATTTTGTTCCTGTGCAGGAAAGACTAGCCCAAAGAAGACCACATAAGATGCCGAACAGGAGGTGCAAAGAGCAGTTCAAAACGTCCAAAGGCGAAGCTGATCCAAAAAGGAAACATTTTCAGTTTGATGTCCAACAATTTTGTGATAACTTTGTGAAGGGTGTGGACAAAGCCCTCAAGGACGTCAGCAAGAGCCAAAAGAAGAGCACACCCACACGTGCCCTAGTAGCTGAGCCATCAATTTACATCAGTGAAAAACCCAAAGGTAAATATGAAAACAACCTTGAAGATCTAAAAGATTTTTCAGATTCTTTACCAATTTTTGATAAGTATGATGAAGAGCTAATGGAAAGTTGGATCACTTGTGAGGATGAATGTGATCTTCCTTCTCCAAAACCTGATCTTATGTTTGATATTGATAATGAAGAGACTAATGGACTAACCTGTTTTGAACCGGAGCATCCGAGTAGTCTTGTTCTAGTTTCACAGGTTTTTGAGGAAGAACCATTGAACTACCAACATCAAGGACCACGTCTTGAGACTAGGAGACCCTTGGACAATGATCTTAGTCCCATCTTTGATGAAGAAGACGAGCTTGATCCAATCTTTGATGAGGAAGCACCAAGCACATCATCCATCATCATAGAGAAACATCTTTGCTTTGATCCAGGCACAACTTCTACGCCTTTGCCTAAAAAGCACTGTGAGAAACTTTATTTACTTAATTCTCTGCCTGAAATGTTTGTTAAGATCAGTTCTCCTGTTGTAAATTGTTTTGGTTTTGACAAAGTTAAAGAATTTTGTGTTTCAAATTCTGTTTTTGATAACATGATTCATTCTTCTGAGAAATTTGAACTTGACGGAATTCTTGATCAAAAACGTTTTCAAAATGGCAATGACATCCATTTTGGATTTGTTTTGAGTCTTGATCAGTTTTTGAAACATAGCAAAAGTTTTGATCATCTTGAAAAGTCATTTGAGCTTGATTTACAACAGTCTGATTTTTGTGCTAGAAAATCGTTTGATTCATCTGTCTTCAAAGAAAATGACTTTAATCTGAGCCCTTATAGACATGAACTGATCACTGGTAATTTATTTTCATCCACTTGTGCCTTGGACGAATTTTTGGTTAAGAAGTTGCTGAAACAAAAATCACATAGAGCTGAAACCGATTTTATTTTTGATTCTGTTTTGAAGCTTGATAACTTGTGTGATGAAACTGATAAACCTTGGCATAATTTGAAACAAATGTTTGAAAATTGTGTTGTCTTGAGCTTTGATGTCATCTTCGTTTACAACACATTCTTTGATGATTATCCTAAGAGCTTGGATCATGTTCTTGATGTCCTAAGGATAGAGAAACTCTTTGATTATTTCTCTCGCAGATTTGATGTGGTTTCCCTAGTTGTTTTGAAAGTACAGGATAAGTATGATCAGTTCCCAAGGAGAGAAAGCACTGGTGAACGCCAAAGTTCTTATGTATCAGGGACATGGAACTGGAAGTACTTGAGGAAAACAAGTCCAAAACTCCAAGGAAGTTTTTGTCCATACTTTTCCTTCATTGAATTTTATATGATTTTAAAATTCATTTTCTCTTATTCTTTTTCTTTTGATAGAGGTGAAATGGATTTGAGGTCAAATCCTTTTCAAGAGGGAGGGAATGATGCGCCCTTGAGTAGCGCACCAGGCAAAACAGACATGCATGGCTTGATCAGGGAGATCTAGTCCTTCGCAAAATTACCAACACGCAGCCGTACGGAATCACAGATTTAATCAGGGAGATCTAGTCCTTCGCAAAGTCTTCCAAAACACCGCTGAATGAAACGAGGAAAAACTCGGAGCAAACTTGGAGGAACCCTACAAAATCAAAAAAGTTGTCCAACTGGGCTCCTACGAAATAGCCAACATGCAAGGCATAAAAATTCCAAGGACCTGGAAAGCGATGCATCTCAAAAAATACTATATCTAAACAAACCAACTCACAATGACCGAACTACGAGACGGCTTGATCTCCATAAGGAGTACGTAGGCAGTTTGTCGAAAGGCAAATTCAGCTGTCTCCCCTCATTAAAAGGGGGGGGGGGGAGTGGATACGTATACTCGTATACTCTCAAACTCGGACATTCGACCACGCCTTCGATGTTTCCGACATATCTTAACCAAGCAAATTATCTTTCATCCGCAAAACATTTTCGATATGCGAAAATAAATCAGCAATTAGGAGAAGGAGCCTTTGGCATCGCGAGACGTCGCGAGAGATGCCTCGAGGGTTACTTCTTACGAACGACGAAAATGGACACTCCGTAAAAAAAAAAAATCACAAACATTTTAACACATATCTCGCGCAAAAAACTCTAAACGACGGCATCTGCCGCCAAGTCCGGTGCTGATCACATCGAACTCTTGAACGTCCTAAACAGACATAGCCATCTCACGAAGATGACTCTCGTACATCAGACACAAGGATAATAGCGCTATAAAAGAAACCCAAAATTTTGGTCCAACACTTCCGGTTGGCTTAAAAACTGTCTCCGGAGAGATGCTCGATTCGTATCTAACAAGTCATATAAGCCGAGAACCCATCGCAGACTTTAAATCGGTACACATCAGGTTAAAATCGCGACAGATAAATCGATAGCCGGCTAGTCACCGCATAAAATCTTAAAACCGAAAGTAAACCTAGGTCTTGCCCTAAACCCAGCGCACTGGTCTCTAACATCTCAAGGCATGATATCCAAATGATAGGAGATCCCAAAACCATGCCTCTATGTTTATATTCGACATCTTCAGATATCCCGCGAAGTCGATATTTCGCGGAAAAACTCTTGAAACAGATCTCGAGCCGCATCACCTCCGCCTTCTCCGAGCACCGGATCTTTCCCCTCTGGGCCTTCTGAACACGTCGGAAGAAAGCACGCGGATTTCAGGTCAGCTAGGATGAAATCAAAATCTCCATCCACGACTGCCAAATTTCCCTTGCAGCCGGACAGTCTGGCCTCTTCAGCCTCTAAGGTCGGAGGAGTCTCATTCTGCAACGACTGAACCACGGCCATCCCGCCCTCAATCGTCGCCAAGGCTAAATCCCTATTCTGGATGCACTCGAGGGAGCCCAGATAGGCGGAGATCTTCGCCAAGTGAGCCTGAAACTCAGAGCGAAGAGCGTCCTTGGCCTCTCGAATCCCGCGGCTTGCTAACCCTGCATCGCCCTTGATATGACGCTGAAGACGTCGAACCTCCAAAGATTTGGCCTTTCTGGCTTTCTTTTCCTTAAGCAGTGAACTCGCCGTCTTCCCGAGGTCCCTCTCGAGCTCCCCTATCGCGACCTCGAGTTTCGACACCTTCACGGAGTGAGAATCCTTGACAGCCGTCAGCATGGCCTCAGTTTCAGACCATCTACCCTGCAGCTCCAACAACTCCCCGGCGAGACGACTAGTCTCAGAACCGCACTCGCTGATCATCCTGTCGATCAACGACATGAACTACGAAACGAGAAAAAAGTTAGGGATCCTTTGTCTTTAGAAAAATATGTAACAATCAAGAGAATAAGCGAGCGACAAACCTTTCCGCGAAGCCCTGACGCTATGCTCGAGTCACCTTGCTGCGAAGATTCCCCGTCACCGCCCTTGGTTAACTTCCTCTTCCGGCACTTAGGCTGAGCAACCGGAACAACACTAGGAGCACGCAGCGCTAGAACGATCTCTTTCCTGGCCGGAGGAGGAGGCATAGAGTCAGCAGCCCTCTCCTTATATTCGACGGGAATCAGAGTCGTGGACGATCCAGCAGGTAAAGCCGAAGCATCCGGAATGGACGACTCGTTCGGTCCAACTCGCCGAACGGGCGACTTGGACGGTGCATTCGGTCCAACTCCCCCATTCAGCGCGTTGGATGGGTCCAACTCACAGAAAGGGTGAGTTGGATGGTTTGATTTGTCCAACTTGAGTTTTGATGGTACGTTGATGCGGTTGTTTCGTAAATGCTATTAATTTTATTCTATGAAAGTCGTATCGTAACGTACTGACTTGTTTCACTTTTGCGAACGATGTTCCATAAAACATTGTCGAGCTTTAATTTTATGAAATTTATTCCGCAAAATGTCATGAGTTTAGTTTTACGAAAGTTGTTTCATAAAATATTGTTAAGCTTTATTTTACGAAAGTTATTCCACAAACTGTTATGAGTTTAGTTTTACGAAAGCTGTTTCGTAAACATGTTTTCGAGTTCGGCTGTAGAAGAGTCCTTTTTGGAAAAGTGATGTTTTGCGGCTCTTCCGAAACTATAGTTTATGGGTTCAAGTATCAGAAACTTTGGCTGTGACGAGTTATTATTGCGGTCAAGCTTCATTGGAAATTTCCTCATTTCCCTAAGATCGATCCGAGGGAGTATTGAGTTGTTTTTACGAAATAAGCATGGTAGGCAAGTATCGAGAATTCGCTGAATATGTTACTATATAATCAAAGCTTGAGTTTTTACGAAACCTTTGGTTTCAGAAGACGTTCAGCAGTGAGGAATACGATCTTCTGTCTTGCTTAGTTTAGTCTTCGTCAGCCGTTTTAGGTTTCTAGTGATTCAGTAGGGATCAACTTCGTTTCTCCGAAAATTATTCGAAAGAAATACAACAGTGTGGAATTGGCAACTCGATTTGCCGTTCTTTTATTTCCGCGAGTAACCTAGATTTTTTCTGCGACTTCGGGAAGTCGAAGTGATTTCTCAGAAGGATTTTAAGGAAGTTATTTTGGAAAACGTTCAGCGGTGAGTTACGAACCCGATTTGCTGTGCTTCCTTTTTCCGCGAGTGACCTAAGGTTTTTCCGACGTCTTGAGGAGAACAAAATTTTATTTTTCCGAAAAGTTCTCGGAAAAACGTCTTTTGCTCAAACTCTTATGCGCTCAGATTTCTCCAACTCGGTAATGAGACAAGTTTTGCGGGGTTTAGAGTAATCCGTACCCCCCTCCTTCTAGCGCCAAATTGTGGGAACCAAAATTCACACCGTCGATTTTCGTAATCGGAGAAAAGTCAAGAAACCCTAACTTTCCCTGAGGTCTCGGATTCTCTGTGGGAGCCAACGACAAGTGACCAAATAAATGCGGAAAATATGAAAAGATAACAAACGAATTTATAGAAAAGGTAGACCTTATTTCGAATCCCCGTAAGAGCGTTGCAATCATTACAAGAGATTATAAAAGCTTTGGCCGCAAGAGCTGTCAGCGAATTACCTAATTCTAGCAACCTAAAATCTTAAACTTAGTTGAGTCGCGGCTCGATAACAGAAGACGAAAAAGATATGAAAAAGGTTTTGATTGATTTCGGACTGAACCTTATGAAATGCTGCCCACGTACCCCTTTAGAGGATCAAGCCGAACAAAATTCGATTGAAAGAGTGAACCAATAGATCGAACTACCTGTGCGAGTTCGTCTGGTAATCGGCAGCTAGTCATAGAAATAGAACATGTCGAGAATAATGCCTAAAGTTTCTAAGTTCAGAGAGTTCTAAGAGTAAAAGAATTGTCTCCTCCTGCATCTTCAACTTCGACATTCTTATATACTCTCCAAGAGACGGTCTGCTCTTTCCTTTTCTGCCCTCGGTAGACTTTATCGCTTCGCAGAAATATTCCATTTTCCCTCGATCTCCGTGTTTATCTTCGAAAACTTCACATTTATCTTCCGAACTTGACATTTATCTTCTCCTGCATAATAAAAAGATAAACCGTCATAACAATTCGGGTGTTATTTCATAAAATCATAAGCGTACATTTTGCCGCGTTCTGGGCCCTTTCGGGCCGTTCTTCGACCTAAGCGTTTTTATGATTTAACATAAAGGGTATTGTCGAAACGATATCGATTTCGAAGAACAACCAAATTTCTCGTATAGCGTAGGCAGTTCGGGGTGTTCAGTTAACCGTTGCCGTTTTACACGAGAAATACGAATTTCATTCGAGTGAACTAGTTCTTTACGGTTTTCAAACTGTAAAGTTCCGATGATGGCTCCGATCGACACGAAACAAGAGTCAGTTCGATCCGATCACAGAAGAAGGAGCTCCGAGAATGGGGTGAAGGCAGCGTGGTCGGTTCAACTCGTCCATTTGACAAATTGGACTAAGTCCAACTCATCAAATGGACGAGTTGGACGGTATGATCAGTCTAACTCGCCAAATGGGCGAATGGGACATTGTGGTCGGTCCAACTCGCCCACATGACGAGTTGAACTAAGTCCAAAATCATCACTTTCCTCCAAATAACTCCTGATCCTATAAATATTCTAAATAGACTCTATAATATAATATAATAGATCGAGCGCTCATTCGAATCCAAAATTACCAACACGCAGCCGCAAAGTACTACAATTCCAACGTACGGAATCGCAGATTTAATCAGGGAGATCTAGTCCTTCGCAAAGTCTTCCAAAACACCGCTGAACGAAACGCGGGAAAACTCGGAGCAAACTTGGAGGAACCCTACAAAATCAAAAAAGTTGTCCAACTGGGCTCCTACGAAATAGCCAACATGCAAGGCATAAAAATTCCAAGGACCTGGAAAGCGATGCATCTCAAAAAATACTATCACTAAACAAACCAACTCACAATGACCGAACTACGACACGGCTTGATCTCCATAAGGAGTACGTAGGAAGTTTGTCGAAAGGCAAATTCAGCTGTCTCCCCTCATTAAAAGGGGGGGGGGAGTGGATACGTATACTCGTATACTCTCAAACTCGGAAACACTCGACCACGCCTTCGATGTTTCCGACATATCTTAACCAAGCAAATTATCTTTCATCCGCAAAACAATTTCGATATGCGAAAATAAACAGCCGTTAGGAGAAGCAGCCTTTGGCATCGCGAGACGTCGCGAGAGATGCCTCGAGGGTTACTTCTTCCGAACGACGAAAATGGACACTCCGTCAAAAAAAAAAATCACAAACATCTTAACACATATCTCGCGCAAAAAACTCTAAACGACGGCATCTGCCGCCAAGTTCGGTGCTGATCACATCGAACTCTTGAACGTCCTAAACAGACATAGCCATCTCACGAAGATGACTCTCGTACATCAGACAAAAGGATAATAGCGCTATAAAAGAAACCCGAAATTTTGGTCCAACACTTCCGGTTGGCTTAAAAACTGTCTCCGGAGAGATGCTCGATTCGTATCTAACAAGTCATATAAGCCGAGAACCCATCGCAGACTTTAAATCGGTACGAATCAGGTTAAAATCGCGACAGATAAATCGATAGCCGGCTAGTCACCGCATAAAATCTTAAAACCGAAAGTAAACCTAGGTTTTGCCCTAAACCCAGCGCACTGGTCTCTAACATCTCAAGGCATGATATCCAAATGATACGAGATCCCAAAACCATGCCTCTATGTTTATATTCGACATCTTCAGATATCCCGCGAAGTCGATATTTCGCGGAAAAACTCTTGAAACAGATCTCGTACGAAACATTTCACATCGAAGAAGGATATGAGACGACAACTCATCACCCTTCTTCCACGCCATACGAAAAATGCAACTCGGTCATCTTATCAAAAAAAGAAAGCCGCAGAACGGCAGGGATTCAAAGCCACATACGGCCAGTCCCGAAACACGAAATAATAAGGCCGAAACATCAAACATAAAAAAAATCTCCCGCAAGAGATCTAACCAAAGTCATCCTCAGAACTCACGCTCCCTCTTCACCCGTCGCTTCATCCAAGCCTGGAGCCGCATCACCTCCGCCTTCTCCGAGCACCGGATCTTTCCCCTCTGGGCCTTCTGAACACGTCGGAAGAAAGCACGCGGATTTCAGGTCAGCTAGGATGAAATCAAAATCTCCATCCACGACTGCGAAATTTCCCTTGCAGCCAGACAGTCTGGCCTCTTCAGCCTCTAAGGTCGGAGGAGTCTCATTCTGCAACGACTGAACCACGGCCATCCCCCCTCAATCGTCGCCAAGCCTAAATCCCTATTCTGGATGCACTCGAGGGAGCCCAGATAGGCGGAGATCTTCGCCAAGTGAGCCTGAAACTCAGAGCGAAGAGCGTCCTTGGCCTCTCGAATCCCGCGGCTTGCTAACCCTGCATCGCCCTCGATCTGACGCTAAAGACGTCGCACCTCCGAAGATTTGGCCTTTCTGGCTTTCTTTTCCTTAAGCTGTGAACTCGCCGTCTTCCCGAGGTCCCTCTCGAGCTCCCCTATCGCGACCTCGAGTTTCGACACCTTCACGGAGTGAGAATCCTTGACAGCCGTCAGCATGGCCTCAGTTTCAGACCATCTACCCTGCAGCTCCAACAACTCCCCGGCGAGACGACTAGTCTCAGAACCGCACTCGCTGATCATCCTGTCGATCAACGACATGAACTGCGAAACGAGAAAAAAGTTAGGGATCCTTTGTCTTTAGAAAAATATGTAACAATCAAGAGAATAAGCGAGCGACAAACTTTTCCGCGAAGCCCTGACGCTATGCTCGAGTCTCCTTGCTGCGAAGATTCCCTGTCACCGCCCTTGGTAAACTTCCTCTTCCGGCACTTAGGCTGAGCAACCGGAACAATACTAGGAGCACGCAGCGCTAGAACGATCTCTTTCCTGGCCGGAGGAGGAGGCATAGAGTCAGCAGCCCTCTCTTTATATTCGACGAGAATCAGAGTCGTGGACGATCCAGCAGGTAAAACCGAAGCATCCGGAATGACCGAGCCTGCGAGAGTTCCCGTATCTCGTGGAGCAACGGCCAGTGCAGAAGAGGACGGTAACTCGGCGCCGGCTCGAACCTGTTCTTTCTCGGCTTGGCGACGAACTAATCTCTCTCGAAAGGAGAGATGGTCGGCAACGCAAACCGGCGCTTCGACCGGAGAAGTCGGAATCAGTGCCGGAGAGGTGGCCTCGCCCATCTCCACTTCGGAACTTTGCTTGTCACCATGGGAAGAAGACATGTTAAAAACACGAAATTTGGAGCTAGAGAAGTTTTGAAGGTGTGAAGGAGGGAAGGTGTGAAGCAAATGAATGACAAGAGCTCACTACTTGTAGAAGTAAGGGCTCAAAATTTTATATTTTTTAATAAACACTTTCTCGAGAACTCTCTTCCGCGGAGTTTGAAGTAAACTTCGTTTAATACGCCTAACTTTTCCAAAATCATCGAACCGCCCGCTAGAGTCTCGACTCTAACGAGCTGGGGGGCTAACTGTTGGGGTCGAAAACGGTTGCGACGAAGTTAACATCCAAATCCCCGAAGAAGAAAACGAAAAAAACCTTCTTCGACGAATACTTTTTCGAAATAGATTCTTCCTTACGAAAAGCTATGCAGAGGAAACACGAGTCATCGGACAAAAGCTCGAAAAGGGTCGCTACGCAGCGCCTGAACGCGTGTTCCGCTCGGTCGCTACGTAGCGACCGAGCGTTCGTCCATGCATTCTCATCTACCCTTCGATGCTATCTCCCGAAGACAGTAGCAAACCCTTTTCACGTTCCCCGCCGTTCTAAGTTATCGATCAAACTTTACCGTAAAAACCGCGGAAAGTTCGTTCTTTATCGAAAGAAGCCGTAATAAATGCTTCGAGTCAGAAAACGGCCCAAAAGGACCTAGGACATGACTCGAGGCCCGACTTACGATTTCTTAACCAACAGCCCGTGAGCCGCATAGCGGTTTACACTTGGTTCGCAAGGAAAGATAAATGTCAAGTTTCCACGGATAAATACGAAATTTTGAAGATAATTACGAAAATCGGAAAAAATGGAATATCTCCATTTTTATGCTATGGCGGCTTAAGGGCAGAAGAGGAAAAGCGTAAACCGACCTTGGTGCCAGTATATAAGGAGTCCTAGGCGAGAGGCGTGGGGGAGGACTTTTCACAGCAAACTTAGCACTTAGAGCGATTTTAGGCAATTTTCCGTTTTTGTTATTCGAGCTGCGACTCAATTAGATTTTTGCCGTCTTAGGGTTTTAGAGCTAGGAATCTCTCCGACAGCTCTCGTAGCCCAGCCACTTACCTTGTTGTAAATGCTCAAACGCAGATTCTGAATAAGAACTATCTTGCTCTCTTTTTCGATTTCTTATTTTATTACAGTTCTCGTTTCGTGTTTTGATTGCTTGGCGTGTGGTATTAGCAGATATCCGGGACCTCTGGGAAACTAGGGTTCTCCTACTTTCCTAATTTAAACCGAAATCGAAAGTGCGAATTTTGGTTCCCACACCCGCCGGCTTCCTCCTTCGTGAAGGTGATTGAGCAATTCTGATCATCTCGGGTAGGAGACCATGTAGGCCAGTTTGCGCTCGACTCCACCTTCCGCTGGTAAGCCTTGATGGCTGAAACCGTATCGTTGCAGAATTGCGATCCTCCAATGATCATGTTGACTCTGCGACGATTGTTATCGTTCCCCTTGTTGTCTGGCCTCCTGCCGCGTTTATCCCCAGATTGGTTTCTTTGAGGAGATCTCTCCATGGGAGGATTTCTGTCCGGCTTCGAGGGGCGATCCATTTCCAGGATGAGATCTTTCACGCTGGTCACTTCCGAGAGCTCTCCAGCTAGTAGCTTCGCGGCCAGCCTTGCTCCCAAGACTTTGCAGTTAGTCGTGGAGTGTCCTCGGGACTGGTGGAACTCGCAGACGGTGTTTTCATCGTATCCTTGATTGCGAGTCCACGTATTACCCGTGGTTCGGCCCTGGTCTGAGCCGATCGCGTAATTGTGCACTCCTTGGAGATCTTCCCCCTCGTGATGGACGTACTTGTCGTTACGAGGGTTCTTCTTCTTCGTTTTTGGATCTGCATCTTTCGAGGTTGGTCTAGCCGACTTATGTTTTTGCTATAACACTTTCGTTTCTTCCTCGATCATGATGTAGTCCGTCGCCTTGTGGAGGGCTTCCTGGATCGTCCGCGGTTTGTCGAGGGATATCCATTTTCTGAATTTCGACTTGTACCCGAGCCCCTTTTGAGCGCGTTGATGGCCACCTTGTCGCTTATCCCGCTGACCCTGGACATTACCAACTTGAATCGGCTGATGAAATTGCGGAGAGGTTCGTCTTCCCTCTGGGACAGACTCCAGAGATCGACATCTGAAGTTTCTCTATCTATGAACATAGAGTATTGCTTGAGAAATTTCGATGCGAGCTGTCGGAAACTTCCGATAGAGTTTTGCTTAAGGCGCTCGAACCATTCGAGGGCTACTCCTTCTAGATTCTCGACGAACAGGCGGCAGTAGCCGGCATCTTTTTCGCCGTCCTTCAGCCTCGCTCTTCCCATCGTGATGTGGAAAGCCTGAAGGTGCGCTCTTGGATCAATCGTACCATCATACTTCGGTACTTTGATTTTTTCCTGGATCGGATACCCTAATATCTGAGATGCGAGTGGCGAAGGGGGTCTTCTGAGCCCCTTCCAGCAGCCTGTCAATTTCGGGGGCCGCGCTGGTAGCGTGATGGATTTGGGATTTTCCGGCTCTTACTTCTACCGCAGTCTTGGTGATATAGTCGCGAAGATTGCGGATATCCGACGTCTCGCCAGCAGATTTTCGTGCATGTCGGCGTTTACTGCGAGTGAGCTCGGTTTGCTTTTCAGCCATCTCTTCTTGTTCGTTCCAATAGAGGATTTCCTCCTATTCTGTCATTGGTTTGTCGAACGGAGAGATTTCTCGAGCGAATCGGCTTCTGGTCCTCCTTGGATGTCTGTCGACGTCCTCATCAGTATCGTTGGAGACATCGCTAGGATCCAGGTCGACTTGCTCGACTCCGTTGTCCTCCGAAGCCTAAGCGGGAGGCAGAGGACTTTCAGGGTTTCCCTTTTCGATGGGAGATTTCTCGCTAGGGTTTTGACCCAAAGTTCGTTCCTGCGCGGCTCCAGGCCTGTCAAGTGGGGTTACGAAGTCGAGTCTTTTCCCGCGGACTTTAGTGGTTCCGCGGGGACGGATTTCTCGAGTCCTTGCCGTTAAAGTTTCAACTTGTTTGGTCAAGGTGCTCACGAGCTTATCCTGTTCTTCCGACCTTTTTTTGTAGGTGGCGAACATCTTTTTAAACTCCTCGAGCGCCGCGGCGTTGGCTGGTGCGTTGGCCACGGATACGTCTGCTTCGGGAGTGTGGAGGTCAGTGCCACTGCTTCCGTTAAGAGGAGTCTGCACGTTATCCGCGTCGTCAGTTGACATGTCTGGTTGAGTGTGATGTGGTTGAGAGTTAGATTGATCCGTACCCCCCCTCCTTCTAGCGCCAAACTGTGGGAACCAAAATTCGCACTGTCGATTTCCATTTAAATAAGGAAAACTAGGAAAACCCTAATTTCCCAGAGGTCTCGGATATCTGCTACTACCACGCGCCAAGCAATCAGAACACAAGAATAACAACGATAAAGTATAAGAAATCGAAAAGAGAGCAAAGTAGATCTTATTCCGAATTGGCGTTTGAGCGTTACAACAAGGTAAGAGCTTGGGCTACGAGAGCTGTCGGCGAGATTCCTAGTTCTAAAAACCTAAGACGGCAATAACCTAGTTGAGTCGCAGCTCGAATAACAAAAACGAAAATATGCCTAAATCGCTCTAAGTGCGAAGTTTCCTCTAAAAAAGTCTCCCTCATGCCTCTCGCCTATGACTCCTTATATACTGGCTCCTAGGACGGTTTACGCTTTTCCTCTTCTGTCCTTAAGCCGCCATAGCATAAAAATGAATTTTTTCCGATCTTTGTAATTATCTTCAAAATTTTGTATTTATCCGCGGAAACTTGACATTTATCTTTCCTTGCAAACCAAGCGTAAACCGTCATGCGGCTTACGGGATGTTGGTTAAAAAATCGCAAGTTGGGCCTCGAGTCATGTCGTAGGTCCCTTTGGGCCGTCTTCTGACTTGAAGCGTTTTATTATGGCTTCTTTCGATAAAGAACGATCTTTCCACGATTTTTACCGTAAAGTTTGATCGATGACTTAGAATGGCGGGAAACATGAAATGGGTTCGCTACGGTCTTCGGGAGATAGCATCGAAGGGTAGACGAAAATGCATGGACTAATGTCGTATCGACGTTTCGGAAGAGCTCGGTCGCTACGTAGCGACCGAGCGGAACACGCGTTCGGTCGCTGCGTAGCAACCCTTTTCGAGCTCTTGTTTGATGTATAGTGTTTCCTCGGCAAAGCTTTTCGTAAGGAAGAATCTATTTCGAAAAAGTATTTGTCGAAGAAAGTTTTTCGTTTTTTTCTTCGGGAATTTGGACGTTAACTTCGTCGTAACCGTTTTCGACCCCAACAACAGGCTTTCTTAGTAGAGGATGCAGATGTTGTAGATAAAGAGGGTAGAGCAAAAGTAGAGGAGGATGTGAACTTCATTAGTGGAACTAGATTCCAGGGTTCTGGAAACCAGAGTGGGAACATAAACTTCTATGGTAATGAACAGAGGAGTAACTTCAACCAGAGTTCGCAGTACCAGAAGCCCTACAACAACAACTACAACAGCAACATGAGTTATGGAAACTCATCTTACCAGAAGCCACAACAACCTACTCATGAGAGCAAGATTGAAGCAATGCTTGATAGGGTTCTTAAAGGACAACAGAGCATGACGGTGGACTTCAATGGGAAGATTGATTTTGTCTACAACAACTTGAATACAAAGTTTGAGACTTTGAGCACTCATGTGAAGAAGCTGGAGATGAAGGTAGTTCAGACAATAGAAGCTGTTGAGAGGCAAGAAGCCTAAACAAAGGGGGTAGGAGATGATGTAATGAAGCCCCACGTGAATGCCATCATAGATGGTGATTTCTGGCAAGTGGTGAAGCATGAGAAGCTGAAAGAAAGAGATTTCGAAGTAGAGAGTTCGATGAGTTTCGGCGGATCGCATTGGTGTCGATCGACGTCAGACTTCTAACATCGATCGACGGACTTCAACCAGAACCGATCGATGTTGGGTTCAAAATCGGTCACGGTGGAATCAATGTCTAAAAGTCCCCGAAAAAAATTTCTCGCAATAAAAAATTAGTATAATTTTTATTGAAAATGTTATACGACGATTTCTTGATATATTTTATCGATAACAAGAAGCAAACATTGTTGGGGTCAAAAACAGTTATCTCAAAATAAACGTCCAAATATTGCGTTTCTGTGCGAAAGCTTTCTTGACACACTCTCGACAACCGTTCCTGAGCAAAAGACTCGAGAGAAATGGATCACGGAACCAAACACTCAGTCCAACTCGTTCGTTCAGACCTTTTGAGGTGCAGAACTGCACAGACGTGTTGGTTATTTAGCTATGGATGAAGACCTTCACATGGTTTGATTGAGCCCATCTTTTGACATAAAATAGAGCTTTGAGTTAGCTTTTCAATGCCACCTGTCTGAGGTCAATCAGCATCCTGTAGCATAAGTTATGCCCGTTTTATTGAATGGTGGACAGAGCACACCGTCCAGCTCGGCGGATGGAAGAGCTGGATCGACCAAACGACCAGCTCGGCGGATGGACGAGCTGGATCGACCAAACGACCTGGTCGGCCATCCGCCAAGCTGAACCAATCCAGCTCGGCAGATGGCCGAGCTGGATCGAGCATGCGACCAGCTCGGCCATCCGCCGAGCTGAACCAGTCCAGCTTGGCGGATGGCCAAACTGGATCGAACACGCGACCAGCTCGGCCATCCGCCAAGCTGGGCAAGTCCAGTTCGGCGGATGGCCGAGCTGGATCGAACACGCGACCAGCTCGGCCATCCGCCGAGCTGGACCAGTCCAGTTCAGCTCTCATTGGTCTACTATGCGGTGAGGAGCCTGGTTCACATGGAGGGTATAGAAGAGCCAGACGATGACACGTGGCCCAACCTCAGAGCCCTCTTTGCTGAGCACCTCGTCAAGCTCAAGATAAAGCCGTTCCAGACATCGGGAATGAAGAAGGAGACGGTCAAGAGTCTGCTTACACCGATCTTTAGGCACTGCGGGATACCGTTAGATGAGGTTGCGGTTGATGACCAGCTCGTCTACATGGATGCAGCACACCTCACGGACTTCTCAGGGGGACTCGTAAGCATCCAGTTTCACCCCGATCAGCACCTCCTCTGTGCCCCATCGACCATGCCGCGCCGCTACACCGTACATCGAGCTGGAGGACCTCAGCAGGAGCAGCCAGGGCCAGCACTTCCACCATTCCCACCAATGCCAGACATGTGTACACACCCTGAGGGAGATTTCCAGTGCGTCGTAGTTGATGCTCTCACCGCCATCTGGGCTCGAATATCAAGATGCCGCTGTTCGACTGGCGAGTGTGGGAGCCAGCTCACCATCAGCCGCAGGAGCATCACTCCAGTGCAGGGACGACTCCGAGACCACCGACGAGACCACTGATGAGGACTAGTCCTCATATTTCTATCCCTATCTACTTATGTTTTCTTTTGATATTGTACTATGAGGATTTCTTGTCGGATTTATTCTATTATGTTATGACTGGAGTTTATCTATTGCTGATCTTGTATGTGTTTGGATTGTCTAACAGAGCTAACCTCGCTGACTGATACTCATATTGTGATGAGTTGGACCTTTCAACACGCTGTAGCACGCACTGAAATTTTATGTCTACGTGTCATCGATCGAAGAAGAGGGGCTTACGTCGATCGACTAACAGGTGCTTATGTCGATCGATAAAGAGGTACTTCTTTCGATCGACATAGGGGTACGATCATTTTTTCTCTTGGCTAACATCTAACTTAGTAATTATGATTTATTCTCTAACCAATCTTAGATTGAATATCACTGGGGACAATGAAATTTAAATCTGGGGGAGGTATTTACTGATACTAGTTTGCTACTTAATTCTTACTAGAATGTTTTCTAACAATGTTTTCTAAAAGAATTTTATCGAGTCAAGAAGGGGACAATGAACTTCTTTAAATTTTTACTTGTTATCTAACCACTCTATATCGCTACTCTTAGACTTACTGACTGCAGAAAGTACTAGAGATAATAAAGTGGATCAACCTGCAACTATGACTACACTTGATGAGAATGTTTGAAGGAACCAATGCTGACCATCGACCTAACCTGACTCAACTGCTTGTCTTGGGGCTTGGTATACATGAGATCAGATTCTTCAAACAAGTCTGGAAGGTACAACCTTGTGTAGATTTATCACCCTCTCTATTTCTATTTCAAAATATACATATAAAAAAATATATAACATATATATATATATAATAATAATATATAATATCATAGATAATAAATTAGGAAAAGAATTCGAACATGACTTGGTGGCTACAACCATTAAGGCTTGATTCATAAGAATTCTATAGGTAAAGAATTAGAACATGACTTGGTGGCTACAACCATTAAGGCTTGATTCATAAAAAATCCTAGGATATAGGTCAAAAAGAAGTAAACATGATTTGGTGGCTAAAACCATTAAAGCTTGATTCATAGAAGCATGTCCAATCTTGGTCAATGATCTTGCAATAAGCAGACTTTGACTGAGAGATAAATTAGTAGAGAAAGAGAGGAAACAAACTCTTGTTTACCTGCAGGTCCAAATACTTGTTTGAACATCATTGCATCCTGTGATCGATACTCCCAAAGTAAAGCTTACACTTTTATTTATGCAAGAAATTAAGTTAGTAGAGGAGAAAGTAAGATAAGATCTCTTGAGTTGTTGGCTAGATGAATTTGGTTGCTATACTAGGATATTGTATGATGTGCTTCTAAAGTTAGGTTGACATTGATGTGGTTAGCAACATTATAGAAGTGATGATTCTAAGTTTTAAATCTGTGAGTCCCCGTTGTTTCCAAACCTCTCTCAGAGAGACTGCTCTTGTATGTTTTGCTTGAGGACAAGCAAAAGAGTAACTCTGGGGGAGTTCATAAGCCATGAATTTTACCCACTTTTAGCCATGGTTTATATAGGTTTCAGAGTCTTTTATATGTATTCGGACCCTTATTAGGGTAATTACAGGTTCAAGTACTTACTTGAGGAAAATGATGTAATTGGGGCAATTTGGAAACTTTAAAGAGCTTTGCTGGAACAAAGAAAGAGTCGATTATTGAGTCAGAATGTCGACCGACGATCACCAACAATAATCGATCAACAGTAGTCTAGACGATTGGGAGAATGACTACTACAATCCCACCCTGGCAGTACACACTGCGACACCTTCAGCCAGAGCTACTCTGCATACAGAGGAGTATGATGAGGATTATGAGGAGGAACGAGCTACAGAGTATAGAGTAATCCGTACAGAGGAAGATAGACTTCTCCACCATTCCTATCGGACAAGGAATGCGACGTCGATCGACAGAACCGTCCCAACATCGATCGAAACTCATCATCACCAGACAAACCATAAACGAGCATCGACTGGCATTTCATACTACACATTGGTCGTCGATGGAGTCGACCGTGCACAAGAAGGAAATTATTCAATTGGCAGTTGGGCAGATGATCACTCAGTTGGGCAGATGATCACTATCACGAGCTATGCAGTAGAAACAGTAGTACATGAACCAGGAGCTGAAAATATCTTCATGCAACAATGCAACATTCCAGAGCACCAGCAGAAAGTTACAAACGAGTTCAATGACACAGCTAATAGAGTAGATGGTCGTTTCAAGCCGAAGTATCAACAACATACTCGACCATCGATGTCGATCGATGTTCGATCGACATATACCCCGAGTTTGGAAAAAGAGCCTATGACTGTGATCGAACTAGGAGATTCCACTAGGAGGAGAAGGATGAGTATGGAGCCTACATAGATGATCATGGACATGCCCGAGATGTAGATGGACACATCATCCGTGTATCGAAGGATGATATCAGAAATCTTCTGGAAAGAACTTCAATGGACGAGCACATCTACCTACGTCTTCCAGAACATGCTAGGTCATTCACACAGACCAAGCTAGTACCAGACTTGACTTTTATCTTCTCCCTTCATACAACATCAATTTTTATAAAAGGGTTCAAATTACTCGTATAGTCGAGGCAGCAAAGGTGTTAAGTTAAATGTTGCTGTTTTATACGATCAATTTGAATTCATACGAGAAAACAAGTCTTTGCGGTTTTTATCGTAAAGTTCCAATGGTAAATCCAATCGAGCCGAAACAAAAGACGTTTTGATCGAGATTCGAAGGAGAATGCAAAGATGGAGGTAAGGGCTAGTAGGATGCCCAAGAGGGCAAGTAGGAGCAAGCCAAGGAGTTTAGGCGAGTCTTACTTGCTTTCATCGTAAAATCTCAACGGAAACTTTGATTGAGACGAAATGAAAAGTGTTTAGATCAGGATTCAAAGAAGAACGCAAACAAGGAGCCTTTGGGGGCTTGTCCAACTGTCCAACACCCTAAATGGGCGAGTTAGACGACTCGTTCGGCGAGTTGGATCAACAAGCAAGTCCTCCAACTTGTTTTTATCGCAAAATCTCAACGGAAACTCCGATTGAGACGAAAGGAAAAGCGTTTCAATCGGAATTCAAAAGAGAACGCAAAGAAGGAGCCCTTGAGGGCTGGTCAACTTTCCCATTTGGTGAGTTGGATGGGTCTAACTCGCCAAATGAGCATTTTGAACGAGTCGTTCGGTCCAACTCGCCGAACGGGCGGGTTGGACGACTCGTTCGGTCCAACTCGCCGAACAGGCGAGTTGGATGGTTTGATTTGTCCAACTTGAGTTTTGATGGTACGTTGATGCGGTCGTTTCGTAAATGCTATTAATTTTATTCGACGAAAGTCGTATCGTAACGTACTGACTTGTTTCACTTTTGCGAACGATGTTCCATAAAACATTGTCGAGCTTTAATTTTATGAAAGTTATTCCGCAAAACGTCATGAGTTTAGTTTTACGAAAGTTGTTTCATAAAATATTGTTAAGCTTTATTTTACGAAAGTTATTCCACAAACTGTTATGAGTTTAGTTTTACGAAAACTGTTTTGTAAACATGTTTTCGAGTTCGGCTGTAGAAGAGTCCTTTTTGGAAAAGTGATGTTTTGCGGCTCTTCCGAAACTTTAGTTTATGGGTTCAAGTATCAGAAACTTTGGCTGTGACGAGTTATTATTGCGGTCAAGCTTCATTGGAAATTTCCTCATTTCCCTAAGATCGATCCGAGGGAGTATTGAGTTGTTTTTCCGAAATAAGCATGGTAGGCAAGTATCGAGAATTCGCTGAATATGTTACTATATAATCAAAGCTTGAGTTTTTACGAAATCTTAGGTTTTAGAAGACGTTCAGCAGTGAGGAATACGATCTTCTATCTTGCTTAGTTTAGTCTTCGTCAGCCGTTTTAGGTTTCTAGTGATTCAGTAGGGATCAACTTCGTTTCTCCGAAAATTATTCGAAAGAAATACAACAGTGGGGAATTGGCAACTCGATTTGCCGTTCTTCTATTTCCTCGAGTAACCTAGATTTTTTCCGCGACTTCGGGAAGTCGAAGTGATTTCTCAGAAGGATTTTACGGAAGTTATTTTGGAAAACGTTCAGCGGTGAGTTACGAACCCGATTTGCTGTGCTTCCTTTTTCCGCGAGTAACCTAAGGTTTTTCCGACGTCTTGAGGAGAACAAAATTTTATTTTTCCGAAAAGTTCTCGGAAAACGTCTTTTGCTCAAACTCTTATGCGCTGAGATTTCTCCAACTCGGTAATGAGACAAGTTTTGCGGGGTTTAGAGTAATCCGTACCCCCTCTCCTTCTAGCGCCAAATTGTGGGAACCAAAATTCACACCGTCGATTTTCGTAATCATCACTTTCCTCCAAATCATCACTTTCCTCCAAATCACTCCTGATCCTATAAATATTCTAAATAGACTCTATAATATAATAACTAGTAGTTAAAACACTTATAAACCGTGGATAAAAGTGGGTCAAATCCATGGTCTATCACCAACTCTTCATATGGGCGAGTTGGACGGTATGATCGGTCCAACTCGCCAAATGGGCGAGTTGGACAATGTGGTCGGTCAAACTCGCCCATTTGACGAGTTAGACGGTGTGATTGGTCCAACTCGCCCATTTGGCGAGTTGGTGATAGACCACGGATTTGACCCACTTTTATCCACGGTTTATAAGTGTTTTAACTACTAGTTATTATATTATAGAATCTATTTAAAATATTTATAGGATCAGGAGTGATTTGGAGGAAAGTGATGATTTTGGAGCATTTTGGAGATATTTGGAGTAAGCACCCGAGATGACCATCGAGCTCGACCATCAGTTGACATTGTAGAGGAATAATCGATCGATGTACACATCTTGACATCGATCGACAAAGAAGCGTGCAGAAAGCCCGTTTGGTCACAGCCGACTTAGAGCCCAAGTCTTCACCAATTTACAAGATTACCCCTGGTAAGTTTTGCCAACATGTTAGACGCAAAGTGTGCTTTCTTGTTTTACTATTTTCACAGCAAAGGTTTTCTAGGATTATTAGTAGATTGGAGAGAAGATCCAGAGAGATTTTTAATTGGAACACCAATTTTATCTATCTATTTATTTATGCAGTTTTTATACCTTATTGATGTTATGAATTGCTTAGCCATGTCTGAGTAGTTTTCTTGTTAGATTTTAGGGTTTAAATAGGTTATGAGGGATTAGCCCCAACTTTAGATTTTTAAGTTGTGATATTCATCATTAGGATTGTCATTAATGCCTGTTTCTAGATTAGCTACCTAGAACTTGCCCTAGGAATTGTAGACATAAGCGATAGCTTGCATCTCACCCTGAATCCATCCTACCTGAGCTAAGACTTGCTAGAATAAGCGAGAGCTGATCTAGAAACCTTAGTGAGCATATTCAATCTGTGCATTAACGCTTGACCAAGCACGTCGATCGATATTCCTGTCGAATAATCGGTCGATGTTTAAACAAGTGTATCGATCGATATTCCTATAGAATAATCGATCGACGTTGGTCAATAGACAAACCTAGAAAGCGAAAACCTAAGGGTTTGTTATCAAGTGTTGAGCTCTATAATATCATGCATACAACTTATTAGGCATCTGTAGGATTATAATCCTGATTTCTGGAATAAAAACCCTAAGTCTAGCTATTTCCAGTAAAGTACCAAAACCCCAATCAATCAATCGGGCAATTACTTGCTCACAAACTTGCAACTTTACATTTAAAACATTAAAACAAACTAGCTTAACAAATCTGATTAGATTTATTAGGTTCCCTAGCTCCTTATGGATTCGATCGCTAAGTACTACAATTGAACTTCTTATTTGAGAGAGTAATTCACTCCTTAGGGTTATTTAAGTGATATCAGTTGGACAATGTGGTTGGCCAACTCGCCCATTTGACTAGTTGGACGTTGTGATCGGTCCAACTCGCCCATTTGGCGAGTTGGACAATGTGGTCGGTCCAACTCGAACGTTTGGCGAGTTGAACGGTGCGTTCTTTAGTAAAACATGCATAACTTCTGCTACAAGATGCTGATTGACCTCAGACTGGTGGAATTAGAAAGCTAAATTAAATCTCTATATTGTATCAAACGATGGGCTCAACCAAACCATGGGAAGGTTTTCATCTATAGCTAAACATCTGACGCGTCTATGCTGTTCTGCACCTCAAAAGGTCTGAAAGAACAAGTTGGACAGTTTGTTTGGTTCTGTGATCCATTTCTTTCGAGTCTTTTACTCAGGAACTTTTGTCGAGAGTGTGTTGACAGAGCTTTCGTACAGAAACGCAATTTTTAGACGTTTATTTCGAGATAACCGTTTTTGACCCAACAATGTTTGCTTCTTGTTGTCGGTAAAATAATTCTAGAACGTCGTACAACCTTTTCAATAAAAATTATACGAAATTTATATTGCGAGAAATATTTTCCAGGGACTTTTAGACATTGATTCTGTCGTAACCGATTTTTACCCTAACAATGAAGATGACTTCCAGATGAAGCTTGATGGTGTCTACTACCCACTGAATGATAACATCAGGTTGTTGACTACATGCATGGAGGAGATGAGGCAAGACATAGCCAGAATGCAGACACAGCGTGCGGCCGAAGCAACTACACCAACATCGATCGGCAGAAACCTTTCAACATCGATCGACGATGCCCTGTCACCATCAAATCCGATGAAGTCTCAACCAGATTCTTACACCAGAGCAGAGATTGATCAGATGGTAGAAGAGATCTTTAAAACTCTGGGAGCAGCAGAAGAGAGGCTTGATAAGATATGTGATGACATCTATTTCCCATGGGACATCACCATCATTTCTTTGACTTCCAGACATAAGCAATGCAGAGGGAGATATTAGAGATTCAGAGATACATCGCTCATCGACCAGAAGCATCGACATCGATCGACAGACGAATCAACATATCGACCGACAGTTATAGAAGGACATCGATCGACGAAGCCACACCAACAGACCGAGGACATCTAGTAACAAAGGTGACTTAAGACATTTCTGATGTTAACAACCATGGAAAGGAGATCTCAGATGACATATACGCCATACTTGTGAGACATCAGTTCGAACTTGAATGTCTTGGAGACAGATTGCAGAAGATAGAGAATGCAACTGCAACTATGAATGACAAATGGCACAGAGGAGACAAAGCAATGAGATACTTCATTGGTACATGTTTCAACAAGAGCAGAGAAGAGATGGAGAATTGCTTCCCAGCAAGTGCCAGCTTTCCACATTACTAGGCGAATCACCTCCAAAGTCAAGCTAAATGACTATAACAAAGCGCTGAATGGGAGGCAACCCACTATTTGGTAATTTCTAATTTGTTTTTATTAGTTTAGTACTTATGTTAGTTTTAAAATTTTTGCAGGTTATAAAAAAAAAGATCCAAGTAGACGATTGCCCATAATATCAACCGATGACTCTGCCGACATCGATCAATAGAACATCACCTGCCGCGACCGATGACAACATCTTTACATCGATCGACATCTATTCCGGTCTGGTATGTCGTTCTAACTCGTTACACTGAGTCCTTATGCTTTAGTTATCACCATAACTCCGATTGAATTTACACTAGGACAATGTAGTTTAAGTCTGAGGGGAAGTTTACTGATATTAGTTGATTTCATGAGTCTTATTAAATGTTTTCAAAAATAAGTTTTTATTGACTCCAGAAGGGGAAAATGAACTTATTGATTTTGCCTATCATCTAACCACACCATTCTAGACTTACTAGTTGCATATAACACTAATAATACCAAAGTGGATCAACCTGTCAACTATGTTACACTTGCTGAGAATGTTTGAAGGAACCAAAGCTGACCTCCAACCTAATTGTCTTGGGGCTTGGTATACATGGGATCAGATTCTTCAAACAAGCTTGGAAGGTAAAGCCTTGTGTAGATTTATCACCCTCTCTCTCTCTATTTCGAAATATAGATAAATAAATAAATATATATATATATTTATATTATATATATATATATAATATATAAATATAGAGGATAAATTAGGAAAGGAATTCGAACATGACTTGGTGGTTACAACCATTAAGGCTTGATTCATAAGAATTCTATAGGCACAAGATTAGAACATGACTTGGTGGCTACAACCATTAAGACTTGATTCACAAATAATCCTAGGATATAGTTCAAAAACAAGTGAATTGGATTTGGTGGCTAAAATCATTAAAGCTTGATTCATGGAAGCCTGTCCAATCTTGGTTAATGATCTTGCAATATAAGCAGACTTTGACCAAGAGAGAAATTAGTAGAGAGAGAGTAAAGGAACTCTTATTTACCTGCAGGTCCAGATACTTGTTTGGGCATCCTTGCATCATGTGATCGATACCCCCAAGGTAAAGCCTACACTTTTATTTATGCAAGAATTGAGGTTGGTAGAGGGGATTGTCAGACAAGATTTGCTAAGTTGTTGATTAGGAGAATTTGGTTGCTAGACTAGGATATGGTATAGTGTGCTTCTGAGACTAGGATTTCCTAAGGTGATGATTATGAGTTTTAAATCTGTGAGTCCCTACTGTTTTCAAACCTCTTTCAGAGAGACTGAATGTATGTTTTGCTTGAGGATAAGCAAAAGGGTAAGTTTGGGAGAGTTGATAGGCCATGTATTTTACCCACTTTTAATAACTAATTATTATGTTTTAGAGTCTATTTAGTATATTTATAGGATCAGGAGTGATTTGGAAGAAAGTGATGATTTTGGAGCATTTTGGAGATAGTTGGAGAAAGCATCCGAGCTGACAATCGAGCAAGACCAAGGGTCGAGATTCAGAAACAATAATAGATCGATGCACATCCTGTGACATCGATCGACACCAAAGCGCGTAGAAGCCTGTTTGGTTCCAGCCGACTTAGAGACCAAGACTTCACCAATTTACAAGAATACCCCTAACGAGTTTTAACCTAATATTTTTTAGCTTGGCAACATGTTAGCGGCAAAGTGTGTTTTTTTGTTTTCTATTTTCATAGAAAAGTTTTTCTGGGATTTTAGTAGAGTTGGAGAGAAGATCCAAAGAGATTTGTGATTGGAACTCCATTAATATCTATCTATATCTATGCAGTTTTTATACCTAATTGCTGTTATGAATTGCTTAGCCATGTCTGAGTAGTTCTATTGTTAAGTTTAAGGTTTAGATAAGTTATGAGGGATTAGCCCCAACTATAAATTGCTAAGTTGTGATATTCATCATTAAGATTGTCATTAATGCATGTTTCTAGTTTAGCTAGCTAGAACTTGCCCTACGAATTGTAGACTCAAGTCATCACTTGCATCTCACCCTGAATCCGTCCTAATTGAGCTAGGATTGCTAGAGTAACGCGGAAGCTGATCTAGGAAGCCTAGTGAGCATAATTCAACCCACGCGTAAAGCTTGACTAAAGACGCGTCGATCGATATTCCTATAGAATAATCGATAGACGGTACAACAAGTGTATTGATCGATATTCCTCCAGAATCATCAGTCGACACTTATAATCTTGTCAATAGACAAACCTAGAAGGAGAACGCCGATCGGTTTGTTTATAAGGTTTGAGCTCTATAATATCATGCATACAACTTGGTAGGCATCTGTAGGATAATAATCCTGATTACCTGAATAGAAACCCTAAGTCTAGCTATTTCATCTAAGTACCAAAACCACAAATCAAATCAATCGAGCAACTGCCTTGCTCACAAACCTGCTATTTACATTTAATCATAATCAACCTCGCTTAATCACTCTGATTAGATTTATTAGGTTCCCTAGCTCCTCGTGGATTCGATCCCTAAGTACTACAACTGAACCTCTTATTTGATAGAGTAATTCACTCCTTAGGGTAATTTGAGTGAGATCAAATTTGAGAGGGACAATCCGCAGAAAGATGATCCATCACCCGACCCTCAGACAACAACATCGAGCGACGGGTCGACAGAAGAATCGATGGACACGCTGATACCAATATCGATCAACGCCAACCTGCCGGAAGCAGGTAAGTATGTTCGTACCTATTTCAATAATGGAAAAGTAGTTCTAGGAGATCAAAAAGGTCGAGTATGCAACGCATCAAACCAAATAAACTATAGACATAGGGTTGCAATTCCTATTGGAATAGCTGTTGTTTTGAATGTTGGATCGGAGCATCACCGAACGCTCGGAGATTGCAACAGACCTGACCGGTTCTACACTAACAGGTCTGTGATTTGTCCACCAGCAATTCAAAGAAAAGACTTTGAATTCAAACCCAAAAATTTCTCTCTAGTAGGTCAGCACCCCTTTCATGGCTTTCTCATGAAAACCCGATAGACCATATCGAAGCACTTGAGGAATTTGTGTCTAACATCAAAGTGCATGGAGTCTCTGAAGACTACCTATTTTGCAAACACTTCCCGCACTCCCTTGCTGGAGATGCGACTCACTGGCTGAAACAATTGCAGCTAGGATCTTTGACTTGCTGGAGTAATATCAGAAGCTTTTTCCTCAACAACTTCTTCGATGATGCACAAACCGAGGAATTTAGGAATAAGATCTATAATTTTTCTCAAGGCACTACTGAAGCTTTTAAGGCTTCTTGGATGAGATTCAGAGCCTACCAGCAAGACTGCCCACACCATGGGTTTTCCGAAATCTAGCTACATAATATCTTCTTTAGAGGTCTCGACTGGACATACCAAGCGATTTTGGACTCTGCGAGTCAAGGGAACTTCAAAAGCAGGAGCCCTGAAGAAGCTACGAGGGTCATTGGAAATGTGGTGAATAGCACTAGTGCCAAGAAGATTGATCTTGAGAGGAGGAAGATGGCCGAGAATTCGAATGGAGATCGGATATATGAGGTGGAAGAAACGTCAGATTCATTTAATGCTTTTGTGATTGGAGATGAGAAAGTTTGGTCTACCGATGAGAGTCAGACTTTTCTACGTGAAGGAGATGAAGAAGAGCATGTATACCTCATCGGTGAGACTGGCTTTCGCAAACAAAGACTTGCCGATCAGCAGCGAAACATGAGCTTCACAAGAACCTACAAGGCAAAACAGACTCATAAGGGCAAGCTGGAATCTATGATGGGACAAGTTCTAAAAGGCCAGCAGAAAATAAGTGCGGTTCTCGATGTAAAATTGGATTATGTGTATTCTGAGTTACATGATAAGTTTGAAACTTTGAGTGACCATGTTAAGAAATTGGATAGCGAAGTTGCGCATAATGCTGGGTTTGTCAGAAGGGATGAAGGATTCCTTCCTGGAAGAACTGACACCAACCCGAGACGTCAAGTTAGTGCTGTGTTACTAAGAAGCGGAAAACGCCTTACCCCAAGCACTGTAGAAATAACTTCTTCAGAAAAACCGACTGAAGATGAGAAGGCAAAGATTAACCTCGATGAAGAAGAGGAGGAGTCAAAAGAAGATGTGGAAATCTATCGACAAGAAGGGAATAATGTCGATCGACCGACTATGATAAATATCGATCGACAAACTGGAAACAATGTCGATCGATACTCGATTCCTGCCAAACCAGCAGTAGAGAGAGTGTATAGGACTTTACCCCATTTCCTCTCAACAAGTCACAGACTAAGCGAGAATTGGAGTAACCGATTTGAAAGAAAGCATTTAAAAAAATCACGGTCGAGATGCCACTCAGTAACGCTGTTCAGATTTCTTCCCCAATCAAGAAGTACGTGAAAGATATGGTGACCACAGGTTTCCAGCCATCAGAAGAGAGTGTGATGATGGTTTCTCAGCAAGTAAGCGCTATGATTCATGAAAGAATCCCAATTAAACAACCAGACCCTGGTAGTTTTGTTTTGGATTGCAACATCCACAATGAGCGGTTTCAGGGATCTCTCTGTGATCTAGGCTCCTGTGTGAACTTAATACCTTATTTCTTTGCAGTAGCCCTCGGGTTAACTCAATTCAAGCCCACAAATATTACTCTCGTTTTAGCTGATAGATCTGTTAGGATTCCAAAAGGTATTCTGGAAGACGTGCCCATAAGGATAAATGAATTTCATATACCTACAGATTTTGTAGTGCTGATGTATGGGCATTAACCTAAGGACCCCCTTATTTTGAGAAGACCAATCTTGGCCAGAGCCGGTGCGATCATTGATGTTAGGACAGAGCGTATATGTCTGAACATCGGAGATTTATCAATGAATTTTAACATGGAAAATCTGGTCAAGAAACCTTTGATCGATGGCCAAACTTTCTTTGTTGATGACTTATCCGAGGAAGTTGACCAATCTTTCATGGATATGTATTCTAACAATCCTTCAGAAAGATCTCTCACAGCTCCTGAAAGCAACATTTTTGGTATAAATGACCGAGCTTCAGAATATGCCAGATTCCATCCAATGTCGCAGATGTTTCAGACACAGCAACAACAATTCTCATGCATCAGACAGCTGGGGTTCGAAAAAAGTACCGAACGTTGAATTAAAACAACTTACAGCTGGACTCAAATATGCTTTCCTCTCACAGTGAATGTAAACCTATCTAGCGGAGAACTAACTTTGTTGCTAAATAAGCTGCGCAAGTATCGTAAAGCTCTTGGGTATTCTCTCGATGACATTCCCGGTATCTCGCCCAATTTATGCATGCATAGGATACACTTGGAAGACGAGTCAACATCATCCATTGAGTATCAGAGAAGACTAAACCCAAATCTAAAAGAGGTGGTTCAAAAAGAGATAATGAAACTGCTAGATGTAGGAATTATCTATCCAATTTCGGACAGCAACTAGGTCTGTCGTGTCCCCGATCCGAGATAGGATCGTTTGGGACGAACCATGGTGCGAGGAGACGCACCAGTCAGGTCATCAGACCTAAAGGCAAGCGTATCATGGCTCAAAGACATGGTTAAGGGTATCAGGAGGCTGAGACTTAAGCAGAACAAGGCGGAGAAAAGCTCAACAGAGCTGGACGAGTGATCCGGTAGCTGGGCAAGGCAATGGTCAAGCTCAGTTAGCTCGGGTAAACTTGATGGTTTGATGGTAGCTCAGTCAGTACAAATCATCTAGTGGAGCTGGATAGACTAGCTCACTCAGCTGGAGGTAGCTAGCAATCAGCGCAACTCAGTTGGGCTGAGTGTTAATGCCTGAGGCGGTTAGACGGTTACATGGGCGGTTATGGCGGCTTGGCTAGATAGTGTGGCTGTGGTGATTGGACGATCAGTCTAAGGGTCCAGGCCTTGGAGCCAGGCTTGGAATCGACAGGAACAGGAGCAGTTGGAGGCCGTTGGGGACCGGTTATGGGCAATTGATGGCGAAAGGATGCAAGAGAGAGAATGGCACATTTTCGGCCACAACACCGACAGCTTCGCCCCTTGGGCGGTTCCGACTCCCTCTCCCTATAAATACAAGGGCTTGGGGTCAGTTTTGGACACACAATTCCTTAGGGAAACCTCTGCCAAAATCGTGAGAGAGAATCCCAAAGAAAGATAGAGAGAGACCGGCGGTTGAGGAGGGAGAACCGTGGGAAGGCTTGGCTGTTCCGGTGAAGACTTGACCGTGGGAGACAAGGCTTGAGGAGATGGATACCAGACAGAGAGAAAAGGAGAAAGACAAGGAGAAGGAGATGGCGCCAGGAGAGAGAACACCTAAGGTCAGTGGTGTACACGGCAAGAAAACGGCCCAAGCTGGCGGTTGATCCGATCGGGCTTGTGGCTGGTTTCAGAACCGCTTACATCCATTCACTCTATCTCCTCTACATCACCTTCTCTTCTATATATTGTGTTGTATTTGGATTGATCAGACAGGGAATGATGTTGGCCGGTTCAGGAACAGAGTCCTTGGCTTTTGGCCGGACCGTCCATGATCGAGATCTAACACTTCTTGGCCGATTTGTTGGAAACCGATTATGGGAATCACTTAGTTAGGATTTATCAGGAATTATCATGAATTTTAATTAGGTTTTGGAGTTCATATGAAAAATGTCATTTTGGACAGAACCTAGTTCTTAAGGATCCGAACCATGCATGACTAGAGATTGATGTTAGGATATCGGATTGATTATTGATTGATGTGTATGGACTGGTTTCAGGATCTGACTTGGATCATGGTAAAGCTAAGGAATCTTGAAGACTCAGGCCACAGGAAGATGTGTGGCGTATGGGTAGACTCTGTTAGGAATGAACTTATGATAGCCTATTGTGCAAACTGAATGATTTGAACCTATGTATGAATCTCATTTGATATTAATACAATCGATTTGCCCCTTATGTTCATTCGGTTTACCTGGATTGTTTATGAACCTCAATTGAATTGAAATGAACTTAGAAATTATAGACTTAAAACCGTAATCAACTAGACATGAATAAGGAATGAGGGCCGCGGATCAGTTTGGGCCTAAGGGCCGGGATCGGGTCTTACAAGTTGGTATCAGAGCATGCTTGATTCTAGGATTTGTTTGGGGTTATGTGTTCACCACATGTCTGGCTGCTGAGTCTCACGGTTTGGTTGTTATGCTTTGATGTTTTGCTTAGTCTTAAGGATTGCATGAGGTTTATAAGTTTGGACTAACCTTGTGTGTTTTATCCTAAGGGTACAAAGCGGCTGGCGCATCCGGACAGGAAGCGGCGGATGGTGCTTATCCGACCCAAATTTTACCAGCTCAGACAGGTTTGGTTGACAATGAGACCGGAGAGCCTATGGTGCCGATCATTCCTACTGAGGTTCAGGTTGATGATGTTGATAATCAGCAGGAGCTGAGAGATGAGGATGGAGCTGAATCCTCCCATGCTGGAGAATAGGCTGGACTGGACAAAGGTGCGGATGAGTTGATTGAGCCGTCCATGAAGGACGTGTTGTCTGCGGTCCAGATGATGGGCTTGCAAGTGCTGGCTTTGACTAGGGCGTTCACTCGCTTAGTGAATTCCTCAGTAGGCCAGGTTACGCTAGCTCAGACGATAGCTCAGGCAACTCAGACGGCAACTCTGACAGCTCGGGTTGCAGCTCAGAAAGCTCGGGTTGCAGCTCAGACAGCTGCACGAGGAGCTCGGACAGCTGCGCAGACGGTCGAGGATCGAGCTGTGGATGATGTAGAGGTTATGGAGATTGATCCTCCAGCTCGACCAACTAGGCGAGTGGATTACCTCAGTGTGCTAGCTCACATATCAAAGCTAGGCACTAAGCAGTTCTCAGGGAGTGTTGATCCTATTGAGGCAGACGAGTGGAGGAGCCGGCTGGTTCGCAACTGCTCAACTCGTTTCCCTGAGGACAACAAGAAGAACATTGCGGTTCACTTCCTAGAAGGTGACACACACAACTGGTCGTTGGCTCTGGATAAGCGAACCAATAGAGCTATTGAACGCTTCTCAGACTTTGTAGTTGAGTTCAACCACAAGTACTTTCCACCTGAGGCGTGAGATCGCCTGGAGTCTAAGTTCTTGGACCTGGTCCTGGGTCGTAAGACAGTTCACGAGTATGAAGAGGAGCTCAACCGTCTCAGACGTTATGTGGGTAAGGAGCTGGAGAACGAGATAGTTCAGGTCCGTAGGTTCATCAGAGGCCTAAGGGTCAAACTCCGGACTTACTGCTCCGTCTTCACTTTCCACACAGTGTCCGAGCTGGTTGAGAGGATGGCCATGACCGAGACTAATCTCGCCGAGGAGGCCAAGCTGAAATCTTGGAGTCAGACGACCTCTAGTAATCACGGTGATGACCGGAAGCGCAAGAGGGATCATGCTGAGGAGGGTAAAACCTTAAGTGGTAGGCCTGAGTGTCCCAAGTGTGGGAGACACCACGGCGGCGAGTGCTGGAAGGCTATGGGAGCCTGTACCCATTGTGGTAAGATGGATCACTCAGCTCGGGACTGTCCAGGGCCGGAGTATGGTCGCAGACAGGGTCGAGTGGTGATTCCAGATGATGCCACTACTGTGGTAAGACGAGACACTTCCTTAGGGAATGTCCTAAGATGCTTGCGGAGCAGGGCAAGGGACGTGGTGAGGCTAGCAAGCTGAGCCAGAAGCGAGGCCAGACATCCACGCCGCGAGTCTATGAGCTGTCCAAGGACACGGACGCGGCTGGACCATTCAAGGCGATTACTGGTAATGAATCTTGACCTATGCTTTTTCAATTCAGTAGAATTGCATGGTACGGAACCTAGAACGGATTAGATACTTAGATTGGGTCTTTGTAGGGACCCTAAGTATTGGTGGTGTGGAAACACACGTACTTTTTGATACTGGGGCTACACATAGTTTTGTGATTCCAGAGTTAATCAGAAAGGGTTTGTTCCAGATTGGAACGGGGGATGATCCCTGCATAGTGAGTGCGGCCGGAGGGCAAGTCATGCATTCACTAGGGCTGGTAAGGGACGTCCCAGTGATGATCCTGGACAGGGTTATGCATGTGGATCTGGTTGTTGTCCGCAGAATCATGAGGTGATCTTAGGCATGGACTGACTTGGAAAGAATCGGGCCACCTTAGACTGTCATCGAGGAAGGGTGCAGTTTGAGAGTGGGTGTGGACCCCCGATCAAGTTCCAAGGTGTGTGTCCGACCTCTGGGAGCTTAGTGGTTTCAGCGATCTAAGTGGAAAGGATGCTTGCAAAGGGTTGTGAGGCTTATATAGCCACAATCACCACTAAGGAGGTCGTAGGGGGTGGTGATCCAGACGGGATTCCGCTGGTCAGAGAGTTTGAGGATGTGTTTCGGGTGCTATAGGGCATTCCCCCAGATAGGGCTGACCCGTTCATAATAGAACTGGAACCAGGGACGGCCCCATTCTCTAAAAGTTCCTATCGTATGGCTCCTGCCGAGATGGCCGAGCTAAAGAAACAACTTGAGGATTTGTTGGACAAAGGGTTTATACGCCCGAGTGTCTCGCCTTGGGGAGCACCAGTCCTGTTTGTTAAGAAAAAGGATGGTAGCTTTAGGCTGTGTATTGATTACCGAGGGTTGAATAGGGTGACTGTGAAGAACAAGTACCCATTACGTCGGATTGATGAGCTGTTGGATTAGCTCAAGGGAGCCAAGTGGTTTTCCAAGATTGATTTGGCCTTAGGGTATCATCAGATCCCAATTCAGCCCAATGATATACAGAAGACGACGTTTCGACCAGGTATGGCCACTACGAGTTTGTGGTTATGCCATTTGGTCTGACCAACGCCCCAACAACATTCATGAAGATGATGAATGGTATCTTTCGAGACTTTCTGGATGAATTTGTAATCATCTTCATAGATGACATACTAGTATATTCCAAAAACAAAGAAGACCATGAGAGGCATCTCAGGGCGGTGTTGGAACGGCTCAGGGAACAGAAGCTCTTTGCTAAGTTGAGCAAGTGCAGTTTCTGGCAGGGAAGTATTGGATTCCTTGGACACATTGTGTCGGATCAGGGCGTGTCCGTAGACCAGGAAAGATTAAGTATATACGGGACTGGCCACAACCTAAGAACGCTACTGAGGTTAGGAACTTCTTGGGATTGGCTGGTTATTACCGAAAGTTTGTCAAGGGGTTCGCGAGCCTGGCTCAGCCCATGACACAACTAACGGGAAAGGACGTGAAGTTCGCCCGGTCAGGAGGATGTGAGGAGAGCTTCTCCGCATTGAAGAACATGTTGATCTGTGCACCAGTCCTGGTCATGCCGGAGGCAGATCAGCCATATGTGGTGTACACGGACGCATCCATCACCGGATTGGGTTGTGTTCTGACTCAACATGGAAAGGTGATTTCTTATGCCTCCAGAAAACTGAGAAAGCATGAGGGTAATTACCCAACACACGACCTGGAGATGGCCGCCGTGGTATTCGCCCTAAGGATATGGAGATCGTATCTGTATGGAGCCCAAGTTCAGATCCTCACCGATCATAAGAGTCTTAAGTACATTTTCACTCAGTCTGAGTTGAATTTGAGACAAAGAAGATGGATGGAGTTCGTGGCTGACTATGATCTGGACATAGCTTACCATCCAGGTAAAGCTAATCTGGTGGCCGGCGCACTGAGTCGGAGACGGGCTGAAGTATCGGCCGACCAAGAAGCAGACGAACTAGAAGGGATGGTCCGGTCCTTGCGCCTCAACACATTGGTCAGTAGTGATGAACCTTTGGGGTTGGAGGCGGTGGATCAGGCCAATTTTCTTACTAGAATACAGCACGCCTAATCATATGACGAGAACTTGCAGAAGGTGGCTCTCAATGACAAGACTGAATACCAGACAACAGCAAATGGTACCATCTTGGTCAATGGGAGAGTCAGCGTTCCGAACAACAAGGAACTCAAGAGGAGATTATGAGACACGATCATAAGTCTAAGTTCTCGGTCCATCCAGGGCTGAACAACATGTAAAGGGACTTGAAACGGTATTACCATTGGGTAAGGATGAAAACAGATGTTGCTGAATGGGTGGCTAAGTGTCCAACTTGCCAGCTCGGGAAAGCTGAACATCAAGTGCCTAGTGGAATGCTTCAGAACCTCCCTATACCAGAGTGGAAATGGGACCACATCACCATGGACTTTGTAACCGGATTTCCTACGACCCGAAACCGGAAGGACGCGGTCTGGGTAGTGGTCGATCGGTTAACAAAGTCGGCTCAGTTCCTACCCATCCGAAAGGGAGATGGGGTCGATCAGATTGTTCGGATTTATCTGGACGAGATAGTACACTTGCATGGAGTGCCGACCAGTATTTTCTCAGATAGAGATCCTAGATTCACATCTTACTTCTGGCAGGCTTTTCAAAGGGCCTTACGAACAAGAGTGAATATGAGCAGATCCTATCATCCTCAGACGGATGGACAGTCAGAAAGAATGATACAAACACTGGAGGACATGCTCAGGGCAGTGGTCTTGGATTGGGGTGACTCTTGGGAAAAGCATTTACCCTTGGTCGAGTTTTCTTACAACAACAGCTTCCACACAAGCATTGGTATGTCACCATATGAGGCTTTGTATGGGCGACCTTGCAGGACACCACTATGCTGGACTCAAGAGGGGGAGCGTAGCATGTTGGGTCCTGAGATTGTTGAAGAGACTACTGAGAAGATACGGTTCTTAAAGGACAAAATGAAAGAAGCTCATGATTGCCAAAAGAGCTATGTAGACAAAGGGAGGAAACATCGTGAGTTTGAGGTCGATGACTTGGTCTATCTCAAGATGATAACATTAAAGGGAATGACCAGAGTTGCTGGAAGAAGGAAACTGGATCCTAGATACTTAGGTCTGCTCAGGATCATTGAAAGAGTTGGAGCCGTGGCTTACAAGTTGAATTTTCCATTGGCCATGAATGCATTCCATAATGTGTTTCATGTTTCTCAACTCCGCAAGTGCTTGACGGACCAGGACATTGTGTTGCCGGAGATTCCTAGAGATCTGGGCAAGAACCTGACCTTAGAAACAAGGCCGGTTCGAGTGGTAGATCGGACGGAGAAGGTAACAAGAACAAAGAAGGTTCCAATGATCAAGGTAGTATGGGAAATCAATGGCAAGGATGTTATCACTTGGGAAACGGAAGCAAGGATGAAGGCAGAGTATCCTGAGTGGTATGGACAGTTCGTTCAAGATGAAACACTAAGTGCAGATTCGAGGACGAATCCATTTCAAGTGGGAGAGACTCGTCATGTCGCCGATCCGAGATAGGATCGTCGGGGACGAGCCATGGTGCGAGGAGACGCACTAGTCAGGTCATCAAACCTAAAGACAAGCATATCATGGCTCAAAGACATGGTTAAGGGTATCAGGAGGCTGAGACTTAACCAGAACAAGGCGGAGACAAGCTCAACGGAGCTGGACGAATGATCCGGTAGCTGAGCAAGGCAATGGTCAAGCTCAGTTAGCTCGGGGAAGCTTGATGGTAGCTCAGTCAGTACACATCAGCTAGTGGAGCTGGATTGACTAGCTCACTCAGTTAGAGGTAGCTAGCAATCAGCTCAACTCAGCTGGGCTGAGTGTTCATGTCTGAAGTGGTTAGACGGTTACATGGGCGGTTATGGCGGCTTGGCTAGATGGTGTGGCCGTGGTGATTGGATGATTAGTCTAACGGTCCAGGCCTTGGAGCCAGGCTTGGAATCGACAGGAACATGAGCAGTTGGAGGCAGTTGGGGACCGGTTAGGGGCAGATGATGGCGAAAGGATGCAAGAGAGAGAATGGCACCTTTTCAGCCACAACTCCCACCCCTTCGCGCCTTGGGCGGTTCCGACTCCCTCTCTCTATAAATACAAGGCCTTGGGGTCAGTTTTGGACACACAATTACTTAGGGAAACCTCTGTCAAAATCGTGAGAGAGAATGCCAAAGAAAGAAAGAGAGAGACCGGCAGTTGAGGAGGGAGAACTGTGGGAAGGCTTGGCTGTTCCGGTGAAGACTTGACCGTGGGAGACAAGGCTTGAAGAGATGGATACCAGACTGAGAGAAAAGGAGAAAGAAAAGGAGAAGGAGATGGCGCCAGGAGAGAGAAAGCCTAAGGTCAGTGGTGTACACGGCAAGCAAACGGCCCAAGCTGGCGGTTGATCCGATCGGGCTTGTGGCTGGTTTGAGAACCGCTTACATCCATTCTCTCTATCTCTTCTACGTCACCTTCTCTTCTATATATTGTGTTGTATTTGTATTGATCAGACAAGGAATGATGAACCTAGGCCTTGGCTGGTTCAGGAACATAGTCCTTGGCCTTTGGTCGTACTGTCCCTGATCGAGATCTAACACTTCTTGGCCGATTTGTTGGAAACCAATTATGGGAATCTCTTAGGTAGGATTTATCAGGAATTATCAGGAGTTTTAATTAATTTTTGGAGTTCATATGAAAAATGTCATTTTGGACAGAACCTAGTTCTTAAGGATCCGAACCATGCATGACTAGAGATTGATGTTAGGATATCGGATTGATTATTGATTGATGTGTATGGACTGGTTTCAGGATCTGACTTGGATCGTGGTAAAGCTAAGGAATCGTGAAGACTCAGGCCATGGGAAGATGTGTGGTGTATGGGTAGATTATGTTAGGAATGAACTTATGATAGCCTATTGTGCAAACTGAATGATATTAACCTATGTATGAATCTCATTTGATATTAATACAACCGATTTGCCCCTTATGTTCATTCTGTTTTTCTGGATTGTTTATGAAACTCAATTGAATTGAAATGAACTTAGAAATTATAGACGTAAAACCGAAATCAACTAGACATGAATAAGGAATGAGGGCTGCAAATCAGTTTGGGCCTAAGGGCCATGATCGGCTCTTACAGGGTCAGTCCAGTACACGTGGTTCCTAAGAAAGGAGGAGTGACAGTGGTAAAGAATGATAAAGACGAGCTGATCCCTACGAGAACTGTTACTGGTCACAGGATGTGCATAGACTATAGGAAGCTCAATGCTGCTACAAGAAAAGATCATTTCCCTCTACCATTCATAGATCAGATGTTAGAAAGGCTTGCACACCATAAGTACTACTGTTTTCCAGATTCTTATCCATCCGGACGACCAAGAAAAGACCACATTCACTTGTCTATATGGTACGTTCGCATACCGCAGGATGCCCTTTGGGCTTTGTAATGCTCCTGCTATCTTCCAGAGATGTATGATGTCTATCTTCACAGATATGATCGAGGATTTCATGGAGGTCTTTATGGATGATTTCTCGGTGTACGGATCCGATTTTACATCATGCGTTAACAACTTGTGCAAAGTATTAGCAAGATGTGAGGGGAAGAATCTCGTCCTCAATTGGGAGAAATGGTACTTTATGGTCAATGATGGAATTGTTCTGGGGCACAAAGTTTCAGCAGCCGGTATAAAAGTAGATCGAGCTAAAGTCGAAGTTATGACCGGTCTGCCAACACCCACCAACATGAAAGACGTGAGGAGTTTTCTTGGGAACGCTGGTTTCGAAAGGAGATTTATAAAGGACTTTAGAAAAATCGCCAGACCACTCACAACCCTCCTATGAAAAGAAGTTAAATTTTACTTCACACCAGAATGCGTAAAAGCTTTCGAAGAAATAAAGAAAGCCTTAATAACTGCCTCCGTCATACAAGCACCTGACTGAAATCTTCCTTTCGAAATTTATGTGCGATTCGAGCGCTGTAGGAGCAGTTCTAGGTCAAAGGAGAGACAAAAAAGCTACTTGTTGTTTACTATGCCAGTCAAACTCTCGATGAGTGATAGGCCATAGATTTTACCCAATTTTGGCCGTGGTTTATAAGTGTTTTAATAACTAATTACTACTATATAGATTCTATTTAGAGTATTTACAGGTTCAGGGACGATTTGGAGGAAAGTGGTGATTTTGGTGTCTTTTGGAGCCTTTTGAGTGGAGAGCTGCACATACGCGTCAGATGTCTAGCTATAGATGGAGACCTTCCCACCGTTATATTGAGCTCATATTTTGACACAAGATTTAGATATGAGTTAGATTTCGAATGCCACCGGTTTGAGGTCAAGCAGCATCCTATAGCAGATGTTATGCCCTTTTTACTGACGAGTGGTCTGTCTGCCTTGCGAGAGGAGGCTGTCGAGGAGAGGAGGCTGTCGAGGAGATGAAGGACTGTCGATCGACGGTGCACCATTACCGTCGGTCGACAGTGATGCCAGAATATGGGCTGAGCATATTTTATGACCGACTGAAGCCCAGTAGCAACCACAAATTACCAGAATACCCTTGGACGACCAGAAACCCTATTTATGTTATTTATAAGCCATTGTTGACGGCTACGCTATCTAAGCTTTCTTTTATTCTTGTTCTAGGTTAGGAGAGAAAGGATGAACTCATTCAGAGTCATCCTGGAACTCCTTTACTTTTATCATCGCTTTTATTCTATTGCAATTTTATCTATTCTTTCTATGATTTCTGTGATAAACTTCATGCCTGAATAGATCCACCTGTTAGGTTTATGGTTCAGATAGGTTATGAGGGATAAACCCTAACTATAGATTGCTAAGTTGTGATATTCATCTTCAGGATTTTCATTAATGCATGTTTCTATATTATCTACCTAGAACTTGCCCTAGGAGTTGTAGACATAAGCGATAGCTTACATCTCACCATGAATCCATCCTAATTGAGCTAAGATTGCTAGAGTAAGGTGAGAGCTGATCTAGGAAGCTTAGTGAGCACATTCAACCCACGCGTTAAAGCTTGACCAAACGCGTCGATCGATATTCCAATCGAATAATCGGTCGAGGGTTCAACAAGTGTATCGATCGATATTCCTATAGAATCATCGAGCGTCACTTATACTGGGTCAATAGACAAACCTAGAAAGCGAAAGCCTAATGTTTTATTTATAAGTGTTGAGTTCTATAATAGCATGCATACAACTTGTTAGGCACCTGTAGGATTATAATCTTGATTTCCTGAATAGAAACCCTAAGTCTAGCAAACCATCATTCCATCAAACCCCAATCAAATCAATCGAGCAATTACTTTGCTCACAAACTTGCAACTTTACATTTAAAATCATTAAATCAACCTAGCTAAATCAATTAGATTAGATTTATTTGGTTCCGTAGCTCCCCGTGGATTCGATCTCCTAAGTACTACAACTCGACCTCTTATGTGAGAGAGTATAAATCACTCCTTAGGATAATTTGAGTGATATCAATGAGGCACAAAGGAATTATGAAACAACAGAAAAAGAACTACTTGCTGTAGTTTATGCATTTGAAAAATTCCGCCAATACCTAGTCGGTTCGCGAGTCATTAGTTACACCGACCTTGCTGCAATAAAATATTTGAAGCAGAAGAAAGACGCGAAACCACGACTTTTGCGATGGATCATGCTACTCTAAGAATTTGATATAGAGATTAAAGACAAACGAGGAGTAGAAAACAGAGTCGCAGATCACCTTTCCCGAATACAAGTAGAGGATGACGTCCCTATCCACGATTTCTTGCCGACAGAGAATTTTTACCAAACGGATTCATCATTCATTGGTAACTTATGTCTTACATCCGAGGAGCCATCGATCGACACCAGCGACGCTATGTCGAACGACACTCCGGATGATCAAGGCCAAGACACTTTACCCATAACCGTCACTATTGATATAAAAGTCAGTGTCGCCTGCAACGCCTTGTATCCTGAACATGATTCTCCCAGAGATAGAAGTTTAACTCGAGAGGTGCACGCAGTCGAAAGAAGTTTAAGGGATAGACCTTGGTAGCTGATATAGTAAACTATCTAGCCGCCGACGTAGAACCTGAAGAGCTAAAAGGTTATACAAGAAGAAAGTTTTTTAGAGAAGTTAGGATATATCACTGGGATGAACCATACCTCTACAAAGATTGCTCTGTCGGGATATATAGACGTTGTGTTGCCTCAACTAAAATTCCAGACATTTTATTACCATTCCATGGATCCAACTACGCTGGACATTTTGCGACCTTTAAAACGGTATCCAAAATTCTTCAAGCAGGATTTTGGTGGCCAACTATGTTTCACGATGCTTATGCATTCATAGCACAATGCGACAGATGTCAACGAAGAGGAAAAATCAGCAAAAGACACGAAATGGAACAGAAATCTATCGTAGAGGTAGAAGTCTTTGATTGTTGGGGGATAGACTACATGGGTCCTTTCCCTTCCTCATACGGGAACAAATATATCCTAGTTGCTGTCGATTATGTGTCCAAATAGGTCGAAGCAGTAGCTTCCCCGACAAATAACGCGTCTGTAGCTATCAAGCTTTTAAGAGCATTATTTTCCCAAGATTTGGAGTTCCTCGAGTAGTCATAAGTGACAGTGATTCCCGCTTTATTAACAAAGTCTTTAACGGATTACTCCGGAAGAACAGAGTTCACCACAGATTTGCTACGCCTTACCATCCACAAACAAGTGGACAAGTAGAAGTCTAAAATCGACAGATAAAAAAATCTTAGAAAAGACCGTAGGAATTTCTAGGATAGATTGGTCTAGAAAACTGGACAATGCACTTTGGGCTTACCGGACTGCATTCAAAACTCCATTAGGAACAACCCCATTTCACCTGCTCTATGGAAAATCTTTTCACCTACCAGTTGAGCTAGAACACAAGGCAGCATGGGCAATAAAACTATTAAATTTCGACATTAAACCAGCTTCTGAAAGGAGACTCATGCAGATTAACGAGCTGGATGAAATCATACACTTAGCCTATGAAAACTTGAAAATATATAAAGAGATGACAAAAGCATACGATGATAAAAAGATCATCTCCAGACACTTCGAACCAAATGCTCAATTGCTGTTATATAACTCTCGGCTAACACTGTTTCCCGGAAAACTCCGATCTTGTTGGTCAGATCCTTTCACTGTTGTGGATGTCAAACCTTATGGAGCCATTACACTTGTAAATGATAAAGGAGAAGAATTTACAGTGAATGGACAACGACTGAAGCATTATTGGGCTAAACCACCAAATAGCAGGCCTTTACATTTAGGCCTTCCTGATCAATAGACAGATCGGATCATAAGTCAAGCTCAAGACTTAAAATACGCGCTGAATGGGAGGCAACCCATTTCTAGTTTTTAGAATTCTTAGGAATAAGTTTAAGTAGTTTAATATAATAATAAAAAAAGATCCAAGTAGACGATTGCCAATAATATCGAGCGACAAGATCCTGGCGATATCGTTCGACAGAATATCACATGCCGCGACCGATGACAACATCTTCACATCTATCGACTTCTATTCCGGTCTGGTATATCGTTCTTACTTGTTAAATTGAGTCCTTTTGCTTTGGTTATCACCATAACTCCAGCTGAATTTACACTGGGGACAGTGTAGTTAAGTCTGGGTGGAGGTCTACTGATAGTAGTTTATTTCATGAGTCTTATTAAGAAAATGTTTTCACAAAGAAGTTTTTATTGAGTCAAGAAGGGGACAATGAACTTATTGATTTTGCTTGTTATCTAACCACACCATTCTAGACTTACTAGTTGCAGATAGCACTAAAGATACTAAAGTGGATCAACCTGTCAACTATGTTACACTTGATGAGAATGTTTGAAGGAACCAAAGCTGACCTCCAACCTACCTGAGCTCAACTTTGCTTGTCTTTGGGCTTGGTATACATGAGATCGGATTCTACAAACAAGTCTGGAAGGTAAAGCCTTGTGTCGATATGTCACCCTCTCTCTCTCTCTATTTCGAAATTTAGATTGAGAAAAAAAGAAAAAAAGAAAAAATATATTTAATATCTAATTATAGATGATAATTTAGGAAAAGAATTCGAACATGACTTGGTGGCTACAACCATTACAAATTGATTCACAAAGAATCCTAGGATATAGTTCAAAAAGAAGTGAACAAGATTTGGTGGCTAAAACCATTAAAGCTTGATTCATGGAAGCTTGTCCAATCTTGGTCAATGATCCTGCAATGAAAGCATACTTTCACAGAGGGAGAAACTAGTAGGGAGAGAGGAAAGGAACTCCTATTTACCTGCAGGTCCAGATTCTTGTTTGAGAATCCTTGCATCCTGTGATCGATACTCCCAAGGTAAAGCCTATTGTTGGGGTAAAAAATGGTTATCTCGAAATAAGCGTCTAAAATCACCTTTCCTCACGGAGACTTTCTCGACACGCTCCCAACAAAAGTTCCCGAGCGTAAGTTTCAAAGAGAGATGAACCCCAGAACTAAAAACAAACAGTCCAGCTCATCCGTTCGACGAACTGATCCAATCCGGCTCGTCAGATGGACGAGCTAGATCGAAAACGCGACCAGCTCGGCCATCAGCCGAGCTGGATCGAACGCACGACCATCTCGGCCATCCACGGAGCTGGACCAGTCCAGTTGGTGGATGGCCGAGCTGGATTGAACGCACGACCAGCTCGGCCATCCGCCAAGCTGGACCAGTCCAGTTCGGCGGATGGCCTAGCTGGATCGAACACGCGACCAGCTCAGCCATCTGCCGAGCTGGAACGATCATGCTATTCTCGTCCCGTCCGCAAAGCTCCTCTCCCAATATTGTATCAAACTCGCTCTTGTTTCGTCTCGATCGGAGGTACCGTTGGAACTTTACGATTTAAAAAACCGCAAGAACTCTTTTTCTCGAATAACATTCGGATTGATCGTATAAAACGGCAACGGTTAGTGGAACACCTAGAACTGCCTATGCCATACGAGGAATTTGAATGTTCTTCGGAGTCGACGTCCTTTCGAAAGTTCTCTTTTTATAAAATCGTAAAAACGCCTAAGCCGGAAAAAGACCTGAAAGGACCTAGAACGCTACAAAGAGCCCACTTACGATTTTATGCGGAATCAAGCCCAGTAGTTACAACGGTTTATCATTTGTTACCCAGAAGAAGATAAATGTAAGGTTCGGAGGATAAATGTGAAGTTTCCAAAGATAAACACAAAGATCGAAGAAAATTGGAAAGTTTCCGCAAAGTGATAAACTCAACCAAAGACGAAAAATGAAAGGGGTACCGACCTAGGAGGATATATAAGAGGAGCCAAAGCCAGGGGTGAGAGAGAGAGAGAGAGATTTTTAAACCTAGAAAAACTCGGCTACCTTAGGAAAACTTAGAATTTAGGCGGCTCGATTTTACTTAGACTCTTTTTGTTCTTGTTCAAAGATTAATTTGGCTAGCGAAACTCTGTCCATCTTATCTCTCGAAAATCCTGTAACCTTGTTCTTTTATCAATCAATAATACGCCACTGTGCAATTTACTTTCGATATTCTGTTATCTCTGTCTCTTTCGTTTTTCGTGTGTTTACGCAGATAATCCGAGACCTCTGGGAATTTTAGGGTTTCTATCTTTCCTTATTTTACGAAAAATCGACAGTGCGAATTTTGGTTCCCACAGTTTGGCTCTAAAAGGAGGGGGCGTCGGATTCTCTAACTCAAAAACCACCGAACGTCTGAGACACGATATGTCTGATCAAACAGGCAGCGATGTCATCTCCTTCAAGGAGAGAGCAACGGCCGATCCAGAATATCGATATCGCAAGGATATTGGTCGAGCTGACAATCCCGAATATCGATATCGCAAGGATATTGGTCGACACCGGAAGCTCGGCTGATATCATCTCCAAAAGCACCCTCGAAAGAATGGAAATCAGTCCATCCGAAATCGCGGAAGATCCGAATCCAGTAGTAGGACTTTCGGGGGAAGCAACCATGACTCTAGGCACAATCAACCTCTCTGTTAAAGCCGAAAGCACGACGAAAATCGTGGAGTTCCTGGTCATCGATCCACTTGCCTCATATAAAGCGACCGTAGGAACTCCATGGCTGAATTCAATGCAAGCAGTCCCGTCAACGTACCAAATGTGTCTCAAATTCCCAACCCCTCGTGAAATCTAGACCATCTGGGGAGATCAGAGAATCTCGCGAGTATGCTTCGCTGCGGAATTAAAGCGAAAAAACCCTTCAGCGGAGGTTCCGCTTAAAACGAAAAAGAAATCGTCTGCCGTGGACAACACCCTAGAACAAGACAAAACTGAGATCTTTTGGCAGTCACGAGTAGCCGAAGCTTTGGAAGGAAAACGCAAACCAAACTGCGAGCCCGTTGTCACGATATGCTTAGACGAAGCATTCCCATATCGCTGCGTCGAAATCGGCAAAAACCTGAGCGAGTCTATGAAAATCGAGCTTATACCCTGTCTGAAAAAGAACTTGAACATGTTCGCATGGGCCGCAGAGGACATGCCAAGGATTGATATCAACATCACATCTCACGAGCTCAACGTCGACCCAATTTTCAAACCTGTTGGGACCCGAGCAGGCTGGCGCAGTCAACGACGAAGTCGAGAAACTTCTCAAAGTCGGATCCATAGCGGAAGTTAGGTATCCTGATTGGCTCTGTAACCCAGTCGTTGTGAAATAGAAAAACAGAAAGTGGCGAGTATGCGTCGATTTCACAGACCTCAATAAGGCATGTCCAAAGGATAGCTTCCCACTGCCACACACCGATCGCTTGGTCGAAGCAACGGCAGGGAACAAATTCTTGTCCTTCATGGACGCGTTCTCCGTGTACAATCAGATCATGATGAACCCTGACGACCAGGAAAAAACCTTATTCATAACCGACCGCGGAACTTACTGCTATAGGGTGATGCCGTTTGGTCTTAAAAATGCTGGCGAAACTTATCAACGACTCGTCAACCGTATGTTCTCCGAACAACTCAGAATGACAATGGAGGTGTACATTGAACATGCTTGTGAAATCCCGGGATCATATCACTCACCTCCAAGAGTGCTTCGAAAGGCTAAACCTGCACAATATGAAACTTAAGCCCTCTAACTGTCGGTTCGCAGTAGCATCAGAAGAATTCCTAGGCTACCTCATCACCTTCTGCAGAATCGAGGCCAACCCTAAACAGATCACCGCGCTAATCGAAATGGCATCCCCGAGAATGAAGCGAGAGGTACAGTGCTCAACCGCTTTATCTCGCGGTCAATGGACCAAAAAGTACGAAAAACTTTCCAATAGTTGAAACACTACTTGGCCACTCCCCCGGTGCTCGCAAAACCCGTAGAAGGAGAACCACTGTTCCTTTACATCACAGTATTAGTCATGGATGTGAGCGGCGTCCTCATCCAAGAAGAAAGCAGCGAGCAAAAGGCCATCTTTTACGCAAGCAAATTTCTGCTTGACGCAGAAACACGTTATCCGATGATGGAAAAACTGGCGCTTGCAGTCGTAACGTCAGCACGAAAGCTAGGGTCATATTTCCAGTCCCATGCAGTCGTAGTGCTTACATCATTCCCACTGCGGACGATCCTGAATAGCCCCAGTCAATCCGGAAGATTAGCAAAATGGGCAATCGAGCTGAGCGAGTACGACATCGAGTACCGAGCACCAGCTTGCGCGAAATCGTAAGTACTCGCCAACTTCTTAGTAGAGCTCGATTCAACCTGGACCCTCCGCGTCGACAGATCCTCTTCCAAACAAGGCTCCGAAATCGGGGTCAGACTCACGTCGCCAATGGGGGTAAGTACTGGAACAGTCATTCTTACTGATTTTCAACACCTCAAACAACGAAGCCGAGTACGAAGCCCTAATTGCGGGTTTACGATTGGCTCACGGCCTAAAAATACGTAACATTCACGCCTATTGCGATTCCCAATTAGTTGCAAGTCAATACATCGGGGAATACGAAGCAAGGGACGAGAGAATGGATGCTTACTTAAAACTTGTTAAAAACTTGGCTCAAGGTTTTGATCAATTACCTCTCACCCGGATTCCTCGTGACGAAAACGCACAGGCTGACGCCCTAGCCACCTTGGCAACTAGTTCAGATCCAGGTCTGACCAGGAAATTCCTGTAGAATTCATAGAGCACCCTAGAATCGGGCCACCTGTCTTTATAAACTTAATCGATTCACCCGACGGAGATCCAAACGAAGTCGATGTCCAGGCAACGAAGGATCCAGAACAGTCCGAGTATGGATTCGACAAACCTTGGACAGAAACAATCCTCGCGTACATCGCCGACGCGAAACTCCCAGCAGAAAAATGGGCAGCACGAAAAATTAAAACCCAATCCGCACGATACGTCTTGGTTGACGTAGAACTCTACAAGTGGAGATTTTCCGGACCACTCATGACCTGTGTAGAAGGGGAGAGAGCACGAAAGATAATGGAGGAGGTCCACTCTGGATCCTGCAGAAAACACTCTGGTAGAAGGTCCCTCACAGTAAAAATCAAACGCAACGGACACTACTGACCAACGATGATTAAAGATTACGAGAACTTCACGCGGAAATGCAAAAAATGACAGAGGCACGCCCCTACTATCCATCAACCGACCGAGGTCCTCTCATCGATCTCGGCACCATACCCGTTCATGCGATGGTCGATGGACATAGTCGGACCCATGCACAAGTCGAAACAAAAACAATTCTTGCTGGTCTTGACGGATTTCTTCTCAAAATGGGTCGAAGCAGACTCCTACGCAAGCATAAAAGACACCCATGTCGAAAGCTTCATATGGAGAAATATCATCTACAGACATGGAGTCCCATTCGAAATCGTAACGGACAACTGATCTCAATTTATTTCGACCAGATTCGAAGCTTTCTGCGAAAAGTGGAGGATACGATTGACCAAATCAACACCCAGATACCTGCAATGCAACGGCCAAGCCGAAACCATTAATAAGACCATCCTCCATGGGCTTAAGAAACGGTTGGACGCAAAAAAGGGAATATGGGCCGAAGAACTCGAATGAGTCTTATGGTCACATCACACAACTCCGAGACGCGCAACGGGAGAAACTCTGGGGTCAAAAACCGGTACGACGAAGTTGATGTCCAAATCTCCAAAAAAATCGGCGTAAACATTTTTTACGAAAGTTATTCTTCGTAAAAAGAACCTTTACGAAAAGGCTCTCGGTAAAATCTTATTCTAATCTCGTGTATGGAAAATTGGACCATGCACAAGCCAAGCTCGGTCGCTACGTAGCGAAAAAGCACATACACGGCTCGGTCGCTACGTAGCGACCGAGTTTAAGCCAAAGCTCGGTCGCTACGTAGCGACCGAGCACGAACACGGCTCGGTCCCTACGTAGCGACCGAGTTTGAGCCAAGCTCGGTCGCTACGTAGCGACCAAGTTCAAGCCAAGCTCGGTCGCTATATAGCAACCGAGGACGCGCACGGCTCGGTCGCTTCGTAATCACTAAGTAGCGACCGAGCCGTACGCGTGCTCGATCGTTACGTAGCTACCGAACTCTCCCAAAACATCGATACGACATGAATCCATTCATTCTCGTCTACTCTTCAATGCTATCTCCAGAGCCATGGTTAAACCATTCTTTGTTTATCGTCACTCGGAGTCATCAGTCAAACTTTACGATAAAAACCGCGGGAAGTTCATTTTTATCAAAGAAACCGTAATAAACGTTTTGAGTCAAAGAACAGCCCAAAGAGACCTAAAACGCAGCTCGAAGCCCACTTACGATTTCTTAACCGAAAACCCATAAGTCTTATGACGGTTTATGCTTGGTTCATAAGGCAAGATAAATGTCAAGTTTCCGCGGATAAATGCAAAGTTTCCGAATATAATCACGAAGATCGGAAAAAACGGAGTATCTCCATTTTGAGCTATGACGGCTTAAGGGTAGAATGGGAAAAGCGCAATCTGACCTAAGAGCAAGTATATAAGGAGTCCTAGGCGAGAGGCAGAAGGCAGACGCAATACACAGCAAAACTTAGAACTTAGAGTAATTTAGGCAATTTTCCGTTTTTGTTATTCGAGCTGTGACTCAATTTGGTTTAGAAGCCTTAGGATTTAAAAACTAGGAATCTCGCCGACAGCTCTCGTAGCCCAGGCTCTTACCTTGTTGTAACGCTCAAACGCGAATTCGGAATAAGATCTACTTTGCTCTCTTTTCGATTTCTTATATTTTACTGTATTTAGTTCGTATTCTGATTGCTTGGCGTGTGGTATTAGCAGATATCCGGGACCTCTGGGAAACTAGGGTTCTCTTACTTTCCTTATTTAAACGGAAAACGACAGTGTGAATTTCGGTTCCCACAGTTTGGCGCTAGAAGGAGGGGGAAACGGATCAATCTAACTCTCAGTCACAGCACTCTCAACCAGACATGTCAACTGATGACGCGGATAACATGCAAACTCCTCTCAACGGAGGAAGCGACACCAATCTCCACACTCCAGCGGCGGATATCTCCGCGGCCAACACACCAGCCAACGCCGCAACGCTCGAGGAGTTTAAAAAGATGTTCGCCACCTATGAAAAAAGGCCGGAGGAACAGGATAAGCTCGTGAACACCTTGACGAAACAGGTCGAAACCTTAACGGCAAGGACTCGAACGATCCGTCCCCGCGGAACCACGAAGGCTCGCGGGAAAAGACTCGACTTTACAACTCCACACGACAGGCCCGGAATTTCGCGGGAACATCCTTCGGGGCAGAACCCCAGTGAAACATCCCCTGCCGAGAAACGGAACTCAGAGAGTCCTCCACCTCCTGCTAAGGACACAGAGGCCAATGAAGTCAAGCATGTCGACTTGGATCCCAGCGACTTCTCCAACGATACTGAGGAGGATGCTGACAAACATCCAAGAAGAACCAGAAGCCGATCGGCTCGGGAAATCTCCCCGTTCGATAAACGAATGATAGAAGAGGAGGAAAACCTATACTGGATCGAACAGGAGGAGCTGGCCAAAAAACAGGCCGAGATTACTCGCAGCAAACGCCGACAAGCTCGGAACTCTTCTAGCGAGAAATCAGCCATACGCGACTACATAACCAAAACTGCTACGGAAGCAAGGGCCATGAAATCCCAGATCCATCATGCTACCAGTGCTGCCCCAGAGATCGATAGACTACTCGAGGGATCTTGGAAAACGCCTTTCATCGCTCGCATCTCTGATACGAGGGTATCTGACCCGGGAAAAATCAAAGTACCAAAGTACGATGGTACGACCGATCCTAAAGCTCATCTTCAGGCTTTCCACATCATGATGGGAAGGGCCAGACTGAAGGATAGCGAAAAAGACGCCGGCTACTGCCGTCTGTTCGTCGTAAACCTGGAAGGAGCAGCTCACGAATGGTTAGCACGCCTCAGAAGAAACTCCATCGGAAGTTTCCGCCAGCTCGCATCGGAATTTCTCAAACAATACTCTATGTTCATAGATAGAGAAACATCTGATGTCGACCTCTGGAGCATGTCCCAGGGGGAAGACGATCCAAGACGCCCTCCACAAAGCAACAAATTACATCTTAATCGAAAGGAAACAAAAGTCTTGTCGCAGAAGCATAAACCGACAAAGCCGCCCTTGAAGGATGTACACCAAAAGACAAAAAAGAAAAGCTCTCGTAACGGTAAGTACGTCCATCACGAGGGGGAAGGATTCCAGGGGGTGGATAACTACGCGATCAATTCGGATCAAAGCCGAACCACGGGCAATACATGGACTCGCAATCAAGGATACGACAAAAATACCTTCTGCGAGTTCCACCAGACCCGGGGACACTCCACAACTAACTGCAAAGTCCTGGGAGCGAGATTGGCCGCAAAGCTACTAGCTGGAGTGCTCTCCGAAGTAACCAACATAAAAGATCTCATCCTCGAGACCGATCGCCCTCCGAAGACGGACAGGAATCCGCCCACGGAGAACTCCCCTCAAAGAAACCAATCCGGGGATAAACGCGGAAGAAGACCAGACGACAAAGGAAACGATAACAATCGTCGCAGAGTCAACATGATCATCGGAGGATCGCAGTACTGCAACGACACGGTCTCGGCCATCAAGGCTTACCAGCGAAAGGCCGAATCAAGTGCAAACTGGCCTACGTGGTCTCCTCCCCGAGATGGTCAAAACAACTCGATAACTTTCACGAGAGATGAAGCCGGCGGGATCGATCAACCTCACTGCGATCCACTTGTCATAGATCTTGTCATACAAGATCTGGAAGTCGGGAGAGTCCTCATCGAAACGGGAAGCACGGTTAATGTTATCTTCCACGACACTCTCAAACGGATGAACATCAAACTCGGGGAAGTTACCTCAATGGCAAAACCGCTGACGGGTTTTTCAGGTGAAGTATCGATGACTCTCGGATCGATTTTGCTGTGGTCGATCATCCCGCCATCTACAACGTGATCATGGGAACCCCCATGGCTTAACGCCATGAAATCCGTTCCGTCTACATATCATCTCGGTGTCAAATTCCTGACCCAGAGCGGGATCGCAGCTATCTGGGGTTGTTCAAAACAGTTGAGACTTTGCTTTCTCGCAGAGCATAAGTTAAGGAAAATCACGACTGCCGCAATGGCAACTCGCAAATGCGCAAAGTTAGCTAAGCCTTTGGCCGAAAACACTTCAAAGAAAGATTTGACATCGTTTGCTGAAGCAAACGCTTCAGGTATCGAAACTCAGCGCGATTCCGAAGTTAACACTATGACTCCACCGGAGAACCCAGACAAAAACGTCAACCCTGCCACAGTCTCCGCGATTAAGGCGGTCAGCACGGCAATAACCGCCGAGTAAGAACGCTCGCAGCATAAAACCGAACTACGAGATGGTTTGATCCTCGAAAGAGCTACGTAGGTAGCCCGTCAAAAGACGAGTTCAGCTATCCCCCTCTCTAAAATGGGAGGGGGGGGGGAGTGGGTACGTATACTCGTATACTCCCACGTTTTAAAAGATGCATCATTGTAATCGAGCTTTTTAAAAATTTTACTACAATACGCATTTTTTCGAATTCTTACGCTTCAGCTACGCAAAAAGCCTCAGGACACGCCTAAAAATAAAAATCCTAGACTCTCATCAAACGGCCTTATCTGGCCCAAATCGGAAAGCCTTCATCCTTCAAAACATATGTATAGTTTTCGAAATAACAGCGAGACGTCGCCAAGTTAAAATTCAAAACTCGGCAAACAACTGTCCGAACGCGACCATAAAATCCCAACAAATATTTACACTCCGTTCGTCGATTGGCCCCGACGAACACACCAGCCGTCTCAAACAAACGCAACTTGATCATTCTTTTGATCCTCAAACATCCAACACAAGGATAATAGCGCGCTATATAAAATTTTTTTTGAAATTTTGGTCCAGCACTTCCAGTTGGGTTAAAAATTGTCTCTGGAGAGATGCTCGATTCGTACCATACAAGTCGTATAAGCCGAGAACCTATCGCGGGCTTTAAACCGGTACGAGTCAGGTTAAAATCGCAAACAGGAAAATCGATAGCCGGCTAATCACAGCATTAAACCTTAAAACCGAAAGTAAACCTAGGTCTTGCCCTAAACCCAGCACACTGGTCTCTAACATCTCGAGACATGATATCTAAACAAGCATCTTTTACTAAAATTCATCTCAAGCGAACCATCAGATTGAACGTCTCGTTAGAAGTAAATATGAGATGACAACTCATATTTACTTCACATACTCATAACAAGGTACTTCGATAAATATTCATCATATAAAACTACATAACGGTAGGGATTAAAAGCCACCAACGGCCAGTCCCGATAAAGATAAAAGCGGCCAAACGTGCCCACACAAACTCTCGAAATAAAGGCCACACTCGGCCAGACATAGATAAACAAAAGCCACACTCGGCTACAAATAAAACATAAAGGAAAAACCTCTTATGCTCACTTCACCTCTCACAGATCAAAAGTTAAAATTCTCGGACAAGGAAGCTCCGAATGCATCCGCGGGGTAGTTCACCTCCTCATCGTCACCAGCAACCTCAGTCGCGACCTCCTCCGTATCGGGAGAAACCGGGATGGGATCCCAAAATCCCTGGATCCTCCCGTCGATCAGGGGAATAAGTGCCTCAACATGGGCATGGTCCTTCATGCCATCTTTCATGTCCCTCATCTCCTCCTCGAAAAAGAAGTCGTCCGCCTGCGTCTTCCAAAGGGTGCCAACCGAGTCGCGGCACTCGCGAAAATCGCCCACCAAGGAATAAGCGCCCTTGAGATTTTCGTACTCAATCTCGAACTGAGAAGCACGACTTCTCATTACTTCGACGATCTCTCTCCTATCCGTCCTTTACAGTCGACGAATAGCCTTCTCATGGTCCCTGGCAAGTTTCGAGTCTCGCTCCGAAATTTTGTTTTGCATACGGGCGAGGTCTTTTTCCGCTTTCTCCGCCTTGAAGCGATAAACCATGGCCTCCCTGTGGCTCGCCTAAAGGGCTGAGCCAAGAAAGTTAAGACCCTACAAAATCGGCTAACAAGCTAAATAAAGGGAGCACACGAATCTGTCGGCAAAGTTCTAAAAATAAAGAAACTAACCCCATTGATGATGCGAGATCCTTCCACGACGACCTTCGACCTTCCCAGTTCGTCTAGTGACGAGGGAGGATCAAAACTCGCGGGTAAACCAGCGAAGAAATCGTCAAAATCCAGGATAGGAATCTCACTCGTACCACTCCCATCACCATAAGCAAGGTCCGGATCCCATCCTGGAAGGATATAATCATCCATGGAAAACTCTATATCACCAAGATCAACGTCTTTACCCTTCGAGGACCTTGCGTTCGCCTCCTCCACGGGAACATCGCAAGGAGCAGGACCATCGGACTCAGAATCACTGTTTGTTTCCACGCCCCCTTCGAAATCGGGACGCACGATCGTCAACGCCTTGGGAACTCTCTTCGGCGTAAAGGAAGTTCAAAAAAACGGACCGTTCCTGAGGAGATCCCTCATTGCAATCGTGTCCTCGGGGAATGGAGAGAGCGGGTTGATGAAAGGAAGGTCATTCGGCCTGGTCCGGAACAGCGGGATGCAACTCTGCTCGATAGATGCAGCGCTTATACGGACAAAGAAGAAGAACCTCTTCCATGAGTTAAAGTTGGAGATAAATCATAAATCCCTTGATCACCGACATGTGGTTCCGAGGGGTCAACCGGTAATTATCTGGCTTCGAAACAAGCTGCAGCCTAAAGAGCGCTTCAAAGTGATCGGTGGTAAGGGACAGACCGTGCTCATAACTCAGGACCACAACGCCAATGAGATACTGGAGACTGATGGGATTCAGCTGGCTTATCGATGCCTCGAAGCGATCCAACACACGGACGATGACTTCAGGAATCGGAAACCACAAATGGCAGCGCACTACGAACGACTCGTAAAAAGTAAAATAACCCTCCGGGGGATTATCAGCGCTTTCCCCACGTTGAGGAATACGAAATTCCACCGTGTCTGGAATTCGGTAGAATGACCGGACGGTCTAGAGAAAGTCACTAGTGCTTCTTTTGGCTGGATCTACCGAGTGAGGCACGAACTCGACCTTCGGTATAAGAATCTCGTCTTGGGCACCTTCGGAAGAGGAACCGCGAGAGGTGCCTCTTTTCGAAATCTTCTTTTTGCTAGACATCTTGAAAAACTTCAAGAAAACAAGAAGATCAAAAAGTTGAGAGGAAGGGGGAAATTTTTTAAACAACTTCTTATAAGAATAAGTAAGTGAAAAATTATGAGAGAAGTTACATTCCTTCTTATAGGCATAGGAAATTACTATTTGCCTGCGGAATTTTGGATAAAAACTTCGCCCAAGTACGCCAATCTTGTCTAACTCGCCGTACCACACGGTAGAATCTCATCGGAGATCCACGATTATAACGAGCTGGGGGGCTAACTGTTGAGGTCAAAAATGGATACGACGAAGTTGATGTCCAAATCTCAGTAAAAATCGGCTTAAACATTTTTTACGAAAGTTATTCTTTGTAAAAAGAACCGTTACGAAGAGGCTCGCGGTAAAATCTTATTCTAATCTTGATCGAACCAAATACCGATTATCCAAACCAGCCACGGACAAGCTCGAGTATGGCAAATCGGACCATGTACAAGCCAAGCTTGGTCGCTTCGTAGCAACCGAGTTCGAGCCAAGCTCGGTCGGTACGTAGCGACCGAGCTCGAGCCAAGATCGGTTGCTACGTAGCGACCGAGCACGCACCCGGTCGGTCACTACGTAGCGACCAAACTCGAGCCAAGATCGGTCGCTACGAGCGGCTCGGTCGTTACGTAGCGACCGAACTCTCCCAAAACGCCGATGCAACATGAATCCATGCATTCTTGTCTACTCTTCAATGCTATCTCCCATGAGCCATGGCTAAACCGTTCTTTGTTTATCATCACTCAAAGTCATCAGTCAAACTTTACGATAAAAACCGCGGGAAGTTCATTTTTATCAAAGAAACAGTATTAAACGTTTTGAGTCAAAGAACGGCCCAAAGAGACCTAAAACGCAGCTCGAAGCCCACTTACAATTTCTTAACCGAAAACCCATAAGTCTTATGACTGTTTATGCTTGGTTCATAAGGCAAGATAAATGTCAAGTTTCCGCGGATAAATGCAAAGTTTCCGAAGATAATCATGAAGATCGGAAAAAACGGAGTATCTCCATTTTTGAGCTATGACGGCTTCAGGGTAGAAAGGGAAAAGCGCAAACCGACCTAAGAGCAAGTATATAAGGAGTCCTAGGCGAGAGACAGAAGGCAGACGCAATACACAACAAAACTTAGCACTTAGAGCAATTTAGGCAATTTTCCGTTTTTGTTATTCGAGCTCTGACTCAATTAGGTTTAGCAGCCTTAGGTTTTTAGAACTAGGAATCTCGCCGACAGCTCTCGTAGCCCAGGCTCTTACCTTGTTGTAACGCTCAAACGCGAATTCGTAATAAGATCTACTTTGCTCTCTTTTTGATTTCTTATATTTTATCGTCTTTATTTTGTATTCTGATTGCTTGGCGTGTGGTATTAGCTGATATCCGGGACCTCCGAGAAACTAGGGTTCTCATACTTGCCTTATTTAAATGGAAATCGATAGTGTTAATTTCGGTTCCCACAGAATGTATGATCCCAGCGGAAGTCGAATTTCCCGGAGTACGCAGAAGATTACTCCCAGAACGAGAAGATCCTAATAGTCTAATGTTACTGGACGAGCTCGATCTAATTAACGAACGATGGGACCAAGCCCTTGTACAAATTGAAAACTATCAACAGGCGGCTGCAAAGGCGACTTAGTCTTACGAAAAGTTTTCCAAAACACCGCCGAACGGAACGCAAGAAAACTCGGAGTGAACTGGGAAGGACCTTACAAAATCATAAAAGTAGTCCAACCAGGCGCGTATAAAATCGCTAACAAGCAGACGTAAAAATTCTGAGAACTTGGAACGTGATGCACCTCAAGAAATACTACCACTAAGAAACACTTCGCACCGAACTACGGGACAGCTTGATCCCTGAAGAGGGTACATTGGCAATTCATCATACGACGAGCTCAGCTGTCCCCCTCATTAAAGGGGGGGGGGGGGGGGAGGGGGGAGTAGGTACGTATACTCTCACACTCCCAAAAAGAAATATCTGATCCCAGACTCGATATTTTTGAAACTTCTTTTTAACGCAGCGGAAAACATCCCAAAATCCGAATGTTATCAGAACCCTCCATCGCACGAAAGAACGACCTTCGGCAAAGCGAGACGTTGCTAACGCCCGAAGGACTCTTTTTCGTCAAAAACTTTCCGAAAAGAAGGCTCACTTTAAAACAGTCCATACACTACTATAAAACACACACTCCTTCTTAACACATATCCTTCGCGAAGAATCTAAAACGGTAATATCTACCAATAAGTTTGTTGCCGATCACAACAAATTCTCAACATCCTAAACAGATGAAGCCATCTCGTAGAGATAGCTCTCGAATACCCGACACAAGGGTAATAGCGCTGTACAAAAAATCCGAAATTTTTGGTCAGCACTTTCGGGAGACTTTAAAGTTGTCCTGAAAGAGATCCTCGATTCCTACCATACAAGTCACGTAAGCCTAGAACATATCGCTGACTTTAAAGCGGGATGGAATCAGGTTGAAAACGATACAGGAAACGTAAGTCGAAGTAGTCATCGCACCCCTAAAGCCATGATTAGACCTAGGTCTTACCCTAAACCCAGTACACTGGTCTCTAACATCTCTAAGAATAGTATCAAACACCCTAATATGAGATCCCAAAACTTGTCTCTTGGCTGATCTACGAGCATCTTCAGAAATCCCGCCAGTTTACTACGGAAAACTCTCGAAACAGATCACGGATACAACAGTTCACCCAGAGTTAGGTTACGAGATGACAACTCGTAGTCTTCCCTCTACACCCATATAAATGATTCGATAAGCTCTTAAAAAACGCAAAAATAAAGTTCATTTAAAAATCGCAGAAGCAACGGGGATTCAAAGCCACAAGCGGCCAGTCCCAAGATAAAAACACGGCCACCCTTGGCCGGAACAAAAGCATAGAAATAAAAGTCTCACACGAGACTGCAAACTCAATCATCCTCCGCACGCAGAGCTTCACCTTTGCCAGTCGCCCCTTCTGGAAACGGAGCCGCGTTTCCTCCGCCGTCCTCAGCTAGGGGACCCTGACACTCAGGCTCATCCGAATGACATGGAAGGTGTTAGGGGATTTTTGTGTAGGATCTTTGTGAGTACCACAGAACGATGGACAAGGCTGGTTATTGTATAGATTTCTTGAGTATTAGAGAGAAATAGACTTGAAGAGATGTTTTATTAGATAAAACAAGCCAGAACTACAATTATTGGTGTATAAACCCTAGTTCTAGCCGCCTAGCTATATTCTCTAAGTCTTGAAGGCGGGCCTTAGTCGGTTGGAGTAGGTTAAACTCTTCCATATTCAGAAATATGGAAGGTTCTCCTTATCGGAAGTTTTCCTTTTCCCGAGGGATGGGGGCGGTCCTAGGGACCGGACCCGGAGAACTCCATAGCGGGGAACCGGGGTTCCTCTTAGCGGGGACCCAGAGGTCGGTGTCCTGCCTAGGGTCTGGAAGAATTCAATACCTGAATATATTTCCCCAACAGTTTGCCCCTTATTGCCCGATTTCGTCATCGAACTCGGGGAATAACATGTGCGCTCAAGTCAACCGGAATTGCTCATTCTCAACAGGAAATCGCTCCAGTAATCCTGAAATCCCGGGTTCCACTCAGGCCGGAACCACACTCTGAACCCGGGGGGGGACCGGTTCCTTTACTCCAGACCGGGGTCTGGCGCTATTGAACCGCTGGTTTTTTGTCGGAGATGGGAAGCTCTGGGCTTCTGATTGCGTCTTGGAGACGGTGGAGCATGGAGCTCTGATGTTTCATGAGGAGGAGCTTATGTGTTGATGTGAGTGGATAGACCAGGAGGCTGGTGACCGTTCGGTTGATGATACTCGATGCTCTTCTTACTCTTCAAGAGTGTTGTTTTTTCTTGAAACTTTACTTTTATAGAAGGGTTTTCCTTTTATTTATTTTTTGCGGGGATCGGGTTTCCGTTTCGCTGTTTATCCTTTATGCCAAGAATTCTTCAGGATATTTGGAAACGTCTTTACTTCAATTTCTAATCTCGCAAAAAATGAATAATCCAGATATATATAAGGACTCGCGATACCTCCTAACTGGCCTCAACCTAACTCTAACGCTGATTCCTAGTTGAGAAAGATGAATCTCGAGCTGCTCTCATTTCCGTCCTCACTTGTGGATGGTCGTCCAAGGCCGCGTCGTCCTTTTACCGATCCTTTCTCATCCCCCGCTCCCTCTTGGGGAGACGTTTCGGAGGCTAATAATGAAGCGGTTCTGATGGCGCCCCTGAGAAGGCTCCGTTCTTATTTCTTCGACGACGGTCCCCGTTCAAAGATCCAAGAGGGGGACCTGACTAGGATGAGGAGGAAGTATGTGATTCATCCTTCAGTGGGGATGAGGAGTCCGACTGAGTTCGAACGCACCCCGGATGAAGGAGCAGGTGAGGTGGCTGTCTATGAGGCGTATTTAGAAGCAGGCGTCCAGGGGGTTATCCCTTCTCTCATAGGCGAAGTTTCATCTTTCTTCGGTTTCTGTCCTTCTCAACTTACTCCTCTGACCTGGAGGATTTTAATGGCCATCCAAGTACTTGGAGAACTCCACGGATTTTCTGTCGGGGTGCATGAGATTTTATGCTCATATTACTTTGCTCCTTTGGCGAACAAAGAGGGGTTCTATCACCTTCGATCCCGTGATGGCGCCCCTCTGGTCGAGGAACCTTCGAGGGGTGTCAGGGGTAATCACCCCTTCGGGGATGGTAGGAACAGCCGGTACGTGTTCGTGAAGATCCAGGAGCCGGTGGGTTATCCTATGTGTTGGCGTACCGTTGGTAAGTTCTCCTTCTGACTTTTGAATTTAACCATCCCTTCGGGAGCCCGATTTTGATGTTTTAGCTCTTGGTATGTCAGATGTGTACCGCCCAGTTTCCTTTGCTGGAGAAGCAGTAGCGAAGTTTATAATGGGAGTTCCTCGACGATTCTGCTGGGTGACTTTTCTGATGAGTAGGGAAGCCTTGCGTCATAGTCGTGTTTGGGGTAAGCCTTCCCTTTCTATCCGATATGATTTTGTCCTGTTAATTTCTTTTAATACTTTCTCCAGGGAACATGGCGAGGCTCCTGATATCGGTTATCTATGATGAATATCAGAAGGCTTAAGCGCGGAAGCGGCATCTTTCTTATTCTCCTCCACCAGAACTAACGAGGGCTGCTCTATCGGCTAATGGTCTATCTTCCATCTCATCAACAAATGCCAAGATTGTTGGGGTCAAAATTGGTCACGACGGAATCGATGTCTGAAAGTCCCCAGAAAAACCGAATCTTGGTCAAAACTTCAAAAGCCGAAAAAACGAATAGCCGAAACGGAACGCCCAGCAAGCTGGCGACTCGCCAGCGAGCTCGGCCGCGACACGAGCCAGTTCGCCCGGCGAGCACGACCGTGTTGCCGGTCGACTCGCCAGCGAGCTCGGCCGTGACACGAGCCAGCTCGCCCGGCGAGCACGACCGTGTTACCGGTCGCCTCGCCGGCGAGCACGACCGTGTTACCGGTCGCCTCGCCGGCGAGCACGACCGTGTTACCGGTCGCCTCGCCGGCGAGCACGACCGTGTTACCGGTCGCCTCGCCGGCGAGCTCAACCGTGGCATGGATCAGCTCGCCCGGCGAGAGCGGCCAATTCTCCGTGGACCATTCCGAACCCGGTCCCATCTCATAACCATGCATCTTCGTCCGAAGTTTCCGTAACTCAGTCTTCGGGTCCGTGGATACGACACCAATGTTCCGTCTAAAACACATCGTCGAAAGTATTCGGGAAGTTGGGAAGGTTATGTCTCTCGAACGGTTTCCTATTCTTCGTAGTAGAGCAGGTTACGGTTAACTTAACACCAACTGCCTCGGCTATGCGAAGAAACCGGGTTCCGTTGGAAGAACCATGCCTATACCAACGGCTACTTCGCGAGTAAAATCGTAAAAACGCTTGTCTCAATACGGCCCAAAGAGGGTCCGAATTGCGGACAACGGCCAATCTATGGTCCCAAAAGACTTGAGCCCAGAGACTGGTATGACGGTTTATCTCATCCGCGGGAAGAGATAAATGTCAAATTTCCGAAGATAATCAAAAAGAAGAAGGAAATATGGAAAAGCCCGCTTCGCGACAAATCCGGCCCAAGAAGAGGTAAACCGACCTAAGGAGGAGTATATAAGGAGGACCTAGGACGAAGAGGGAGGAGAGACGAAAGCAGATCAGAGCAACTTAGCACTTAGAAAAATTTAGGCATCTTTTTCCGTTTTTACTAATCGTGCCGCGACTCAACTAGTTTAGATTTAGGTCGCTAGACTAGCGAACGTACCGACAGCTCTTGTAGCCTAGGTCTTTACTTGTTGTTCACGCTCAAACGCGAATTCGGAAATAAGATCCTCTTATTCTTTTTTTCTGCTTATTTTCATTTTATTCTTTCATATTGATCGTGCGTGTGTGGCCCAGCAGATAACCGGGACCTTCAGGGAAGGCTAGGTTAACTTGGCTTTCCTCCGATTAATAAAACTCGACGGTGTGAATTTCGGTTCCCACAATTTGGCGCTAGAAGGAGGGGGGGTATAGATTTATCTCTCTCGCAACCACACACGCTCAGTCCGATATGACGACCAACGCTGACAAAGACCCGCAAACGCACGACGGTACTCCCGTCGATGCCAACGCTGATAAAACTCCAGCTGGAAACATATCAACGGTCACTGCCGACACCGCGATACTAGACCAGATGAAGGAATTGTTTGCCTCCGCTCAGAAAAAGTCAGACGAACAAGGAAAACTCGTGGCCTCTCTCGCGAAACAGGTGGAAACCTTAACGGCGAAGGCCAGGAGCAAAGCCCCGCGCGGGACCACAAGAGCCCGCAGCGGTAGAATACTTGATTTCGAGACTCCGGGCAATCGAGCTGCACACGCAGACAAGGCTTCCTCAGGCCAAAACCCTGATGAAACGCTCCAGCCAGGTGCACAGCCAACAGCGGATAACCTTCCACCTCCTACCGGGAGCAACGAAGGAGAACAAATCAAGCACATCGACCTGGATATAAGCGACCAGTCCGATCACTCGGACGACGGTGCTGACATCCACCCAAGAAGAACGCGAAGCCAGTATGCTCGGCAGGACGCGTCCTTCGAAAGAACAATGACCGAGGAAGAAGAAAACCACTATTGGGTAGAACAGGAGAGCTGGCCGAAAAACAGGCCAGGATCCACCGCAGCCAATACAGACAAGCTCGCAAGGCTGCCAGAAATCCTGATGAGATCCACGATCTCCGCGAGTACATCGCGAAAATCGTAGCAGAGGTGAAAGCGGTGAAATCACAAATCCACAACGCGACAAGCGCTGCGCCCGAGATCGACAGGCTTCTCGAGGAAGCACGCAAAACCCCATTCACTGCCTAGATTACTGAGACCAACGTCTCGGACCCAGTGAAGATCAAAATTCCTATCTACGATGGCACCACTGACCCAAAAGCGCACTTGCAGTCTTTCCAGATCGCGATGGGGAGGTGCAAACTCAAGGAACACGAACGAGATGCTGGCTACTGCCTCCTCTTCGTCGAAAACCTCAAAGGAGCCTGGCTCGAATGGTTTTCTCGGCTAAAACGAAATTTCATCGGATGTTTCCGCCAACTTGCTTCAGAGTTTCTCAAGCAGTATTCCATGTTCATGGACAGAGAAACCTCGGACGTCGATCTCTGGAGCCTGTCTCAAAGAGAAGACGAGCCACTTCGCGAGTTCATGAACAGATTCAAGCTAGTAATGGCAAGAGTCACCGGGATCAGCGACAAAGTGGCGATCGATGCTCTGAAGAAAGCTCTCTGGTACCGGTCAAAATTCCATCAATGTATATCCCTCGAAAAACCGAGAACGATTCAGGACGCTCTTCATAAGGCAACGGACTTCATCGTAATGGAAGAGGAGATGAAAATCCTCTCCCAGAAGTACAACCCGCAGAAGACGCCCACAAAAAAAGAAAATCTCTCGAAATGACAAGTATGTCCACCACGAGGGAGAAGACGTCCAGGGCGAGCACAACTACACTATCAATTCCGAACAAGGAAAGACCTCTGGAAACACCTGGACCAGGAACCAGTACAAGGATAACTCCTACTGCGAGTTCCACCAGACCAAAGGTCATTCCACTACGAACTGCAAAGTTCTCGGCGCAAGGCTAGCCGCAAAACTCCTCGCTGGCGACCTCTGGAAGGTCACTAGCATAAAAGGCCTCATCCTGGATTCCGAACGCCCTCCCTGGACTGATAAAGAGTCTCCCGAGAGGGACGCACGCGCAAACCAGTCTGGCGAGAAACGCGGAATAAGGCAGGATGACCATGGAGACAATAGTACCCGCTGGAGGATAAATATGATTATCGGAGAATCGCAATTCTACCGCGACTCTGTTTCATCCATCAAGGCCTACAAGAGAAAGGCGGAAACAAGTTCTAACTGGACGATTCGGCCCCCGACCGACAGCGCTCCAAACGATACGATTGTTTTCGAGGAGGAGGAAACCGTCGGACTCGATAAACCTCACTGTGACCCGCTGGTCATCGACTTGGTGATTCGAGACCTCGAAGTGGGAAGAATCCTCATCGACACAGGCAGCACGGTCAACGTCATTTTCCGCGAGACTCTCCAGAGAATGAACATCGAACTCGGGGAAGTCGTCCGAAACCAAAACCACTGACCGGTTTTTCAGGCACAACATCAATGACCCTCGGATCGATCAAACTTCCGGTCATGGCAAGGGAAGTCAAGAAAATCATTGACTTCGCCGTAGTCGATAACCCGGCCAACACCAAACGGAACAGCAGTAATCTGGGGATGCCAGAAACAATCTAGGCTCTGCTTTTTGGCAGAGCATAAGCTACGAAATACTCGGAACACCCCTGCGATTAGCCCGAAGCGAGTCAAGAAAACTCAGAGTACTCCCGAAGGTTCCACAAAGAGCGATTCGGAATCACTCGCCCATGCAACGGCTCCGGACAGTGACGCGATCCCAGAGTCCATCGCCCTACCAGCGGAAAACCCGACTCACGAAACGGCCGCCGATTTAACTAAAGCCTCAACGACCGAAGTAACAGAAACGGCCCTATCCAACGAGTAGGAACGCCCGCAACAACAAAGCAGAACTACGAGATGGCTTGATCCTCGAAAGAGGTAAGTAGGCATTGTCCTATTGACAAGTTCAGCTATCCCCCTCTCCAAAAAGGGGGGGGGAGTGGGTAGGTATACTCGTACACTCCCACAAAGTTCGGAATATCCACACTTGTACTCGATATTTTCGAAACTTTTCCAATAAAACTCATTTTATTTCGGTCTCCCGATTCACTTGCAATAAGCCACAACAATTGATTATTAACCTGAGAAACACCCAAGACAAGGGTCTCCAAACACACATACCTTTCAAGCAGTCCTTGGATGGGAACTAACTTAAACAACAATCACTGCATAACCATGGTCAAGCAAGACCAAATACATCTTCTCTAAAAACGAAGATCGTAACTTTCTCACTAAAAAGGATATACCTTTCGGAAAAAGCGAGACGTCGTAACTATTTTCGAGAGATATTATCCAAACACACGGTCCGTCCGCGACTCTAAAAAAAAAAAACAAATTGGCCATCGATTGACCCCGACGGACAAACCCAAAACGTTCTCAAAAAAGAGCTTGTAGTCTAACCTTTCGTAAAAGTAAAGGTTCTCTTACATCCAACGAGGATACCATAGCGCGCTATACAAGAAATCCGAAATTTTGGTCAGCATTCCAGACGGTCTGTGGAGAGTGCTCGGTTCATTCTATACAAGTCATATAAGCCGGCGCCAAGTCGCAGACTTTAAATCGGAAAGAACCAGGTGGAAATCGCCCACAGGCAAAACAAGAGCCGATCAGTCGTCGTACAGCCTCAGAGCCGAAATTAAACATAGGTCTTGCCCTAAACCCAGTCCTACTGGTCCACTAACATCTCAAGACATGATACGAGATCTTAAAAACATGTCCCATCGTCTATATCTAATACGCTCACGAAACTTCGCGAAACTCCTAAACGTTTCCGAATGCCCTCGTTCAGTAAGAGCAAACGAACAAGACGATAAACTAAGAGTTAAGATACGAAGTGACTACTCGTATCTTTCCCTCACACTTGGCAGAAGTATCTCTCGAGCACATGTCCCGCTCGGTCGCTACGTAGTGACCGAGCTCGAGCCAAGCTCGGTTGCTACGTAGCGACCGAGCGTCCGTCCCGTCGGTCGCTACGTAGCGCTCAAGCCAAGCTCGGTCGCTACGTAGCGCTCAAGCCAAGCTCGGTCGCTACGTAGCGCTCAAGCCAAGCTCGGTCGCTACATAGCGACCGAGCTGGAGCCAAGCTTGGTTGCTACGTAGCGACCGAACGTCCGTCCCTCTCTTCCGAAACGTAGATACGACACGAATCCATGCATTCTCGTCTACCCTTCAATGCTGTCTCCCGAAGACTGTAGCGAACCCATTTCATGTTTTCCGAGCACAGACACAGCTCGGTCACTATGTAGCGACCGAGCACGCACACAGCTCGGTCGCTACGTAGCGACCGAGCACGCACACAGCTCGGTTGCTACGTAGCGACCGAGCGCGCACACGGCTCTGTCGCTACGTAGCGACCGAGCTCAAGCCAACTATCCACTCTCTACATAGCGACTTGTCAGACCTAAAAAGGGTCCTTTGCGTTCTCTTTTGAATCCTCATCGTAACGCTTTTCGTTTCGTCTCAATCGGAGTTTCCGTTGAGATTTTACGACGAAAACAAGTAGGACTCTTCTTGGCTTGCTTCCACTCGCTACGTAGCGACCTGTCAGACCTCCACTCGCTACATAGCGACCTGTATGGCCTCCGAAAAGCCATCCTTTGCGTTCTATTTTGAATCCTCATCGAAACGCTTTTCGTTTCGTCTCAATCGGAGTTTCCGTTGAGATTTTACATCGAAAACAAGTAGGACTCTTCTTGGCTTACTTCTACTCGCTACATAGCGACCTGTCAGACCTCCAGCTCGCTACATAGCGACCTGTCAGACCTCCGGCTCACTACATAGCGACCTGTCAGGCCTCAAAAATCTCCTCCTTTGTGTTTTCTTTTGAATCCCGATCGAAATGCTTTTCGTTTCGTCTCAATCAGAGTTTCCGTTGAGATTTTACGACGAAAACAAGTAAGACTCGTCTAAACTCCTTCGCTTACTCCTACTCGCCTTTACCTCCATCTTTGTGTTCTCCTTCAAATCTCGATCGAAACGTCTTTTGTTTCGTCTCGATTGGAGTTACCATTGAAACTTTGCGATAAAAAAAAACCCGCAAAGACTAGTTTTCTCGCGTGGATTCAGATTAATCGTATAATACGGCAACGGTTAACTTAACACCTTAGCCTCCTCAACTTTACGATTATGTTGAACCTTTTTATTGACTTCGTATCAGTCAAGTTTGGAAGATAAATGTCAAGTTTCAAAGGATAAACACCAATATCGAAAAAGGCGAACATACACAAGAAGAGGAAGGGGAAATGAGCAACCAAAACTGAGAAGAGACAAAACTGCATCTTCGAGAGAACTAAGGTATTTGAGACTTGAAATTTTTGAAATCAGACTTGGAGTTTTCGTAGGAAATTACTAAGAAATAAAAACGCCTTTGAGACTGCCATAGAACTTTAGAGAACGTAAAACCTAGGTGGATAGTCTAGCGAACTAAGTCTTAGGTGATTTTTCCTGTCTCAATATATTGTCCCATAACTGTTCGTCCAGATCTTTCAAACCGATCTAAACTCTCCGAAAATCGAGAAACGATCGCCACGCATATCAAGCTAGCTTCCTAAGGAGACAAAAAACTAGAGACATGAACGTCGTCTTAAAACCGATTCGTTTCTTGCAATTCTCTCGGAACCGACATATTCCAAGTCTTCAACCTGGACACAACCAAATCACAGTCCAAGCGTCGTCTTCAAACCGACTCGGACTGTCGATCGTTCTATTCCTCGAGAAAAAGGGACGAAGTAGGTGCGTATACTATACTCGTATACTCACATACTTCAAAAACATATTCAAACAATGCGATGTCTCGTCAAGATCATGAAAACGCTTTCGACAAAGCAAACTCTCGTAGAAATATGCGGAAAAATATTCATACAATGCGATGTCTCGTCAAGATCATCTAAACGCTAGGAACTGATCCAATCATTCGGTTAGAAAACCTCTGCCAAACTTCAGAATGAACGTCGATGATTTGCTGAAGTCATAAAGATCTTTTCCGATTTGATAAAACGAGTTTCGTATAAGAATCATTATACGAGAAATCTTCAGGCATCAAAGCATCACTCTCATTTTCCGTTGAACCAACCGACTCACGGAAAAACATCAAAAACATTTACGATAAAGCAAAATCAAGAACAAAAGTAACAGAAAATACGACAAAGAGAACACGTCCTCCCCGCTCGTCGACTAAGTCTATCACTGTTTAACTGATTCATTCAAGTAACATGCAAAAACGTTTCGCGACTAGATCTCGATGAAATAACCTTTGGTAAAACTCCATGAGTGACTCAGAGAAACTTTCACCTAAGAATAAAAACAAAAGCAAAAACGTTTCTCAAAAATCTGCGGAAACATAGTTATTTTGACATCTCCATATGTCGCGTCAATTTAATAAATTCGTAAAAACTAGTCGCCCATTACTTACGCAAAAAATCATTCGTATAATCAGATCATGTCATACGAAGTAACTTTCGAAAGTAAACGTAACAGCTTTTAAGAAAAAGTACTTTCCTTATAGCAAAAAACCAAGCTGTATGATCCGACATTGGACAATCAATATAAACTTTACTTCCTCGCACCATGATCTGAAAGGTCTCATTCTTTAGCCCTGCGACTCATTGGCATCCGCTCTCATTCCGCTTGGTCATGTCTGAGCAGGAAATCACCCCGCAACTGACTCCGCACGGGCTCTGTATCGAGGTTCTTAGGCTTTATCTCCCTCGGAAACAAAGGAAACAACTTCCATACGAATAAAGGAAACATTATATGAAACTTTCATCGTATAAATTAACCATAAAGTGGAAAAACGTTTTCTACCACCATGGGCATACTCGGCCTATCAATCTCGCTAAACGCCATTCGTCACTCGCCCAATTACGCATTTCCTTCGAAGCCGGACTAGGTTACAGCATCCCCTTTAAGGGTGATTCTAACCGACTTGACCTTATTGACAGCACGAAAGTGTCATGGTCTAATCCTTTGGCAACAACTTCCTTGGCTATAAAGTTGAGCACAGCCTTCATGCAAAGCCAAAACAATTGAGCGACCACCGCTCCAATAACTTGACGGCTAAACGGTAGTCTAGAATTTGTCTTGAAACGCCAAGTAACGATTACACAAACAATTATCGTACCACCCAAAAACGGGAATCATACGGTAAATTCATCATAACAAAACTCAGTCCTAACAACCAAACAGTTAACGGAAAGGTTCCACTTGTCAAAAATTGACCAAGTTCCATATTCTACAATTCACTTTAAGCCCGCTGTGTTTTACTCGTAAAATGCGGCATGTAAGGAAAACTTGTAACAGAGCTCCTATAGCTATACGGAACATCCTCAACTAGACAGGAAAGAAATCTCAGAAGGCCAACACCACACAAGGAACGGTATAGGAGGATGCCTCTTTCCGGGGACAAATTTACGCGACCTCCTGGTCCTAACTCCTCGATCGCAAATCAAATCCAAACAGGAACAACAATTCTGGCTGCGAACATCCATAGTCAAACAAAAATGTTTCCCAAACGCAGGGCTAAGACTAATCCCTTGCAACGTAGCGAAACATCTTCAAGCCCGCGAACATTTCATGCACGAAATGCGGCATACGAAAGAATAACAAATCTTCAGCATCGCGAGCGCAGACGCCTGAAGATTCGTTCTTCGACGAAATTTCCATCCTCGATAAAAATACTTTCTTGGAAGACCAGACAGTCATACGCACTAACATCTTCTCAAAACATATCCTTCGCGAAGACTCGAAACGGTAATTTTAACCATTAAGTTTGTTGCTGATCACAACAAACTCTTAACGTCCTAAACAGACTTAGCCATCTCGTAGAGATGACTCTCGTACATCCGACACAAGGATAATAGCGCTATAAAAGAAACCCAAAATTTTTGGTCAGCACTTCCAGGAGGCTTAAAAATTGTCCTTGGAGAGATGCTCGGTTCCAACCATACAAGTCGTATAAGCCGAGAACCTATCGCGGACTTTAAATTGGTATTGAATCAGGATGAAACTGAAACGGGATACGTAAGTCGAATTAGTCATCACACCCTCTGAAACCAGGAGTAAACCTAGGTCTTGCCCTAAATCCCGCAAGTTTACACACTGCAGAAAACTCTTGAAACAGATCACGGATATAGCAGTTCACACAAAGTTAGATTATGAGATGACAAGCTGTAGTCTTCCTTCTACACCCATATAAAATGCCATCGGCAGCAAAACGCCTGATAACCTCTACATAAAAACCAGACCGTAAAGGTCTCGCTGGAAAACTAGTCATACAAACCTTAACTCCAAGACGAACTACGAAAGGCTTGATCCCTTCAACAAGGGTACGTAGGCAGCCGTCATAAGGCGCAGCCCTAATCTTATCGCGTTCTACTTTTAGAAGAGCGAGAAGACCACTTACCACTGACCTTTTCGGCCATAAATTCCGCCAAACTCACCTAACTTGCCAAACTTGCCAAGCCACTCGCTAGAACCTCACGCTAGAAGCTCATGGTTCTAACAAGCTAGGGGGCTAACTGTTGGGGTCAAAATCGGTCACGACGGAATCAATGTCTGAAAGTCCGTAAAAATCGGCATGAACGTTTTTACGAAAAATAAATCTTCGGAAAAGATTTATTCTTACGAAGAGCCCTGCGGAAGAAACACGAGACATCGGAGAAAAGCTCGAAAAAGGTCGCATGGTCGCTACGTAGCGACCGAGCGGGCGGGACGGACGCTACGTAGCGCTCCAGCCAAGCTCGGTCGCTAAGTAGCGACCGAGAGTCCATCTTGCTTGGTCTTTACGTAGCGCTCAGGCCAAGCTGGGTCGCTACGTAGCGACCGACCGAGCGTCCGTCCCGCTCGGTCGTTACGTAGCGACCGAGCTCGAGCCAAGCTCGGTCGCTACATAGCGACCGAGCATCTGACCGAGGGGGACAGACACTCGTTTGTTTTCTCTAAACTCGTTTGCTATCTTTTCATGATTTCCGCATATATTTGGTCACTTGCCGTTGGCTCTCGCAGAGATCCGGGACCTCCGGGAAGTTAGGGTTTTCCTAGTTTCCTAATTTAAACGTAAATCGACAGTGCAAATTTCGGTTCCCACAGCCACACTCGGCCTAGATACATTAAACCTCGAAATAAAACTAAGGGAAATAATCCCAACAATCCTCAAAGCTCAAAGTCAAAGAACCCGGACATGGAGACCCCGAACGAGCTCGCAGGCTGGTCCACCTCTCCGTCCGCGACTCCGGCACCTTCATCACCAACACTGGTTCCCGCTTCCGTCGCGACCTCACAGGCCTCTTAGGAATCGGAATGTCTTGCGAAGGCGGAGGTGAGGCCCAAAGAGCTTTGTAGTACGCATCCTTGCTTCTTCCTCAACTTCAAACTCTTCTTTCGGGGCGATCACCTCATTGGCAGAAGAGTCACCCGAAGATGAGTGTGAGGAAGAATTCCTCTTTGAAGATACTTTTCTTGAAGACATTTTCTTTGAGCAAAGAAAGATCTTGGAAAAAAAATTTCTATCTTGGAGGAATCTTTTCTTAAGGGAAGAAGTGAGTAAAGAATTTGAAAAACTTACTTCGCTTACTTATACAATTTTTTTTACTATTCACCTTCAATCTTTCGACAAACGATTACGTCTAATTCCACCTAGAACAGACCATACCGCAAGCTAGGACCTAACAACCAGGTCCACGGATCCTAGCTAGCTGGGGGGCTAACTGTTGGGGTCAAAATTGGTCACGACGGAATCGATGTCCGAAAGTCCTCAGAAAACCGAATGAGCTCGACCATGACACGAGCCAGCTCGCCCGGCGAGCACGACCGTGTTGCCGGTCGACTCGCCGACGAGCTCGGCCGCGACACGAGCCAGCTTGCCCGGTGAGCACAACCGTGTTGCCGGTCGACTCGCCGGCGAGCTCGGCCGCGACACGAGCAAGCTCGCCCGGCGAGCACGACCGTGTTGCCGGTCGACTCGCCGGCGAGATCGGCCGTAACATGAGCCAGCTCACCCGGCGAGCACGACCGTGTTGCCGGTCGACTCGCCGGCGAGCTCGGCCGCAACACAAGCCTGCTCGCCCGACGAGCACGACCGTTTTAATACATGTACTTTTCACATTGGTACTCTAGGGATCCCGATGCGCCTTAGGCTGCACAGTGGTTTTAGGTAGTTTTGACAGCATACTCAGGCTTGCGCATACCCATTCCTACTTTATGTCTCATACCCGTTTTGATTTTTTTGTGAGCGTGCCCGGAGGTCGTGCTACTTTGCAAGGGTTGGCCAGGATCGAAGGTCTCTGGAGACCTGATCCAGCTCGTATGCCCCTTTAAGTATAATGATTTCCCTTCTGCCTTTATAGTCGGAACTATTTTATTATAAGGTTTGTCCGGAGACGTTTAGCATACATAGGAGTAGGAAATCATAATGCTTAAATAGTATATAGTAGTATAGAAATCATGGTCCGGGGACCGTATTAGAAATGATTGGCTTTGAGGTGCAGGGCGTTCCAGCATATGATTTGTATTTTACCTTTGCTATCTTGCAGCCTGTAGGCGCCTGCTCTCCGCACATCGATGACCTTATAGGGTCCTTCCCACCCTGGGGTGAGTTTCCCCGTTGTTTTTTCAGCTCGTCGTAGAAACCAGTCCCCTTGCTGGAAGGTTCTGGTTCTGACTTTCTTGTTCTACGTCCTGACGACGTCTTGCTGGTAGGACCAGTTTCTCAGCCGAGCGGCCTCTCTTTGTTCGTCGAGTAGCTCGAGGCTTAACGCCATCAGCTCATTGTTCTCCTTCTGACAGGTGGATCCGGAGACCGTTTTTCTTACGTACATCTTTGTAGGTACAATGGCCTCAGAGCCGTAGGCCAGCGAGTAGGGAGTTTCCCATGTCGCTGTTTTGGGAGTGGTCCGGTAGGCCCAGAGAACTTCGTGTAGTTCTTCTGCCCATTTCTTGTGAGTGCCCTCCAGTCGCTTTTTAAGCATGTTGACCACCGTTTTGTTTGTGGACTCAGCTTGTCCGTTAGACTGGGGGTGTCGGGGTGTGGCGAAAGTTAGTTTTATGCCCCAGTCCTTGAAGAACTCCTTGAAGTTGTGGCTCGTGAACTGGGGTCTATTATCGGTGACAATCTCGTGGGGGACCCCGAAGCGAGTAATTACGTAGTGATATACCATGGATTTTACCCATTATTAGCCATGGTATATAGGTGTTTTAATGACTAATTACTATTATATAGAGTCTATTTAGAGTATTTACAGGTTCAGGTACGTTCTGGAGAAATATGGTGATTTTGGAGCCTTTTGAGGTGCAGAACTGCACAGACGCGTTAGATGTTTAGCTATGTATGGAAACCTTACCCCATTAGATTGAGGCCATATTTTGACACAAGATATAGCTTTGAGTTATCTTCCCAATGCCATCGTTTTGAGGTCAATCGGCTTACTGTAGCAGAAGTTATGCCCGTTTTACTGAAGAGTGGTCAGTCTGCCTCGCGAGAGGAAGTTGTCGAGGAGATGAAGGACTGTCAATCGATAAAACAGAATTGGTGTCGATTGACAGTGATGCCAGAATATGGGCTGAGCATATTTTATGACCGCTGAAGCCCAGAAGCAACCCTAAATTACCATAATACCCTTGGACGACCAGAAACCATATTTATGTTATTTATAAGCCATTGTTGACGGCTACGCTATCTATGCTTTATTTCATTCATAGTTCTAAGTTTGGAGAGAAAAAGAAGAATTCCTTCAGAGTCCTCTTGGAACTCCATTGTTTTGGTTTTATTTATATTTTATCTTATTCATCTATTCATCTATGATTTCTGTGACAAACATCATATCTGAATAGATCCACCTGTTAGGTTTTGGGTTCAGATAGGTTATGAGGGATTAGCCCAAAATATAGAACTGCTAAGTTGTGATATTCATCATAGGATTGTTCTTACTGCTTGCGTTCTAGAGTCATGAACTAGAACCCTGATCTTAGAATCATTAAGCACAAGCGATGGCTTGGTCTTTTCTCTAAACTGAATTCTATTGAGCTAGGATTGCTAGAAACATACGAGAGTTGATTTAGGAACCCTAGTGAACACATATTCAATCCGATCGTAAATCTTGCTAGAAGCAATATCGATCGATTATCCAATAGATCAATCGAACGATATTGTGAAAGGTGTATCGATCGATATTCCTATAGAATAATCGATCAAAACATTCTTGTGGTCAACAAAAGAGAGTTGAGATCCAAGATCTGGATATTAAACTATCTATACAACGGAAGTTGTTAGATTTGTACTCTCAGTTGAGTTCTATAATATCTTGCAAGCAACAATTAGCATTATAATTCTTATTACCTGAATAGAAACCCTAGATCTAGCAAATCATCCTTCCATCAAGCAACTCTTTGCCAAGCTGAACAATTGTCTTGTTCAACTTGTTTACTGCTTAGCTTAATCATAAACTGATTAGATTTATTGGGTTCCCTAGCTCCCTGTGAATTCGATCCCTAAGTACTACGACTCAGCCTCTTATTTGAGAGAGTATAAATCACTCCTTAAGGTAATTTGAGTGATATCACATAGGTCCACAGGAATTTCCGGATCTGGAGATCTGTTATGCGGCTAAGCGCTTCTGCTTCGCCCCACTTGTAGAAGTAGTCAGTGACTATCAGAAGGAAGACCTTCTGCCCCGGCGCCATAGGGAATTTCCCTACTATGTACATGCCCAACTCTCTGAAGGGCCATGGCGACCTTATGGACTTGAGATTCTCCACGGGAAGCTTGGAGACTGGAGCGTGCCTCTGGCACTGGTCGCAGTGCTTTGCTTATCTGTCGGCGTCAGCGGCCACCGTGGGCCAGTAGTAACCCACCCTTTTGGCTCTGAGCACCAGGCTTCTACCGCTAGAGTGAGATCCACAATCTCCTTCATGTAGTTCTACAAGGATTCTAGCGACTTCTTGGGGTGTGACACACCTCAGATACGGGCCAGAGAAGGATCTTCGGTACAGCTTTTCATGGGAGATACAGTACCTTGCGGCTCGGTTCTTGATCTTCCTGGCCTCGTTGCGGTCTTCCGGGAGGATGTCGGCCTCCATATACCGGACTAAGGGAGTCATCTAGGTTTCGCCTTCTTCGACGGCAGAGACCTCCGCTAATGGGGGTTCCTCTAGGGTAGCTGGCCATTGAAGCACGAGCAAGGGCACACTCATCTGGCTATTCGTTTTGAGGACGTACCCTATATTAGCCAGGGCATCGGCTTACGAGTTTTGTTCCCGGGGGATTTGAGTGAGCTTGCAGCTCTTGAACTTCTTGATTAGTCGCTGAGCGACCGCCAGATACTGGATCATGCAGTCGTCTTTTGCTTGGTACTCTCCCTGTACCTGGTTAATTATCAGCTGAGAATCGCCGAAGACCTGGATGTTCTCTGCCCCCATTTGGTAGGCGAGGGTTAGACCTGCGATTAGGGCCTCATACTCGCTTTCGTTGTTAGTTGCTTTGAAGTTGCATCTCACAGCCCTTGAGGCCGTGTTCCCCGTTGGCGAGGTAAGCACTATCCCCACTCCAGCTCCTCTGAAGTTACTAGATCCATCAACGTGCTGGATCCATTCTCCCTCTTCTTTAGTTTTGCCTCGAAGGTGTACCTCCTGCTCCAAAGCTGGGAGCAAGGCCGGGGAGAATTCAGCCACGAAGTCCGCTAGGACTTGTGACTTTATAGCTGTGGCAGGTCAAAATATTACGTCGTACTCCTCTAGTTCCACAGCCCAATTGGCTAGGCGTTTGGAGACTTCTGGTTTGTGGAGGACCAACTTTACAGGGAAGGAGGTAGCAACTGTTGAGATGAAGACCAAGAAGTGAAGAGATGAAGCTTTGGGGATGAATGAAGTGAGACAGTAACTTTGGAGTTTTTACCATAGTAACTTTGGAGTTTCACCATTTCTGGATAAAGGTAACTAAGTTAGAGCTTGGGAAGTTACCTTACATCCATTTGGAGAGTAAAAACGTCCAAGGGTATATGGAGAGGATAAGGAGCACATGGACAGGCTGTCTTGAGCTGGAAAGGGGAAAATGCTTTATTACTATAGCAAGCATGTGAGGAAACACAGCCAAGTATTTCAAAAGGAGTTCCAGCCTGTCCATTGACTCCACATGCTTATGGATTTCGAAATTCACTTTATCAGCCTTATCTCTTCATATATATCTTGTATCTGAATCATTAAATCAATTAATGGAGTTTTGAGTCTCTCTCTCTCTAGAATCTCTCTATTCTCTCTAAACTTTACTCTAATCTTCTCTGATTATTATTAAACACACTCTAAAACACAAAAGTGTTTATGGTATCAGAGCCAGGTTGCTTAAAAAGGGGGTGAGTGTGTGATTTCTTTTTCGCAAATCTGAGTTCTTTCTTGAGTGTTCTTGGAGTGTTCTTGGTGTTCTTGAGTGTTCTTGGTGATTATGGGTTGTGTTCTTCAGTCACTAGGCTCGTTTGGATCTTTCTGATGGAAACAAACAATCTAGACATGGAGAGGAAGCACAGATCTAGTATTCCATTGAAGCTTGAAGAGGAAACTGGTGGAAGTTGGTCAAGATGGGCGAAGGCAGTGTTGAGGAGCTGTGTGTTGTGGAGTAGTCATAAAAAGGGGAAGCCTTTAAGAGAAATGACTATTGAAGCAGGTCAGGCGTGGAGTCTGAGGTATGAAGACAGAGTTGTTCAAGAAAACCATACAAGATGTGGGATTGAAGCAGCTCATGGGAGTAGATCCGATCTGAAGAAGGTCTGTGGAGTCAAGAGAGCTAACACAGACCTAGGAAGAGGAAAGGAAGAACTCCATCAGCTTGTGGGCAAGCTGAAATACTTGTGGAGAGAATTGGATGAGTTGAGATCAAGCACATCAGATCCGGAGGTTATTCAAGAGAGGCTGGAGCAAGATGTAGTCTTGAGCCTTCTAGTGAGCTTAAACTCATCATATGGTCAGCTGATTATGCAAGTACTTCAAGATGGTGAGCGAGTAGATGTGGATGGGTTGTGTGAGCTTGTTCAGTCTTCATATAAAGTATATGAGATGAACAAGAGACTGATCAGGATCAGAGATGGTACAAGGTGTAAGAAGGGAAGATTGAGGAGACTGTCCAGGACTTGGGTCATGGTGAGAAGGACTCGGAGGGAGAGTAGACAGTCTGGATACTTTGAGAATGATATGGAGGCAAGACTGATTGAAGAGTTTGCGCAGCATGTGGTTAGAGGAGAGTGTTCCTACTCAGCCTATATGGGCAGCTCAGTAGAAGAAAGTGTGGGTATGAAGGGACAAGAGACCAAAGGAGCAGATGATCCTATCACAAAGAAGGAATGGGATTGGTTTGTCAAGTATGTGTATGCTTTGGCTACGACCCGGAGACAAGGTGCTCCTGCCTTAGCATCCACATCCAAACCTATCATCATTGACTCTGGAGCAACACATCACATGATCAGTGATAGAAGTCTGATAAGTGAAGTCAAGGCTGCAACAGGGAGTGTCATGATAGCTAATGGTGCTAGGATCCCAATAGAAGGAGTGGGAAACCTTAAGCTGTTTGAAAAGAACTCACCTGCTTTCTATCTGCCTCAGTTCACTTCAAATTTGATATCAGTGAAGATGGCCACAGTTGATCTTGACTGTCAAGTAGTATTCAGGCCAAATGAAGTTGAGTTTCAAGATTTGAAGACTGGGAGAGTTATTGGTAGAGGGGAGAGCAAGAATCAGTTATATCATCTCCAAACAGCTAAGACTTCTAACCCTATTGATTCTGTATGCTTGAATAGTGCTGCTGATAGGAGTGATAGTATTACCTGGCATGCTAGATTGGGACATCCCCATGCTCGTGCAATTGAATTGATTATGCCTAATATGTCATTCAATCACTTGGAATGTGAAGCTTGCATCTTAGGGAAGCATTGTAGGACTGTTTTTCCTACATCAGAGACCATATATGCAAATTGCTTTGATCTTGTTCATTCTGATGTGTGGACAGCCCCTTGTATGTCTAGAGAAAACCAGAAGTATTTTGTGACATTCATAGATGAGAAGTCTAAGTATACATGGATCACATTGCTGCCATCTAAGGATAGAGTGTTTGATGCTTTTGTCAACTTCCAAGCATATGTAACTAATCATTACAATGCTACTGTGAAGGTACTACGGTCTGATAATGGAGGAGAATACACCAGTCATGCCTTCAAGAATCACTTGGCTAAACATGGGATAGTGCATCAGACCAGTTGTCCTTACACACCACAACAGAATGGAGTAGCTGAGAGGAAGAATAGGCATCTGATGGAGGTGGCTAGATCCATGATGTATCATGCTAATGTTCCAAAGAGGTTTTGGGGTGATGCTGTTCAGACTGCATGTTATCTTATCAATCGGATTCCAACTAAGGTATTGAAGAATCTGTCTCCATTTGAGGTGCTGAACAAGAGCAAGCCATACATAGATCATCTGCGTGTCTTTGGATGCCTATGTTATGTCTGGGTTCCAGGAGAACAGAGAAACAAGTTGGAGGCAAAGAGCACTAAAGCAATGCTCATTGGGTACTCAGTAACTCAGAAGGGGTATAAGTGCTATGATCCAGCAACCAGGAGAGTGTTGGTGTCTAGAGATGTTAAGTTCATAGAGACCAAGGGGTATTATGAAGAAAAGAATTAGGAAGACTTGGAAGATCTGTCTCAAGAACCAAGAAACATGGCAGAGAATCTGAGGAACATATTGGAAAGGCTTGGGGTAAACATGTCCCAGGATAAGGTTAGAGAACCTGAAAGAACAACTCCCCTTGATCATGAGGGGGGAAATGAGTCTGAATCAGGAGTGCAAGAGCAGCACCAAGGGGATTCAGGTCATCATGATCAAGAGGTGACAGAAGTAGAGAATGTTCCTCAGGTCCGTGTGGATGAGCAGGGAGAGGTTCATGATCATGAGGAGGTGAGTGAGACAGAAACTGAGGTTCAAGCTGAGGTTCAAGCTGAGGATCAGGTTCAGGCTTTGCGGAGGAGCACAAGGATAAAGAGGGATGCTTCCAACTGGGTAAACACGAGAGTGTACTACAATGCCCAGGCTGTGGAGCATCCTTCTCAAGCCGTGTGTTCCTTTGCAGAATATCCAGAAGAGCACATGGTGTTTATGTGTAACTTGGATGAGAATGAGATACCAAGATCTTATGAAGAAGCTATGAAGCACAAGGGTTTGAGAGATTCAGTAGGAGATGAAAGGGATGCAATGATCAGGAATGACACTTGGTATGAGAGTGAGTTACCTAAAGGAAAGAAGGCAGTTTCAAGTAGATGGATCTTCACCATCAAGTATCTTGCAAATGGGGAGATAGATAGGCGCAAGACTAGGCTGGTTGCAAGAGGATTTACACAGACTTATGGGGAAGATTACATTGATACTTTTGCACCAGTGGCCAAGCTTCACACAATTCGAATTGTTTTATCCATTGCAACAAACTTGGAGTGGGATTTGTGGCAAATGGATGTGAAGAATGCTTTCTTGCAAGGTGAACTTGAAGATGAAGTATACATGCATCCACCTCCTGGTCTTGAGCATCTAGTAAAGCTAGGGAATGTTTTGAGATTGAAGAAGGCAATATATGGGCTGAAACAGTCACCTAGAGCTTGGTACAGGAAGTTGAGTACAACACTCAATGGGAGAGGCTTTAGGAAGTCTGAACTAGATCACACTCTCTTCACCTTGACAGGACCTTCAGGGATCATTGTGATTCTAGTGTATGTGGATGATTTGATTATCACAGGAAGTGATAAGGCAGGGATTCATGCCACTAAGGAGTTTCTCAAATCTGTGTTTGACATCAAGGATTTGGGAGAGATGAAGTATTTTCTGGGCATTGAGATATGCAGATCAAAGGAGGGTTTGTTTATGTCTCAAAGGAAGTATACTATGGATATGTTGAAGGAGACTGATGTGCTTGGAGGAAAGATAGCTAAGACACCTCTTGAGGAGGGGTATAAGGTTCTGCGTGAGGGGGAGGTTGAAGAGAAGCAGTTGTTTGATGATGCTAAGCTGTATAGGAAGATGGTTGGCAAGCTGATCTACTTGACTATCACCAGACCTGATATATGTTTTGCTGTGAATCAAGTAAGTCAGCATATGCAGGCACCAAATGTACATCACTGGAAGATGGTTGATAGGATACTGAGGTATTTGAGTGGCACGCCTGGTCAAGGAGTTTGGATGGGTTGGAATGGCAGTACAGAAGTGGTTGGGTATTGTGATGCTGATTGGGCAGGAGATAGAGTGGACAGGAGATCAACTACTGGGTATTGTACATTCATTGGAGGGAACTTGGTCACTTGGAAGAGTAAGAAGCAGAAGGTTATCTCCTGTTCAAGTGCTGAAGCTGAGTATAGAGCCATGTTGAAGCTGACAAACGAGTTGGTGTGGATCAAGGGGATCTTGAAGCATTTGGAGATTGAGCATAGTACTCCTATGACAATGCATTGTGACAATCAAGCAGCTATCCACATTGCTTCTAACTCAGTCTTTCATGAGAGAACGAAGCATATAGAAGTTGATTGCCACAAGGTGAGGCAGATGATTATACTTGGAGTGATATTGCCATGTTATACAAGAAGTGAAGATCAGCTTGCAGATGTGTTTACTAAAGCAGCGAGATTAAAGACAATGGAGTCCATACTATCAAGACTTGGACTCATTGATCTTACTTCTAGGAGCTGAGCCCCTTAACCATGGACTCTCCACTCTTTTTCCCTCATCAAGGTTTTATCCCATTGGGTTTTCTTTGGTGAGGTTTTTAATGAGGGAGGTCTTCATGGTTTCCAAGCTTGACTTGTTCTACATGGTCAAGCTTGAGCGGGAGTGTTGAGATGAAGACCAAGAAGTGAAGAGAAGAAGCTTTGGGGATGAATGAAGTGAGACAGTAACTTTGGAGTTTTTACCATAGTAACTTTGGAGTTTCACCATTTCTGGATAAAGGTAACTAAGTTTGAGCTTGGGAAGTTACCTTACATCCATTTGGAGAGTAAAAACGTCCAAGGGTATATGGAGAGGATAAGGAGCACATGGACAGGCTGTCTTGAGCTGGAAAGGGGAAAATGCTTTATTACTATAGCAAGCGTGTGAGGAAACACAGCCAAGTATTTCAAAAGGAGTTCCAGCCTGTCCATTGACTCCACATTCTTATGGATTTCGAAATTCACTTTATCAGCGTTATCTCTTCATATATATCTTGTATCTGAATCATTAAATCAATTAATGGAGTTTTGAGTCTCTCTCTCTCTAGAATCTCTCTATTCTCTCTAAACTTTACTCTAATCTTCTCTGATTATTATTAAACACACTCTAAAACACAAAAGTGTTTAGCAACCACGATTGGATGAGCCTGGAAGTAGGGTCGGAGCTTGCGAGTGATACCACTCAAATTACCCTAAGGAGTGATTTATACTCTCTCAAATAAGAGGTCGAGTTGTAGTACTTGGGGATCGAATTCACATTGAGTTAGGGAACCTAATAAATCTAATATGATTTGTTAAGCTAGATGGTTTTACAGATTTAAATGTAAATTGCAGTTTTATATTGAACAAGCTTTTGTTCAATAGATTGGTTGAGGTTTTGGTGCTTAAAAAGGAAATAGTTAGACTTAGGGTTTTTATTCAGGAAACTTGGGATTATAATCCTACAGATGCCTAATGAGTTGCATGCATGATAATATAGAGCTCAACTACTTAGTCAACAAGTCTATCAGCTTTCACCTGTTTAGACTTTTCTATTAACTAGATCTAATGATCTCAACTATCGTATGTCGATCAATTAGAATGTGTCGATCGATGATCCTATAGGAATATCGATCGATTCACCTTTCGCTCTGTCGATCGATTATTCAATAATGATATCGATCGACGCGCTTCTAGTTAAGCTTTATGCGCGGGTTGAATGATAGCTTACTAAGCTCACTAGATCAGCTCTCGCGTTACTCATAGCAAGAAACTTAGCTCAGTTAGAATTTTTTCAGGATGAGAATGAAGCTCTCGCTTTTATCTATCAATCCTAGGGCAAAGTTCTAGGTAGCTAATCTAGAGACAGACATTAACGAACAATCCTAATGACAATTACCACAACTCAGCAATCTAGAGTTGGGGCTAATCCCTCCTAACCTTTTTAAACCTAAAATCTAACAATGGAACTACTCAGACATGGTTAAGCAATTCATCACAACAGTTACGTAAGAAAATTTCATTAGAATAGTTAATTGATATCAATGGTGTTCCAATCACAAATTATAACTTTGGATCTTCTCTCCAATCTATCAAAATCCTAGAAAACCTTGCTGTGAAAAAAATAAAACAAGAAAAGCACACTTTGCCTCTAACATGGTGGCAAAACTTATATAATTAGGATAAAACTCGTCAGGGGTAATCTTGTAAATTGGTGAAGACTTGGGCTTCAAGTCGGATTTGACCAAACGGGCTTTCTGCGCGATTCACTATTGATCGATGTCATGATATGAACATCGATCGATTATTCATCTTCAATATCGACCGATGGTCGAGTTCGATGGTCATCTCGGGTGCTTGGTCCAAATATCTCCAAAATGGTCCAAATATCTCCAAAATGCTCCAAAATCATCACTTATCTCCAAATCACTCATGATCTTATAAATATAATAAATATACTCTATAATATAATAATTATTAGTAAAAACACCTATAAACCATGGATGAAAATGAGTCAAATCCATGGTCTATCAACTCCCCCAGACTTTCCATTTTGTTTGTCCTCAAGCAAAACAAACAGGCAGTCTCTCTGAAAGAGGTTTTAAAAACAGCAGGGACTCACATGATTTAAAACTTAGAATCATAACCTCTACAATATTGCAATCCATATCTAAGAAGTCCTAATCACAAAAGCACATTATACCATATCCTAGATTAGCATCTAGCCAACAACTTAGGAAATCTTGTCTAACATTCCCCTCTACCAACCTCATTTCTTAGCATAAATAAAAGTGTAGGCTTTAACTTGGGGGTATCGATCACAGGATGCAAGGACTTTCAAACAAGTATCTTGACCTGCAGGTAAACATTAGTTCATATCCTCTCTCTCTACTAATTTTCTCTATTAGCCAAAGTCTGCTTATATTAGCAAGATTATTGACCAAGATTGGACATGCTTCCACGAATCAAGCCTTAATGGTGGTTGCCACCAAGTCCCGTTCACTTCTTTTTGACATATATCCTAGGATTATTTGTGAAGCAAGCCTTAATGGTTGTAGCCACCAAGTCCTGTTCTAATCCTTTACCTACATAATTCTTATGAAGCAAGCCTTAATGGTTGTAGCCACCAAGTCTTGTTCGAATTCCTTCCTAATAAATCTATAATAGATATATATAATAATTTTTTTTTAAATTATCTATATTTCGAAAATAGAGAGAGAAATGGTGATTAATCTATCTACACAAGGCTTGACCTTCCAGACTTGTTTGAAGAATCCGTTCTCATGCATACCAAGCCCCAAGACAAGCAGTTGTGTCAAGTTTAGTGTTGGAGGTCAGCTTTGGTTCCTTCAAACAATCTCAGCAAGTGTGAATAGTTGACAAGTTGATCCACTTTAGTATCTTTAGTACTATCTGCAATCAGTAAGTCTAGAATGGTGCTAAAGAGTGGTTAGATAACAAGCAAAAATATATAAGTTCATTATCCCCTTCTTGATTCAATAAAACTTTTTGAAAAACGTTTTAATAAGATTCATAAATAAATTACTATCAGTAAACCTCCCACCAGACTTAAACTATACTGTCCCTAGTGTAAATTCAGTCGGAGTTATGTTGATAACTAAATCATAAGGACTCAATATAAGAAGTTAGAACGATATAACAGACCAGAATCGATGTCGACCGATGTAGGGATTTTGATATCGGTCGCGGCAGATTAGGCAATGTTGATCGATGTCGACAACTTCTCGTCGGTCGATACTCATGGCAATCGTCTACTCAGATCTCTTTTTGTGTTTTGTATTTTTATGATCTGCAATAATTAAAAACCAACATAAATAGTATATCAATAAAAAGTAAATAAATATTACCTAATAGTAGGTTGTCTCCCACTCAGCTCTTTGTTATAGTCATTTAGCTTGACTTTGGAGGTGATTGGGCTAGTAATTTTGAAAGCTGGAACTTGTTGGAAAACAAGTGTCCATCTCTTCTCTGCGCTTGTTAAACCATGTACCAGTGAAGTCTCTCATAGCTTCATCCCCCTACGCCATTTTTCTTTCATTGTTCCAGTTGTGTTTTCTATTCTCTGCAATCTATCCCCAAGACTCTCAAGGTTGAACTGATGTCTTGTAAGTTTAGCGTATGTGTCTGCTGAGATCTCCTCTCCATGGTAATGTGTGTCGGACATGTCTGATGTCATCTTTGGTACTAGCCGGCCTCGGTTTGTAGCATAGTCGACCGATGATCGATGATGAATGTCGGTCGATTTGTTGTTGCGTCTGTCGATCGATGACGATGCTTCTGGTCGACGGGCAATGTAACTATGAATCTCCACCAATTCCCTTTGTATAGCTTCAATCTTGGAAGTCAAAGCACTAATGTTAAGATCCATTGGGAAATAAATGTCATCACATCTCCCATCAAGCCTATCTTCTATATTTTCCAGAGCTCTATAGATCCCTTCTACCAACTGATCTATCTCTTCCCTGGTATGAAAGTTATGTTGAGACTTCATCGTATGTGGACGTGGTGGATTGTCGTCGACCGATGTTTGCATCTGGTTGTCGATCGATGTGCGTTGACGAACGTCGATCGATGTCTGTTGATATCCGTCGATCGATGACGATCGAGCAACATCGGTAGCATGTTGAATTCTGGCTATGTCTTGCTTCATCTCCTCCATGCAAGTAGTTAGCCAACTGGTACTATCATTCAATAGATAGTAGACACCATCAAGTTTCATCTGGAGAACTTCTTTGTTCTTCTCTTGTTCTCCAACGACTCCATAGAACATCTCATTGATCTCATCCTTGGTGTAGATCTCTGGTACCAGCTTTATCTGTGAGAATGAGCTAGCATGTTCAGGAAGACATATGTAGCTTGGCTCATCTCTCGAAGCTCTTTCCATTAGCTTTCTGATCTCTTCCTTGGACACATTGATGATGTGTCCATCCATATCTCTGGCACATCCCTGGTCATCTCTGTAGACTCCATACTGATCCTTCTCTTCCCAGTAAAATCTTCGGGTACCGAGGAAATCAAAGGCTCTTCTGCCGAATTATGGCTGTCTGTCGACCGATGTTGGGACGTCAACGTCGATCGATGGTCGAGTGGGATGGCGATACCTTAGTTTGAAGCTTTTGTCTATGCCACCAGCTGCGTCATAGAACTCTTTTTTATCCTTTTGTTGGTATTCTGGAATGTTGCGGTTATGTACGAACAAATTATCTGCTCCATTGGCTGTCTGAAGGATGTCTGCAATATCTTTTCGAGATACATTCAGTATACATCCGTCTATAGATCTTGCATGGCCATCTGGGTACCTGAAAATACCAAATTTGTCTGGAGTTAGATATTCGTTATTAAATTTATCTTTTTCTCTTACAGTGGTTTTTGGTTTAGAGCGGATGAAGATCGATGTTGTATGTGCAAGGTCGATCGATATTGAAGGAGTTATGTCGATCGATGGACGGCGTGCTCTGTCGATCGGATGCATGTATCGTATTCTTCCCCAAACAGTTTCTGATTGATGTTGAGCTGTTTCATCTCGTCTTTGCATGTTGAGAAGTTCCTCATATGTGAAACCTTCATGTAGTTCATCTGCTCCTGGCTCATATATTGTTGTTTCTACTACATAGCTTTCGTGATGGTGGTCATCTGTCCAAATGCCAATCGAGTAGTCTCCCTCTCGCACTCTGTTAACTTCTGCGTCGATCGATGAGTAGTTGGTGATGTCGGTCGATGCTCGTTTCCGGTTTCTCTGATGAGGTTGAGTATCGATCAATGGTGAGCCAGGTATGTCGATCGATGGTGCATTCCTTTTCCAAGAGGAATGATGTAGAAGTGTATCTTCCTAATCAAGGATGGCTTTGTACTCAGTAGCTCGTTCATCCTCATAGTCTTCATCATACTCTTCTATATGCATGTTTTATCTGGTGTATGCGGCAATAGTGGGGTTGTAGTAGTCGTTCTCCCAGTCATCTGGAAGACTATCAACCGATTTGTCGTGGGGATTGTCGGTCGATTTCTGATTGGCACTATCGATCGATGTTGTAGTATGAGTTTCGATCGATGCTGAGTATTCTATCTCGTATTCCACTCCACAGTGGCAAGCTGCAATGATTCCTGGATCATTGATTCTTCTGGAGGACATATGTGGTTTCTTGACTGGAATGGGGTCGTAGTGAGCATTAGGTTCGATGGGTGTTAGACACATCTGGATGGTTTTCAAGTTTCACACTGCTCCCACTGTTGACAAGAAGGCTCTCCTAAGTAGTAGAGAAGATTTCTAGTTTAGTTTGATGTCCAAGACATGGAAATCAACTGGAACTAGGGCATTACCAATCTGCACCTCTAGGTCTCTCACAATTCCTCTTGAGTTCCTTTGGGAATAGTCCACAAACGTGAACAATTCCTGCGAAGGCTCCACCTGCAGACCCAGATGGTATGCCATAACCCTAGGTAGGATGCTGACTGATGCTCCTGTGTCGCACAAGGCATGTGGAAATTCAATACCCTTCACCGTGCATGGTATTGCAAATTGCCCAGGATCACTCTTCTTCTTCAATGTAATCCTCATCCTCATCTTTTCTCTAACTTCACAGAACATTCTCTTGATGTCTTCTTCTTTTTCTCTAGTTACTCTGAAGAACATCCACAATCTGTGAGTATAATAAGCCTCTTCGAATGGCTTATCTAGAGAAATCCTGAAGACTCTCCTTCGAAAATTTTCCTTTTCCATTTCATTAGCCCCCCTCTTCAGATGTTTCACCATTTTTTCTTTTCTTCTCCTTAGGGTTCTTCCAGTATGAACCCTATCCTCTTCCATAGGATCTTCTCCATCATTTGAAGATACCTGACAGTCTCTGGTGGGTTTTCTGAAGGTTTGGGTTTGGGTCTGACAGCATTAAGACGTGCAACATCTATCATTGGCATCTGCACTTGGTAGGTAATAGGTGCTCGTCGATCGATGGGAGCTGGATGTTGTTGATCGATATCGACATCCTGTTGTCGATCAATGGGGGTAACATCACGTCGAGTGATTCTGACGTTATCAGGGTTGGGTGGATGTGGGTGTTTTTCTGCGAACTCCTCGTGAGTCAGAATCCTCACGGCATTGCAAGATGCGGTTGACTCCGTTGGTGTCATTAGTCGATGCTCTGGAGATCCTGTCGATCGATTTGGACTAGTATGTGTCGATCGATGTTCGAAGTCTGACGTCGATCAACACCAATGCGATCCGCCGAAACTCATCATCCTTTGTACTTCGAAATCTCCTTCTTGCAGCTTCTCTTCCTTCACCACTTGCCAAAAATCATCCTCAATCATGGCATTCACGTGGTGTTTCATCACATCATCCCCTACCCCTCTTGTCGAGGCCTCCCGCCTCTTGACAGCATCTCTTGTCTGCACAACCTGCATCTCCGGCTTCTTCACATGAGTGCTCAAAGTCTCAGACTTTGTGTTCAAGTTGGTGTAGACATAATCAATCTTCCCATTGAAGTCCACTGCCATTCGCTGCTGTGCCTCAAGAACCCTATCAAGCATCTCTTCAATCTTGCTCTCTTGAGTAGGCAGAGGTGGCTTCTGGTAGTAGGAATTTTTATAATTCCTGTTGTTGCTGTAGGGTTTCTTGTACTGCAAACTCTGGTTGAAATTACCCCTATTTCCATAGGAATTTCTGTTTCTAGCCTGGTTTCCAGAACTTTAGAATCCAGTTCCACCAATGTAGTTCACCTCTTCTTCTTCCTCTGCTCTACCCTCTGTGTCTACAGCTTTTGCATCTTCAACCAAGCAGACCTGCTTCCTAAGCAGCTTGTGAACACTATCCAGCTTTGCCTTCACCTCATCCATCTGATCATTCAAAAGGATGGTGGCAGACTTTTTCCTGTCAAAATCAGTGTTCTTGGTGCTGTTGCTAGATGCTAGGTTTTCAATGACCTTCACTGCCTCTTCTGGATTCCTGGTGTTAAAGTTCCCATTCCTGGAAGCATCAAGAGCCATCTGGTACTGCACCGAGATGCCTCTGTAAAAAGTACTAAGCAGTTGTACTTCATTGAATCCATGGTGTGGACAGTCTCTCTGATAAGAATTGAATCTGATCCAAGAGTCTCAACTCGAAATCCCTCTGAATAGTGGGAGGACTAATGGCTGATCTGTTGGTGTAGAAATGATCTGGACGGTTGTAGTCAGCCAACGTCTTTGGTCGCGCAGCCTCATCTACAGGTAGAGTAGTTCCTGTAGCATTAGCATCAGACTCAGGGATTGCAGCCCCCTGAGCATCTATCTTCTGACCTGCTGCATTACGCAGATGACCCTCCTGGTCATGCAGGTCACCATTATTATCTCATACAAGTATCAAAGTCGCAACCATGTCTCGCGGATCAGTATCGATCGATGTCTAGGGTGGAGTATCGATCAATGTCGGATGGACGATGTCGGTCGATGGAAGATGAGTGTCTTTGGTCGACGGGGGTGAGCGAGTATCGGTCGACGGGACTAGTGTCTGGGTCGACGGTGGTTGAAAGAAATCGAGCGACGAACATGTGTTGTTGTCGATCGATAAGGAGCGCACTTCTTTACGGATTGAACGCTCCAAACTAGCATGGTCTGGTGAGAATATTAGTTGGGTTTCCTTGTTGCTTATAGTACTGCTGGGCATGTACCTGAAAATCCAAGAAAAATTTTGTGTCAGAAACTTAACAAAAATAAGATCGAATAGGCGATCAAAGCTCCCCGGCAACGGCGGAAAAATTTGATACCACTCAAATTACCCTAAGGAGTGATTTATACTCTCTCAAATAAGAGGTAGAGTTGTAGTACTTAGGGATCGAATTCACAGGGAGCTAGGGAACCTAATAAATCTAATATGATTTGTTAAGCTAGATGGTTTTAGAGATTTAAATGTAGATTGCATTTTTATATTGAACAAGTGTTTGTTCAATAGATTGGTTGAGGTTTTGGTGCTTAAAAAGGAAATAGTTAGACTTAGGGTTTTTATTCAGAAAACTTGGGATTATAATCCTACAGATGCCTAATGAGTTGCATGCATGATAATGTAAAGCTCAATTACTTAGTCAACAAGTCTATCAGCTTTCGCAAGTTTAGACTTGTCTATTAACTGGATGTAATGATCTCTACTATCGTATGTCGATCAATTAGAAAGTGCCGATCGATGATCCTATAGGGATATCGATCGATTCACCTTTCTCTCCGTCGATCGATTATTCAATAATGATATCGATCGACGCGCTTCTAGTTAAGCTTTATGCGTGGGTTGAATGATAGCTTACTAAGCTCACTAGATCAGCTCTCGCCTTACTCATAGCAAGAAACTTAGCTCAGTTAGAATGTTTTCAGGATGAGAATGAAGCTCTCGCTTTTATCTATCAATCCTAGGGCAAGTTCTAGGTAGCTAATCTAGAGACAGGCATTAACGAACAATCCTAATGACAATTACCACAACTCGGCAATCTATAGTTGGGCCTAATCCCTCCTAACCTATTTAAACCCTAAAATCTAACAATGGAACTACTCAGACATGGCTAAGCAATTCATAACAACAGTTAGGTAAGAAAACTTCATTAGAATGGTAAATAGATATCAATGGAGTTCCAATCACAAATTATAACTTTGGATCTTCTGTGCAATCTATCAAAATCCTAGAAAACCTTGCTGTAAAAATAATAAAACAAGAAAAGCACACTTTGACTCAAACATGGTGGCAAAGCTTATATAATTAGGTTAAAACTCGTCATGGGTAATCTTGTAAATTGGTGAAGACTTGCGCTTCAAGTCGGCTGTGACCAAACGGGCTTTCTGCGTGTTTCGCTGTCGATCGATGTCTAGATATGAACATCGATCGATTATTCATCTTCAATATCAACCGATGGTCGAGCTCGATGGTTATCTCGGGGGCTTGCTCTAAATTTCTCCAAAATGCTCCAAAATAATCCCTTATCTCCAAATCACTCCTGATCTTAAAAATATAATAAATAGACTCTATAATATAATAATTATTAGTAAAAACACCTATAAACTATGGATGAAAATGGGTCAAATCCATGGTCTATCAGCGAGCGGCAACTATCAGGGCTAAGGCCAGCTTCTCTAGATGCCTATAGCGGGTTTCCGCGTCCAGGAGAGCCTTACTTACGTAATAGATTGGTAGCTGCTTGTTTCCCTCCTCGTGGACGAGGACGGTACTCACGACGTCTTTAGAGACTGCTAGATATAGCAGCAAGACTTCACCGAGTAGTGGCTTGGAGAGCAGACTCGCACTCTCCCGTCAATTGGAAGTCTCTTGGATTCTTGAGGGTTCCGAAGAAGGCCTAAGATTTGTCGGAGAGTCTGAATATGAACCGGCTCAAGGCCGCCATCCTTCCCGTTAGCTTTTGAACCTCCTTGACGTTCATCGGGCAAGGGATTGAGTGAATGACCCTGATTTTCCCCGTGTTGGCCTCGATGCCTCGGTGGGTTACAATGTACCCTAGGAACTTGCCTAAGCTGACCCCGAATGAGCATTTGGCTGGGTTGAGCTTCATGTTGCACTTCTGGAGGGTGGAGAAGGCCTGCTGTAGGTGAGATATGTGGTCCTCTGCCTCTAGGGACTTGACCAGCATATCGTCTATGTAGACCTCCATGGTTCGCCCGATCTGGTCCGCGAACATCATGTATACCAGCAGTTGATAGGTTGATCCTGTGTTCTTTAAGCCGAAGGGCATAACCTTGTAGCAATAGATCCCTCTGGACGTCATGAACGATGTTTTCTCCTAGTCTTCCGGATGCATAAGTATTTGATTATAATCTTCCGGATGATTATAATTGATGCCCCGCGGTGGCGTCCACCAGCTTGTCGATATGAGGCAGCGGGAAGGGGTCTTTTGGACAGGACTTTTTGAGGTCCGTGAAGTCGATACAGACTCTCCACTTCCAGTTCTTTTTCTTGACCACGACGATATTGGCTAGCCAATCCGGATATTGCACCTCACGAATGAACCCTGCGCCGAGCAGGCTCTTGACTTCATCGTTGAGTATTGCGTCTCTTTCGGGGGCGAACTTCCTTCTCTTTTGTCTGATGGGTTGATGTTGGGGATCCACCTGCAAGTTGTGCATGATGACCTCCGGGTCGATCCCAGGCATATCTGTGTGGGACCAAGCGAAGCAATCTGAGTTAGACCGGAGAAAGTCTACTAGTCTTCTCCTCAATCCTTCGGTCGCGGCAGATTAGGCAATGTTGATCGATGTCGACAGCTTCTCGTCGGTCGATACTCACGGCAATCGTCTACTCAGATCTCTTTTTGTGTTTTGTATTTTTATGACCTGCAATAAGTAAAAACCAACGTAAATAGTATATCAAGAAAAAGTAAATAAATATTACCTAATAGTAGGTTGCCTCCCACTCAGCGCTTTGTTATAGTCATTTAGCTTGACTTTGGAGGTGATTGGGCTAGTAATTTTGAAAGCTGGAACTTGTTGGAAAACAAGTGTCCATCTCTTCTCTGCGCTTGTTGAACCATGTACCAGTGAAGTCTCTCATAGCTTCATCCCCTCTACGCAATTTTTTTTTTCATTGTTGCAGTTGTGTTTTCTATTCTCTGCAATCTATCCCCAAGACTCTCAAGGTTGAACTGATGTCTTGTAAGTGTAGCGTAAGTGTCAGCTGAGATCTCCTCTCCATGGTAATGTGTGTCGGACATGTCTGATGTCATCTTTGGTACTAGCCGGCCTCGGTTTGTAGCATCGTCGACCGATAATAGATGATGAATGTCGGTCGATTTGTTGTTGCGTCTGTCGATCGATGACGATGCTTCTGGTCGACGGGCAATGTAACTATGAATCTCCACCAATTCCCTTTGTATAGCTTCAATCTTGGAAGTCAAAGCACTAATGTTAAGATCCATTGGGAAATAAATGTCATCACATCTCCCATCAAGCCTATCTTCTATTTTTTCCAGAGCTCTATAGATCCCTTCTACCAACTGATCTATCTCTTCCCTGGTATGAAAGTTATGTTGAGACTTCATCGTATGTGGACGTGGTTGATTGTCATCGACCGATGTTTGCATCTGGTTGTCGATCGATGTGCGTTGACGAACGTCGATCGATGTCTGTTGATATCCGTCGATCGATGACGATCGAGCAACATCGGTAGCATGTTGAATTCTGGCTATGTCTTGCTTCATCTCCTCCATGCAAGTAGTTAGCCAACTGGTACTATCATTCAATGGATAGTAAACACCATCAAGTTTCATCTGGAGAACTTCTTTGTTCTTCTCTTGTACTCCAACGACTTCATAGAACATCTCATTGATCTCGTCCTTGGTGTAGATCTTTGGTACCAGCTTTGTCTGTGTGAATGAGCTAGCATGTTCAGGAAGACATATGTAGCTTGGCTCATCTCTCGAAGCTCTTTCCATTAGCTTTCTGACCTCTTCCTTGGACACATTGATGATGTGTCCATCCATATCTCTGGCACATCCCTGATCATCTCTGTAGACTCCATACTGATCCTTCTCTTCCCAGTAAAATCTTCGGGTACCGAGGAAATCAAAGGCTCTTCTGCCGAATTATGGCTGTCTGTCGACCGATGTTGGGACGTCAACGTCGATCGATGGTCGAGTGGGATGGCGATACCTTAGTTTGAAGCTTTTGTCTATGCCACCAGCTGCGTCATAGAACTCTTTTTTATCCTTTTGTTGGTATTCTGGAATGTTGCGGTTATGTACGAACAAATTTTCTGCTCCATTGGCTGTCTGAAGGATGTCTGCAATATCTTTTCGAGATACATTCAGTATACATCCGTCTATAGATCTTTCGTGGCCATCTGGGTACCTAAAAATACCAAATTTGTCTGGAGTTAGATATTCGTTATTAAATTTATCTTTTTCGCTTACAGTGGTTTTTGGTTTAGGGCGGATGAAGATCGATGTTGTATGTGCAAGGTCGATCGATGTTGAAGGAGTTATGTCGATCAATGGACGGCGTGCTCTGTCGATCGGATGCATTTATCGTATTCTTCCCCAAACAGTTTCTGATTGATGTTGAGCTGTTTCATCTCGTCTTTGCATGTTGAGAAGTTCATCATATGTGAAACCTTCATGTAGTTCATTTGCTCCTGGCTCATATATTGTTGTTTCTACTGCATCGCTTTCGTGATGGTGGTCATCTGCCCAAATGCCAATCGAGTAGTCTCCCTCTCGCACTCGGTTAACTTCTGCGTCGATCGATGAGTAGTTGGCGATGTCGGTCGATGCTCGTTTCCGGTTTCTCTGATGAGGTTGAGTATCGATCGATGGTGAGCCAGGTATGTTGATAGATGGTGCATTCCTTTTCCAAGAGGAATGATGTAGAAGTGTATCTTCCTAATCAAGGATGGCTTTGTACTCAGTAGCTCGTTCATCCTCATAGTCTTCATCATACTCTTCTATATGCATGTTTTATCTGGTGTATGCGGCAATAGTGGGGTTGTAGTAGTCGTTCTCCCAGTCATCTGGAAGACTATCAACCGATTCGTCGTGGGGATTGTCGGTCGATTTCTGATTGGCACTATCGATCGATGTTGTAGTATGAGTTTCGATCGACGCTGAGTATTCTATCTCGTATTCCACTCCATAGTGGCAAGCTGGAATGATTCCTGGATCATTGATTCTTCTGGAGGACATATGTGGTTTCTTGACTGGAATGGGGTCGTAGTGAGCATTAGAATCGATGAGTGTTAGACACATCTGGATGGTTTTCAAGTTGCACACTGCTCCCACTGTTGACAAGAAGGCTCTCCCAAGTAGTAGAGAAGAGGTCCAGTTTAGCTTGATGTCCAAGACATGGAAATCAACTGGAACTAGGGCATTACCAATCTGCACCTCTAGGTCTCTCACAATTCATCTTGAGTTCCTTTGGGAATAGTCCACAAACGTGAACAATTCCTGCGAAGGCTCCACCTGCAGACCCAGATGGTATGCCATAACCCTAGGTAGGAGGATGCTGAGTGATGCTCCTGTGTCGCACAAGGCATGTGGAAATTCAATACCCTTCACCGTGCATGATATTGCAAATTTCCCAGGATCACTCTTCTTCTTCAATGTAATCCTCATCCTCATCTTTTCTCTATCTTCACAGAACATTCTCTTGATGTCTTCTTCTTTCTCTCTAGTTACTCTGAAGAACATCCACAATCTGTGAGTATAATAAGCCTCTTCGAATGGCTTATCTAGAGGAATCCTGAAGACTCTCCTTCGAAAATTTTCCTTTTCCTTTTCATTAGCCCCCCTCTTCAGATGTTTCGCCACTTTTTCTTTTCTTCTCCTTAGGGTTCTTCCAGTATGAACCCTATCCTCTTCCATAGGATCTTCTCCATCATCTGAAGATACCTGACGGTCTCTGGTGAGTTTTCTGAAGGTTTGGGTTTGGGTCTGAGTGCATTAAGATGTGCAACATCTATCATTGGCATCTGCACTTGGTAGGTAATAGGTGCTCGTCGATCGATAGGAGCTGGATGTTGTCGATCGATATCGACATCCTGTTGTCGATCGATATCGACATCCTGTTGTCGATCAATGGGGGTAACATCACGTCGAGTGATTCTGACGTTATCAGGGTTGGGTGGATGTGGGTGTTTTTCTGCGAACTCCTCGTGAGTCAGAATCCTCACGACATTGCAAGATGCGGTTGACTCCGTTTGTGTCATTGGTCGATGCTCTGGAGATCCTGTCGATCGATTTGGACTGGTATGTGTCGATCGATGTTCGAAGTCTGACGTCGATCGACACCAATGCGATCCGCCGAAACTCATCATCCTTTGTACTTCGAAATCTCCTTTTTGCAGCTTCTCTTCCTTCACCACTTGCCAAAAATCATCCTCAATGATGGCATTCACGTGGTGTTTCATCACATCATCCCCTACCCCTCTTGTCGAGGCCTCCCGCCTCTTGACAGCATCTCTTGTCTGCACAACCTGCATCTCCGGCTTCTTCACATGAGTGCTCAAAGTCTCAGACTTTGTGTTCAAGTTGGTGTAGACAGAATCAATCTTCCCATTGAAGTCCACTGTCATTCGCTGCTGTGCTTCAAGAACCCTATCAAGCATCTCTTCAATCTTGCTCTCTTGAGTAGGCAGAGGTGGCTTCTGGTAGTAAGAATTTTTATAATTCCTGTTGTTGCTGTAGGGTTTCTTGTACTGCAAACTCTGGTTGAAATTACCCCTATTTCCATAGGAATTTCTGTTTCTAGCCTGGTTTCCAGAACTTTAGAATCCAATGTAGTTCACCTCTTCTTCTTCCTCTGCTCTACCCTCTGTGTCTACAGCTTTTGCATCTTCAACCAAGCAGACCTGCTTCCTAAGCAGCTTGTGAACACTATCCAGCTTTGCCATCACCTCATCCATCTGATCATTCCCAAGGATGGTGGCAGACTTTTTCCTCTCAAAATCAGTGTTCTTGGTGCTGTTGCTAGATACTAGGTTTTCAATGACCTTCATTGCCTCTTCTGGATTCCTGGTGTTAAAGTTCCCATTCCTGGAAGCATCAAGAGCCATCTGGTACTGCACCGCGATGCCTCTGTAAAAAGTACTGAGCAGTTGTACTTCATTGAATCCATGGTGTGGACAGTCTCTCTGATAAGACTTGAATCTGATCCAAGAGCCTCAACTCGAAATCCCTCTGAATTGTGGGAGGACTAATGGCTGATCTGTTGGTGTAGAACTGATCTGGACGGTTGTAGTCAGCCAACGTCTTTGATCGCGCAGCCTCATCTACAGGTAGAGTAGTTCCTGTAGCATTAGCATCAGACTCAGGGATTGCAGCCCCCTGAGCATCTATCTTCTGACCTGCTGCATTACGCAGATGACCCTCCTGGTCATGCAGGTCACCATTATTATCTCATACAAGTATCAAAGTCGCAACCATGTCTCGCGGATCAGTATCGATCGATGTCTAGGTTGGAGTATCGATCAATGTCGGATGGACGATGTCGGTCGATGGAAGATGAGTGTCTTCGGTCGACGGGTGTGAGCGAGTATCGGTCGACGGGACTAGCGTCTGGGTCGACGGTGGTTGAAAGAAATCGAGCGACGAACATGTGTTGTTGTCGATCGATAAGGAGCGCGCTTCTTTACGGATTGAACGCTCCAAACTAGCATGGTCAGGTGAGAATAGTAGTTGGGTTTCCTTGTTGCTTCTAGTACTGCTGGGCATGTACCTGAAAATCCAAGAAAAATTTTGTGTCAGAAACTTAACAAAAATTTGATCAAATAGGCGATCAAAGCTCCCCGGCAACGGCGGCAAATTTGATACCACTCAAATTACCCTAAGGAGTGATTTATACTCTCTCAAATAAGAGGTCGAGTTGTAGTACTTAGGGATCGAATTCACAGGGAGCTAGGGAACCTAATAAATCTAATATGATTTGTTATGCTAGATGGTTTTAGAGATTTAAATGTAAATTGCAGTTTTATATTGAACAAGTGTTTGTTCAATAGATTGGTTGAGGTTTTGGTGCTTAAAAAGGAAATAGTTAGACTTAGGGTTTTTATTCAGAAAACTTGGGATTATAATCCTACAGATGCCTAATGAGTTGCATGCATGATAATGTAAAGCTCAACTACTTAGTCAACAAGTCTATCAGCTTTCGCAAGTTTAGACTTGTCTATTAACTAGATGTAATGATCTCTACTATCGTATGTCGATCAATTAGAAAGTGTCGATCGATGATCCTATAGGGATATCGATCGATTCACCTTTCGCTCCGTCGATCGATTATTCAATAATGATATCGATCGACGCGCTTCTAGTTAAGCTTTATGCGCGGGTTGAATGATAGCTTACTAAGCTCACTAGATCAGCTCTCGCCTTACTCATAGCAAGAAACTTAGCTCAGTTAGAATGTTTTCAGGATGAGAATGAAGCTCTCGCTTTTATCTATCAATCCTAGGGCAAGTTCTAGGTAGCTAATCTAGAGACAAGCATTAACGAACAATCCTAATGACAATTACCACAACTCAGCAATCTATAGTTGGGGCTAATCCCTCCTAACCTATTTAAACCCTAAAATCTAACAATGGAACTACTCAGACATGGCTAAGCAATTCATAACAGCAGTTAGGTAAGAAAACTTCATTAGAATGGTAAATAGATATCAATGGAGTTCCAATCACAAATTATAACTTTGGATCTTCTGTGCAATCTATCGAAATCCTAGAAAACCTTGCTGTAAAAAATAATAAAACAAGAAAAGCACACTTTGCCTCTAACATGGTGGCAAAGCTTATATAATTAGGTTAAAACTCGTCATGGGTAATCTTGTAAATTGGTGAAGACTTGCGCTTCAAGTCGGCTGTGACCAAACGGGCTTTCTGCGCGTTTCGCTGTCGATCGAAGTCTAGATATGAACATCGATCGATTATTCATCTTCAATATCGATCGATGGTTGAGCTCGATGGTCATCTCGGGGGCTTGCTCCAAATTTCTCCAAAATGCTCCAAAATAATCTCTTATCTCCAAATCACTCCTGATCTTAAAAATATAATAAATAGACTCTATAATATAATAATTATTAGTAAAAACACCTATAAACTATGGATGAAAATGGGCCAAATCCATGGTCTATCAGCGAGCGGCAACTATCAGGGCTAAGGCCAGCTTCTCTAGATGGCTATAGCGGGTTTCCGCGTCCAGGAGAGCCTTACTTACGTAATAGATTGGTAGCTGCTTATTTCCCTCCTCGTGGACGAGGACGGTACTCACGGCGTCTTTAGAGACTGCTAGATATAGCAGTAGGACTTCACCGAGTAGTGGCTTGGAGAGCAGATTCGCACTCGCCCGTCCATTGGAAGTCTCTTGGATTCTTGAGGGTTCCGAAGAAGGCCTAAGATTTGTCGGAGAGTCTGAAGATGAACCGGCTTAAGGCCGCCATCCTTCCCGTTAGCTTTTGAACCTCCTTGATGTTCATCGGGCAAGGGATTGAGTGAATGACCCTGATTTGCTCCGTGTTGGCCTCGATGCCTCGGTGGGTTACAATGTACCCTAGGAACTTGCCAGAGCTGACCCCGAATGAGCATTTGGCTGGGTTGAGCTTCATGTTGTACTTCTGGAGGGTGGAGAAGGCCTGCTGTAGGTGAGATATGTGGTCCTCTGCCTCTAGGGACTTGACCAGCATATCGTCTATGTAGACCTCCATGGTTCGCCCGATCTGGTCCGCGAACATCATGTTTACCAGCAGTTGATAGGTTGATCCTGTGTTCTTTAAGCCGAAGGGTATAACCTTGTAGCAATAGATCCCTATGGACGTCATGAAGGATGTTTTCTCCTAGTCTTCTGGATGCATAAGTATTTGATTATAATCTTCCGGATGATTATAACTGATGCCCCGCGGTGGCGTCCACCAGCCTGACGATATGAGGCAACGGGAAGGGGTCTTTTGGACAAGACTTTTTGAGGTCCGTGAAGTCGATACAGACTCTCCACTTCTAGTTCTTTTTCTTGACCACAACGACATTGGCTAGCCAATCCGGATATTGCACCTCACGAATGAACCCTGCGCCGAGCAGGCTCTTGACTTCATCGTTGAGTATTGCGTGTCTTTCGGGGGCGAACTTCCTTCTCTTTTGTCTGATTGGTTGATGTAGGGGATCCACCTGCAAGTTGTGCATGATGACCTCCAGGTCGATCCCAGGCATATCTGTGTGGGACCAAGCGAAGCAATCTGAGTTAGACCGGAGGAAGTCTACTAGTCTTCTCCTCAATCCTTCGGTCAGCTTGGAGCCGATCTTGAGATGTCGGGTCGGACTCCTTCGGTCAATCGCACGTCGTCAATTTCCTCTACCTCCGGTTCTTTGGTGTGATGAGCCGGCGGCTTACTCTGTAATTGCTATAAGACATTGTTCTTCCCTTCAAAGTAGTCTTGTAGTAGGAGCGGGAATACTCCTGATCCCCTCTGATTGCCTTTATGCCCCAGGGTGTAGGGAATTTCACCATTTGGTGAAGAGTTGAAGGGACGGCTCCCATGCCGTGAATCCAGGACCGTCCGAGGATCATGTTGTAAGATGAGTCGCAGCCAACAACGAGGAACTTGGTTGACATGTTGACTCCCCGACGGTTTGTTGGACTTCCCCGCTGAACCCTATAAGGGGGGTTATCCTTCGAGTTAGAGCGCTTTCCTCCAGCCCAAGGTCCTTGTATGCGGCCTGGAAGATGATGTTGTCGGAGCTTCCATTATCTACCAGTCTCTTTTTTACCAGGCAGTTCGCTATAGTGAGAGATATGACCAGGGCGTCGTGATGCGGGGTGAGAACATTCTCCTGCTCCTTGGCCGTGAAGCTTATTTCGTCTATTCCTAGGAGCATGCATTTTGGCTTGGCTGCTTCTAGGCCGTGCTTGGCGTTTCTGGTTCTTTTCTTCGCGGCTGCATGGCTTATGCCGCTGATTTCCGAACCGCCCGATATGACATGGATAATTTGGTCCTGTCTCGGTGGCGAGACGGGAGCAGCTTCAGTGGGCTTACCCGTTGTCTCCTTGCTTAGATGGCTCTTGGCCTTCTCAGAAAGGAACTCCCTGAGATGTCGTTTCTTAAGCAGCTTGTTGACCTCGATCTTTAGTGCGACGTAGTCCTCCGTTTCGTGACTGTGGTCGCGGTGGAAGTCACACCAGAAACCAGGGTTCCGGAAAGAGACGGGTGCTTTCATCTTCTGAGGCCACTTGACCTGTTGGCCCATCTGCCTCAGAGCATTGATCAGCTCCGGCCTTGAGATGGAGAGGTGAGAGATGTCTGGCCACGTGGACACTGCCATCCCTTCTGCCTTCTTGATCGGCCGATTCTGGTATCTGCCCCGGTTTCGATTTCCGGAGCCCCTGGCTTGTCTTTGAGAGGGTTTCTCGCTCGGTTCGGTTTGGTCTGATCGTCTTGGGATCTTGCTTCTGTTGCTCCTTGGCGCGGCTGGCGACATCTTCCTCCCATTTTACCTGCGCCCAGGCTCGAGATATGACGTCTTCCATGGTTTTGCACTGGTATTTGGTTAGCTCCTTATAGAGGTCCCCGTCGGGGAGCATGCCTCTCTTGAAGGAAGAGATAGCAGTGGGAATACTACATTCGGAGATAGCCACCTTCTCTTGGTTGAAGCGCGCTATGTAGCCTCGCAGGGGTTCTGCTCGATGCTGGAGGATTTCATAGAGGCTGTCGGAGATCTTTTCCAGGTCCCTACTGCTGGCGAATTGCTCGACGAATTTGTCGCTCAGAACCGCGAAGGAAGCTATGGACCTGGAGGGTAGGTTGATATACCATTGCAGAGCGGGTTCGGTCAAAGCGGAGCCGAACCCTTTGCACATGGTAGCTTCACGCGACCTCTTTGGGAGTGCTATGGCGAGAATCCTTTGTCTATATTGGGCGACGTGGTCGTCCGGGTCAGTGGTGCCGTCATACGCCTTTATGCTGGGGAAGGAGAACTTCATGGGCATCTCGATCAAGGTGATCTCATCCGTGAAAGGAGTATCGACATAAAAGTCGGGGTGAGAGTCAGAGTCGAAAAGAGGATTCCTCATTGCTCTTCCGGATGGGGGGGGGAGCTACCCTTGGGAGCCTCTCCACCATGGACTGCATGGCGTCGAGCCTCTTGGAAAACATCTGGTGAAGATGAGCGATCATAGGATACTCCTCTATCGCTGCTCCGTCAGGTGCTTCCTCATCGGATTTCGGCTCAGATTCGCTATCATCCGCGTCGTGGGTCCGAGTCTTTTCATGTACTGGTGCGCCTTCTCCCGACCCCGTAGGTGGGAGATTTGCATCCGTCCTGGATTTGGGTGTCTCCAGAGTGGACATGGGGCGAACCCAAGCCCGGAATCGACGCTTTTTGTTGCTGGTCGTGTTGAGGGCTTGGTTCTCGTCTCAGAGAGTAAGATTCTCCGATTCAAGCTGGCTGAGCTTCTCGGTGCTCTGCTCCAGTTGCTTGGAGTGTTTTTTGAGTTTCTCTTTCAAGCTTTGGAACTCCGAGGAGAGCTCGGGATTGGTCTCCTCCTGAGTTTTATGCAACTCGGTTACTTGGCTTTGCAGACCATCGATTTGCCTCTGGAGTTCGGCCTCTCTTTGGGTAGCTTCGGGTAGCTCATCGTGCTCGTCCACCGCCATTATCACGTAGTTTAGATTACTTCCCTCCTTCTAGCGCCAAACTGTTAGGGGATTTTTGTGTAGGATCTTTGTGAGTACCACAGAACGATGGACAAGGCTGGTTATTGTATAGATTTCGTGAGTATTAGAGAGAAATATACTAGAAGAGATGTTTTATTAGATAGAACAAGCCGGAACTGTTGGGGAAAAATACTCAGGTATTGAATTCCTCCAGACCCCAGGAAGGACATCGGCCTCTGGATCTCCGCTGGAAGGAATCCCGGTTCCCAGGATCCCCGCTAGAAGGAACCCCGGTTCCCCACTGTGGAGTTTTCCGGGTCCGGTCCCATGATCGCCCCCCTTCCTCCGGGAAATGGAAAACTTCCGATAAGGAGAACCTTCCATATTTCCGAATATGGAAGAGTTTAACCTACTCCTACCGACTAGGGCCCGCCTTAGGAAGACTGTATAAAGGGAATCCAAACCCTAAAACACGGGATCGACACTTCAAGGCTTAGAGATTAGAGTTAGACGGTTAGAACTAGGGTTTATACACCAATCATTGTAGTTCTGGCTTCTCCACTCAATAAAACATCTCTTCAAGTCTATTTCTCTCAAACTATAAACGAAATCAATACAAACACTAGCCTTGCCCATCATTCTGTCGTACTCACAAAGATCCTACACAAAAATCCCCTAAAGTACGTGATAATGGCGGTGGATGAGCATGAGGAGCTACCCCAAGCTATTCAGAGAGAGGCTGAACTCCAAAGACAAATCGTTGACCTGCAAGGTCAAGTAACCGAGCTACATAGAGCTCGGGAAGATACCAATCCCGAGCTGTCCTCGGAGTTCCAAATCCTTAAGGAAAAAATCGACGAACACTCTAAGCAACTGGAGCAGAGTGCCGAGAAGCTCAGCCAGCTCGAATCAGAGAATCTTACCCTCCGAGACGAGAACCAAGCCCTTAACACAGCAGGCAACAAGAAGCGTCGATTCTGGACTCAGGTTCGCCCCATGCCGCCTCTGGAAACACCTAACTCCGGGGCAGGCCCGAATCTCCCAACTGCGGCACCGGGAGGAGAAGCATCTACGCGAGAAAAGGCTAAGGACTCTCAGACCTATGACGGGGAGGACATCAACTCGGAACCCGAGCCTGATAAGGAAGTATCAGACAAAGCAGCGAGAGCGGAGTCTCCCATGATCGTTCACCTTCACGAGATGTTCTCCTATAGGCTCGACTCCATGCAATCCATGGTAGAGAGACTCCCAGGGGTAGCTCCCCCCATACAGAAGAGCAACACCGATTCCTACGCCGACACTCCCTTCACGGATGAGATCACCTTGATCGAGATACACAGCAAGTTCTCTTTCCCTAGTATCAAGTCGTATAACGGCACCACTGATCGGGACTACCACGTCGCACAATACAGACAGAGGATGCTCGCTGAAGCACTCCCCAAAGGGTCACGCGAAGCTACCATGTGCAAAAGTTTCGGCTCCACTCTTACTAGACCTGCTCTTCAATGGTATATCAACTTACCCTCCAGGTCCATAGCTTCCTTCGCAGTTCTCAGCGATAAGTTCGTGGAACAATTCGCCAGCAGCAGGGACCTAGAGAAAACCTCTGACAGCCTCTACGAAATCCTCCAGCATCGAGCGGAACCCCTGAGAGGCTACATAGCCCGTTTCAATCAAGAAAAGATGGCTATCCCCAAATGCAGTATCCCCACTGCTATCTCTGCTTTCAAGAGAGGCATGCTCCCCGACGGAGACCTCTACAAAGAGCTGACCGAATACCAGTGCAAAACCATGGAAGACGTCCTATCTCGAGCCTGGGCGCAGGTCAAATGGGAGGAAGACTTCACCAGCCGTGCCAAGGCGCAACAAATGTAAGATCCTAAGACGATCAGACCAGACCGAACCGAGCGAGACGAGAAACCCTCTCAAAGACCAGCTAAGGACTCTGGGAATCGAAACCGGGGCAGGTACCAGAACCAGTCAATCAAGAAGGCAGAAGGGATGACAGTGCCCACGTGGCCAGACGTCTCTCACCTCTCCGTCTCAAGGCCGGAGCTTATCAATGTTCTGAGGCAGATGGGCCAGCAGGTCAAGTGGCCTCAGAAGATGAAAGCCTCCGACTCTTTCCGGAATCCTTGCTTCTAGTGTGACTTCCACCGAGACCACGGTCACAAAAAGGAGGACTGCGTCGCACTAAAGATCGAGGTCAACGAGCTGCTTAGGAAAGGGCACCTCATGGAGTTCTTTTCCGAGAAGGCCAAGAGCCATCTAAGAAAGGAGACAATGGGTAAGCCCACTGAAGCTGCTCCCGTCTCGCCACCGCGACAGGACCGAGTGATCCATGTCATCTCAGGCGGTTCGGAAGTCAGCGGCATAAGCCATGCAGCCGCGAAGAAAAGCACCTGGAACGCCAAGCACGGCCTAGACGCTGCCAAGCCAAAACGCCTGCTCCTAGGGACGGACGAAATAAGTTTCACGGCCAAGGAGCAGGAGAAAGTCCTCACTCCTCATCACGACGCCCTGGTTATCTAACTCACTATAGAGAACTGCCTGGTAAAAAGGATACTGGAGGATAATGGAAGCTCAGGCACCACCATCTTCCAGGCCACATACAAGGACCTGGGGCTAGAGGAAGGCGCCTTAACTCATAGGGTAACACCCCTTATAGGTTTCGGCGGGGAAGTCAAGCAAACCGCAGGGGAGATAACCCTCCCCGTATACGCCGAAGGAGTCAACATGTCAACCAAATTCCTCGTGGTTGATTCCGATTCGTCCTACAACATGATCTTAGGACGGCCCTGGATCCACGGAATGGGGGCCGTCCCCTCGACTCTTCACCAAATGGTGAAGTTCCCTACGCCCTGGGGCATAAAGGCGATTAGAGGGGATCAAGGATATTCCCGCGCCTGCTATCAGACCACTCTGAAAGGAAAGGCGAAGGTCTTATAGCAATTACAAAGCAAACCTCCGGCTCATCACATCGAGGAACCGGAGGTAGAAGAAATGGATGAGGTGCCATTAACCGAAGGAGATCAGACCCGACATCTCAAGATCGGCTCCAAGCTAACCAAAGGGTTGAGAAGAAGACTGATAGACTTCCTCAGGTCTAACTCCGATTTCTTCGCTTGGTCCCACGCAGACATGCCTGGGATCGATCTGGAGATCATCATGCATAAGCTGCAGTTGGATCCCCTACACCAACCCGTCAGACAAAAGAGACGGAAGTTTGCTCCTGGGAGAGATGCGATCATCAACGATGAAGTCAAGAGCCTGCTCGGCGCGGGGTTCATTCGTGAGGTGCAGTATCCAGAGTGGCTTGCCAACGTCGTCGTTGTCAAGAAAAAGAACGGGAAGTGGAGAGTCTGCATTGACTTCACGGACCTCAATAACACCTGTCCAAAGGACCCCTTCCCGCTACCTCATATCGACAAGCTGGTGGACGCCACCGCGGGGCACCAGCTGATGAGCTTCATGGACACGTTCTCCGGCTATAATCAGATACTCATGCATCCGGAAGACCAGGAGAAAACGTCCTTCATGACGTCCAGAGGGATCTACTGCTATAAGGTTATGGCCTTGGGCCTAAAGAACGCGGGGTAGACCTATCATCGGCTGGTGAACATGGTGTTCGCAGACCAAATCGGGAGAACCATGGAGGTCTATATCGACGACATGCCAGTTAAATCCTTGGAAGCGGAAGACCACATATCTCACCTGCAGCAAGCCTTCTCCACCCTCTAGGAAATATAACATGAAGCTCAACCTAGCTGAATGCTCATTCGGGGTCAGATCTGGCAAGTTCCTCGGGTACATCGTAACCCACCGGGAATCAAGGCCAACCCGGAGAAAATCAGGGCCATCCACTCGATTCCTTCTCCGAAGAACGTCAAGGAGGTTCAAAAGCTAACGGGAAGGATGGCAGCCTTGAGCAGATTCATCTCCAGACTCTCCGACAAATCTAACGCCTTTTTCGGAACTCTCAAGAATCCGAAGGATTTCCAGTGGACGGAGAATGCGAATCCGCCCTCCAAGAGCTGAAATCGTATCTCAGAACTCCTCCTCTCCTGTCCAAGTCACTACTCGGTGAAGTCGTGCTGCTATATCTAGCAGTCTCCAAACCCGCCGTGAGCGTCGTCTTAGTTCGCGAGGAGGGGAACATACAGCTACCAATCTACTATGTAAGCAAGGCTCTCCTGGACGCGGAGACCCACTACAGCCACCTCGAAGAGCTGGCGTTAGCCCTGATAGTCGCCGCTCGCAAGCTCCGACCCTACTTCCAGGCTCATCCAATTGTGGTTGTTACCTCCTTCCCTGTAAAGTTGGTCCTCCACAAACCCGAAGTCTGCGGACGCCTGGCCAAATGGGCCGTGGAACTGGGGGAGTACGACGTAATATTTTGACCCGCCACATCTATAAAGTCACACAGGTCCTAGCAGACTTCGTGGCTGAATTCTCCCAATCCATTCTCCCCGCTCTGGAGCAGGAGATACGCCTCCAAGGCGAGATTAAGAATGAAGGAGAATGGATCTTACACGTTGACGGATCCAGCAACGTCAGAGGAGCTGGAGTAGGGATAGTGCTTACCTCGCCAACGGGGAATACAGCCTCAAGGGCCGTGAGATGCAACTTCAAAGCAACCAACAATGAAAGAGAGTATGAGGCCCTAATCGCGGGCCTAAACCTTGCTCACCAAATGGGGGCAGAGAATATCCAGGTCTTCAGTGACTCCCAACTGATAATTAACCAGGTACAAGGGGAATATCAAGCAAAAGACGACAGCATGATCCAATATCTGGCGGTCACTCAACGACTAATCAAGAAGTTTAAGAGCTGTAAACTCACTCAAATCCCCCGGGAACATAACCCTCAAGCCGATGCCCTGGCTAATCTAGGGTCCGCCCTCGAAACGAATAGCCAGATGAGTATCCCCTTGCTCGTGCTTCAATGGCCAGCTACCATGGAGGAACCCCCATCAGAGGAGGTCTCAGCTGCGGAAGAAGACGGAACTTGGATGACCCCCCTGATTCAGCACCGGGAGGCCGACACCCTCTCAGAAGACCGTAGCGAGGCCAGAAAGATCAAGAAGCAAGCCGCGAGGTATTGTATCTCCCAGGAGAAGCTATACCGGAGGTATTTCTCTGGCCCGTACCTAAGGTGTGTCACACCCCAAGAAGCCGCTAGAATCCTTGTAGAACTACACGAAAGAGACTGTGGATCCCACTCTAGCGGCATAAGTCTGGTGCTCAGAGCCAGAGGGGCTGGTTACTACTGGCCCACGATGGCCGCCGACGCCAACAAACAAGCCAAGAACTGTGTCCAATGCCAAAGGCACACTCCAGTCTCCAAGCTCCCCCCGGAGAACCTCAAGTCCATAAGCTCACCATGGCCCTTCAGAAAGTAGGGCATGGATATAGTAGGGAAATTCCCTATGGCGCCGGGGCAGAAGGTCTTACTTCCGATAGTCAATGACTACTTCTCCAAGTGGGTAGAAGCAGAAGCGCTCAGCCGCATAACAGATCTCCAGATTCGCAAATTCCTGTGGACCTACGTAATCACTCGCTTCGGTGTCCCCCACGAGATCGTCAGCGACAATGGACCCCAGTTCACAAGTCACAACTTCAAGGAGTTCTGGAAGGACTGGGCATAAAACTATCTTTCGCCACACCCCGACACCCCCAGTCTAACGGACAAGCCGAGTCCACAAACAAAACAGTGGTCAACATGCTCAAAAAGCGACTGGAGGCTCTCACAGAAAGTGGGTGGAACAACTACACGGAGTCCTCTAGGGAAACCCCCTACTCGCTAGTCTACGGCTCTGAGGCCATTGTACATGCAGAGATGCACGTAAGAACAACGGTCTCCGGATCTACCTCTCTGGAGGAAAACAGTGAGCTAATGGCGCTAAGCCTCGACCTGCTCGATGAAAAAAGAGAGGCCGCTCAGCTAAGAAACTGGTTCTACCAGCAAGACGTCGCCAGGACGTACAACAAGAAAGTCAGAACCAGAACCTTCCAGCAAGGGGACTGGGTTCTACGACGAGCAGAAAAAACAACGGGGAAACTCACCCTAGGCTGGGAAGTGTTGAGATGAGATCAATATATGGGAAGAGAAAGACATGAGGAGTTGAGTATGATGAAGAGGCCGTACATGGCGTAGTAATACTAGTTACCCGAGTAACTTCCAAAGGTTAAACCAAAGTTACCCTAGTTATCCTAGTATACTAGTTATACTAGTTACCAGGGTAACTTTGGATGAAGAAGAGAAGCCATATTCCCTTTGCTAAGGCATCAGACTGTTGCAAGGGAAGAGGAGGCGCGTGTGACAGGCTGGAGAAGAGCTGGATAAAGCAAAAGGAGCTTTATGTACAAGGAAGAAGCTCATTGGATGGTTTGAATTAAAGCAAACCTATCTCTTGTAATAGTGCCGCTTTATGAAACCCTCATCCTACTATTGCCTCCTCATATATATTGTAAACTCTGATCAGATTAATAATTAAGAAGTTTGAGATTATCTCTGTAGACTCTCTCTCTGGTTCATGATGATTCTTAAATACTCTTAAACATGATTACTACCGAATATCTCTACAAATCTCCAATTAATATTCTCTAATCTACCTTTAATCTCTCAATACCTACTATATTCCCTAAAATCATATGGTATCAGAGCCAGGTTGGCTTTGGTATTGAGAAACCTCGTTCCATTTCTTTCTTTCTCTAGCTCTTGTGTTCTTGTGTTCTTGCTCTTGTGTTCTTAAATGTTCTGTGAAGCTGTGTGATAAAATTGAGTCCTGTGGTGTTGTGCTTTGAGTTTGTGTGTTCTTGAAGTCTGGTACTGTGTGTTTTTCAGCTGAGTTGCAAGTTTGAAGCTTTCTGGTCATTTCTGGTTCAAGCAAGAGAAGATGGAGGGAAACAACTTCAGCAAGCTAGTTACTGTCCCGGTTGCGTTGAAAGGTGGTTCAAACTACCTCTTGTGGTCTCGATTGGTGAAGACTGCTGTTGGAAGGCTAGGGCTGTGGAGCCACATCACTGATGATGGTCCGAAGCCAGTGGCCAAAGAATCTGAAGAAGGTGAAGAGGAAAAGACTCTCACCATTGCTGAAGCAAAGAAGTGGGTGCAAGAAGACTTGATGGTGCTCTCCGTGCTGCAAGGATCTCTTGATGTCCCTCTTCTTGAAGCTTACAGCTACTGTGAGACTCCCAAACACTTGTGGGAGACCCTCTTAAAGACATTTGGAAACGTCTCCAACATCAGCCGTGTGTTTGAGCTGAAGAGAGCCATTAACTTCATGAAGCAAGATGGAGGAGAGCTCACCAAACACATGGGAAAGTTTGGATCATTATGGTCTGAACTTGAAAGTCTAAGACCTAACACCACTGATCAAGCAGCTCTTATGGAAAGAAGAGAACAAGATCAAGTGTTTGGGTTGTTGATGACATTGGATCCTTGTTACAAGGATGTCATGAAACACATCTTGAGATCGCCTAACCTACCATCCATGGAGGAAGTATGCGCACAACTTCAGATTGAAGACGGATCTCTTGGCCTGTTTGGAGGCAAGGGTGAGCTCACTATGGCTCATCAAGCTGAAGGAATGCAAGCAAACAAGGCTGCATACAGAGGCTCAGGAAGGAAGTATGAAAAGTATGAGGGAAGCTGTGAGCATTGCAAGAGGACCGGTCACAAGAAGAGTGAGTGTTGGATCCTACATCCTCACCTCAGGCCACACTGGTTCAACAGGGATAGGGAAGTAAAGGCTCATCTTTCTGCTGAAGCAAATAGTGCTGGTTCATCCGGAGCTAGCTCAGGCGCTAAGGTGGGTGAAAGTGAAGGTAGAGCCTTGGCATCTCATCAACAAATTGGAAAGGGTATGGATCAGGAGGTATTCAAGAGTGCTGACCTTGAAACCTTCTTCAAAGCTCTTAAGGAGTCTGGTAACACTCTCGGAAACACCCTTGGATACTCATATGCTGCTCATACATTGCCTAGTACTACTGATAAGTTACTAAACATTTTTAAAAGCTCTTACACTGCTGCTAGTAATCCTAGTAATACTGATAAGTTACTAGACATGTTTAAAAGCGCTTACACTACTACTAGTGAGCCGAGTATAACTAGTAAGATGTTAGGATTGCTAGGAAACCTGATAAAACAAAATGAACCATCAAGGAGTGAGATTCCTAGAAACATGCATAAACCTTTGATCATTGATTCTGGTGCATCTCATCATATGATTAGTGATAATCTATTTATTAAAATAGCAGTGTGACCCATTGATAAAAGTATGGTCCAACTATTATTTTTTTTATCTTTATCATTATTTAGAATATTATTTATTATGCTTTATGCCATTAGACCTATATTTAAATTACCAATTGAAAAGACCTAAAAAGATGTAAAACAAAAATTATACCCGCCCTTTTTAAGGGCGGGTCAGAATCTAGTAACTTGATTAAAGACATAGAACCGGCTCATAGACTTGTTATTATTGCTAATGGAGATAGAATTCCTATTAGAGGAATTGGTAAACTGAAACTGTTTAATAAGGACTCTAAAGCATTTTTCACGCGTGAGTTTACTTCTAATCTTTTATCTGTCAAAAGATGCACCACTGATCTTCAATGCAATGTTATCTTTAGTCCTGATGATGTTAAGTTTCAGGATATTAAAAGCAGTAAGTTGATTGGACAAGGAGCAATCAAAGGAGACCTTTATATGCTTGAAGATCTTAGTCCCATCTCTAGTTCTTGCTTCTCATTTAGTTATGTTTCTTCCTTAAGTAAAGATGCATTGTGGCATGCTAGACTTGGACATCCACATGTTATGGCTTTAAGCATTATGTTACCAGGTGTCATGTTTAAAAATAATGATTGTGAGGCATGTATTTTGGGCAAATATTGTAGGACTGTTTTTCAAAGATCATCCACTATTTATGAGAATTGCTTTGATTTGATTCACTCTGATGTTTGGACTGCACCTTGTTTATCTATGGATGATTATAAGTATTATGTCACATTCATTGATGAAAAATCCAAATACACCTGGTTAACACTCATTAAAACAAAAGATAGGGTTCTTGATGCATTTAAAATTTTTCAAAGCTATGTTACTAACCATTATCATGCCAAGATTAAGATGTTCAGGTCAGATAATGGTGGGGAATACATAGGCCATGCATTCAAAGATCACCTAGCTCAACATGAGATTCTACATCAGACTAGCTGTCCTTACACTCCACAACAGAATGGAGTTGCTGAAAGGAAGAACAAACACCTTATGGAAGTGTCCCGTTCAATGATGGACCACAAGAGTGTCCCTAAGAGATTTTGGAGTGATGTTGTGATGACTGCTTGCTATCTGATCAACAGGATACCAACCAGAATCCTAGAGGATAAGTCTCAATTTGAGGTACTCAACAAGAGTCGACCAGTTCTGGATCACTTGAGGACATTTGGGTGTGTGTGCTATGTACTGGTGCCAGGACAGATGAGAAACAAACTTGAAGCAAAGAGCACCAAGGCTATGCATATTGGATATTCCGCATCTCAAAAGGGATACAAGTGCTTTAATCCCACTACTAGAAGAGTCTTTGTGTCTAGGGATGTGAAGTTCATGGAAGATAAAGGGTATTATGAAGAGAAGAATTAGGAGGAGCTTGAAGAGCTTTCTCAACCATAAGATAGAGCTGCTAGTTTGAGAAACATACTAGAAGAACTCCGTATTGGCGTGTCCCAGTATCAGAGCAGGTGTGAAGTGCATACTCAAGTGGCCGCTGAAGAACCATCCCACTTTGAACATGAGGGGGGAAGTGAATCTGAAGCTGAAGGGTTAAAAGAACAAGGCTCAGAAGAAGCTGGAGGTCTAGAAGATCAAGGCTCAGATTCTCTTGTCCAAAGTGGAGATGAATCAGTAAGAGAAGTTCAGAATGAAGGTCAAGAAGCTGGAGAAGAAATCCAGATACAAGAAGAAGCTGTTGAGGAACAAGTAGAAGTTCCTTTGAGAAGAAGCAAACGGGTAAGGAGGGATGCTTCCGAGTGGGCAAACACGAGAAACTGGGTAAACACGAGAGTGTACTACAATGCCCAGGCTGTGGAGCATCCTTCCCAAGCTGTGTGCTCATTTGCTGAGATTCCAGAAGAGCACTACTCCTTTATGGTAAGCGTAGATGAAAGCTATGTGCCAAGAAGCTATGAAGAAGCAATGCTGATTCAAGAGTTGAGGGATTCAGTCAATGATGAGGCTGATGCCATGATTAGAAATGATACATGGTATGAGAGTGAGTTGCCTAAGGGGAAGAAAGCTGTGTCATACAAGTGGATCTTCACCATCAAGTATTTACCTAATGGGAAGATTGATAGGCGCAAGACAAGGCTGGTAGCAAGAGGTTTCACACAAACCTATGGAGAGGATTATATTGATACTTTTGCACCTGTTGCAAAGCTCCATACCATTAGGATTGTACAATCAGTTGCAACCAACCTTGGGTGGGATCTTTGGCAAATGGATGTGAAGAATGCTTTCCTCCAAGGGGAGCTAGAAGATGAAGTCTATATGCTACCACCTCCGGGTCTTGAAGGAATGGCGAAGCCAGGAAATGTCCTTAGACTGAATCAAGCCATCTATGGATTGAAACAATCACCTAGAGCATGGTACAATAAGCTAAGCACAACATTGAATGGTAGAGGCTTCAGGAAGTCCGAGCTTGATCACACCCTCTTTACCCCCAATACTCCCTCAGGCATCATTGTTTTGCTTGTGTATGTGGATGACATCACCATAACAGGCAGTGATCAGGAAGAAATCCGAGCCACCAAGGAATTTCTGAAATCACTATTTGATATAAAGGACTTGGGAGAGATGAAGTACTTTCTTGGTATTGAGCTGTGCAGATCCAAGGAACGGTTATTCATCTCTCAAAGGAAGTATGCATTGGATCTCTGGAAGGATGCTTGTGCGTGTGGAGGAAGAACAGCCAAGATGCCCATGGAAGATGGGTACAAGGTTCCACGTGAGGGGAAGATTGAAGACAGCAAGCTTTTCTATGATCCAAAGGTGTATAGGAAGCTTGTGGGGAAGCTGATATACTTGACTATCACCAGGCCAGACATATGCTTTGCTGTTAACCAAGTAAGCCAGCATATGCAAGCTCCACGAGAGCATCACTGGCGCATGGTGGAGAGAGTTCTCATGTACCTGAATGGAACTCAAGGCTTGATATATGGATGGGAGTCAATAAGAGCACTGAAATTGTGGGTTATTGTGATGCTGATTGGGCTGGAGATAGAGCAGATAGAAGGTCTACAACAGGCTATTGCACTTTCATTGGTGGAAACATAGTTACTTGGAAGGGTAAGAAGCAGAATGTTGTATCATGCTCTAGTGCTGAAGCTGAGTATAGAGCTATGGTAAAGCTTATCAACGAGTTGGTATGTATCAAAGGGATTCTTAGGCACTTGGAGATTGAGCAAGCAACACCAATGACTATGCATTGTGACAATCAGGCTGCTATTCACATTGCTACAAACTCAGTGTTTCATGAGAGGACAAAGCACATTGAAGTAGACTGCCACAAGGTGAGGCAGATGATAGTCTTGGGAGTGATCTTGCCATGTTATACAAGAAGTGAAGATCAATTGGTAGATGTGTTCACCAAGGCAGCAAGACAAAAGACTATGGAGTCTATTCACATCAGATTGGGACTCATAGATCTTGGGAAGAGAAGGAGCTGATCCCCTAAGTCATGAGTTCTTTACTCTTTTTCCCTCATTAAGGTTTTGTCCCAATGGGTTTTCTTTGGTGAGGTTTTTAATGAAGAAGATCTCATGGCTATCCAAGCTTAGACTTTCTCAAAGCTATGCTTGAGAGGGAGTGTTTAGATGAGATCAATATATGGGAAGAGAAACACATGAGGAGTTGAGTATGATGGAGAGGCCGTACATGGCGTAGTAATACTAATTACCCGAGTAACTTCCAAAGGTTAAACCAAAGTTATCCTAGTTATCCTAGTATACTGGTTATACTAGTTACCCGGGTAACTTTGGATGAAGAAGAGAAGCCCTATTCCCTTTGCTAAGGCATCAGACCGTTGCAAGGGAAGAGGAGGCACATGTGACAGGCTGGAGAAGAGCTGGATAAAGCAAAAGGAGCTTTATGCACAAGGAAGAAGCTCATTGGATGGTTTGAATTAAAGCAAACCTTATCTCTTGTAATAGTGTCTCTTTATGAAACTCTCATCCTAGAGTTGCCTTCTCATATATATTGTAAACTCTGATAAGATAAATAATTAAGAAGTTTGAGATTATCTCTCTAGACTCTCTATCTAGTCCATGATGATTCTTAAATACTCTTAAACATGATTACTACCTAATCTCTCTACAAATCTCCTATTAATCTTCTTTAATCCACCTTTATTCTCTCAATACCTACTATATTCTCTAAAATCATAGGAAGGACCCTATAAGGTCATCGAGGTGCGGAGAGCAGGCGCCTACAGGCTGCAAAATAGCAAAGGTAAAATACAACCTAACTACTGGAATGTCGTGCACCTCAAAGCTTATCATTTTTAATACGGTCTCCGGACCATGATTTCTATACTACTATATACTATTTAAGTATTATGATTTCCTACTCCTATGTATGCTAAACGTCTCCGGACAAAGCTTATAATAAAATAGTTCCGACTATAAAAGTAGAGGGGAAATCATTATCCTTAAAGGGGCATACGAGCTGGATCAGGTCTCCAAAGACCTCCGATCCTGGCCAACCCTCACAAAAGTGGCACGACCACAGTGGCACTCCCACAAAGAATCAAAATGGGTATGAGACATAAAGCAGGAATGGGTATGCGCAAGCCTGAATATGCTGTCAAAACTACCTAAAACCCCTGTGCAGTCTAAGGCGCATCGGGGTCTCCAGAGTACCAATGTGAAAAGTACATGTATTAAAACGATACGAGCTACACGATACAGGGAACACATGGTATATACTCATTGCAAAAGTACTGTGAAACACAGGGAGCAATCTAAATCCAGCTTCTCCAGACATGGAAATCAGCGTAAGCCTGGCACTTGGGTTATAACACCCACACCAGCACCCTCTAAACCTGTCAGTGACTTCCTGCAGAAGTAGAATACAGCATAGGAACTCGATAGTCGCCAGCTTTCGAGCGGCAGAATGCGAAATCCAAACAGATACCGGTAGTAGTCTTGCCTAGGAAGGTAGAGTACGGTCCCTGCGAAAAACAAAACATTCCGGGTTCCCAAGGAACTCCGGGTCTCTATGCGAGCCCCCGATCTAAGGAGGAAACCCAAGGTTCCCCAAACGATTTCGGGTCCTACGTATAAAATCTAAGGAAGAACCTTCCGGGTTCCCCTATAGCCTCCGGGTTCCAATCAAAGATCTCAGGGTCTAAGGAAGAACCTCCGGGTTCCTATACGGCCTCAGGGTTCCGAGGATAAAAAGGAAGTTAGAACCTCTGTGCAGCCTAGGGCGCATCGGGGTCATCACAACTTCAACAAGCCTTCGGGTTCCAAACAACGATCTCTGGATCAAAACCTCCGAGTTCCGACATGGCCTCAAAGGCATAATACGCTTCTAGCAAGAAGGATAGAACCCCTGTGCAGCCTAGGGCGCATCGGGGTCATTACATCCCTAAAGGACCTCAGGGTTCCCACACGACCTCAGGGTCCTGGTGCACCAGGGTCCCGATACGATCTCCGGATCTAAGGAATAACCCTGCACTCTTATGCGACCTCAGGGTCCAATCACAACCACAGAAACCTCCGGGTTCCAACCATGATCTTCGGATCCAACTGAAGAATCTCTGGATTCTTACATCGCCCCCGGGCCCCAGTCTCGGTCCCAGGACCAAGATAAAGGACCTCCGGGTTCCAGATAAAAGACCTCGTTGTCTGACAAGGACCTCCGGGTCCCAAGACGCAATCTAAGGATCCAAGAGGAGCCCTCACGCCTCCCTCTCCAATGATCCCTAGATCCTATCTGTAAGACCCGATCCCGGCCGACTAGGCCGCAGTCGAGGCCTTACGTCGCTCGGTCTATACACTGACCGAACCTCTTAAAATTTTGCCCTTTATTTAAAAATATCGCCCATAGGCGAGGGCTAACTCAGATCTTAGCTCAAGACTATCTTAGTCATTCCCTAGCTTATATCATTTCAACTTATGCACAGCGGAATAACATCTATCATCCATTGGACTAAATCCAATCTAACACTTATCTGGTCAGATCACCTCAGCTACTGGTCAGTAAACACAACTGCCAGCTAGCTCCAAGGTCGATCCTGAACCTAGACCAAGTCATACAATCAGAGGTTCCGTTCCCCTAAGCCATTCTATCTAGATCTATGCAACATTGACAGATCATACCTTTGCCACATTCCCAGAGCTTGTTAGCTCATTGTCCCAGCTGACTTAGCTGTCTTAGCTAGCCCACCCAGCTAGTTGAGCTGAACCACTTCACTTGAGGTTTGCTGCTCCGTTCCAACTGATCGAGCTGAGAGGTAGCTTTGCCGTGCTCCCCATCCACTCGTCCAACTCCCTTATACCTGCATAAACTCTTCCCTTGGATACTTAGTCATTCAGCCAACCCTCCCCACAGACTAAGTAACCTTTGGGAAGTCTTCAATAGTAACTGATATGCATCTGGCCCTTCTTAGCCCATGCATCATCCAATACCCGTACGCTTTGTAGAATATAATACCAAGTCCTCTCATGGACTAACCAGATCAAGTCCTCAAAAAGACTAACAATGCCCATTAGATCCTAAGTCAATCAACTAACCACCAAACATGACTCAGAACTGATGAGTCTTCATACTTCCTAATCAGTCATGGAACCATGTCCCACTGAACCTGATTAGTGTTGCTCTTACCACCGGTGCATCCTTTGATCAATCAGATCAGACACCTTGATCCAACGTCCAAGGATCAGGTCGTCCATCCTTGCCCATGATCAGATCACACACGGCCTGCCTTGAATAATAACACCCAAGCTTAGTACTTTGGTCCACGCCACCAAGTACTTAGCTGTACTCTTCTTCCTGGCTCTCAGCCAATGCATTGCCCATACCTTACCAACACCAAGGTTGATAACCAGCAATTCCTTATGATCAATATCATAAGTGACAATATGTTCCAGCACACAAACATATGATCAGATATCCTAACACAAGGATCTGACCCCAATATGCCCTCAGGTGCAATTTCGACCCCAATCAAACCTGCCCCAAAAATCAATTAAAATTCATGAAAATTCATGATAAATCATAACTAAGAGAATGGTCCAATCGGATTTCCCAGAACCGGCCTCCAGCCCATAGATCTCGGCCAAGATCAGCCAAACCGGCCCAAGGGACCATCTCTAAATCAATCCCTAAAAACTCATTAGGATTCATGATAATTCATGATAAATCTTACTAAGAGAATGGTCAAGTCAGAATTCCAAGAACCGATCCCGATCCTATGGATCTCGACCTAGAACAGTCCCACCAGCCACCTTGACCATCTCGAAATCAATCAGATAAAAATCTCCAAATACCATGATAATTCATGATAATTCATGATAATTCACCACTAAGAGGATTCCAAAGTCAGATCGCCATAAATCCATCAGGAAGTAGGAGATCCGGACTTAGCTGCCAAACCAATGCCATGGAGGGTTCTTCTGAACCGGCCAAGCCATGGTTCAGTGCTACTATGTCTAATCATCAATCTCAATCATAAGAGGAAGGGATAATATGATTAATAATCATAAAACAGAGTAAGGTGTAACTGCAGGACCAGATCTGCCCATAGTGTACCATACTATGTCCAATGGTCTGCAGTCCCCACCTGTTACCTCATCTGGGGCGTCCATGCTCCTCCTAGCACGCCTTCATCAAACCCTTATCACATACTCCCAGTATTGATAAGATCTAACCATGATTCGTGCCCATCACTCCTTCCATGGAACTTCCATGAAACCAGTTTCTATACTGCATCCATCTTCAAGGCTGTTCATGCCTTTGAGAGTGGAGTCAAGCCTTCCCCCTTCTCTCCTAACCAATTGCGTGTGTTCCCAAGACACAGAGGAAGCCTTAGACATGATCATCCATGATCAATCACCATCCAAAGGTCGTGCATCACTTCCCTCTTTGTTTCCCATGAAACTGTTTTCCACACCAATCTCCCTTTAAGGCTGCATTGGCCCTTGGGAATGGATTCCGGCCAACTCCCTCCTTTCCTCACCATTTACGTGTGTTCACAGGCTCCAGATAAGGCTTTGGGTGTTGTTAACAATGATCAAAACCGTTCAGAGGGTCGTTCTCAACTTCCCCCTTGATCTGCCCCAAAACTGTCTCTTTATGGCCTTCACACCACCATGGGTCTTGGATTGGAAATCCGACCAACTCTCTGTATTTTTCTCTGGATTATTTGTGTTTCAGGATGTAGAAGGAAGCCCTGGCGTGCCTGAAAAGGCACGGACTTGCCTTCCTTATATAGGAGAAGGGGTGGTTACTTCTTAACCATTGCATCCCTTCGGTATCATTTCTGGCCATTGATTTAATCAATGGTACAGATTGCACCCTTTCGCCTATGGCAGTTACCACACGCCCTGGAACTGCCAAACCACTCCTGGACATGTCCAAAACTATCCCACACGGGCTGCCCATGCCCCTGGCTCAATCCCAAGACCCCACTAGCCCATCGGCACATACGGGTCACCCACATGGCCCGGCCACTGTCCAGACCCGGCCCAACTGCCCAACACCTGAACACTCAATCCAGCTGAGTTGAGCTGATCCCCAGCTGATCCAACTGAGTGAGCTAGACCATCCAGCTCAGGGAGCTGACCTATACTTCAGTGAGCTACACCGAGCTGCACTACACTTCACCTAGCTGGTCGAGCTTGCTTACTGCATTGCCCAGCTGTTATACACTGTGTCCATCTTGCTTCCTTTATCTTCTTCAATCCTTCTAAGTCCCTTGGTCAATTTCCAGACCTAGACTTAGTTTTTCCATGATCCATTCTGATTACTCACTTCATCGAGCTTCACCTGGATCTTGTCCAGCTACCAGCTCGCTTGTCCAGCTCCTTTGAGCTTGTATCCTTCTTGGATTAGCTATGCCTTAGCTTCCTGATGCCCTTAACCTTACCTTCAGGCCATGATAAACTTGTCTTTAGGTCATATGACCTGACTGGTGCGTTTCCTCGTACCGCAGTCAGTCCGGACGATCCTATCCAGGATCGGGGACATGACAAGTCTCCCCCACTTACGAAGGATTCGTCCTCGAATCCAGTGGTGTTAACCTCTTGTCTCATGACAAAGGTTCCATCCGAACTCCTTTGTACCCGGAACATGGAGCATGCTCGATTGGTTCTTTCTAACCAATTCGTTGCATCTCCCACCTTGTTCCTTCTCACTGACCACGTCTTGGTCATCATATACACAACAAGTCTCCCCCTTTGATAGATATTTAACCCAAAATCTTATCAAGTGGTCCATCAAGCACCCATACAAAGACATGACTTGTGTCACTGACCCAACTCTCCAGGTTGCGTTCCTAGTAGACACCAAGTCTATGTAGAACACTTCAGTTCCATGACTAGATCAAATTCAGTACCTAGGAACATACTGAGTACTCAAGTCTTAGTAGATTCAACCAATCTCCAAGCCACTCGATGCACCAGCCAAGTCCTAGCGAACATGTTCCAATCTTTAAGCTGCTCACTCTACCACGAGTCCTAACAGATTGTTTTGTTCCCTTAAGTCCTTCCTAGACAATAAGGTTTATGATTCCAGCAATTCATCAATCCTGGGTAAAGGGTACTTGTTCTTCCAGTCACCCTGTTCAAACCCCTATAATCAATGCACAACCTAAAGCTACCATCCTTTTTCTTAACAAATAGGACTGGTGCTCCCCAAGGTGATACACTAGGGCGTATGAACCCCTTCTCAAGCAATTCCTCAAGTTGCTTCTTCAGCTCTGCCATCTAAGCTGGTGCCATTCTATATGGACTTTTAGATAATGGGGCCGTTCCAGGTTCCAATTCAATGATGAATGGGTCAGCCCTATCAGGGGGAATGCCCTGTAGTGCCCCAAACACATCCTGAAATTCCCGAACCAACGGTATACCCTCTGGGTCACAGGCTCCTACAACCTCACCAGTGTAAATGGTAGCCAAAAAGGCCTCACAACCATTTCCAAGCATCAGTTCTCTTCGACTGCTGAAACCACCAAACTACAAGGGGTTGGCTTGATTCCTTGGTACTTAATCGGGGGTCCAAACTCGTTCTCAAGTTGCACCCTTCCCCGGTGACAATCTAGAGTTGCCCGGTACTTTCCCAACCAGTCCATGCCTAAGATCACTTCATGATGCTTGAGGGGGACAACAATCAGATCTATAGGCATCGGCCTAATCAAGATCACCACAGGGATGTCCTTAACCAGACCGAGTGAGTTCATAACTTGCCCTATAACTTGCCCTCTGGCCGCACTCACTCGTTCAGGACCATCCCATGTTCCATACTGGAACAAACCTTTTCCAATCATACTTGGACTCACAAAACTATGTGTAGCTCCAGTATCAAATAATGTGTTTCCACACCACCGATCATTAAGTACTTAGATGAGTAGGATCCCGGTTTGATCACACATTTGGAAAATGTCCCATACCATTCTCCAAAGCATCACACATCTGTGAACGTCCCATACCATTCACAAAAGTGTTTATAGTATACCTCAATCCTCATCATACTAAGATACTTAACATCGTGTTCCCAATTCCTCTTGGAATTGATCCATTCCATCCACTCAATCTTAAGGAATCCTACCTTGAATTACACTGAGTCCAAGCTGATCCATCTGATCACAAGCCTACTCATGTACTAGCCATGTAGCGTCTCCCTTAGACTAACATGAACATTGCATATGCTCACTTGTTTTGAACGGCCACCAAGGAATAACATTTACCTCCAAGAGAGTGCTGCACGTTTCTTTCAACCTAAGCCACTCTCTGGTCCATGTTACTTCCCTTGTCCAGGTCGTCCATACAAAGATCTTGCATTGCGTCCATCATCCAATCCGTCTATTATTCCCAAATAACTAGATAAACTAACCTTTATGTTTTCAGGGTCTTTCCGTGGAAGAGTGTATTTTGGCTAAGCCGGCTCATCTTGGAACTTCCCCGTTCACAAGCATGAATCCCAAACTTACCTCACTCTCACTTGGCTCACCACAACTAAGGTTCCAAGTCATCTCAGTTTTCGGAAATAATTTCTGTTTGGAACTCAACATCTTTGAGCACTGTCCTTAACAGGATCAAGCATGCTCTGATACCAACTTGTAAGACCCGATCCCGGCCGACTAGGCCGCGGTCGATGCCTTACGTCGCTCGGTCTATACACTGACCGAACCTCTAAAAATTTTACCCTTTATTTAAAAATATCGCCCATAGGCGAGGGCTAACTCAGATCTTAGCTCAAGACTACCTTAGTCATTCCCTAGCTTAGATCATTTCAACTTATGCACAGCGGAATAACATCTATCATCCATTGGACTAAATCAAATCTAACACTTGTCTGGTCATATCACCTCAGCTACTGGTCTGTAAACACAACTGCCAGCTAGCTCCATGGTCGATCCTGAACCTAGACCAAGTCATACAATCAGAAGTTCCGTTCCCCTAAGCCATTCTATCTAGATCTATGCAACATTGACAGATCATACCTTTGCCACATTCCCAGAGCTTGTTAGCTCATTGTCCCAGCTGACTTAGCTGTCTTAGCTAGCTCACCCAGCTAGTTGAGCTGAACCACTTCACTTGAGGTTTGCTGCTCTGTTCCAGCTGATCGAGCTGCGAGGTAGCTTTGCCCAGCTCCCCGTCCACTCGTCCAACTCCCTTATACCTGCATAAACTCTTCCCTTGGGTACTTAGTCATTCAGCCAACCCTCCCCACAGACTAAGTAACCTTTGGGAAGTCTTCAATAGTAACTGATATGCATCTTGCCCTTCTTAGCCCATGCATCATCCAATACCCGTACGCTTTGTAGAATATAATACTAAGTCCTCTCATGGACTAACCAGATCAAGTCCTCACAAAGACTAACAATGCCCATCAGATCCTAAGTCAATCAACCAACCACCCCACATGACTCAGAACTGATGAGTCTTCATACTTCCTAATCAGTCATGGAACCATGTCCCACTGAACCTGATTAGTGTTGCTCTTACCACCGGTGCATCCTTTGATCAATCAGATCAGACACCTTGATCCAACCTCCAAGGATCAGGACGTCCATCCTTGCCCATGATCAGATCACACACGGCCTGCCTTGAATAATAACACCCAAGCTCAGTACTTTGGTCCACGCCACCAAGTACTTAGCTGTACTCTTCTTCCTGCCTCTCAGCCAATGCATTGCCAATACCTTACCAACACCAAGGTTGATAACCAGCAATTCCTTATGATCAATATCATAAGTGACAATATGTTCCAGCACACAAACATATGATCAGATATCCTAACACAAGGATCTGACCCCAATATGCCCTCAGGTGCAATTTCGACCCCAAGCAAACCTGCTCCAAAAATCAATTAAAATTCATGAAAATTCATGATAAATCATAACTAAGAGAATGGTCCAATCGGATTTCCCAGAAGCGGCCTCCAGTCCATAGATCTTGGCCAAGATCAGCCAAACCGGCCCAAGGGACCATCTCTAAATCAATCCCTAAAAACTCATAGGATTCATGATAATTCATGATAAATCTTAACTAAGAGAATGGTCAAGTCAGAATTCCAAGAACCGATCTCGATCCTATGGATCTCGACCTAGAACAGCCCCACCAGCCACCTTGACCATCTCGAAATCAATCAGATAAAAATCTCCAAATACCATGATAATTCATGATAATTCACCACTAAGAGGATTCCAAAGTCAGATCGCCATAAATCCATCAGGAAGTAGGAGACCCGGACTTTGCTTCCAAACCAAGGCCATGGAGGGTTCTTCTGAACCGGAGTTGCCTTCCTTATATAGGAGAAGAGGTGGTTACTTCTTAACCATTGCATCCCTTCGGTATCATTTCTGGCCATTGATTTAATCAATGGTACAGATTGCACCCTTTCGCCTAAGGCAGTTACCACACGCCCTGGAACTGCCAAACCACTCCTGGACATGTCCAAAACTATCCCACACGGGCTCCCCATGCCCCTGGCTAAATCCCAAGAGCCCACTAGCCCATCGGCACACACGGGTCACCCACATGGCCCGGCCACTGTCCAGACCCGGCCCAACTGCCCAAAACCTGAACACTCAATCCAGCTTAGTTGAGCTGATCCCCAGCTGATCCAGCTGAGTGAGCTAGACCATCCAGCTCAGGGAGCTGACCTATACTTCAGTGAGCTACACCGAGCTGCGCTACACTTCACCTAGCTGGTCGAGCTTGCTTACTGCATCGCCCAGCTGTTATACACTGTGTCCAGCTTGCGTCCTTTATCTTCTTCAATCCTTCTAAGTCCCTTGGTCAATTTCTAGACCTAGACTTAGTTTTCGCATGATCCATTCAAATCACTCACTTCATCGAGCTTCACCTGGATCTTGTCCAGCTACCAGCTCGTTTGTCCAGCTCCTTTGAGCTTCTCTCCTTCTTGGATTAGCTATGCCTTAGCTTCCTGATGCCCTTAACCTTACCTTCAGGCCATGATATACTTGTCTTTAGGTCATATGACCTGACTGGTGCGTTTCCTCGTACCGCAGTCCGTCCGGACGATCCTATCCAGGATCGGGGACATGACACTATCATTCAAATTTATGAAAAGAGGGATCGTAGACTCCAAAGTCCCACTTCGATCGAAATACAGGCGAAAAATAATATTTTCCGAAAAAGCATACAGGAGCGAAGTAACAACAAGGAGTAAAAGGGTAAAAAACAAAGCATCATTCATAAAGTCAAGGAGTGGGCTACAAAGAGTCTTTATTTAAAAGAAAGCGACAAAAACCAAAGTCTCAAAAGATAAATCAAAAAGAGGGTCCCTCCGAGAATCGCGACACTATAACAGATCTCTGGGTTGCAGCCTGGGAAAGATTCTCCGATTGGCGGCCAAACCCTCCAGATAAGAACAGGTGACGGCGATACTCTTCTTCTGGATTCCAATGATCTACGCGCTTCTCCAGCCACTCCCTCATCAGCTCTCACTTGCTGAATGAGAAGGTCACGACAAGCCATCATATCTTGCACCTGGCCATGGAGAAGGAGGGCCTCGCTAGTCAATCTCTGTTGGGCATCTACCAGAAGGTCCCTGTTAGGCATAATCTCAGCGTTTGTTGACGAGATAGAAGACAGACCCCCAGCCGATAAAGAGGCCTTCGCTAGTCTTGGTGGAGGAGTATAAGAAAGACGCCGCTTCCGCGTTTTAACCTTCAGATACTCGTCATAAATAACCGATACCGGAGACCTCACCGCGTTCCCTATAGCAAAAAGTGTATACATACATGAGAAACAAAATAAGACAGAGTCGTATCAGATGGAGAAGAAAGGCCTACCCCAAACACGGCTATGACGCAGGGCCTCCCTGCTTACGAGGAAGGTCACCCAGCGGAATCGCCGAGAGGGACGGACGTTCGGTCGCTACGTAGCGACCAGACAGCGTGCATGTGCGGTAGTAGGAGACCCGGACTTAGCTATTGGAAAGAACAAGAAGAGCTGGCTGAAAAGTAAACCGAGCTCACTCGCAGCAAACGCCGACAGGCTCAGAAATCTGCTGGCGAGACGTCGGATATCCGCGATCTTCGCGACTATATCACCAAGACTGCGGCAGAAGTAAGATCCGTGAAATCCTAAATCCATCACGCTACCAGCGCTACACCCGAGATCGACAGGCTGCTGGAAGGGGCTCGGAAGACCCCCTTCACCATTCGCATCTCAGATATGAGGGTATCCGATCCGGGAAAACTCAAAGTACCGAGGTATGATGATACGACCGATCCGAAGACGCACCTTTAGGCTTTCCACATCACTATGGGAAGAGCGAGGCTGAAGGACGACGAAAAAGACAGCCGGCTACTGCCGCCTGTTCGTCGAGAATCAGGAAGGGACAGCCCTTGAATGGTTCGCACGCCTTAAGCGAAACTCTATCGGAACTTTCCGACAGCTCGCATCGGAATTTCTCAAGCAGTACTCTATGTTCATAGATAGAGAAACTTCCGATGTCGATCTCTGGAGTCGGTCCCAGAGGGAAGACGAACCACTCTGCGAGTTCATCAGCCAATTCAAGTTGGTAATGTCCAGGGTCAGCGGGATAAGCGACAAGGTGGCCATTGATGCGCTCAGAAAGGCGCTCTGGTACAAGTCGAAATTCACAAAATGGATAGCCCTCGACAAACCGCGGATGATCCAGGACGCCCTCCACAAGGCAACGGACTACATCATGATCGAGGAAGAAACAAAAGTATTATCACAAAAACATAAGTCGGCGAGACCATCCTCGAAAGATGTAGATCCAAAAACGAAGAAGAAGAACCCTCGTAACGACAAGTATGTCCATCACGAGGGGGAAGATCTCCAAGGAGCGCACAATTACGCGATCAGCTCGGACCAACGCCGAACCACGGGAAATACGTGGACTCGCAATCAAAGATATGATGAAAACACGTTCTGCGAGTTCCACCAGTCACGAGGACACTCCACGACTAATTGCAAAGTCTTGGGAGCAAGGCTGGCCGCGAAGCTACTAGCTGGAGAGCTCTCGGAAGTGACCAGCGTGAAAGATCTCATCCTCGAGAACGATCGCCCGCCGAAGCCGGACAGAAATCCTCCCGCGGAGAGATCTCCTCAAAGAAACCAATCTGGGGATAAACGCGGCAGAAGGCCGGATGACAAGGTAAACGATAACAATCGTCGCATAGTCAACATGATCATTGGAGGATTGCAATTCTGCAACGATACGGTTTCGGCAATCAAGGCTTACCAGCAGAAGGCGGAGACAAGCGCAAACTGATCTACATGGTCTCCTACCCGAGATGATCAGAATTGCTCAATCACCTTCACGAAGGAGGAAGCCGGTGGGATCGATCAACCTCACTGCGATCCGCTCGTGATAGATCTCGTCATATGAGATCTACAAGTCGGAAGAGTACTCATTGACACGGGAAGCACGGTCAATGTAATCTTCCGCGACACTCTCAATAGGATGAGCATCGAACTGGGAGAAGTAACTCCAACGCCGAAACCGCTCACGGGTTTTTCAGGCGAAGTATCGATGACCCTTGGGTCAATCCAGCTGCCAGTCATGGCCAAGGAGATCACGAAAATCGTTGAATTTGCGGTGGTCGATCATCCTGCCATCTACAACGTGATCATGGGAACCCCATGGCTCAACGCCATGCAAGCCGTTCCATCAACGTACCACCTAGGTGTCAAATTCTCGACCCCAAACGGAGTCGCAGCTATCTGGGGATGTCAGAAACAGTCACGACTATGCTTCCTCGCGGAGCACAAGTTAAGGCAGATGACGACCTCTGCAACGGCAAATCGCAAGCGCACGAAGATAGATAAATCTTCGGTCGAAAACGTTTCAAGAAAATACGATTAACATCGTCTGCTGACGCAAACAATTCGGGTGTCGAAACTCAACACGATCCGAAGCCGACACTACGACTCAACCGGAACATCCAGAAGAGAACGCTGACCCGGCCACGGTCATCACGATCAAGGCGGTCAGCACGGCGACAATTCCCGAGTAAAAAACACTAGCAACATAAAATAGAACTACAAGATGGCTTGATCCTCGAAAGAGGTACGTAGGCAGCTCGTCGAAAGACGAGTTCAACTATCCCCCTCTCTAAAAAGGGGGAGGAGTGGGTGCGTATATTCGTATACTCCCACATAGGAAAAGATGCGTTATTGTAATCGGGTTTTTTTAGAGATTTCGAAAATTTTTACTACAATATGCGTCGCTCCTTTTGAAGACACTTGCGCTACAATTAACGCAAAAGTCTCAGAACACGCTTAGAAAATATACAAACGTTAATACTCTTGTCAGCAGCCTCGTACGGCCCAAAATCGCAAAACAATCTCTCTTCAGCACTGAAAATATACATATAGTCTTTGAAATAACTGCGAGACGTCGCAAAGTTAAAAGTCGAGACGATACGAACAAATTGTCCGAACGCGACCACAAAAAACTTACACTCCGTTCGTCGATTGGCCCCGACGAACACATCAGCCGTCTTAAACAAACGCAACTTGATCACTCTTTTGATCTTCGAAGTTAAATATGAGAAGTTCGTCGGGGCCAATCGAAAAACTCACCAACGGCCAGTCCCGATAAAAATAAAAACAGCCAAAACAGGCCCATACAAAGTTCGAAGGCCACACTCGGCCAGACATATATAAACGAAGGCCACACTTGGCTGCAGAATACTAGGTAAGGGAAAAACTTCTTCCCGTCAAACACTCACCTCTCACAGATCAAAGTTAAAATTCCCGGACAAGGAAGCTCCGAATGTATCCGTAGGATAGTTCACTTCCTCATCGCCACCGGCAAACTCAGTCGTGGTCTTTATGGTATCAGGAGAAACTGGGATGGGATCCCAGAATCCCTGAATCCTCCCGTCGATCGGAGAAATGAGTGTCTCAGCGTGAGCATGATCCTTCATACCGCCCTTCATTAACTCCATCCCCCTCTCGAAAACGTAGTCATCCGCCCGCGTCTTCTAAAGGCTCCCGACTGAACCGCGACACTCACGGAAGTCGCCCAGCGAGTTGAAAGCATCCTTGAGGTTCCCGTACTCAACCTAGAATTGAGAGGCGCGAGTCTTCATCACCTCGACAATCTCCCTCTTGCCCTTCCGTTCCGCCCTACGAACAGCCCTGGCATGATCACGAGCGAGTTGAACATCTCGCACCAACATCTCGTCTCGCATGCGAGCAAGATCCTTCTCCGCCTTCTCCGCTTTAAAGCGATAGAACATTGCTTCTCTATGGCTCGCCTCAATGGCCAATCCAAGCAAGTTCAAGCCCTGTAAAACTGATTGACACGTTATAAGCAAAAAAAAAAAAATATATATATATATATATATACACTTGAAACGATCGTCAAAATTCTTAAAGCCTATACCCCGTTGATGATACGAGATCCTTCCGCGATGACTTTTGGCCTCCCCGACTCATTCGTGGACGGAGGAGCATCGAAGCCCGAGGGAAGACCAGCGAAGAAATCATCAAAGTCCAGAATAGGGACCTCGGTCGTATCGCTTCCATCGCCAAAAGCAAGGTCTGGATCCCATCCTGGAAGCATGCAACGTCCACCGAAAACTCCAGGTCTCCGAGGTCAATATCTTTCCCCTTCGAAGAATTCAGCCCCGTCGCAACCGTGGGAGCAGCGTCGGGACCTTAGTCATCAGGCTCGGAATCACTCCCTCTTTCCCCGCCCCAAGCATGACTAGGATGCACAAACCTCAACGCCTTTCGAACTCTCTTCGGCGTAAAGGAAGTCCAGAAGAAAGGACCGTTCCTGAGCAGATCCCTCACTGCGATAATGTCCTTAGGAAACAGAGCAAGGGGATTGATGAAGGGACGATCGTTCGGCAACCTCCGGAACAATGGGATACAACTCTTCTCGACAGACGCAGCGTCCACACGAACGAAGAAGAAAAATTTCTTCAACGAGTTGAAGTTAGAGGTAAACCCCTTAACCACTGACATGAAGTTCCGAGGGACCAGCCTGTACTTGTCCGTATCCTTGATGATCTGCAACCGGAGAAGCGCTTCGAAATGATCGACGGTAAGAGAGAGACCATGCTCATAGCTCAGGATCAGGACTCCAATGAGGTGCTGGATGCCAAGGGGATTCAGTTGGCTGATCGCCACCCCGAAATGATCCAACACACGGACGATAATTTTGGGAATCGGGAACCACAAACGACAGCGCACTACGAATGCTTCGTAACAAGTAAAGTAACCCTCCAGGGGACTACTAGCGCGCTCTCCTGAATGAGGAAACCTGAACTCCACCGCATCCAAAATATGGTAGAACGACCGCATGACCTCGAGGAATTCACTAGTACTCCTACTTGGTGCACCTTCCTCGACCGGGCGACGCTTCATGACCGGGAACAATTTCTCTTTAGGAGGCGTGATCGAACCATAACATGCCACCCACCATGCCTCGTTCTCGGCCGGGTCCACCGAATGAGGAACGAATTCCATCTTTGGCACACGGAGCTCTTCAGAAACTTTCGCAGGCAAGGACCCTTTCTTCGAACTCCTCTTCTTACTCGACATCTCGTGTTTTTCTATTTTTATCAAGAAGGAAATGATAGAGAGAAAGAGAAAGAAGAAATAATTTTTCAAGAAACCTCTCTATGAGAATGAGTAAGTGTAAAGATTGTGAAGAAATTACCTCCCTTCTTATAGGCATAAGAAAATTACTATTTACTTGCGGATTTTCGGACACGAACTTTGCCCAAATACACCAATCTCATCCGAACTCGCCATACCGCACGTTGGGATCTCACTAGAAATCCACGATCCTAACGAGCTGGGGGGCTAACTGTTGGGGTCGAAAACGGTTGCGACGAAGTTAACGTCCAAATCCCCGCAAAATAAAAGTATGTCTTTTCGCAACAAATCATGCTCGGTCAAGAGAACGTCACAACGTATGTTCTCGAGATAAAGCTTCGTTCGAATTCTATTTAGATCAAACATAAGCCATCGGCAACATGCCCAGACCGGTTACGGATCGGTCCGAGTATGACGATCAGAACAGGGACGAACCAAGCTCGGTCATTACGCTACTACCACAAATGCACGCTGTCTGGTCGCTACGTAGCGGCCGAGCGTCCGTTCCGCTCGGTCGCTATGTAGCGAACGAGCTCGAGCCGAAGATCGGTCGCTACGTAGCGACCGAGCATTTGTTCCACTTGGTCGCTACGTAGCGACCGAGCTCGAGCCGAAGCTCGGTCGCTACGTAGCGACCGAACGTCCGCTCCGCTCGACCGCTACGTAGGGACCGAGCTCTTCCGAAACGTCGATACGACATTAGTCCATGCATTCTCGTCTACCCATCGATGGTATCTCCCGAAGTCCGTAGCGAACCCATTTCATGTTTCCCGCCATTCTAAGTCATCGATAAAACTTTACGGTAAAAACCGCGGAAATGTTGTTCTTTATCGAAAGAAGCCGTAATAAACGCTTCAAGTCAGAAGACGGCCTAAAGGGACCTAAGACATGACTCGAGGTCTAACTTACGATTTCTTAACCAACAGCCCGTAAGCCGCATGACGGTTTACGCTTGGTTCGCAAGGAAAGATAAATGTCAAGTTTCCGCGGATAAATACGCAATTTTGAAGATAATTACGAAGATCGGAAAAAATGGGATATCTTCATTTTTATGCTATGGCGGCTTAAGGGCAGAAGAGGAAAAGCGTAAACCGACCAAGGAGCCAGTATATAAAGAGTCCTAGGCGAGAGGAATGGAGAGGACTTTTCTGAGAGCAAACTTAGCACTTAGAGCAATTAGGCATATTCCGTTTTTTTTATTCGAGCTGCGACTCAACTAGGTTATTGCCGTCTTAGGGTTTTTGAACTAGGAATCTCACCGACATCTCTCGTAGCCTAAGCTCTTACCTTGTTGTAACGCTCAAACGTGAATTCGGAATAAGATCTACTTTGCTCTCTTTTCGATTTCGTATACTTTATCGTTGTTATTCTTGTGTTCTGATTTCTTGGCGTGTGGTATTAGCAGATATCCGGGACCTCTGGGAAATTAGGGTTTTCCTAGTTTCCTTATTTAAACGGAAATCGACAGTGCAAATTTCGGTTCCGACAGCCATTAAAGTCCTCCAGGTTAGGGGAGTAAGTTGAGAAGGACTGAAACCGAAGAAGGATGACACTTCGCCTATAAGAGAAGGAATAGCACCCCGGAAGCCTGCTTTCAGGTACGCTTCATTGACAGTCACCTCACCCGCTCCGCCATCCGGAGCGCGTTCGAACTCGGCTGGACTCCACATCCCCACTGAAGGATGAATCAAGTACTTCCTCCTTATGTTAGCCAGATCCCCCTCTCGAATCTCAGAACGGGGACCGTCATCAAAGAAACAGGAACGAAGCCTTCTCAGGGGCGCCATCGGAACCGCTTCACTATCAGCCTCCGGAACATTCCCCCAAGATGAAACGGGGGATGAGAAAGGATCGGTGAAAGGACGACGCGGCCTTGCACCACCACCCACGAGCGAGGACATAAACGAAAGCGGCTCGGGATTCATCTTCCTCAGCTAAGAATCAGCGCTAGGGATGGGTTGAGGCCAGCTAGGAACTATCGTGAATCTCTATTTATATCCGGGTCATTCCCTTTTCCGCGGGATCAGAAAAGGAAATAGGGATGTTTCCAAATATCCCAAAGAATCCTTGATTTATAGAGTGGACGATGAAAAGTAAACCCGATCTCTGCAGAAAAAGGGAAAATGATTCCTGCAAAAAAGGAAAGCGCTCGCCTTTTCGAGGAATCAAAAGAACATCCAGTATCATCAAATCGTACGGAACCTAGCCCCCGGTCTATCCTCTGCACATCAGAGCTCTAGGCTCCACCGTCTCCAAGACATCATCAGAAGCCCAGTGCTCCCCGTCCTCGACGAAAAATCAGCGGTCCAACCAGCACCAGACCCCGGTCTGACGTATGGGAAACTGATCATTCCCCGGGTTAAGAATACGGTTCTGGCCTGAGTGGAACCCGGGATAGCGGGATTATTGGAGCGATGTCCGGCCTAAGGGAAGCCTGCTGAGAATGAGCAACTCCGGTTGACTTCAGTGCACACGTTATTCCCCGAGTTCGATGACGAAATCGAGCAATAAGGGGCAAACTGTTGGGGAAAAATACTCAGGTATTGAATTCCTTCAGACCCCAGGCACGACACCAGCCTTTGGATCCCCGCTGGAAGGAACCCCAGTTCCCAGGTTCCCTGCTAGAAGAAACCCCGGTTCCCCGCTGTGGAGTTTTCCGGGTCCGGTCCCAGGATCGCCCCCCTTCCTCCGGGAAATGGAAAACTTTCGATGAGGAGAACCTTCCATTTCCGAATATGGAAGAGTTTAACCTACTCCAACCGACTAGGGCCCGCCTTAGGAAGACTATATAAAGGGAATCCAAACCCTAAAGCAAGGGATCAACACTTCAAGACTTAGAGATTAGAGTTAGACGGATAGAACTAGGGTTTATACACCAATCATTGTAGTTCCGGCTTCTTTACTCAATAAAACATCTCTTCAAGTCTATTTCTCTCAACCTATAAACGATATCAATACAAAGACTAGCCTTGTCCATCGTTCCATGGTACCCACAAAGATCCTACACAAAATCCCCTAACAGGAACTACAATGATTGGTGTATAAACCCTAGTTCTAGCCGTCTAGCTATATTATCTAAGTCTTGAAGTGTCGATCCCTTGCTTTAGGGTTTAGGTTCCCTTTATATAGTCTACCTAAGGCGGAACTTAGTCGGTTGGTGTAGGTTAAACTCTTCCATATTCGGAAATATGGAAAGTTCTCCTTATCGGAAGTTTTCCTTTTCCAGGCGGAAGGGGAAGTCCCAGGGACCGGACCCGGAGAACTCTATAGCGGGGAACCGGGGTTCCTCTTAGCGGGGACCCAGAGGTCGGTGTCCTGCGTGGGGTCTAGAGGAATTCTATACCTGAGTATTTTTCCCCAACAGAAGGATGCACTCAGACTTTAGGCCCGCTAGAATCTGATCAAAGTCTCCTTCCGCATCCACCAATTCTGCCCTACGGATGGGAAGCATCACTACAGGAAATGTGGTTAATAATAGCGGACGAAAAGCGCTATCATTTTGGTTTAATAGCGTTTCCTTGGACGCTCTGACATCACCCGTTATAAAAAGTCCAACCCTTTTAATAGCGATTTTCCTCTGTGCTATTACTAAGTGTATAACAATAGCGCTTTTGTGTTCGCAATTGTTAGTATTTATAATAACGTGTAATAAATGTTATTAGAACCAAATAATTTGATTTTTCCTAGTAGCAAAGATAGCAAATGTTTCGTGTTATTAATTAGTTTTATAATTATCACAAAATTAATTAATAATAATTATTGAATTGATTTTTAAATAATTAATTCGAAAATATGAAATAAAAACAATATAAATTATTAAAATTCCAAAAATCAATATAATTATTCAAATCACATAACACAACATTATCACATTCATACAAACCATCACACAAGCATACAACATATCATCAATCTACCACTAATAAACCTTCACAATCATCCCTAACATATACACTATCATCATCCATATCATCACCCATATCATCAACTTCTTGGACAGGTAAAGGAGCACCACCTAAATCCTCTTCTGTTTCCAACTCATGATAACCTCTAGGTGGTGCTCTCATAACAACATACCAATTTGAAGCATCATCCTCCCTAGAGTAGAAAACCTGTTTCGCTTGAGAAGGTAGAATGAATGGATCTTTCAAATAGGCTGCTTGGTTCATATGAAGGTTAACAAGAGTGAAGCCATCTTCTTCCTTCACACCATTCGCTGTGTTTGCCCAGTTGCATCTAAAGAGTGGCACTTTGAACATGTGATAGTCGATGACCAAAATCTCCTTTATCACTCCATAGTATGTAATCATATCCGCGACCTGTCTCATATCTCTTGCACTTGATCTACACATGCTAAAGGCTTCATAAGTTACTCCACTGTTTTGTGTCTTCAGCTTGACCGCATCAGTATGAAACCGTTGGCCATTGATGATGAATCCTTTATGTGCTAAAGCAACATTTCTTGGTCCAAATGCCAACCACCTTATCTCCTTAGAATGACTATCTTTTGAGTCTAAATGAATCTGCCGCAGGAAATCAGAGGATTATCATCAAGCCGAGGTACTTAAATTATAATCAAAACATGATAATATGTACCACGAAACCAATCATCAATCTACAAGCTAACCAGTCATCAAAATACTAAAAATCCAGACAGTTTCATCAAGCTATAAGCTACTCAGACATCAATTCGCTAAAATATGGACATGTTCTTCAAGATACAAACCAGGCATCATGATACAAGCTAACTAGTCATCACCAAACAAGCTAACCAGTCATCACCAAACAAGCTAACCAGTATTTACAATAATAATCAAGAAAAGAATTTGGAGTTTGTAACCTTATTTTTAAGCCATTCTGTAAAGTGTTCAGTATGGTTTTTCCATAACAAAGTTTCATTTTTAGCCAATCGAGCATCCTTAGCTTGCAACTCTTCCAAATGCATCCTGATTTTAAATTAAACAACAGTATATGAAAATGAAATTATGAGTAAAACAAGTAGAAGAAACATAGAGAATTACTTACTCAAGAAAGGGATCCAAAGATGCCATGTTCATTAGCACATATCGATGTGCAATGTCTCTATCTTTATCTGACAGGGTAACCTCTATACCCTTCTGCAGAGGTCGGCCTTCAACCACCATTCTATCAGCCTCAACATCTTCATTACGATTAACTGCTTCTTGAACTGGTACTGATTCTTTAAGGAACTCTAAACAAAATGCAACACATTCTCCAGCTAAATACGCCTCAGCCATACATGCTTCTGGCCTTGCATAATTCTTAACAAAAGCCTTTAGTGTTTTCATGTACCTATAACTCAGGAAATATGAATATTAGTCAAACATCATTGTGGGAAGTGGATATATTGAAGAGAGATGTTGATCAAACCTTTCGAAGGGATACATCCATCGGAAGTGAACTGGTCCTCCCAACCGTGCCTCTCTTGATAAATGTAGTGGAAGGTGAAACATGATATCAAAAAGGGCTGGAGGGAAGAAGCGCTCCAGCTGACACATTGTCTCCACAAACTCTGTCTCCATGGATATAAGTTTCTCTGGGTCAATGATGCGCTGACACAACCTGTTGAAGTAACTGCATAATCTATTTATGGCTATCCTAGGACCCCTATGTAACAACCCTCTTAATGCAGCTGGTAACAAGTTCTGTACTAAGACATGATGATCATGCGACTTTAAACTACCAATATTTGGAGGGTTAACTGAAACACTATTCGCAATATTACCACAATAACCATCAGGGCCTCTAAACTTAGCTAACCTTTGGCAGAAAATGGTCTTCTCTCTCTTCGATAACCAGTAGGCAGCAGGAGGTAAGTATGTTTTCTTTCCCCTCACCTCTGTGTGCAAGTGCTTTCGGATTCCAATATCTTCTAAGTCTTTTCTTGCTTTCAACCCATCTTTTGACTTCGCACTTTGCATCAACAGAGACAATATAGCATCGGACACATTCTTTTCTACGTGCATAACATCAATATTGTGACGAACAGGCAACTCCTAACACATTAAACAAGAAACTGTTAGACATATTGATCTCTTCTTCCAGTAATCAGATCATATAGGTCAGTTACTATAATTTACCTTCCAGGAAGGTAGATCAAAGAATATTGATCTCTTCTTCCACCGCCATAGTTCATTTGATTACACTCTTCTTCTTGTAACCTCTCATCATTTTCCAACTCTAGTCTTTTCATTTATTTTTCCTTCTCTAGAGGTCTACCAAAATCATTCGTAAAAGCTTGTAGTATCTCATATATCTCAGCGCCTGTTTGTATCCTATTAGCATTCCCTTCCTCCACAGTGTTGTCAAACCAAGCTTTTTTATATCTGTAACGATGGCCAGGCGGTAGTCTTCTTCTGTTACTCATGTAGACAAACTTGCGGCAAAACTTAAGCCACCTTGCAGGTGTATCCTTTCCACATACATTGCAGGCTTGTTTCCCCTTTACTTTACATCCAGACAGTGTTCCTAAGGCTGGATAGTCACTGATACTCCAAAGCAGCAAGGCTCTGAGATTAAAGTTCTCCTTCGCAAATGAGTCATACACTTCAATACCCTCAGCCCACAAATCCTTTAGATCGTCTATCAGTGGTGCTAGGTAAACATCAATGTTGTTACCAGGAGCAGTAGGACCAGGGATCAACAAAGTCAGCATTATATTCTCAGCCTTCATACACATGGTTGGAGGCGTGTTATAGTTCACTAACAACACTGGCCATGTGCTGTGATTGGTGCTTTGCATGGAGAAAGGGTTCATCCCATCTGTAGAAATCCCAAGTCGAAGATTCCGTGGATCAGCAGCAAAGTCTGGCCATTTAGCATTCACTTGTGCCCAAGAGATAGAATCAACAGGGTGCCGCATTGTACCATCTTCAGTGGCATTGGTATAGTGCCAACGCAGATCTTCAGCCATCCTTTGTGATCTAAACATCCTCCTAAACCTGTCCTTGATTGGAAAATATCTAAGGACCTTTGCCGGAATCCCCACCTTTAACTCATTACTGTGCTTATCCATTTCCCATCTTGAAACTTTGCATCTTGGACAGCTTTCTAGGTTCTCATACTCCTTCCTATACAATATGCAATCATTCTTGCAAGCATGAATACTGTCGTAGCCGAACCCAAAGATCTTCAGAAATTTCTTGATTGCAGCTAAACTCTTGGGAAGAACATTGTCTTCAGGTAGCAAATCCTCAAGTAAAACCAACAGCTGATCAAAGTAGTTCTCCGACACACCACTTTTAACCTTGAATCTGTAAAGTCCCATGATAGCTGAAACCTTTGTGTGCTTGAGACAATCCGAGTATAATGGCGTTTGAGCGTCTCTGAGCTTTTTCTTAAACTCAATTTCCTCTGGTGCTTCATCGTCTTCGTTGTCAGTTGTCGGGTTTGGACCACCTTCGTCCATGGAGAATATTGTCTTAAACAAATCAAACGCCTCTGTTTCATATTGAAGAACACTGTCTTCTGCAGAATCTCTTTTTTCTCCATGAATACTCCAACGAGAACTCTTATACTTCTTATCCATACCCCTAATCACCAAATGCTCCACAATTTTATCCAGTGACTGATGGCTCAGATTGCGGCAGTCTCTACAAGGGCATAGCATTTCAGACAGACTTCCCAATCTTTTTGCGGACGAATTCACAAAATTAGTTGCTCCTTCTGAATACTCGTGGCTATTCCTACAAGAATCAGACAAAAGAAGTTAGCTTTATTTCAATCGGCGAGTAGAAATGAGATCGAGGGATTTTAGGTTATACCTTGGAAGCCAAATCCACGACTTATCCATTTGCTTACTTTCAATCGGCGAATACAGGAACAGCTGGTTTGATTTTAGCTCGAGAGATACATGTGCTTTCTTTAGGGTTTTTTCGATTTTAGATCGCGAGACAGAAAGGAGTTTCGACAGAAAGAGAGATGTTGTGTTCTGAAATTTTCCGAGTGCAAACAGAGACAGAAAAAAATGAACGGTTGTGATCAAAGATTTGGAGAGAAATCGGACGGTCTATGATTAATCCGAGTGCAATCTTAGTAGTTGCTCCTCATTGGCTCAAAAAATAAAAAGAATGGCTAAGATTGAAGTTGGGAAGACACATCCATCGGCATATGGTTTGCCACGTCTGCAATCTTGGAGGTTACTCCTTATTGGCTAAAGGTATTAATTTCGTTTGAAATCTGGAAATTAATATATAAATATGATTTTGAAGCAAAAAAAAATTAAATTAAATCTTAAAAATCAAATATTCAGTTTTCCAATTTTACAAAAAAAAAATTTGTATGAATATAAATTTTTTATGTGAGCTTTTATAAGATTGATCAATCTAGCTCATATGTTCATAAACGCTACTACTTATTTGTTTGTACAAAGGCTTTAGGGTATGGGGTTTGAACAAATGAGTGTTTATAAAATTTATAACTAATCAGTTTTGTGAAATTAAGATTACAAGAATGAACAAAATTGTGAAATCAAGTACAATTAGGGTATAGGGTATAGGTTGGTACTTTAGGGTTTAGGGATTTCACTTTAGGGTATAGGATTTTAATTTTTGGTCTTCCCGTCTGTGGATTTAATTTTTAAAGCTTATGGTTTAATGTAAAATTATGCACTTAAGGGTATAGGGGTTAACAAGCTAAACATTTTCACACATAACCTTATATCATAATATAACACATAATTTTTGTTTTTTTCTCTGCTAACTGTTACATAATATCGTACATGATTTCAACCGAGTAAAAAAGTACCTAAACATTCGATCACACACTAGAAATACATAGCCGATGAGAACCAACTTGAAAAATGTTTCAGACGACAATTTTAGACAAACTTGATTTTGTCATTTGGCCATGCCACAACCGAACCCATTGCATCAGATATGTATTCAATCTCTGAATTTGGCCTCCAGACTTTTGCATCACCGATCTTAGCCACATCAATCCACACCTTGCTTGCATTTGGACCTAGGGGTACAAAGTGGCACAACTCATTCGGATCCGTTGAAGCTACCCTTCCTTCAGCTACCTTACGTCCAGAGTTGTTGCAATCCAAGAGAGTGCACTTCTGCTTCGGACTTCTGGTCGAACTAGTGCTGCCTGGACTCTACAACTCAAACAAGATGACAGAAGCAAGTTCCAACATCAATCAAGGACGCAACATCAATCATCAGGCAAATAAAAAAATTTAACTTCATGTCAATTACATACCACTGCTTTTTTCTTGGCTGGCTTCGAAGGTGATGCTATTTTCTTCCCTGCACATTTAGTTGGTGTTACTTCTGTAGCGGGTGTAGGCATGACTTCAACCTTTAGGACTGGCCATGCTATTTTCTCGCTAAGTGCATCACCAATCAAGAACATATCAGCGGTTGGCCTCCACAAATATGCTTGATCATTGAACACCTTCACTACTTCGACACTAACAGCATTGGGACCCAGAGGTATGTTGTTAACCATGTCTTTGGATTTTGAAGAGCACACGAGACCTTCAGCAATGACCTCGTCCTCATCATTGGTCCAATCATATATCTTGCATCTTCGATATTCACCTTCCTTGCTTTGCTAAAACAAGATTTGAAATTAGAAATTTTAGTAATGATTAGAGATGACTCAATTGTTGTAAGAAGAAAACAAGATTTGAAAATTTACCATAGATAAATCTTCAGAACAGTTTGGATCCTTATCCAAAATCACTTTATCCATTGGCCAAGATATCTTGTATCCCACAGCTTCATCAAGAGTTAACACATCCGTAGTAGGCCTCCAGAGTGAAGCTGATGCGCTTAGTGCATACTTAACTACGATAGCCACTGCATTAGGACCAATTGGTATACGACCAATTTTGTACTTCGGTTCAGCAGAGCAGAATTCTCCTTCACCAACAACAACATCCTCTGATTCAATCCAATCCAGTATTTGTACTCTGACTCCTTCTTTGAATCCACCACTACTCTCAGATGTTTCAGCATCAACATTACTTTTCTGAGAAAAGGCAACGGAAATCGTAAATGTCTTAAAACTAATTGACCAAAGGTAATGAAAAGGATTACCTTCTTCTCAGCTAATTCTCGCACCATCCCCTTTAACTCTTCAATCTCACTTTTCATTTCTGCAATCTTAGCGTCTCTAAATTGCAGATATGCTAGCTTATTAGCTGTAATCCCTCTACCAAAGCCCCTTACTCGTCCAGGTTTGTCTTTTCCCAAAACCTTGCTCACAGCATCTTCCCTTATGTTATCAGCAGCTGATGTGGAGTCCATCCGACTGTCAAGTGACTGTATTTGTTCCTGATACAATCATTTAAACACAAAATCATTCATTGCCATAGTCTATTAACTATACACAATATACAACTTCCATAATGCTTACAATAGTCTCAGCAAACTGGGGCTTCACAGGTCTGCCATCAGCATGAGTGTGTCCCGCAATCCAAACCTTGGATCTACTCACCTTACTTGGGTCTTTACTCTTTTTTTTCTATATGAAAACAAACATATCTCACTACCATTTTAATCTAACAAGCTGATGTACAATATGTAGATGTTTGACTACTCTTTTACCATATCATCAGCTAAACGAAGCATTCCTTTGCGGCTGGTGGTGTGAGGAATCTGATTTCTTCTCATCGCTCTGTACTTGTTACTCGTTTCCTACAATATAAATATGACATTGATTATATCCATCAGACATGACCTTTAAGGATGAAACTTACTTAGTTGTAGATAACTCACTGTGAAAGATTTGGTAGTCTTACTCTTAACCCAAGTGTTCCACAGTTGAAGGGATGGGATGTTGCTCGGTTTTAAAGCTATTCTCTCAGCTGCAGTCTTCGCCACACGTACTTGTGACACCAGCCTCGACTTCCCAGCCCTCCACACATTTCCCAGCTGCTTGAAAATAACAGCTTTCTGCCACTCTTCTTGCAAGTTAAACCTCCCCTGCATCACAATAATCAAGTTAAACATGTTTATAATTTCATCTTGCGGTTAAACAAAACATACTAATATATATACAAACCTGAATTTCTTCCCACATTGTTGCTTTAGTCGCTGCATCAAGTTTTCTCCAATCGGCAAGTGTAACCGGAACATGTTCCCTCACAAGAGGACCAAGAAACGACGATAGGGTTACTGAACCAGGTCCAACATGCTCACCAATGTCATTGAATGTGACCATAATCTTATCATTGGGATTTTCAGCCACTCTACGCAACTTTGTAGGTCCTCTTTTATTTTTTTTTGAACTTCCTCCCCTGCTAGCTCAACTCCTTCAGTACTAGGAATCTCATCATCTTGCGCAGTGCCATCTTCTTCCATATCGCGAGCTTCTTCTTCGCAAGCTTCCTCTTCGTTCCCTTTCTCATTAAGAACTCCATCATCTTCCATATTGGCCGGTTCTTCTTCATTCTCTTTCCCATTGAGATCTCCATCTTCTTCATTCTCTTTCCCATTGACATCGCCATCTTCTTCATCCTCTTTCCCATTGACATCCTCTTCATCGTCTTTATCTTCTTCAGACATTGACTTCTCAGCCTGATCATCCTTATCTTCGGGTGTTACATCTTCTACTTCATCATCCTGAGTAGGTGTTACATCTTGTACTTCATCATCCTTAGGAGGTGTAACATCTTCTACCTCATCATCGTCAGATGGTGTTACATCTTCTATGTAATCATCTTCAGAAGCCACTTTCTTGATTCTACTACTTCTTCTCGTTGGCGTTAAAACTAAATTCTTTTAGGGGAAGCTGTTTTCTTTGCTGTTCTTTTCTTCACTTTTAGTTGCGGTTCCTTGTCCTCTTGATCTACTACCTCCAAGCCTTGATTACGTCTACTCCGACGAGAACCAACTTGTCCTCTTGTCTTTGCCATTTCTGAAACTGATAAACAATTCCAAAATCAAATCAAGCCATTCGATCAAAAAATCTAAACCCAAAATCAAATCGAAACCTTCAATCATATTCAAAATCAAACTGAAACCCACAATCATATTCAAAACCTAATCGAAACCCACAATCATATTCAAAACCTAATCGAAACCCACAATCAAAATCGAATCATGTGTTAACGCGGACATGCATGTGAAAAGAGATTTGAATCAAAGAGAAACCCAAAATCAAAGAGATTCGACTCGAGAGAACCAGTCTCTATTCTAAACTCAGAATCAAACCGAAACTCATACCAATTGAAGCTTCGACTAGAGAGAACTCTGAAGAACTTCGATGAGTCGGTTTTGATTTTGAGGAATGTGAAGAGAGTGAAGTGAAGAGAATGAAGTCTCGGTTTCGATTAATACTTAAGTTATTTTTAATATATTTTTTCATATACGATAGCATTTAGTTTTTGATTTGCAATGGTAAGGCGCCTCCACTTACCAAATTAACGCGGCTGAATTATTTTATTTTCCCGCGACTACAAAGATAGCTTATACATTTCAAAAACGCTATTATAAAGGCCCGTGTTTATATGCAATAGCAGAGAAGCAAAAAACGCTATGCTACGACGCTATTAATACCCACATTTCCTGTAGTGCATGGCCCCTTCGGCTCGCAGAGACAGAGGTGCCTCACCGACCTCGTTCGTCCCTCCCTCGACCCCGGCCAAGGCCAAATCTCGGACGTGGATGGCCGCTAGGGAGTCAAGGGAATCAGCGATCCTCGCCAGACGGGTCAGAAACTCAGCGCGCATGACTTCCTTGGCCTCTCCGATCGTGCAATCCGATGATCCCTCTCCACTCTTGACCTTGCGCTTCAGCCGACGCAACTCCGAAGACTTGGATGCCTTTGCCTCTTTCGCCTTAAGCAAAGAGCTTGCAGTCTTCCCAAGATCCCACTCAAGCTCGCTGATCCTAGACTCAAACCGAGCCTCTTCGAGAGAATGAGTATCCTCGATGACCTTCAACTTCCCTTCAAGCTGGAAAACTTTTCTCTCGACTCCTCTAACTCCTTAGCGAGATGCTTGACCTCCGATCCGCATTCGCTGATCATCCCGTCAATCAGCGAAACAAACTGAAAGACAAAACGGGGGCCACCAAGAAGCGATCAACACACTGCTATCACTCACATTATCCTAAGGAGTGATTTTACTCTCTCAAATAAGAGGTTCAATTGTAGTACTTAGGGATCGAATCTACAAGGAGCTAGGGAACCAAATAAATCTAATTGGATTTGTTAAGTAAGGTGGTTTAGTGATTTAAATGTAAAGTTGCAGTTGTTTGAACAAGTAATTGCTCGATTGATTGGTTGAGGTTTTGGTGCTTAAAAGGAAATAGCTAGACTTAAGGTTTTTATTCAGGAAATTAGGAACATAATCCTATAGATGCCTAACATGTTGCATGCATGATATTGTAGAGCTAAACACTTATAAACGAACCACTAGGCTCTCGCTTTCACTGGTAAAAAACAGGGTCATAGCCACGAAAATGCCACGCGAATTTCGTGGCAAAAACATAAAAGCTACGATCCACCTACAAAATGCTACGAAAAATAAAAACGTGGCAAATCGTATATATACGTAGCAAACCTTGCTACGAAATTGTTACAGATATATTCGTGGCAAGGGCTAGCCACGAAATTGCTACTAAATAATCGTGGGTATCTTTAGCGCGGCAATTCGTAGCAAACACTCCTACGTTTTGCTACGTTTTAATCGTGGCTATCGAGAATTAATATTAATATATATTAGTCGGACAGAAAAAAAATAAAAAAAGTGATTGCCACGAATCTGATCGTAGCAAACCGTGGCAAGCCCACCGAAAAAAATATTACACCAATCAAATCCTGCACATATGACAGGGATAAATACAAAAAACTGAAGGCACGAAAATGTTTCGTGGGAAATTTTGTGGCATGTTTTCTCAGTGTAATCACATCCGTCTGGTTGGGTGCAGGAAAGATTCTTATCGGTTTCCATGAAAAGAAACGTAGCAAAATCGTAGCAATTTTTGTGGCATTTCGTAGCAAAAAGCGTAGCAATTTTCGTGACATTTTTGTGGCAGAAACGTGGCAATTTTTTTCCTATGTAAGCAAACGCATGAGAGTTCATTCACATTGCAACCAACTACCATAAAAATTCACAATTCAAACGTGAGATCAGACGATTTGTCTCAAAAAAGAGAAAAAAAAAGAAAAAAAAACAGAGTTTTCAATGTCTTATTATTTTCAAAATCGAGAGTGGATGGATCGACACATTGATCCAAGTACTAATAATGTTTCAAGAGAGTTTAGCGAAGGTGTTGACGTTTTTTATCGCCTTTTCCTCAAGTCAAAATTCTTTTTTGGAACGAAAAACCATGTTATGTCCTTGTGTAACATGTGGAAACAGAAAGCAACGTGATGTAAAAACCGTATCTCGTCAACTTTACCGAGTTGGCTTCAAAAGTAATTATTATGTATGGTCAAGCCATGGAGAAAGCTACTATGACGTTGGAGAATCATCGAAAGGAGGTCAATTTATGGGTTTGGGAAATGAAGCAAGTTATGGAGAAGGCGGCCCATATGAAGAGAACATTCTTGGAGGAGCTTTGGGTCAACTGAAATATAGGAGAATTTGATGGAAGAACCCAATGAAGAGCAATATGAAGAAAAAGTGTTCGAAGATTTTGAAGCCGCCAATCAACCACTATATGATGGATGTGTTGAAGATATTTCTCAACTATACTTGGCATCTCGTTTAATGAAAGTAAAACCTGATCATAATTTGGCGAAGTCATGTATGGATGAGATATCACAAACTTTTAAAGATGTTTTGTCACAACCAAATATAGCTCCTGGGTCATATTATGAGATGAAGAAGCTGACGAAGTCGCTTGGTCTCTCTGCTGTCAAGATCGATATTTGTGAGGATAATTGCATGTTATTTTGGAAAGAAGATCACGGGCTGTTGGCGTGTCGGTTTTGTGGGAAAGATAGATATCACAAGAACCATGGAAAGGGGAAGAGGCGTCCAAAACAGAGAATGTTCTATTTGCCTATTACAGAGAGGTTGAAGCGTCTGTACCAACAAGAGTCTACTGCATCACAAATGCGATGGCACGCAGAACATTAGTCGCCAGAAGGAGAAATGCACCACCCTTCTGATGCTGCAGCATGGAAGCATTTTAACAAGGTATATCCTGATTTTGCGAAGGAAAGTCGAAATGTTTATCTAGGATTAGCAACAGATGGATTTAATCCAGTGGGTATGAGCGGAGAAGCCCACTCGGTCTGGCCCGTCATCGTAACTCCGTATAACCTACCTCCTGGTATGTTTATGAAAAGAAAATATTTCTTTTTATCAGTACTAGTTCCTGGGCCAAGGCATCCAAAGAAGAGCATTGATATTTATCTGCCGCCGTTAATTGAAGAACTAGAAAGTTTGTGGAGCGATGGAGTTGAAGCATATGATGTCTCGAAGAAGCAAAATTTTACGATGCGAGCCGCACTATTGTGGACAATAAATGACTTTCCCGCTTACGGCATGATGTCCGGATGGATGACTCATGCCCGGTTAGCTTGTCCATATTGTCTTGATGATACAAAGTCTTTTTGGTTGCAACATTGAAGGAAGCATAGCTGGTTTGACTGCCATAAAGTGTTCCTGCCTAGGGAGCATCCTTACAGAAGAAATGTCCAAGCTTTTCGAAAGGGGCAGACAATAACTGATGATCCTCCACCATGGTTAACGGGAGAAAAATTTCTCCGCGAAAGAATCAACAACATCAAAGGAGTGAAAAAAACAGTAGATTGTGGAGGTAATGGACATGAGAAACCTGCGAGAACCATAAACGGCTACGGAAAAGACCACAATTGGGTGAAGAAAAGTATCTTTTGGGATTTGCCATATTGGGAAAACCTTCTTCTTCGCCACAACCTGGACTTCATGCACGTTGAGAAAAATTTCTTTGATAATCTTAGCAACACGGTGCTTAATGTTCCCGGGAAGACAAAAGAAAATGCAAAGTCGAGGATGGATCTACCTGATTTGTGCAGAAGGTCTGAGTTACATATGAAGGCTGATGGAACGCTGCCTGTCCCGATTTTCTGGTTGTCGAAGGAAGAAAAAAAGAATTTCTGCGATGGTTGAAAAATGATATAAAATTTCCAGATGGGTACGCTTCAAAGTTTAGTAGGTGTATAGACGAGATGAATAGCAAGATTTCAGGTCTGAAAGGTCATGATTGTCACGTCATTATGCAGCGACTTCTCCATTTGCGTTTAAGGAATTACTTCCCAAAAGTGTTCACATTGCCATTTCAGGTTCATAATCATAATAATTGGTTTGATATATGTTATAATTGACTAACTCCTTATAATTGTTTTTGTAGAGATAGCACTTTTCTTTCGTGATATCTCTGCGAAGATACTTAAGCACGAAGATGTTGCTATTTTGAAAGAAAACATTGCGGTGAAGCTTTGCAATTTGGAGAAGATTTTTCCACCGTCGTTCTTTGATATTATGGAACATTTGGCCGTACATTTAGCAGACGAAGCTGCTTTAGGTGGTCCAGTGCAATATATATGGATGTATCCTTTCGAGCGATACATATACCATCTGAAAAAGAAAATTAAAAATAAGGCACACATTGGAGGTTCCATCGTTGCACAATATGTGAATGAAGAAATATCTACTGCTTCTGCAAACTTCTTTGGTAATCCACATGTGGTACCTGAGGTTCCACTTCCCGGAGAAGTTCGGTTTACATATCAATATCCAGATGTGCCTAATTTGTTTTATCACGAAGGTCGGGTTAGTGGAAAATCTGACGAGAAATGGCTAACCGATGAAGACTACACCGTCCTCCAGACTTTTCTGATGCTCAATTGTGATAGATTCGAACCCTACGAAAGGTACTTCAATTATTTTTTTTGTTATTTTTCAGGATACCTGAAATCATAATCTCTTTTAAAAAATAACAGGATGTTCGAGGATTTTATGATGGAGAGAAACCCATATATGTCTAGTAATGACCTACAAATACTGAAAGACAAACATTTTGCCGAATGGGTGAAAAACTATGTGAGTTTATGATATTATTTGATTTATAATTTGAATTAGGAACTTATCAATTATAAATATAAATTTAATTGGCAGGTTGTGCAAGCGAGTAACACATATGACTTTCTGATGGGGATGTTAGATTTTGTACAAGGTCCGCAATGTAAGTATAAATCTTGGCCGATTTACCATTCATGTGGATACTTCTTCCACACACATAGCCATGGCCAAGATAAGAAAACCCAACATTACGGCGTCCAAGTTCGTGGAACCACAGATACTGACTATTACGGTTTGAGCGAGGAGATAATAATGATTGAGTATTTTGGTTATGTTGGACTGAAGGCCATGGTTTTTAAATGTAAGTGGTTTGATACAACTGAAGGGCGGGGAATTCGAAAACATAAATCAGGAATCATTGATGTGTCTCCGCGTTGGCAGTATGAGAAATTTGATCCATTTATCTTATCTGGTAATTGTGATCAAGTTTGTTTTATTCCTTATCCGTGGGTACGACATACATCAGCCAACGATTGGTGGGCATGTACAAAATTTATGCCTAGAGGGGTTCGAGAAACCTCCGAGGATGCTCTTGTTGCGTTACAAGATGATACAGACTACCAAGTTGTTGCACAGAGCATGATGTTGCGCATTGAGACGTATGTTGTCGAAGATGATTCAGATTATGAATCCACGCCAGTTGTTCCTCCTAATCACAAATACGTTTCAGAAGATGAATTAGACGAGGCTTGTACTGATCGGGATTCGGTATCTGATTCAAGTTCTTAGTAAGTTTGTCGTTTATGAAGTTTTTTTAAAATTGTAATATAAATAAGTAATCACTTAGTAATGTGTAGTTTATGAAGTTTAAAAAATTTGTAATATAAATAAGTTAAACAATTAGTAACTTGTAAATTATGAAATTTTTAAATTTGTAATATATAATAAGCGAAGATCTCAATAAATATATATAATTTATGAAGTTTAAAATTTAGAAATATAAAATAACTAGATTTCTTAGTTTTAAAATGTTAATATATTTAAGTTTTTTAGTTTCTTATATTCTTAAATTCTAATTAATAGTTTTAAGATTTTTTTAAAAAAATTACACTTTTAAAACCTAACTAAACCCTAAACCCTATCTAAACCCTAAACCCATTCCCACCACATAATTAACCCAAAACTTTTCCCTCCTAAACCCAAAACCCATTTCCCTCTAAACCCAAAATTTTCCCTCTTAACTAAAGCCCAATTTCTATACTTAGCCAAATTTTCCCCTCTAAACCTAAGAGTTTGTCGTGTCTCTCTCTTTCTCAAACCTTCGCCGCTTCTCCCATTCTCTCACGACACTCTCACAGACTCCTCTCTCTCTCAAACCTTCACCACCTCTCTCATTCTTTCTCGCACTCTCTCATAGACTCCTCTCTCTCTCTCACAACGATGGCTCCTTCGACCGGAATCCCCAATGAATCCCATCGTCGCCCTCGCCCTCGCCCAACCGAATTACAGCTCCCAGGTTAGTGAGCCCCTCGTCTCTGTCTCGATTCCTCTTCCATCTAGGGTTCATTGGGTTTCGATTTAGACTTCTTAGGGTTTCAATCTAGGTTTTTTTTCGAGTTTCGATTTGCATGTTTAGTTAGGGTTTACATATAATAGTGTGGGTTTTGATTTCAAGTTTCGGTTTTTGTTTTTCGGTTTTGTCTCCATTTCAAGTATTGATTCCTCTTAATACTCTCTGTCTGTCTACAGATATGCGGCAAGGGAGACCACAAATGACCTTATCGGAGCCTTCTGCCATGGCCCCATCTTTTTCTCCTCCTGGATTTGTACCTCCTGGAGCTGTAGCTCACGAATCTGTCGGGTCTTCAAGTGCAGTGCCTGTGGCTCCTGCCACTTATGCAGGAGGAGAAGAGAAGATGCTCTGCTACGTGCGCCATCCAGACGTAGCCAGCAACACCTCCACCCTGACAAGATCAATGGAGCATTGTGGTAAGTTTAATACTAGTTCTGTTAAGTAGTTATGTTCTGTTAAAGTAAGTTTAAAGTTGTTCTGTTAAAATACAAAATACAAAATATTGTGTTGTGGAATTAGTTGAACCGTGTATTAGTAGATTAAGTGTAGAGTTTAATATTTGATTTTTGTTTGATGTTTGCCATTGTCTTAGGTTTGGTATTGATCCTGAAGTCCATGCTTTTATCCGAGCAACATGGTAGGGAAACTACTGGGGGTCGTGGACAAGCTGGAACTTCGTTCCACCTGAGAAGAAGGATCAGTGGTGGCATGCGTTCATTGTAAGTGCTTGTTTCCCTCTCCTTTTCCCTTTCTCAACTATTAGTAAGCCATAATGTTTAACTCTAATGTCTTTATGTTCTTTTGTAGCAACACTACTACTAGGATGACCAATTCCATGATGAAATCTACTTGAAATTGAAGAAACAAACTCAGGTTACCGTCTGTGGCCGCATCAGCAAGAACATGAGAGATAACAGGCGACCTTCTTACATGTCAGACACTCACTGAGCAACAATGGTTGAGAAGTACAGCACTGAGCACGCAAAAAGGAAGAGTGCAAATGCTGCAAGATCTCGTAAGTCTGCTCCAGATGGGAAAAAGATGCACAAGCACGGTGCAGGCCCACGCTGTTGCCTGAACATTGCGTATAAATGGTCAGTTTTGCCTTAAGTTTTTTTCATAATTTTTTTTGCCTTAAGTGTTGTCTAACTTCCATATGTTTCCTGTCTTGTAGATGGTTGATGAAGGTTTGGATGAACCACCTTCATACACAGTCCTTGCGAGGAAGAATCACATGGGTAAAGATGGTTCCTTCCTAGACGAACGTACAGAGGAACTGGTGCTGGAGGTTGAGGAAGCCGTTGAAGAGATGTTACAAGATGGATCTCCACTTGACGACAGTCAAACTTACTCCACTGCTGCTTCAAATGCAAAGTGCTATCTTCTCAACCAAGAATACATCAAGGTCATTTTTTCTCTCATCCTCATTTTATTTATTTCAGCTTACTGGTTGTCTTAGTTAATTATTGGAATTGAGACTGTCTTAGTTAATTATTGGAATTGAGACTGTCTATGTTAGTTATGGTGCTTGTGATTGTCTAAGTTAATTATTGGAACGGAGACTGTCTTAGTTAGTTAAGGTGCTTGTGATTGGAAATGCTTGTGATTGTCTAAATTAATTATTGGAATTGATACTATATTAGTTATGGTGCTTGTGATTGGAATGCTTGCTTATGATTATTTTCCTTGCTTTTTGCAGAGAGGAAAGACAAAGAAGGGTACAATCTACGGACTTGGCAGTGTTCAGTACAAGAACAGCAGTCCTTCTGTGCCAATTCCTGTCTCACTGCAGTGCAACCTAGACGTGGATATGCGCATGTCTGGCTTCGAGACCACCATTCCTGAAGTCAAGGAAGACATTGCTGGAGTCAAGGAAGATTTCAGTGCTTTGAAGGCAGAAATCAATGCTTTCAAGACTGAAGTAACGGGGGGATGTCAGCTAGCCAAGCAACTCTCAACATTATTCTGCAAACTCTCCAATCTCAAGCTTCCACTCCTGCCTCAACTGCACAACCATTTCAGCCTCAAGCTCAGTCACAACCTCAAGGTCAGCCCCAAGCTCCAATTCAATCTCAACATCAGCCACAAGCTCAGGCTCAGTCAACAGCTCCACCACAACATCTCACGATCAATAACCCATCTGAGTTAGATAGGTGGTGCCAAGAACTTGGTATGTGAGGTTTGGTCAGTTCATGTATTAAGCTACAATCTTTTGTGTACTTTGTTTCCAGTTGTATTATCTTTTGAATGTTTAAAACTGCAACTTTTATGTAATATACTTCGGTTTTTATGATATTTTAGCTTTTAATTAGCATTTTGCATTTAATAGAAATTTGAAATTTGTATTTTATAATAGTTTCTATTTTTTTATAATTATTAAAACTAGCCACGAAAGAAATCGTAGCAAACCGTAGCTTATTGCTACATTACCTTTCGTATCAAACCGTAGCAAATTGCCACGCAGGTTTCGTCTCAAATTGTAGCAAAGTTTGCTACGAAAAGTTTCGTAGAAACACGTAGCACTTTGCTACGATTTTTGAAACGCGCTTTTTTTGCTATGCTCGTATACGTATGTTTTGCGTTTCGTAGCATTTCGTGGTTTCTGCTCTGTATAGCCACGAAAATTTCGTCGTACCCACGAAAATTAACGTGGCTGTGGCCCTGTTTTTTACTAGTGTTTCTGTAGAAGTCGGATAACCAGACTGAGATAAACAATATAACAAAATAACATGTTAAGGAAATTGACGATTTGTAAAGCGAATATAAGAACGATAAGAAATCATATTCGTAAATAAACATGGAGTCGAGATATAACATCTTTCCTTAACTCTAATTATTCGCTCCGTTAGTGAGACGGTACTGTACGAATATCGAGTCCCTGGATACAACCATGGCAGACGATCACGCTTCACTCGTGAATCGCCCTATCTGAAATCTCGGGAGTGGAGAGTTGAGAAACTTTCTCCGCAAGATCTCTCTTCTGTTGACTCGTTCTGATCCATTTCGAACAGACAAACTTCGTGTCGTTTTTAAACAAACTACGTGTCGTTTATTCACGAACGTCATGCTGTGTTTTAGAAATGAAATGGCAAAAATGTAGAGCTTAACTTGGTCCAAAAAATATTCTTATTGGGCCGGAGGCCCTCCACCAAGACCCAAGACCCAAGACCCAAGCCCAAGCCCAAGGCCACGCCCACGCCGAGCCGAGCCGACCGGACGGCGGCGGCGGCGCGCGCTTGGAGAGTCCTTTCTCCCACTGAGCTGTTTGAACCATGATAACACATGATCTCATATATACTCCTCCATTTTGTCTCTCCCAACCGATGTGGGATGTTTTCTTTATTATTCATTAAAGCCAACAAGGCTTTTCTCTTCAGCCCGTAGGCCCATTTCAATTCATCTCTTGCCTTTTATTGTTTTAGCCATTTGGCTTAATAAATTGGCCCAATAATCCCCCAAATGAATAGAAATGACTCTTCTAAACATATGCAGACTAAATGTAGACTCGATAGACTCTAAAAAAATGTATTTATTCTAATCATGACTACACTAGATAGACTTATCGAGAGTATTTTCGAAAACTTCACTGTGTTTGAGTTGGTGGCATTTTTAAGCCTTGAACCACTCATAGTTAATATCTGTCGGGTTTACTTTACCAGAAGGTGAACATGATATCTTGAACCAACCGGTGTTTTATGCAGACCGAGACAACATGCATAACGTAGCTTCATTTCCTCGTAGAACTTAGTTTTCTATTGTGTTCATTGTGGCCCTGAACTATTCATGGTTTTCATGAGTGAACTTAGAGAATATAGCCTTGCATTGATTCTCCTAGAAACGGCCCCATTTCACACTCATTAGGTGATTGACCATGAAAAGTATTGAGTAATACTCCGCTTTAGAAGCTATGGAATTATTAAAAGCTTATGCTTATCCTTATCACATTCTTTAGCACTTTATCATCTTAGGAGCTGTGAAGAGACTACTTTGTCTCAAGTGCTTTGGTTAGATTCTGTTTGATTTTGTTTTCCCTTTGAACCTACGTCTTGGGATCTCCAGTCATGATAGGTAGGGTTGCAATCAAGCATCATCATTCGTTATACTCTTTAGACCCATTCCTTTTGATGATTTAGCAACTACATCTCGTGGCAAACCTTTTGTAAATGGATCCGCTAGGTTTTCAGCCGATTTGATGTAATCTATTGTGATTACACTAGTTGAGATAAGTTGTCTAATGGTTTTATGTCGTCTTCTGATGTGACGAGATTTACCATTGTAGAGATTACTCTGAGCCCGAGCTATAGCTGATTGACTATCACAATGTATGTGTATAGCTGGCACAGGTTTCTCCCTCATAGGAATATCTTCCAAAAAATTTCTAAGCCATTCAGCTTCTTCTGCTGCTTTGTCTAAGGCCATGAACTCAGATTCCATGGATAATCTGGCTAACACTGTTTGTTTGGTGGATTTCCATGATATTGCTGCTCCTCCTAGTGTAAAGACATATCCACTCGTGGATTTTGAGTTTTTAGAATCTGATATCTAGTTAGCATCACTGTATCCTTCTAAAGCTGCTGGTTTTTTACCATAGTGAAGCCCAAAATCTTTAGTGTAGCGCAAGTAATTGAGTACCCTCGTTATAGCTTTCCAGTGTGTATGACCTGGATTACTTGTATATCAACTAAGTATGTTTACTGCATGCGCTAGATCTGGTCTTGTACAGTTGGTCAAGTACATGAGACTTCCGATCACACGTGCATACTCGTTTTGTGAAAGCGCTTCACCTGAATTCTTTGTCAAGTGCATTTGGGGATCTAACGGAGTATTTGTCGTACTATTAGAGTAATTTTTAAATCTCTCTAATATTGTTTGAGCATAATGAGATTGGGTTACGGTAATTCCGTTTGAGTTTCTTATAATTTTAACCCCGAGAATTACATCTACCGATCCCAAGTCTTTCATCTCAAATGTCCCTTTGAGCATATTCTTTGTTTGATTGATAATGTCTTTAGTGCTTCCAATAATGAGCATATCATCTACATATAGACATAGCAAAACATTCGCATTTTTGGTTGTTTTGTAGTATATGCATTTGTCACATTCATTTATTTTGAAACCATTTGACATCATTGTATTGTCAAATTTTTCGTGTCATTGTTTAGGAGCTTGCTTAAGCCCATAAAGTGACTATACAAGTAGGCATACTTTGTCTTCCTGTCCGGGAATGACAAAAGCTTCAGGTTGTTTCATGTAAATTTCCTCTTCTAAATCACTATTTAGAAAAGCAGTTTTTACATCCATTTGATGGATTTCTAGGTCTCTTAAGGCAGCGATTGCTATCATCAGTCTTATTGATGTTATTCTCGTTACTGGAGAATATGTATCAAAATAATCATAACCTTCCTTTTGTCGGAATCCTTGAACTACAAGCCTAGATTTGTATTTTCCACCAGGTTTTCGTGTCATTATCCATTTATTTCCTAATGCTTTGCAGCCAGGTGGTAAATCTGTTATGTACCATGTATAATTTTGCATGATAGAATCAAATTCACTCCTAACAACTTCGTTCCAAAATGGAGCTTCTGGTGAAGCCATGACTTCTGCCAAAGTTTTTGGAATATTTTCTACTAAAAATGCCATTAGAAAATCTTCACCAAAAGACTTTTCCTTACGAGCTCTTTTGCTCCTTCGAGGTTCATCTTTTTCTTCATTTTCTGAAATATCATTTATAGAAATCTCGACGTTTGTCTTAGTTTCTGAGTTCTTGTCATTGTCTCTTTCTTCTCGAGTTCGTTTTGAACCTTGTTTTTCCTTATATGGAAAAATATTTTCGAAAAAGATGAATTTCTTGATTCCATGACTGTTTTTTCATGAATGTCTGATATTTCAGATTTATATACCAGAAATCGATAAGCATTACTGTTATGTGCATATCCGATGAAGATGAAATCCACTGTTTTAGGTCTAATAGTGACCTTCTTTGGTGGCGGTACCGCAATTTTTGCCAAGCACCCCCACACTTTGAGGTATTTATACGAAGGTAAATTACCTTTCCATAATTCATATGGAGTTTTGCCAGTTACTTTGTGTGGAATTTTGTTGAGGATATAATTAGTGGTAAGCAACGCTTCCCCCCACATGTTCTGGGGTAACCCAGATTCCTGCAACATTGCATTCATCATCTCTTTTAGAGTTCGATTTTTGCGTTCAGCAACTCCATTGGATTCTGGTCAATAAGGAGCTGTAGTTTGATGGATTATTCCATGTTCTTTACAGAATGCATTGAATAGACCATCATACTCGCCTCCTCTGTCGCTTCTAACTATTTTAATAGTTGTTTTAAGCTGATTTTCGACCTCGAGTTGAAATTCTTTGAATTTTTCTAAGGTTTCATCTTTGCTACGTAACAAGTATACATAACAATATTTTGTGCAGTCATCTATGAAGGTCACAAAGTTCTTTTTCCCACCTCTAGTTTGTATGTATTTTAAATCACATAAGTCGGTGTGAATTAAATCTAGAGGTTTGTTAGTTCTTTCAACACGAGGTGATGGCGTTTTTGTGAGCTTAGCCTGTACGTTTACTTCACATTTTTGCTTATTGTTTTGCATTTAGGAATTATATTTAAATTCATTAATCTTTGTATGGATTTGTAGTTTACATGGCCTAATCTTTCATGCCATATATTAAAAGACTCAACCAAATAAGCAACTGGCTCTTTCTTATTCATCGAAACTTTTGGAGCGACAACTTTCAGAGGGACTGTCATTACATTCAACTTGACAAGTCCACCCTTAACATACCCCTTTCCCAAATACATCCCATTTTTCCTAATCACGAGCTTGTCCGCCTCAAAACTTGTAGCGAATCCATTCTTGCTGAGCAAGGTTCCCGAGACCAGGTTCTTCCTCATGTCAGGCACATGCTTCACATTCGTCAGAGTGACCTCACGTCCAGATGTCATCTTCAAAATCACATTGCCGCGTCCTTCGATCTTGGAGACTACAGTGTTCCACATCCTGAGCTTCTCCTGAGTCTCGCTTTTCTGATAGGTGTTAAACATCGCCCTATCGGTGCAAATGTGGGTGGTTGCACCCGTGTCATACCACCATTCCTTGGGGTTGTTGCTTTCAACCATGTTGGCTTCAGTCACCACAGCATCGAGATCCTCCTCAGGGAGATTTGCATGAGCCTTCTCATCCTTGATCTTTTTGCGACACTCAACAGTCTTGTGCTCCACTTTGTGGCAGTGGTGACATTTCCCTTTGAACTTCTCCACATTCGCATTGATCTCAATACCTTTGTTCTTGAAGTTTTTTCCAGAAGCCTTCAAGGCTGCAACAGTTTTGGAAGGCTTGGCAGGAGAATTAGCGTGTGCCTTTCCTTTGCCTTTGTGCTCAGCCATGTTGACATTGTGCTCCTTAGCAGTGACCTTTTCAGCAGTTCGGTCTCTGGATTCCATCTGAAGCCTCATGATGAGCTCCTCGAGCCCCATCTTCTTCTTCTTGTGCTTCAAGTAGTTCTTGAAATCTGCATAGCTTGGAGGAAGATTTTAAATGAAGCTGAGAGTTGTGAATGTCTCGCAGATGGACATTCCTTCAGCAGCAATTTCATGGCAAATGAGCTGAAGCGCTTCCACCTGATCCATGATGGGTTTTGAATCCACCATTTTGAAGTCGTGGAATTTTGAGACCACATACTTCTGGCAGCCAGCGTCCTCACCTCTGTAATTCTTGTCCAGTGATCTCCATAGTTCTTTCGCCGTGGGGATCTCACAGTAGACACGGTACAATAGGTCAATGAGACGACCCAATATGTAACCTTTGCAGATGAAGTCGGAATGCACCCATATGTCAACAGTTGAGAGACTGTGAACATCATCAATCCCGTAAGGAATAAGGGGCTTGTCCTCCTGTATGAACTTGTCCAGCTTCATCGTTGTCAGGAAGAACATCATCTTCTTCTGCCACGTTTTGAAGCCTTTGCCATCAAACTTGTCTGGCATCAGTCCTTGAGTGAACACACTAGGGACAGCCGGAGGAGTTTGAACTGCCACCGGACCACTTGCAGTTGCTGAAACTGAACCCGTCTGATAAAGACCAGCATCGAATAGACTCCGGCGAGTGGTTTCATCATCAGCATTTCCCGCAGGGAGGATAGTGCTTGTTGTTGCTGCAGCGGTTGACGCTGTGATGTTTCCAATGGTTTTCACAGTTGCATCAGTGGCTGCAATGTTGAGTGGAGTTGTTGTGACATCAATGGGGGTGTTGTTATCGTTCGTCATTTTTCTGTAGAGAAAACATGAAGACGGATTAGTACTCCAATCAACAAATAACATATTATTTTTAGCAAAAAATAATAGTCTAAAATCGATTTTCATTTTTGGTGTTTGAACCAAATCATATTGATATAAGTGTCGAGAAAAACGTTTTGCAAACTCGCTTAAAAGCGTTCGCATAAATCGTTTTGTATAGACTTAGAATGTTTCATAAACTCACTTAAGAAAGCTGTTATTGAAATGATTCATGTAAATAACATTTTGATAATGTATCAAAAACGTTTCGCGATAATGCTAGAAAGCAATCCGCAAAGCGTTATGAAACAAATAAGAAACGTTTGGCGGAAGGGCTATAAAGCAAATCGCAAACTCGTTTTCAAAAGACCATAGAAACGTTTCGCGGATAAGCATATAGCAAATCGCAAACATCGTTTGAATGAAACCATAACAGGTTTGTATGAATCGTATATGAATAAACGTTTTTCGGTAGTGCTGCAGAGTAAAACGCAAACCGTTTATGAGATAAATAAGAAACGTTTCGCGGAAATGCTATAGAGCAAATCGCAAGCAGCGTTCTAAAAACTGTTAACAAATCTTTGTTGAACCGTTTTTCAATCCGATTAAACGCTTTAAATAGAAAGTGTATTTAGAGTTAAGATTGTAGAAGTCGGATAACCAGACTGAGATAAACGATATAACAAAATAACATGTTAAGGAAATAGATGATTTGTAAAGCGAATACAAGAACGATAAAAAATCGTATTCGCAAATAAACATGGAGTCGAGATATAATCTCTTTCCTTAACTCTAAATATTCGCTCCGTTAGTGAGACGGTACTGTACGAATATGGAGTCCCTGGATACAACTATGGCAGACGATCACGCTTAATCGCCCTATCGAACTATAAATATACCAAACACTCTCGAACCATAGACTTACGCTAAGGGATTTTTCTGTTGGTTTTTGATATGGAAAAAGTTGAGAAATGAATGAAGAAGAGGCGAGTATTTAAAGAAGACAACCGGATTTGATTTTCGAAACTGTTGCACACGTTTAGCAAAACTATCTCTGAAATCTCGGGAGTGGAGAGTTGAGAAACTTTCTCTGCAAGATCTCTCTTCTGTTGACTCGTTCTGATCCATTTCGAACAGACAAACTTCGTGTCGTTTTTAAACAAACTACGTGTCGTTTATTCACGAACGTCATGCTGTTTTTTAGAAATGAAATGGCAAAAATGTAGAGCTTAACTTGGTCCAAAAAATATTCTTATTGGGCCGGAGGCCCTCCACCAAGACCCAAGACCCAAGACCCAAGCCCAAGCCCAAGCCCACGCCCACGCCGAACCGAGCCGACCGGACGGCGGTGGCGGCGCGCGCTTGGAGAGTCCTTTCTCCCACTGAGCTGTTTGAACCATGATAACACATGATCTCATATATACTCCTCCATTTTGTCTCTCCCAACCGATGTGGGATGTTTTCTTTAACATTCATTAAAGCCAACAAGGCTTTTCTCTTCAGCCTGTAGGCCCATTTCAATTCATCTCTTGCCTTTTATTGTTTTAGCCATTTGGTTTAATAAATTGGCCAAACAGTTTCTAGGTTCGTCTATTGACCAGTGTCGATCGATGATTCTATATGAATATCGATCGATGCACTATTCGAAACGTCGACCGATTATTCTATTTGAATATCGATCGATGCTATTGGTCAAGCGTTAATGTGCGGGTTAAATGTGCTCACTAAGCTCACTAGATCAGTTCTCGCCTTACTCTAGTAAGAATATTAGCTCAATTAGAATGGTTTCAGAATGAGATTAAAGCTATCGCTTATATCTAACAATCCTAGTGCAAGTTCTAGGTAGCTAATCTAGAATCAGGCATTAATGACAATCTTAATGATTAATATCACAACTTAACAAACTATAGCTGGGGCTAATCCCTTATAACCTATTTAAACCCTAAAATCTAACAGGGGAACTACTCATACATGGCCAAGTAATTCATAACAGCAAATAGGTATGAAAATTGCATTAGAATAGTAAATAGATATCAATGGAGTTCCAATCATAAATATAACTTTAGATCTTCTCTCCCATCTATCAAAATCCTAGAAAACCTTTGCTGTGAAAATAGTAAAACAAGAAAGCACACTTTGCCTCTAACATGTTGGCAAAGCTTATATAATTAGGCTAAAACTCGTCAGGGGAAATCTTGTAAATTGGTGAACACTTGGGCTTCAAGTCGGCTGTGACAAAACGGGCTTTCTGCGCGCTTCGCTGTCGATCGATGTCAAGATGTAAACATCGCTCGAGTATTCCTATTTAATTATCGACCGATGGTAGAGTTCGATGTGCTTACTCCAAATATCTCTAAAATGCTCCAAAATCATCACTTATCTCCAAATCACTCCTGATCCAATAAATATAGTAAATAGACTTTATAATATAATAATTAATAGTTAAAACACTTATAAAGCATGGGTATAAGTGGGTCAAATCCATGGTCTATCACACGAGCGCACTAAGAAAGAGAGAAGGTTTTTGCTCGAAACAAACCTTGGTGCGATGTCGCGACGACAAACCCGAACCAGACACCTTGATAGGCAAAGCGCCAGCTTCGGTGCATCTCTTCCTCTTGGCTGCATCCGGGTTAGTACTCGACCTCTTGCGACTCTTCGGCGCAGCAGCCGGAGTCGCGCTCGGAGCAGGCAGCCCTAAGACGATCACTCTCTTGGCTGGGGGAGGAGGCATCGACTCGTTAACCGGTTCGGTATCAACAACACAAGCCGGAGTCGTAGAGGAACCGGATGGCTGAATTTCGACCTCAGGCACCGACACGTCCATGGTAACCACCCCACCAGCAGGGATGGTGTCACACACAGGGAGAACCTCGGGAGTTAGGGCCTCGACTGGAACCTCAGGTCTTGGAGATACGCCACATGTGGGGTTCGCCATATCCTCAACCTCGCAACGGGCCATCTCACTTTGGAAGGAGAAAAACTCCGCAATGTGAGATGGAACAGCCCTAGCGGCAGCGCGAGCAGAGGAATTCTCGTCAGCGGCAGGAAGAACCGACGGACTTGCACCGGCGGCGTCGCTCATCTCAACATCACCATCCTTCTGGACATTGCTGGAAGAAGACATCTTGGTGGAGAGAAGTTTTTGAGAGAAAATGCAAAGGGAACTTGAGGAATTGAGAGAATATGGAGAGAATGAAGAAGGGAGGTCGCTACTTATAGAGAAATCAAGAGTTGAAGAGATTTTTTTCCACATTAAAATAATCGGAAGAAATTTTTCGAGAAAAAGCGATTTTAACTGCTGATTCCAATTAAAACCATCACTCGCCCGCAAGATTCGTACTCAAAAATGGTTATCTCGAAATCAGCGTCTAAAATCACCTTTCCTCACAGAGACTTTCTCGACACACGCTCGACAAAAGTTCCCGAGCGTAAGTTTCAAAGAGAGACGAACCCTGGAACTAATAACAAACAGTCCAGCTCATCCGTTGGACGAACTGATCCAATCCGGCTCGGTAGATGGCCGAGCTAGATCAAACATGTGACCAGGTTGGCCATCCGCCGAGCTGGATCGAACGCACGACCAGCTTGGCCATCCGCCGAGCTGGAACGATCGTGCTATTCTTGTCCTGTCCGCAAAGCTCCTCTCCCAAGATTGTATCAAACTCGCTCTTGTTTCGTCTCAATCAGAGGTACCGTTGGGACTTTATGATTTAAAAAACCGCAAGAACTCTATTTCTCGTATAACATTCGGATTGATCGTATAAAATGGCAACAGTTAGCTGAACACCTAGAATTGCCAATGTTATATGAGGAATTTGAATTTTCTTTGGAATCGACATCGTTTCGAAAGCGATCTTTTTATAAAATCGTAAAAACGCCTAAGTCGGAAAACGACCTAAAAGGGCCCAGAACGCGGCAAAGAGCCCACTTACGATTTTATGCGGAATCAAGCCCAGTTGTAACGACGGTTTATCATTTGTTACCTAGAAGAAGATAAATGTCAAGTTCGGAGGATAAGTGTGAATTTTCAGAAGATAAACACAAAGATCGAAGAAAAATGGAAAGTTCCCGCGAAGTGATAAACTCAACCAAAGACGAAAAGGAAGGGGGAACCGACCAAGGAGGATATATAAGAGGAGCCAAAGCCAGGGGCAAGAGAGAGAGATTTTTAGACCTTGAAGAACTCGGCTAGCTTAGGAAAACTTAGAATTTAGGCGGCTCAATTTTACTTTGACTCTTTTGGTTCTTGTTCTAAGATTAACTTGGCTAGCGAAACTCTGTCCATCTTATCTCTCGCAAATCCTGTAACCTTGTTCTTTTATCAATCAATAATACGCCACTGTGCAATTTACTCTCGATATTCGGTTATCTCTGTCTCTTTCGTTTTTCGTGTGTTTACGCGGCTCAATTTTACTTAGAATCTTTTGGTTCTTGTTCTAAGATTAACTTGGCTAGCGAAACTCTGTCCGTCTTATCTCTCGCAAATCTTGTAACCTTGTTCTTTTATCAATCAATAATACGCCACTGTGCAATTTACTTTCGATATTTTGTTATCTCTGTCTCTTTCTTTTTTCGTGTGTTTACGCAGATAATCCAGGACCTCTGGGAAATTTAGGGTTTCTACCTTTCCATATTTTACAGAAAATCGACAGTGCGAATTTTGGTTCCCACACCTACACTTTTATTTATTCAATAAATGAGGTTGGTAAAGGGGATTGTCAGATATGATTTGCTAAGTTGTTGAATAGGTGAATTTGGTTGCTAGACTAGGATATGGTATAATGTGCTTCTGAGATTAGGATTTCCTAAGGTGATGATTCTGAGTTTTAAATTTGTGAGTCCCTGCTATTTTCAAACCTCTTTCAGAGAGACTTCCTGTATGTTTTGCTTGAGGACAAACAAAAGGGTAAGTCTGGGGAGCTAGTTGATAGGCCATGGATTTTACCCTCTTTTAGCCATGGTTTATAAGTTTTTTAATAAATAATTACTATGATATAGAGTCTATTTAAAGTGTTTACAGATTCAAGGACGATTTTGAGGAAAGTGGTGATTTTGGTGTCTTTTGGAGCCTTTTTAGTGCAGAGCTGCACAGGCGCGTCAGATGTTAATGTATGGATGGAGATTTTTCGGCTGTTAGATTGAGCCCATATAGAGCTTTGAGTTATCTTTCCAATGCCACCGGTCGGAGGTCAATCAGCATCATTTAGCAGAAGTTATGCATGTTTTACTGAAGAGTGGTCAGGCTGCCATGCGAGAGGAAGCTGTTGACGAGATAAAGGAAAGTCAATCGATGGTGAACCCCTGGCATCGATTGACGGTGTTTCCAGAACGCGGTCTGAGTATACTTTATGACTAATTTAGGCTAAGAAGTTACCACAAATTACCAGAATACCCCTACACGACTAAAAACCTTATTTTACTGTTTTTAAACAATTGTTGACGGCTATGCTTCATACTATTCCAGAGAGAGAGCTTAGGATTGGAGATAGAGATCTGTACACCTTGAGAAAGGGAAGATCTTGAACTCCCTTTGTTTCTTTACTCTATTTCGTTTTTATTTATCAAGTGCAGTATTATTCAGACCATCATAACCATGTCTCTTATGAATATGTCTGAGTAGTCTTACTGTTAGATTTAGGTTTCTCATAAGGTTGATTTATGTATTTCTAACATGAACTGTTTCTAGGGTGTTTAAAATATAGTTCTTCATCTAGTTGCTCTTAATGCTAAGTTTATGATTGATCACCCTTTAACTTAGATCTTAGGATTAATTGAGACAAGTAATAGCTTGACCCAATACCTGAAACTAAGCTAGTATGATTTAACTGAATAGATACACACGAAAGTTGGTCTAGTAAGTTATAGAACACTGATCAACTCCGCTCGTAAATATTGCTAGAAGAAGCATCGATCGACGCGACAATCGTTGTGTCGATCAATATTTTAAAAGGTGTATTGATCGATATTCTTTAAGAATCATCGATCGACACTTTCTCGTGATTGATACACAAAAGTTGAAATCCGAGATCTAGATATAGATAGTCCAATTGATTTTACCTAAGTTTGAGTTCGAGAACAATTAATATCTATAAACCCCTAATAACCCAAATAAGTTGCCTACTTATCATACATGAGATAATACTTGAATCTTGCTATTTTCCCAACTGTTAACAACCTCAAATCAAACCAATCGAACAATTATCTTGTTCACCACTTCATTTACTGCTTAAAACCTATTAATCTAGCTTTATTTCGAAGACTATAAATCTACTGTGTAATCCTAGAATTCTCTGTGGATTTGATCCCTAAGTACTACATCTGAACCTCTTATTTGAGAGAGTAATTCACTCCTTAGGGTAATTTGAGTGATATCACAGAGATTGCAGTAGGGACATTACATTTGGGAATCGCCACCTTCTCTTGATTGAAGCGGGCTATACAGTCTCGCAAGTGTTCAGCCCGATGGTGGAGGATCTCGTACAGGCCATCCAAAGTTTTCTCCAGGTTTCTAATGCTAGCGAACTGCTCCACGAACTTGTCGCTAAGAATCGCAAAAGATAATATGGACCTCGAAGGTAGGTTGATTTACCACTGCAGGGCAGGTCCAATCAGGGTTAAACCGAATCCCTTGTACATAGTAGCTTCGCGCGACTCTTTTGGGAGTGCTACATCGAGCATCCTCTATCTGTACTGGGCGATATGGTCATCTGGATCGCTGGTACCATCATACATCTTTATGCTGGGAAAGAAGAATTTCCTCGGCATCTCGATTAGGGTGATCTCGTCTGTGAAAGGAGTATCAGCGTAGGAGTCGGGATTGCTTTTCCGGATTGGGGAGCTACCCCTGGGAGCCTTTCCACCATGGATTGCATGGCGTCGAACCTCTTGGAGAACATCTTCTCCAGGTAGGCGGTCATAGGAGATCTCGTCGCCGTTCCTCCCTCGGGTACTTCCTTATCGGGTTCTGGCTCGGACTCGCTGTCTTCTACGTCGTAGGTCTGAGTACCTTTAGCCTTTTCGTGCGCTGCTGTCTCGGGCTAATCGTGTCTCCTCCGGAGTTAGGGTCTCCAGAGTTGGCATGGATCGGATCTAAGTCTGAAAGCAATGGTTCTTGTTGCTTGCCGTATTGAGGGCTTGATTTTCGTCTCGGAGGACAAGGTTCTCCGATTTGAGCTGGTTGAGCTTCTTGGGGCTCTGCTCCAGCTGCTTGGAATGTTCGTCTAGCTTCTCTTACAAGCTTTGGACTTCTGAGGAGAGTTAGGGATTCTCCATAATCTCTTCTCGAGCCTTATGCAGCTTGGTTACTTGACTATGTAGACCGTTGATCTGCCTTCGGAGTTCGGCTTCTCTTTGGGTAGCTTCGGGTAGCTCGTTTTGCTCATCCACCGCCATCGTCACATAGTTTACATTACTCCCCTCCTTTTAGCGCCAAACTGTTTAGGGATTTTTGTGTAGGATCTTTGTGAGTATCACGGAACGATGGACAAGCTTTGTATTTGGTAAGGATTTACGAGTAAAGAGACTAAAAGAGATGTTTTATTAGATCAAAGAGCAGGAACTACAATATATTGGTGTATGAACCCTAGTTCTAGCCGCCTAGATCTAGTCTCCTTGTCTCAAAGTGACGATCCCTTGTTCTAGGGTTTGGGTTCCCCTTATATAGACGTCTTTAGGTTGGTCTTAGTCAGCCAATAGGGTTAAACTCTTCCATATTCAGAAATATGGAAGGATCCCCGTATCGAAAGATTTCCATTTCTCCCGGAGGAAGGAATGGTCGCGAGGGTCGGACCCGGAGCGTCTCCTGGCGAGGACCTGGAGCGTCTCCTGGCGAGGACCTGGAGCGTCTCCCAGCGAGGACCCGGAGGCCGGTGTCTTTCCTGGGGTCTGGAGGAATTCAATACCTGAATATTTTTTCCCAATAATCGGACTCGAGAGTACAACCAGATCCGTGTGATCATCATGACTCAGATCAAACACATGCCCATTGAAGCATTTCTGTATGTCTATCTACATTGGTCCAGGCCATGACATCACGCCCGCGGGGTTTGCCGAAAAATATACTACTTCATCCAGACCATGTATCTATACTGCACCGATGATTATTGTTCATTCTCCGGACATACATATCCAATCAGGCTGTGAATCCTTCAAAACTATATGTATGTATATTGAAGCGCTACCAACAAGGCAGTTTGATGGCTCAGGCTTTAATATCTTCTCTAGTAGACGAACTGACGTCCTACTCCAAACTCAACAAAGAACTTGATACTACAGTGCAAATCATGAGGTCCTATGAAGAAGATCATGTTATTTCCTACCTTCAAACATGAAACCTGAAAATAAGGGGCAAATTGTTGGGGAAAAATAATCCATGAAGAGATTACTCCAGCTTCCAGGTTCATGCCTCCGACTTCAGGGGTCCTACCCCCGGGTCAGGGTCTTGCTTCCGGCTTCCAGGCCTAGCGATTTCTCCTGCCTTAGAATTAAATGGAAATGTCCCTTAATATAATGTAACCAGCTTAGACAAGAAAGAAACTTCCTAAATTCAAGAGAAAGAAGAGTATTCCAATATATATGGTCATCCTTAAGAAAAATGGAAATATTCTATTATCTAAGGATTTAATGAATATTTCCAAATTCTAAGAGAGAGGCATGACCTCTACTATAAATATAGGTTTCTTAAACCTAAAAAAGAGGTCCAAAACGTGCATCACCAGAGCTCACCAATTCCACAGCCGCCAAAGCAATAACTCATACCTAGAAGACCATCTTTGCAGACACGCCTATGACACGCAAATCCCTGCGATTGCTATCAAGAAGATGAAGTTCTATGCTCACTGCAGCACGTCTACAACTATATCTACTGGTTCAGGCCACGATCTTCTGCTCATCAGCAGGAATGCTCCATACACACTGAAGCACATCGACGCATGAAGCTCACTGTAGTATATCGACAAGTTTACCATCTGTTCCAGCAATGTGCCCTCTAGAACAGATGACCCCTATCAACTACAGAGTCACATGCTCACTAGGCCACGTGCCCACAGGCTACGTGCCATCTACGCTACACGCCTCCTATACATGAACTACAAACAACTTTATCCCTCACTGAAGGGTACGTAGGCAATCCCCACTGAAGGATGCAGCTATAAATCCCAACCCCTTCCATCGTTACAGGACATAGAACCAGGAAGATACCTTTAGAAACGGGAACCATCAACTATACAGCAGGGAGACCTTGCGTCCTTCGCCATAGACAGGCAGCTCCTGCCTAACGATCCATCTCTCCTGTGATATCACTCAAATTACCCTAAGGAGTGAATTACTCTCTCAAATAAGAGGTTCAGTTGTAGTACTTAGGGATCGAATCCATAGAGAGATAGGAAACTTAATAAATCTAATCAGATTTGTAAAGTTGCAGGTTTGTGAGCAAGTAATTGCTCGATTGATTGATTGGGGTTTTGGTACTTAAATGAAAATAGTTAGACTTAGGGTTTTTATTCAGGAATTCAGGATTATAATCCTACAAATGCTTAATAAGTTGTATGCATGATATTATAGAGCTCAACACTTAATAACAGACCCTTAGGCTTTCGCTTTCTAGGTTTGTCTATTGACCAGTGTCGATCGATTCTTCTATAGGAATATCGATCAATACACTTGTTGAAACGTCGACCGATTATTCGATAGGAATATCGATCGACGCTCTTGGTCAAGCGTTAATGCGCGGATTGAATATGCTCACTAAGCTTCCTAGATCAGCTATCGCCTATTGTAGCAATCTTAGCTCAGTTAGGATGGATTCAGGGTGAGATGCAAGCTATCGCTTATGTCTACAACTCCTAGGGCAAGTTCCAGGTACCTAATCTAGAAACATGCATTAATGACAATCCAAATGATGAATATCACAACTTACCAATCTATAGTTGGGCCTAATCCTTCATAACCTATTTAAACGCTAAAATCTAACAAGAAAACTACTCAGACATGGTCAATCAATTCATAACAGCAATAAGGTATGAAAATTGCATAGATAAATAGATAGATATCAATGGAGTTCCAATCACAAATCTCTTTGGATCTTCTCTCCAATCTATTAAAGATCCTAGAAAACCTTTCCTGTAAAATCAGTAAAACAAGAAAGCACATTTTGCCTCTAACATGTTGGCAAAGCTTATATAAGTAGGTTGAAACTCGTCAGGGGTAATCTTGTAAATTGGTGAAAACTTGGGCTCTAAGTCGGCTGAGACCAAACGGGCTTTCTACACGGTTCGCTGTCGATCGATTTCAAGATGTGAACATTGATCGATTATTTCTCTTCAATGTCGACCGATGGTCATCTCGGGTGCTTACTCAAAATATCTCCAAAATGCTCCAAAATCACCACTTTCCTCTAAATCACTCCTGATCTTATAAATATACTAAATAGACTCTAGAATATAACAAATAATTATTAAAACACTTATAAACAATGGGTAAAAGTCGGTAAAATCCATGGTCTATCAACTCCCCCAGACTTCCCATTTTGCTTGTCTTCATGCAAAACACATAGGCAGTCCCTCTGAAAGAGGTTTGAAAATAGCAGGGCCTCACATAATTTTAAACTTAGAATCAACACCTTAGACAGTTCTAGTCTCAGAAGCACACTATACAATATCCTAGTCTAGCAACCAAGTTCATCTAGTCAACAACTTAGCAAATCATGTCTGACAATCCCCTCTACCAACCTCAATTCTTACATAAATAAAGTGTAGTCTTTACCTTGGGGGTATCGATCACAGGATGCAAGGATGCTCAAACAAGTATCTGGACCTGCAGATAAACATAGTTCTTATCCTCTCTCTCTACTAATTCTTTCTCTCAGTCAAAATCTGCTTATATTTGCAAGATCATTACCCAATATTGGACAGGCTTCCATGAATCAAGTTTTAATGGTTTTAGCCACCAAATCCTGTTCACTTGTTTTTGACCTATATCCTAGGATTATTTGTGAAGCAAACCTTAATGGTTGTACCCACCAAGTCATGTTCTAATCCTTTACCTATAGAATTCTTATGAAGCAAGCCTTAATAGTTGTAGCCACCAAATCATGTTCAAATTCATTCCTAATAAATCTATAATAATATATATATATATATATATATATTTTTTAAACTATATCTATAATTTTATCTATAATTTCGAAAATAGAGAGAGAGGATGATAAATCTACACAAGGCTTTACCTTCCACACTTGTTTGAAGAATCCGATCTCATGTATACCAAGCCCCAAGACAAGCAGAGTTGAGCTCAATTAGGTTGGAGGTCAGCTTAGGTTCCTTCAAACACTCTTAGCAAGTGTAACATAGTTGACAGATTGATCCACTTTGGTATCTTTAGTACTATCTGCAACTAGTAAGTCTAGGATGGTGTGGTTAGATAACATGTAAAATCAATAACTTCATCATCCCCTTCTTGACTCAATGAAAACTTTTGAAAACATTTTAATAAGACTCATAAATAAAACGACTATCAGTAAACCTCCCCCCAAACTTAAACTACACTGTCCCCAGTGTAAATTCAGTCGGAGTTATGGTGAGAACTAAATCATAAGGACTCAATTTAACAAGTTTGAACGATATACCAGACCAGGATGGATGTCGATCGATGTAAAGGTGTTAATATCGGTCGCGGCAGGTGATGCTCTGTCGATCGATGTTGGCAGTGTTTCGTCGGTCGATTCTCACGGCAATCGTCTACTCGGATCTCTTTTTTTTATATGACCTACAATAAAATAAAAACCAACATAAATACTAGATTAATAAAAACCAATTAAATATTACCTAATAGTGGGTTGCCTCCTACTCAGCGCTTTGTTATAGTCATTTAGCTTGACTTTGGAGGTGATTTGGCTAGTAGTGCTGAACGCTGGAACTTGCTGGAAAACAAGTGTCCATCTCCTCTTTGCGCTTATTGAACCATGCACCAGTGAAGTCTCGCATTGCTTCATCTCCTCTGCGCCATTTTTTCTTCATTGTTGCAGTTGTGTTTTCTATCTTCTGCAATCTATCTTCAAGACTCTCAAGGTTGAACTGATGTCTAATAAGTGTGGCGTAAGTATCAGCTGAGATCTCCTCTTCATGGTTGTGTGTATCAGACATGTCTGATGTCACCTTTGGTACTACTAGCCTGCCTCGGTGTGTATCTTCGTTGACCGATGTCTGTCTATGAAAGTCGGTTGATTTGTTGTTGCGTCTGTCGATCGATGCAGATGCTTCTGGTCGACGGGCGATGTAACTCTAAATCTCCAGTAATTCCCTTTGTATTGCTTCTATCTTGGAAGTCAAAGCATTCATTGTAGGGTCCATTGGGAAATAGATGTCATCACATCTCCTATCAAGCGTCTCTTCTGTAGTTTCTAGAGTTCTGTAGATCTCTTCTACCAACTGATCAATCTTTGCTCTGGTGTGAAAATCTGGTTGAGACTTCATCGAATGTGAGTTCTTTGGGTCGTCGTCGATCGATGTGGAGTGGTATCTGTCGATCGATGCTGGTCTATGTTTGTCGGCTGCATGCTGAATTTTAGCTATGTCTTGCCTCATATCCTCCATGCATGTAGTCAACCAACTGATGCTATTATTCAGTGGAAAGTAGACACCATCAAGCTTCATCTGGAAATCACCTTCATTCTTTTCTTAGGCTCCATAGACTCCATAGAACATCTCATTGATCTCGTCCTTCTGTAGATCTCTGGTACCATCTTGGTCTGTGTGAATGAGCTAGCGTGTTCTGGAAGACATATGTAGCAGTGCTCATCTCTCGAAGCTCTTTCCATTAGCTTTCTGATATCATCCTTGGACACATTGATGATTTCTCCATCCACATCTCTTGCACATCCCTGAATGTCTCTGTAGACTTCATACTCATCCTTCTCTTCACAGTAGAATTTCCTAGTTCCAAGTCAAAGGCTTTTCTGCCAAATTATGGACGTCTGTCGATCGATGGAGGGACGTCAACGTCGATCGACGGGCGAGTAGGATGTCTATACTTCTGCTTGAAGTGATTGTCTACGCCACCAGCTGTGTCATAGAACTCTTTTGTAACCCTCTGCTGATGTGTTGGGACGGTGCGTTGTTGCGTGAAGAGATTATCTGCTCCATAAACCATCTGAAGAATGTCTGCAATGTCCTCTCTGGATACTTGCAGTCCATGTCCATCTATTGCTCTTCCGTAGCCATCTGGGTCCCTGAAAATACCAAATTTATCTTGTGTTAGATACTGGTTATCATAATTAGGGTTTTTGCTTACAGTGGATGATAGTTTCGGACGGATGTCGATCGATGATGGAGGGTTGTCGTCGATCGACGGGTGGTTGGTGTTGGGATCAAAAACGGTTATCTCGAAATCAACGTCTAAAATCACATTTCCTCGCGGAGACCTTCTCGACACACTCTCGGTAAAAGTTCCCGAGCGTAAGTTTCAAAGAGAGACGAACCCCGGAACTAAAAAACAAACAGCCCAGCTCGACGGATGGCCAAGCTGGACCGAACGCGCGACCATCTCGGCCATCCGCCGAGCTGGACCAGTCCAGATCGGCGGATGGCCGAGCTGGATCGAACGTGCGACCGGCTCGGCCATCCGCTGAGCTGGGCCAGTCCAACTCGGTGGATGGTCGAGCTGGATCGAATGCATGACAAGCTCGGCCACCCACCGAGCTGGACCAGTCCAGTTCGGCGGATGGCCTAGCTTGATCGAACGCATGACCAGCTCGGCTATCCGCCGAGCTGGAACGATCGTGTTGTTCTTGTCATGTCTGCAATGCTCCTTTCCTAAGATTGTATCGAACTCGCTCTTGTTTTGTCTTGATCGGAAGTACCGTTGGAACTCTACGATTTAGAACCCGCAAGAACTAGTTTCTCGAATAACGTTCGGATTGATCATATAAAGCAATAACGGTTAGCTAAATGCCTAGAATTGCATGTACGAGGAGTTTGGATGTTCTTCGGAATCGACGTCGTTTCGAAAGCATTTTTTTTATAAAATCGTAAAAATGCTTAAGTCGGAACACGGCCCGAAAGAGCCCAAGACGCCGCAAAGAGCCCACTTTCGATTTTATGCATAATCAAGCCCAGTCGTTACGACGGTTTATCATTTATTACTAGAAGAAGATAAATGTCAAGTTCCGAGGATAAATGCAAAATTTCAGAAGATAAACACAAAGATCAAAGAAAAATGGAAACTTTCCGCGAAGTGATAAACTCAACCAAAGACAAGAAAGGAAAGGGGAACCGACCTAGGAGGATGTATAATAGGAGCCAAAGCCGGGGGCGAGAGGAGAGATTGGGGGAGACCTAGAAGAACTCTGCTAGCTTAGGAAAACTTAGAATTTAGGCAGCTCGATTTTACTTAGACTCTTTTCGTTCTTGTTCTAACACTAACCTGGCTAGCGAAACTCTGCATGTCTTATCTCTTTCAATATTCTGTTAGGTTTGCCTCTTTCATTTTTCGTGTGTTTACGCAGATAATCCGTAACCTATGGGAAATTTAGGGTTTCTATCTATCCTTATTTTACGGAAAATCAACAGTGCGATTTTTGGTTCCCACAGTTTGGCACTAGAAGGAGGGGAGGTGGATTCTCTAACGCAAAAACCACCAAACGTCAGAGGCACTCTATGTATGATCAAACAGGCAGCGATGTTATCTCCTTCAAGGAGAGAGCAACGACCGATCCGGTCAAACCTCTCAATGATCTCCTTGTCGTTGAGCTAACAATCCAGAAATCGATATCGCAAGGATATTGGTCGACACCGAGAGCTCGGCCGATATCATCTTCAAAAGCACCCTCGAGAGAATGGACATTTGCCCATCCAAAATCGCGGAAGATCCGAATCCAGTAGTAGGACTTTCGGGGGAAGCGACCATGACTCTCGGCACAATCATCCTCTCGGTTAAAGCCGTCAGCATGACAAAAATCATGGAGTTCTTGGTCATTGATCGACCTGCGTCGTATAACGCGATCATAGGAACTCTATTGCTGAATTCAATACAAGCAGTCCCGTCAACGTACCACATGTGTCTCAAATTCCCAACCCCTCGCAGAATCGAGACCATATGGGGAGTTCGAAGAATCTCGCGAGTATGCTTCGCCGCGGAATTAAAGAGAAAAAACTCTTTAGCGGACGTAGCACCTAAGAAGAAAAAGAAATCATTCGCCGAATTCCACGCCCTAGAACAGGACAAAACTGAAGTCTTTTGGCAGTTACGAGTAGCCGAAGCTTTGGAGGTAAAACGCGAACCAACCTGCGAGCCCGTTGTCTCGGAGTGCTTAGACGAAGCATTCCAAGATCGCTGTGTGGAAATCGGCGCGAATCTAAGCGAGTCTCTGAAAACCGAGCTTATAGCCTGTCTGAAAAAGAACTTGAACACGTTCGCATGGGCCGCAGAGGACAAGCCAGGGATCGATATCAACATCACATGTCACGAGCTCAACCTCGACCCGACCTTTAAACCTGTCAAGCAAGAGACACAAAAGCTGGGGCCCGAGCGCGCTGGCGCAGTCAACAACGAAGTCAAAAAACTTCTCAAAGTCGGATCCATAACGGAAGTTAGGTATCTTGACTGGCTCGCTAACCCGGTCGTTGTGAAAAAGAAAAACGGAAAGTGGCGAGTATGCGCCGATTTCACAGAACTCAATAAGGCATGTCCAAAGGATAGCTTCCCACTGCCACACATCGATCGCTTGGTCGAAGCAACGGTAGGGAACAAACTCTTATCCTTCATAGACGCGTTCTCCCGGTACAATCAGATCATGATGAACCCTGACGACCAGGAAAAAATCGCATTCATAACCGACCGCGGAACCTACTGCTATAGGGTGATGCCGTTTGGTCTTAAGAATGCTGGCGCAACTTATCAACGACTCGTCAACCGTATGTTCACCGAACAACTCAGAAAGGCAATGGAGGTGTACATTGATGACATGCTCATCGAAAGGCTAAACCTGCACAATATGAAGCTTAACCCCGCTAAGTGTCGGTTCGCAGTAGCATCGGGAGAATTCCTGGGGTACCTCGTCACCTTCCGTGGAATCGAGGCCAACCCTAAACAGATCACTGCGCTAATCGAAATGGCTACCCAAGAACGAAGCGAGAGGTACAGAGATTAACCAGGAGAGTCGCTGCGCTCTACCGCTTTATCTCGCAATCAACGGACAAGTGTTTGCCTTTCTACGACACCTTGAAGGGAAATAAGAAATTCGAGTGGACCGAAGAGTGCGAAAAAGCTTTCCAACAGCTGAAACACTAATTGGCGACTCCCCCGGTGCTCGCAAAACCTGTAGAAGGAGAACCGCTATTCATGTACATCGCAGTATCAGTCACGGATGTGAAGTGGCGTCCTCATCCGAGAAGAACGTAGCGAGCAAAAGCCCATCTTTTACGTAAGCCAAAATCAAAGAAAAATGGAAAGTTTCTGCGAAGTGATAAACTCAACCAAAGACGACAAAGGAAAGGGAAACCGACCTATGAGGATATATAAGACGAGCCAAAGCCGGGGGAGAGGGGAGAGATTGGGGGAGACCTAGAAGAACTCTGCTAGCTTAGGAAAACTTAGAATTTAGGCGGCTCGATTTTACTTAGACTCTTTTCATTCTTGTTCTAAGACTAACCTGGCTAGCGAAACTCTGCATGTCTTATCTCTTGCGAATCATGTAACCTCGTTCTTTTATCTATCAATAATGTGCCTCTGTCCAATTCACTTTCAATATTCAGTTAGCTTTGCCTCTTTCATATTTCGTGTGTTTACGCAGAAAATCCGGGACCTTTTTAAAATTTAGGGTTTCTATCTTTCCTAATTTTACGGAAAATCGACAGTGCGAATTTTGGTTCCCACAATTGGCTCTGTCGATAGGATGGCTGAAACGTGTTCCAGAAGCTTCTGCTCGGTGTTGTTCTTCTTCATCACGTCTTTGCATGTTGATAAGTTCCTCATATGTGAAACCCTCATGGATTTTATCTGCTCCTGGCTCATGAATTGATGTTTCTACTGCGTAGCTTTCGTGATGATGATCATCTGCCCAACTGCTAATCGAGTAGCCACCTTCTCGTACATGGTCGACTCCAGTGTCGATCGATGGGTAGGAGGCCATGTCGGTCGATGCTCGTTTTCGGCTTGTCTGATGAGGATGAGTGTCGATCGATGTTGGGACTGTTCTGTCGATTGACGGTGCATTCCTTTTCCAAGAGGAATAATGTAGAAGTTTGTCTTCCTCATCAAGAATGGCTCTGTACTCTGTAGCTCGTTCCTCCTCATAATCTTCATCATCCTCCGTTGCATGCATCGTGTCTTTGGTGTGTGCTGCCATGGTGGGATTGTAGTAGTCGTTCTCCCAATCGTTTGGACTACTGTCGATCGATTCTTCTTTGGGCGTGTCGGTCGATTTTTAGTGGGCACTATCGATCGATGTGGCTGTGTGAATTTCGATCGACGACGAGTATTCTGTCTCATACTCAGCTCCACAGTGGCATGCTGCGATGAGTCATGGATCATTAATTCTTCTGGAGGACATTTGTGGCTTCTTGACTAGAATAGGATTATAGTGGATATGAGGATCTATGAGTGTCAGGCACAATGGTTGGTTTGCAAGTTGCACACTGCTCCTCCTGTTGACAAGAAAGTTCTCCCAAGTAATAGAGAAGAGTTCTAGTTTAGCTTGATATCGAAGACATGGAAATCAACTGGAACTAGGGCATTACCAATCTGCACCTCTAGGTCTCTCACAATTCCTCCTGAGCTCCTCTGAGAACAATCCACAAAAGTGAATGATTCCTTGGAAGGCTCCAACTGCAGACCCGGATGGTCTGCCATAACACTAGGTAGGATTACTGATGCTCCTGTGTAGTACTTGGCATGTGGGAACTCAATACCCTTCACCGTGCATGGTATTGCAAATTGCCCAGGATCACTCTTCTTCTTCAGTGTAATCATCTTCTTCATCTTTTCTCTAGCTTCACAGAACATTCTCCTAATGTCCTCTTCGATCTCTCTGGTTTCTCTGAAGAACATCCACAATCTGTGGGTAAAATAAGCCTCCTCGAATGGTTTTCTAGAGGAATCCTGAAGACTCTCTTTTGGAAACTTTCCCTTTCCTTTTCATTAGCTCCCCTCTTCAGATGTTTCGCCAGTCTTTCCTTTCTTTTCCTTAGGGTTCTTCCCATAGGAACCCTATCAATTTCCATAGGATCTGCTGCATCATCTGAAGGTGTCATGATGGCTTCTGGTTGGTTATTTGAAGCTTTGGGTTGTGGCCTGAGTGCATTGAGACGTGCAATGTCTATCTTTCGCATATGCACTCGGTATGTATGAGGGGTGCGTCAATCGATGTGTGCTGGAGTTTGTCTATCGATGGTGGTCTCTTTTTGTCGATCGACGGGAGTATCAGAATGTCGATCGATTATTACATAGACAGGGCTGGGCGGATGTGGGTGTCTTGCTGCGAACTCCTCGTGAGTCAGGATCCTCACGACATTGCAGGATGCGGTTGACTCCGTAGGTGTCATCGATCGATGCTCTAGAGAGCCTGTCGATCGATTTTGGTTGAAGTCCGTCGATCGATGTTCGAATCCGGCGTCGATCGACACCAATGCGATCCGCCGAAACTCATCAAGCTTTCTACTTTGAAATCTCCTTCTTGCAGTTTCTCCTGCTTCACCACTTGCTATAAATCATCATCTATGATGGCATTCACGTGGTGATTCGTCACATCATCCCCTACCCCTCTTGTTAAGGCTTCTTGCATCTTAACCGCTTCTCTTGTCTGAACAACCTGCATCTCCAGCTTCTTCACATGAGTGCTAAACGTCTCAAACTTTGTATTCAGGTTGGTGTAGACAGAATCAATCTTCCCATTGAAGTCCAGCGTCATGCGCTGCTGTCCCTCAAGAACTCTGTCAAGCATCTCTTCAATCTTGCTCTCTTGAGTAGGTGGTGGTGGCTTCTGGTAGTAAGAGTTCCCATAACCCTTGTTGTTGCTGTAGTCGTTTCCGTAGGATTTCTGCTGCTGCGAACTCTGGTTGAAATTACCCCTATTTCCATAGGAATTTATGTTTCACTCTGGTTTCCAGAACCTTGGAATCCAGCTTCACCAATGAAATTCACATCTTCTTCTACCTCTGCTCTACTCTATGTGTCTACAGCCTATGCATCCTCAACCAAGCAGACCTGCTTCCTGAGAAGCTTGTGAACACTGTCCAGTTTTGCCTTCACTTCATCCATTTGGTCATTCCCAAGAATGGCTGCAGATCTCTTCCTCTCAAAATCAGTGTTCTTGGTGCTGCTGTTGGATGCTAAGTTCTCAATAACTTTCACAGCCTCCTCTGGATTCCTGGTGTTGAAGTTCCCATTGCTGGAAGCATCAAGAGCTATCTGATACTGCACCGGGATGCCTCTGTAGAAAGTACTGAGCAGTTGTACTTTGTTGAATCCATGGTGTGGATAGTCTCTCTGATAAGACTTGAATCTGATCCAGGAGCTTCTGAATGATTCTGCAGGCTCCTGAGTGAATGTAGTGATCTTGCTCCTCAAGTCTTCAGCACGCGCCTCATCAAAGAAGTTGCATAGGAATGCATTTTTGATTTCGATCCAGGATGTGAGAGGTCCTGGTGCTAACTGCTTAAGCCAGTGCGAAGCATCTCCAGCAAGTGAGTACTTGAAGAGCTTGCATAAGAGGTAGTCGTCAGAGACTCCCTTGACTTTAATAGCAGATATAAGATCCTCGAACCTCTCCAGATGGTCCATAGGATGCTCGTGAGATAACCCGTAGTAGGGTGTCTGTCTCACGAGTGTGTAGTACTGCGGCTTCAACTCGAAATTCCCCCTCTCAATAGTTGGAAGACGAATGGCTGATATGTTGGTGTATAACTGATCTGGACGGTTGTAATCAGCCAACGTTCTGGGTCGAGCAGCCTCATCTACAGGTAGAGTAGTGCATGTAGTATCAGTATCAGGCTCAGGGATTGCAGCCCCCTGAGCATCTATCCTCTGACCTGCTGCATTATGCAGATGACCTTCCTGGTCATGCAGGTCTCCCCTCTCATCACGTACAAGTATCAAGGTAGCAACCATGTCTCGCGGTTCAATATTGATCGATATTTGGACTGAAGTATCGATCGACGTCGGATGGAAGATGTCGGTCGATGGTGGTGAGAGAGTATCGGTCGATGAACTGGTGTCTGGGTCGACGGTGGCTGACAAAAATCGAGCGACGAACAAGTGTTGATGTCGATCGATGAGAAGCGTATTCCTTTGCGGATTGAGCGTTCCAAGCTTGCAGGATCTAATGAGATTAGCAGTTGAGTTTTCTTGTTGCTTCTGGTACTGCTGAGCATGTACCTGAAAAGCCCAAAAAAAATATTTGTGTTAGAAAGTGGTTTTAAGAAGAAACTTAGACTAAAAAAGACTAGATCTATAAGGCGATCAAAGCTCCCCGGGAAGTAATTGCTTGATTGATTGATTGGGGTTTTGGTACTTAAATGGAAATAGTTAGACTTAGGGTTTTTATTCAGGAATTCAGGATTATAATCCTACAGATGCCTAATAAGTTGTATGCATGATATTATAGAGCTCAACACTTAATAACAAACCCTTAGGCTTTGCCTTTCTAGGTTTGTCTATTGACCAGTGTCGATCGATTATTCTATAGGAATATCGATTGATACACTTGTTGAAACATCGACCGATTATTCGATAGGAATATCGATCGACACTCTTGGTCAAGCGTTAATGCGCGGATTGAATATGCTCACTAAACTTCCTAGATCAGCTCACGCCTATTCTAGCAATCTTAACTCTGTTAGGATGGATTCAGGGTGAGATGCAAGCTATCGCTTATGTCTACAACTCCTAGGGAAAGTTCTAGTTAGCTAATCTAGAAACATGCATTAATGACAATCCTAATGATAAATATCACAACTTAGTATAGTGGTAAGTATTCCCGCCTGTCACGCGGATGACCCGGGTTCGATCCCCGGCAACGGCGCCAAATTTGATATCACTCAAATTATCCTAAGGAGTGAATTACTCTCTCAAATAAGAGGTTCAGTCGTAGTACTTGGGGATCAAATCCACAGAAAGCTAGGGAACCTAATAAATCTAATCAGATTTGTTAAGCTAGGTTGTTTAATGTTTTTAAATGTAAAGTTGCAGGTTTGTGAGCAAGTAATTGCTCGATTGATTTATTGGGGTTTTTGTACTTAAATGGAAATAGTTAGACTTAGGGTTCTTATTCAGAAATTCAGGATTATAATCGTACAAATGCCTAATAAGTTGTATGCATGATATTATAGAGCTCAACACTTAATAACAAACCCTTAGGCTTTCGCTTTCTAGGTTTGTCTATTGACCAGCGTCGATCGATTATTCTATAGGAATATCGATCGACGCTCTTAGTCAAGCGTTAATGTGTGGATTGAATATGCTCACTCAGCTTCCTAGTTCAGCTCTCGCCTATTCTAGCAATCTTAGCTCAGTTAGGATGGATTCAGGGTGAGATGCAAACTATCGCTTATGTCTATAACTCCTAGGCAAGTTCAAGGTAGTTAATCTAGAAACATGCATTAATAACAATCCTAATGATGAATATCACAACTTAGCAATCTATAGTCGGGGCTAATCCCTCATAACCTATTTAAACCCTATAATCTAACAACAGAACTACTCAGACATGGCCAAGCAATTCATAACAGCAATAAGGTATGAAAATTGCATAGATAAATAGATAGATATCAATGGAGTTTCAATCACAAATCTCTTTGGATCTTCTCTCCAATCTACTAAAAATCCTAGGAAACCTTTGCTGTAAAATCAGTAAAACAAGAAAGCACACTTTGCCTCTAACATGTTGGCAAAGCTTATATAATTAGGTTAAAACTCGTCAGGGGTAATCTTGTAAATTGGTGAAAACTTGGGCTCTAAATCGGCTGAGACCAAACGGGCTTTCTGCGCGCTTCGCTGTCGATCGATGTCAAGATGTGAACATCGATCGATTATTTCTCTTCAATGTCGACCGATGGTCGAGCTCGATGGTCATCTCGGGTGCGTACTACAAATATTTCCAAAATACTCCAAAATCAACACTTTCCTCACTCATGATCCTATAAATATACTAAATAGACTCTAGAATATAATAAATAATTATTAAAACACTTATAAATCATGGGTAAAAGTGGGTCAAATCCATGGTCTATCACCCTGCTGCTACCAGAATATCCACGACATATACTAGCCCATACCCATATGGCAGTATCCTAGAAGCAGGATCTCTTGGTTTATCAACAATCAAAGCAGGAGAAGGAATTACAACGACATCTCTGTACTGGGCGATATGGTCATCTGGATCGCCGGTACCGTCAAACATCTTTATGCTGGGAAAGGAGAATTTCCTCGGCATCTTGATCAGGATGATCTCGTCCGTGAAAGGAGTATCGTCTTAGGAGTCGGGATTGCTTTTACGGATTGGGGGAGCTACCCCTGGGAGCCTTTCCACCATGGTTGCATGGCGTCAAACCTCTTGGAGAACATCTTCTCCAGGTAGGCGGTCATAGGAGATCTCGTCGCCGTTCCTCCCTCGGGTACTTCCTTATTTGGTTCCGGCTCGGACTCGCTGTCTTCTACGTCGTAGGTCTGAGTACCTTTAGCCTTCTCGTGCGCTGCTTCGTCTCCGTTCAACGTCGTAGGGGGACGAGACGTGTCTACTCCGGAGTTAGGCGTCTCCAGAGTTGGCATGGATCGGATCTGAGTCTGAAATCGACGCTTCTTGTTACTTGCCGTATTGAGGGCTTGATTTTCGTCTCGGAGGACAAGGTTCTCCGATTTGAGCTGGTTGAGCTTCTCGGGGCTCTGCTCCAGCTGCTTGGAATGTTTGTCTAGCTTCTCTTTCAAGCTTTGGACTTGTGAGGAGAGCTCGGGATTCTGCATAATCTCTTCTCGAGCCTTGTGCAGCTCGGTTACTTTAGTTCGTAGACCGGCTAGTTGCCTTTGGAGTTCGGCTTCTCTTTGGGTAGCTTCGGGTAGCTCGTTTTGCTCATCCACCGCCATCGTCACGTAGTTTAGATTACTCCCCTCCTTCTAGCGCCAAACTATTAGGGGATTTTTGTGTATGATCTTTGTGAGTACCACGAAACGATGGACAAGCTTTGTATTTGGTAAGGATTTATGAGTAAAGAGACTAAAAGAGATGTTTTATTAGATCAAAGAGCAGGAACTACAATAGATTGGTGTATGAACCCTAGTTCTAGCCGCCTAGCTCTAGTCTCTTAGTCTCAATGTGATGATCTCTTTTCTAGGGTTTGGTTTCCCCTTAAATAGCCGTCTTTAGGTTGGTCTTAGTCGGCCAATTGGGTTAAAATCTTCCATATTCGTAAATATGGTAGGATCCCCCTATCAGAAGATTTCCATTTCTCTCAGAGGAAGGAATGGTCGCGAGGGTCGGAACCGAAGCGTCTCCTGGCGAGGACCTGGAGAATCTCCCAGCGGGGAACCGGAGGCCGGTGTCCTGCCTGGGGTCTGGAGGAATTCAATACCTGAATATTTTTACCCAACAATCGGAATCGAGAGTACAACCAGATCCGTGTGATCATCATCACTCAGATCAAACACATGCCCATTGAAGCATGTCTCTATGTTTATCTACATTTTTCCAGGCCACGACATCACGCCCGCGGGTTGTACCGATGAATATACTCCTTCATCCAGACCATGTGTCTACACTGCACCGAGGATTATTGTTTATTCTCCAGGACATACATGATGTACCCTAGTCCATGGATCAGTACATGGAACCAGCTCAGCATGGAGATCAGGGCTTCTGAACAATTCAACCGAGGTTCGCCCATCCGACCGTACCAATCAGACTAACCAAGCTGTGTACCGGATCGACCCGCGTACATCCGGAATGGATTTTTGGTTTGAACCACAACCAGACGATCGAACTGACCGTACCAGAGCTCGTCTTTCCCGACCATCTCGACATTCTAAGGACAATAGTCGAGCCATGCATAGCTTGGATCGTGAAGAATCCAAAGACGGACATGCATTCTCACCCAGCGGACCATCCAGACTGTCTCGCGTGCGTCCTTCTCCTTACCGACGTGCACCCATCTGGTTCGGATGAACCTGGACATTAGGCGAAGGGTCATCCTTGACCAATCTGCACGAAAGACTAAGTCTTTGACTCATTTATTATTTCTAGTCAATATTTCTATTTCCTATGTATTATTTTCCGTGTTCTTATTTATTTATCTTTGACTACAAACACTATATATATGTAGTCTCATCTATGAATAAAGGAAGTCAAAGTTTGAGTTTATTTTCGTTTTCTTCTTTTCTCCGAGTAAGAGAGAGAGTTATTTAGCTAGTTCATTGGTGTGAACCGGCTTGTTGATTTGGTGGTCAACCAATTCATCTTTGTGTGTTGTTTGGTGGTTAGCCAACGCAATACATTCTTTCTTAGGTGGTTATCCTTAGATTGTGGGTATATCAAGAGCCATTCCGCAGCTCTTGACGATCCTTTCAATCCATTTAAGTTCCAGAAGTGTCATTTGCCTTCTCGGATCATATCCTTAAGTCCGGCTGAGTGATCCTTCCTTAATTTAGGGTGTATCAAGTGGTATCAGAGCCACTCAACCGGTATTATCTATCCATCTTCTTATCTTTCATTTTCTAAACACTTCATCTTCTTCTTTCTATCTTCAATCCGGATAACTACCTTACCTAATGTCATTCTTCTATAAAAAGAAAAAAAGAAAAAGAAACAATGTTTGATTTTAGCCAGGTGGTGGAAGGGAAATCCTGGTGGCTTAGGAGAAATTCATCCTTGGAGTGGTTAATACGGATTTCAAAACCAATTATCTTATCTTCCTATCTTGTGTTCATCTCTTGTTTGCTTGAATAAGCCATTGGGTTACTTGATTTGTTCTCTTAGAACTTTGAGAGGAGACTCTTGTGTGACCACTAAAACTTCCGAGAGAAACACGTGTGTGGGGGAAGATAAACACTTGAGAGTGTGAGAATTATTTTTATATGTTAACCCTTTTGTGTTGAGTAGCCTTTCAGGTTAAGATGTTTGGTCTTCACAAGAGAAGTAGCAAAGAAAAATCCCAACAGCAAGCTATCTTTCAATATTCATCTCATAACTTACTGTGCAGGACAGGCCAACCCTAACCGAAGGTGCAGAAAGAAATTTAAACCATCTAGAACTGAAGCTGAACAAAGGAGGCTTTTCAGTCAGTTTGAAGTCCGAGAGTTTTGTGACAACCTTGTGGAGGGAGTAATGAAAGCACTCAAGGACGTCAGCAAAAAGAGCACAACCACATGTGCACCTGTAGCTGAACCATCATTATTCATCAGTGAAAAATCCAAAGGTAAATCCGAAAACAACCTTGAAGATCTAAAAGATTTTTCAGATTATTTACCAATTTTTTATGAGTATGATGAAGAGCTGATTGAAAGTTTAATGATTTGTGAGGCGAAGTGTGATCTCTCTTCTCCAGAATCTGAAGTTATGTTTAATAATGAAAAGATTAATGCAGAACTAACCTTTTTGCAACCGGAGCATCCGAGTAGTCTTAGTCTATTTTCACAGGATTTTGTGGAAGAGCCATTCGACTACCAACATCAAGGACCGCTTCTTGGCACCAGGAGACCCATTGATCTAGGTCCTATCTTTGATGAGGAAAACGAACCTGGTCCAATCTTTGATGAGACAGCACCAAGCATCACGTCCATCATCATGGAGAGTCGACTTTGCTTTGATCCGGGAACTACTCATGTCCCTTTGTCTCCTAACCCACAAGAGCACCGTAAAGGACTTAGTATCATCTGTTATGTGTCTGATTTGTTTGTTAAAGTCAGTCCTAGTGACATAAAACGTTTTGGTCTTGAAAAAGTAAAAGTTTTTGCATGATAAACTCTTTTAAATTGTTTGAACTTGATGAACTCTCTGATCAAGAACGTTTTCCATATGGAAATGCAATCCATTCTGGCCTTGTTTTGAGTTTTGATCAGTTTTTGAAACATAACAAAGGTTTTGATCATCCTAAAAAGTCGTTTGAGTTTGTTTTGCAACAACCAGATTTCTGTTTCCGAAAACCTTGTGATTCTTTTGTTTGTTTTAAGGATAATGGCTTTAATCTGAGTTTTTATAAACACGAATTGATCACTGATGATTTATTTTCTCACACACGTGCCTGGAAAGAGCTTATGGTTAGGAATTTTCAGAAAACAAAATCACTTAGAACTGAAACCGATTTTTGTTGTGATTCTGTTTTGAAATCTGCCCATTCTTATTCTGAATCTGATCTTGATCTAAAACTTTTGCGTTCAGAATTTGATCAAGATAGGCACGTTTTGGAAATGTTCTATGATATTTCATGTCTTGGAAACATTCTGATTTACAACACCTTCTTTGCCAAACATGATGAGCCTTGGATAAGTAATTCTCAGTTTGAACTTGATCTTGTGTGCTCTAAATCTGAGAAATTTGTGCATGTTTTGATTTTTTTTCATTAGAAACTATGCAATCACGTGCCTTGAAACCCTTCTGGTCATTAATTCTTACTTTGATGTGCGTTTTGAAAAGCTGAAACAAGTGCTACATGTTCTTCGGAAAGAGACTTTGATTTCTGATTTGAAAAAGCACATGTCTTGCACATATTATCCTGGTATTTTAATGTTTGTTTTGAGTGCCCAGGATGAATAGGTTCAGCCTCTGAAAAGTGAAAGAATTGACTGTGCTCATCAGCCTGAGATTTGGAGATGCATGTACGCAAGGGATGGAGATGATCATGGTCGTAGGCGTGATGATAAAAAAAGTTCACCACCAGAGAAATTGTTGGAGCAATCGTCCAGCAATGAACCAAAGGTGATTCCTCAGCCAACCCTCTGTCAAAGCCAAAAGCACTGTAAGGATCATGGGTTGATTGTCTCTGCTCATCATGAAAACTTTTTGAACCCGAGAATTTCTAAGCAAAAACAGATCTTTACTTGGTTGAAAAACGTTTTGCTTATGTCTTTTCATGAGTTGTTTTCATTGAGCTGTGCATTGAAAGAAATTTGGAGTGGGAAAGAGCATGAACCAAAATTGATTAGGCCAGAGAATCAATTTGATTTTTTGTTCATGTTGAGAAGTTTTCGAAATTGGTACCTTCTCTTTCTTCTCCTAACAGTTTCACAGCTTTGCATGATTTTGAAACAAGTAAACCAAATTTTGGCACTCAGTTTACTTGCTTGATGTTTACACATGTGCTTGATGATTATCCTAAGAGCTTGGATCATGTTTTTGATGTCTTAAGGATAGAGAAACCCTTTAATTATTTCATTCGTATATTTGATGTGGTTTCTCTAGTTGTTTTGAAAGAACAGGTTAATCATGATCAAATCCTAAGGAGAGCAAGCAGAGGAGGTCGGCACAACACTTGTGTTCCTGGAACATGGAACTGGAAGTACTTGAGGAAAACAACTTCAAAACTCCAAAGAAGTTTCTTTCCAAAATTTTCCTTCACTAAATTTTACATGATTTTTAAATTCTTTTTGTCTGATTCATTTCCTTTTGAAACAAGTAAAATGGATTTGAGGTCAATTAATTTTCAAGAGGGAGGGAATGATGCGCCCTTGGGTAGTGCACCGGGCAAAACAGACATGCGTGACTTGATCATGGGAAGCAGTAAAGATAAATGTTCATTGTTTGACTCATATCTTCCAAACAACGAGGCTTCTACACATGAAATCACTTTGGAGAATGTTCTAAACTCAATTATGGAGCTCCTAGAAGAAGAATCAGATCAAACGGAGTTCATATGTGACAGTTATGCCATTTACAAATCAGGTGATCTTTAGTTCTCTCGAATTCAGACCACCTGAGAAGCTGGAAATGACTAACCTTCTTTCTGATGAACCACGACCAATTCAATCATGCCAAAGGTGATAATTCATGTTCTAAATGTCCAATAAAGTCTTAGGCTTGATGGTTTTCAAAAAGATTCAAACACACACTTGTTTGGGCCAAATGGAGAAACTGATAAAATATTGGCTAAGGGAAAAGATGGATTTCGACCAGGCCTCAAAGGGACATGTCTTGGCCCATATCAGGAGCATATTCTTCACTTTTCAAAGTCCTGGTCGTGGCTATATCAAGAGGCAGTCCATGTTTAAGTCAAAGACTTTATTTTGTCAAGTCTTTGTTTCTATTTTCAATGTCTTGTTTTTATCAGATTCTTCTTTGGATCTCTACAACTTGTAATCCTACAAATAAGGCCTAAGAGCCACGAAATAAGACAATGATATTTCCCTTTTATTGAGTCTATCTCATTTCTTCTTTGTAGAACACTTCTTGTTTCTTGGTGTGCGTCATATCAAGCAACGGATAGAAACCCTTCTTTTGTTGGACTTGTGCATCATATCAAGCAACAATTAAAGTCTGGTAGTATCAAGAGACTTTCCGCCCCTCTTGTGACACCATTCAATCCATCAGTTATCCGTTTTTGGCGAGTTCATATCCTTAAGTCCGGTTGAGTGATCCTTCCCTAATTTAGGGCGTATCAATACATCTCCAATAGTGCTGTGAATCCTTGTAAACTATATGCATGTATATTGAAGTGCTACCAACAAGGCAGATTGATGGCTCAGGCTTTAACATCTTCTCTAGTAGACGAGCCGATGTCCTACTCCAAACTCAACAAGGAACTTGATACAACAGTGCAACTCATGAGGTCCTATGAAGAAGATCATGTTATTTCCTACCTTCAAACATGAAACCAGAAAATAAGGGATAAATTGTTGGGGAAAAATAATCCATGAAAGGACTACCCCAGCTTCCAGGTTCATGCCTCCGACTTCTGGGGTCCTACCTCAGGGTCAGGGTCTTGCCTCCAGCTTCAGGCTTCCAGGCCGAGCGATTTCTCCTGCCTTAGAATTAAATGGAAATCTCCCTTAATATAATGTAACCAACTTATACAAGAAGGAATCTTCCTAAATCCAAGAGAAAGAGGAAGTATTCCAATATATATGGCCATCCTTATGAAAAATGGAAATATTCTATTATCTAATGATATAATGAATATTTCCAAATTCTAAGAGAGAGGCACGACCTTTACTATAAATATTGGTTTCTTAAACCTAAAGAAGAGGTCCAAGACGTCCATCACCAGAGCTCACCGATTCCACAGCCGCCAATGCAAGAACTCATACCTAGAAGACCATATTCGCCGACACGCCTATGAAGTTATATGCTCACTGCAGCACGTCTACAACTCTATCTACTGGTTCAGGCCATGTTCTTCTGCTCATCAGCAGGAACGCTCCATGCAGATTTTCGAAGGCTGTTTTATTTTTCTGAAGGTTTTTGAATGTTAGTCATGTCGTGACCGTTTTTGACCCCAACAGTTAGCCCCCCAGCTCGTTAGAATCGTGAATCCTTTATTGTTTGGTTCTAATGAGTGGTTAGGCAAGTGGGATCAGTTTGGCAGGATTGACATCCAAAAGTCTGAAGGTGAATAGTAACTTTCTTTGCCTATAAGAAGGTGGAGTAAGTTTCTCATATTCCTCACTTTTCCACCATAAAAGTTTTCTAAGGTAGAAATCTCTCTCCCTTCCCTCTCATTTCTTCTTTAAGTTTTTTTTTTTTTAAAGAGACATGTCTTCCGGAAAGAAAAATTCCAAGAGGGTTGCGCCTCGTCCCTCCAAGTCCAAAAACGTTGGTGAGGATGACGAGGTGCTTATCACTCCCAAGGAGGAATTTATCCCTCATTCTGTTGACCCTGAAGAAGCTGAAAGGTATTGGGTTGTTGTATGCAACAAGATAACTCTGCCGTTGGAGACGCCCTTCCCTCGTAGGCTCCGTTTCCCAGTGAACCCTAACTCTCCGAGCAGGATTGTGCCTGATACATTGACACCATTCGCGAATTCTGCCATGTTCCAGACGAGGTCGAATTCCGCATCCCGGTCCCCGGAGAGCGCGCAGAAGATCCCCCGGAAGGCTTATTCACGTGTTATGAGGTGTTTTTGCGTTGCCGTCTATGGTTTCCGATCCCGGAGATCATAGTTAGAGTGATGAACCACCTCGAAATATCAATCAGTCAGCTCAACCCCACCGGCATGCAGCATCTCATTGGCATCTTGGTTCTAAGTTACAAGTACGGATTGACTCGTGTCCATGAACATTTCGAGGCTCTTTTGAAGACACTGCAGTCATCCGAACCTTTCTCGTATAGCTTGGTCCCTCAGCCATTCATGTCGATCATCAGGGGGCACACCTCGAATAGTCATTCCTGGAGAGAGCGCGGGTTCTTTGTTCGCATAAACAGCGCGTCAGTTGAGGAGAGCGGCATTCCGATATTCCGTAGCGAGTAGAACTTTGAAACCGGTATTCTAGTTGGAAATCCAATTGTTTTTTTTAAATATAACTAATCTTTTGGTTTTCCATGCAGTTGGCAATATCCTCCCCCTGTTTCCCGAAGATATGATCGCGACGAGGAACCTCCTTAGGAGCGGTCCATTTTTCTGGACTTCCTTCACTCCTGAGCGGGTTCGAAGGGCACTGGCGCTCTTCCGGTCTCGAGCCGATCCTGTTGAGGTTGTGGAAGAGGAGACTGATTCGGACATGGGTGATGCTGTTCCTCAAGACGTTCCGATTGGAGATGGGAAGAGGAAAGGCAAAGGGATTGATCTTGATGACATCGAATTTTCCGCGGACGGCTTTCCGTTGCCCGGATGGGACCCAGGCTTTGTTCCCGGCGATGGGAGCATCACCAGCGAGATGCCGCTTCCCGATTGCGACTTTGAAAACTTATTTTCCAACCTCCCTCCGGGTTTTGACTCGTATCCGTCCGTGGATGAGCCGGCGAGATAGGAAGTTGCTGCGAAGAGTTCTCGATTGATCAATGAGGTCTGCTCCTTTGGCTACTTTTATATATGTTTTTTTTTTGAAAAAATATCCCTTTTTCCTAACTTTGTGGGATTTATCGCAGGGCGTCAACGTGCTTAACTCGGCTCTTGAGGCTAGCTATCAAGAAGCACGAGTCTTCCGTTTCAAAGCCGAGGAAGCGGAGAGACAGCTTGCTCTTTTGCGTAGCAAGGCTTCTGCGAGGAATGAGCGGTTGGCCGGGGATCACGCCAAAGCCCTCCGCCATGCAGAGCGTAAGGGAATGAGTAACTATGCTGCGATGGTTGAGGCCCGTGCTTCTCAGTTCAAGGCCGAATACCAGCAGCTTAAGGAAGCTTAGGAGTTAGTTAGCGATTTCCGCGAGTGCCGTGGTTCGGTTGGTACTTAATGGCGGACCCGAGAGAGCGACTACACCTTTGATAGCGAGCTGAAGAGTATGATGGCTTTCATGGGAGATTGCGCACATGCTGATTTGTTGGTCCCTCCGATCGAAGGGAGGATTCATGAGCTTTGGGATCCTATCCCGGTCTCGCCTGCCGGTCTTGCCTGCCGGTCTCGCCTGACACGGAGAAAGCCGAGACGGACTTTGCGGGCGAAGGCAGGGAAGTGGATCAGGCTGAGAGCACCTTTCGAGCGTCCATGTCGGGAAATTTCATGGTTGATCCTTAGGGAACGATGCATGTGTTCCCTTATTTTATGGTTATATCTATTTGGGCCGGATGTGGCCATTTTATGTTTTCGTGTTGTTTGGTCGAGTGTGGCCGTTTGAACTTTTTCGGAACTGGCCGTTGGTGGCTTTGAATCCCTGCCGCTACGCGGCTTTTATCTATAACATATTTTTATCGTTTTATGACCCTTTTAAGAGTAATTACTTCCTATCCGACTCTTTAGCGTTGTCCTTTTTCTGTTGTTCTTTTGAGATGGATTTTATGTTTCGAAGTTTCTTGAGCATTTAAGTCCTGACTTATCATGTATGAAGATACTTCAGACCGACTTGACTGGGTTTAGGGCATGACCTAGGTTTACTTTTGGGCTAAGGCTTTGCGATGACTGGTCGTCTTTCATTTTACCTGTTCGCGATTTCAACCTGATTCGTATTGATTTAAAAGTCTGCGAGTTCATATCGGCTTATATGGCTTTGCTTTATACGAATCGAGCTACTCTCAGAGACTGTCTGAGGTGCTAACCAAAATTTTGGATTTTTGTATAGTGCGCTTATTGTTTATCCTTGATGGATGCGGAAAGACCTTATTTTCAAAGGAGAATGATTATAGATTTTACTGCAGAACGTTCTGATTAGTCGGTCGGGGCCAATCGACAGACTTAGAGGTGATGTTGTTAGTTTATAGTCGCAGATGGACTGTTTGATAATATATTATGTTTCGGAGTATCACGACGTCTCGCTTTCTCCGAAAACTCATGACTTTTTTCTTGCGAAAAGGCAGATTACGTTTTGGCCGTGACTTGGGCGTGTCAGTACGATGTTTTTAGACGCAGATGCTTGTTAGGAAATTAATTTTCAGCCAACAAACGTGAGATAATCGGAGATTTTCTTATTAAATAATTTATCCCAAAAGTTTCAAAAAAAATTTGAATACAACTACTGGTCTTTCGAATTTGTGGGAGTATATGAGTATACGTACCCACTCCCCCCCCCCTTTTGGAGAGGGAGATAGCTGAACTCGTCTTTCGACGAGCTGCCTACGTACCTCTTTCGAGGATCAAGCCATCTCGTAGTTCAGGATTTTTCCGCGAGTGTTTTACTCACTGAGTGAGGCTGCGTCGTCCGTCTTAGCCGTAGCGACTATCTCTGGATCGGCGGCCGTTTCTGGAGTTGTTTCCTCCGTGGGAGAGGGAGCGTTGGACTTGGAGACGTGTTTGTCGTCCGCAGTCATTGCTTCGGCGGATGGTTTCGAATTGTCCTTGACATAAGAGTTTTCAAGCTTGGCTTAAGCTATCTTTGCGCGTTTTGGTTTGACCATAGAGGTCGTCGTGATCTGTCGCAATTTATGTTCTGCCAAGAAGCAGAGTCTCGACTGCTTCTGACATCCCGAAATTGCGGCGATTCTGCTGGGAGTCAGAAATTTTATGCCCAGATGATAAGTCGATGGGACTGCTTTCATGGCATTGATCCAAGGCGTTCCCATTATCATGTTGTAGATGGCTGGGTGGTCGACTACCGCGAATTCAACGATTTTAGTAACCTCTTTTGCCATGACTGGGAGTTTTATTGATCCAAGGGTCATGGACGTTACACCTGAGAAACCGGTCAGCGGCGTTGGGATTGGTACGACTTCTCCCAGCTCTATATTCATCCTTTTGAGAGTATCACGGAAGATGACGTTAACCGTACTCCCTGTGTCAACGAGGATTCTTGCGACTTTGATATCTCGGATGACAAGGTCGATGACGAGCGGATCTAAGTGTGGTTGGTCTATTCCACCTGCCTCTGCGTCTTCGAAGGTAATTGCGCTGTTCGGGGCATCGCGAGGTGACCGGACTGAATAGTTGGCACTTGTCTCGGCCTTCCGCTGATAAGCCTTGACGGACGAGACCGAGTCGCGATAGAACTGTGATTCTCCAATGATCATGTTCAACTTTCGACGGTTAGGGTCGTTACCTTTGTCGTCCTACCTTCTTACGCGCTTTTCTCCCGACTGGTTTTCTCGCGACTCATTTTCTGTTGCGGGATTTTTATCCATGTCCGCCCTTGGCGCCCGGTCAGAATCCAGAAGGAGGTCCTTTATGCCGGTCACCTTGGATAGTTCGCCCGCGTGTAGTTTTGCGTCTAGTCTAGCGCCGAGAACTTTGCAGTTCGCGGTCGAGTGCCCCTTTGTCTGATGGAATTCTCAGAAGGTATTGTCCTTATACTGGTTCCTGGTCCAGGTATTTCCGGATGTCTTTCCCTGTTCTGAATTGATCACGTAATTGTGCTCGCCTTGGACGTCTTCCCCTTCGTGATGGACATACTTGTCGTTACGAGCGGGCTTCTTCTTCGAGGATGACTTTTGTGGATTGTGCTTTTGCGAGATGACTTTCATCTCTTCTTCCATTATGATGAAATCCGTTGCTTTGTGGAGGGCTACTTGGATCGTACGCGGTTTTTCCAAAGAAATCCATTGTCGGAACTTTGACATTTACCAGAGGGTTTTTCTGAGCGCATCGACTGCTACTTTGTCACTAATTCCGGAGACTCTTGCCATCACCAACTTGAATCTGGCTATAAACTCTCGCAATGGCTCGTCTTCTCATTGTGACAGGCTCCAGAGATCTACGTCGGAGATCTCTCTATCCATAAACATGGAGTATCGCTTGAGGAATTCGGATGCTAACTGTCGAAAGCTTCCGATAGAGTTTCTTTTCAGGGGAGAAAACCATTCGGGCGCAGCCCCTCGCAAATTTTCGATGAAGAGGAGGCAATAGCAAGCGTCTCTTTCGCGCTCTTTCAGTTTGCATCTTCCCATTGCGATTTCGAAAGATTGCAGGTGCGTCTTAGGATTGGTGGTGCCGTCGTACACAGGGATTTTGACTTTTCCAGGGTCTGGGTCGCTAGTATCCGTGATGCGGGCGGTGAACGGTGTTCAGCGCGCTTCATCGAGAAACCTGTCGATCTCATGAGCGACGCTCGTCGCATGGTGAATTTGCATTTTACTGCTTTCACTTCGGCCGCAGTTTTGCGAGTAAACCTGGATCCCTAGTGCGATGCAGTCCTCCGTTTTGTGACGGTGGTCATGGTGGAAGTCGCACCATGGGTTTGGATTCCCGAAAGAATCGGGTGCTCGCATCTTCTGAGGCCACTTGACATGTGGGCCCATCTGCCTCAGAACATGTATTAGCTATGGTTTTGATATAGTCAAGTTAGAGATGTCGGGCCATGTGGATACATTCATCCCTTCGGCTCTCTCCAAGGGTCGGTTCGGAAACCTGCCCTTGTTCCTGCTCCCATCTTCTTTTCTTTTGTAAGACCCTTCGTCTCGGTCGATCTCCGCCTGCTTGGAGACCTTTAGATCTTGCTTTAGTTGAGCCTGGCTCGAATTGCAACGTCTTCCTCCCATTTGACATGGGCCCAGGCTTGGGAGAGTACATCCTCCATAGTCTTGCATTGATACTTCATGAGTTTCTTATACAAGTCCCCGTCGGGAAGTAGGCCTCTTTTGAAGGCTGAGATTGCTGTAGAGGTATTGCATTCAGGGATGGATACCTTCTCGTGATTGAAGCGAGCTATGTAAGCGCGCAGTGGTTCAGATCGATGCTGGAGGATCTCGTAAAGATCATTAGAGGTTTTCTCCAGGCTTCTACTGCTTGCGAACTGCTCTACGAACTTGTCGGTGAGGACCGCAAAGGACCGTATAGACCCGTTAGGTAAGTTGATGTACCATTGTAGATCTGGGCCAATCAAGGTCGAACCGAAGCCTTTGCACATGGTTGCTTCTTTCGCCTCTTTCGGGATTGCCACAGTGAGCATCCGCTGCTTATACTGAGCGACGTGGTCATCTGGGTCGTCGGTGCCGTCGTACATCCTCATGTTGGGGAAGGTGAACTTCCATGGCATCTCAATCAATGCCATCTCGTCCGTGAAGGGAGTATCAGCATATGAGTCGGGATCGCTTCTTCGGATGGGAGGAGCTACACCTGAGATTTTTTCGACCATCGATTGAATGGCATCGAATTTCTTGGCGAATACTCGTTCGAGGTAAGCAGTCATGGCTGGTTCTGATGACTTCGCCGCCTCCGTCGTCTCCTCATTATATAACACTAAAATGGAAATTATGTATTTAAAACATTTGTAATAATATCAAATACATTTATAAATTAAAAATATATGCACAGACATGCGAATCAAAATCTAGTAATATCTGAAGCCTCCTTCAGATTTTGATAACTCTTATTTTTTTGTTTCATTTTAATTGTCGTTTTAGATTTGTGTACAAAAATTAAAAATATTTATTGTTGTATATTTTCTAAATAAAAACACCATTATCTATATAGCTAAACATGTTTCAACCAATAAAAAAATAAAATATTATATAAACTTAATAAATTTTTCACTAAAATTATAAAACAACACCTATATACTTTTAGCCTCAACACTAAAATAATCATTTAATATCTTAAGCCATATTGGATGATGCCTTGATTAGAAATCACACACTCTAATGAACGTAGAGAGTTTTTTTGATTCATGACGAAAGTGAAAAAAAAAACACATGTTCAAAGTGTTGTGCGGTTTGCGGATCTCAATTGTTATGTATTTTTATTAAAATAACCTGATGTTATGTATTTTTATTAAAATAACCTGAAATCTCAAGTGGGTAGGGTCCGGTCTCACTTTAATAATATAGCCGTTACTCTATTTTCACAAAGTTTTCATTCACAACCACACCTCTAAACATTTCTCACAATTTTCTGGTCTAAAGCAGGAATATAACTTTTTTTCTCTTTTCCTTTTTGCTTTTACACAATCTTATAAGAAATTTGAGCCTGAGAGAGCGAGAGACGGTGTAGCATGCACTACACGCGCATCTCACCAATTATATTGCTTCTCCACCACCCACCATCACCGCCACCGCTGAATCCAGTGGTAGAGGAACCATGTTAGCCACCCTATTCATGGCCCTCCTTCTCCCTTGCGTTGGCATGTGCATTGTCTTCCTCATATATCTCTTCTTCTTGTGGTGCTCCACACGACGCCGTATTGAGCGTCTAAGATTTGCTGAACCGGTTAAGCTGGTCACCAGTAATGGTCTCTCTGTCTCGGAGCTCGAGAAACTCCCAAAACTCACCGGAAAAGAGCTTGCCTTAGCGGTGAGGTCGACAGAGTGCCCCGTTTGCCTTGAAAATATCGAGAGTTGCCAATCGGCCCGTCTGGTTCCCGGTTGCAACCATGGGTTTCACCAATTATGTGCTGACACGTGGTTATCTAACCACGCGGTGTGTCCTGTTTGTCGTGGCGATCTTGCTCCGAAGGTTCCTCAACTTAGAAACAATCATAGTCCATGTTGAAAACATGATCCCAAATACTCTTCTTCTTTATTCATTTTCTTCTACTTGTCTTGTTTTCTCTCTGTTAACATTTTAGTTTTTTCATCTTTTGCCGTAGTAGGTGTATATGGTTTGTACAGTAAATTGTAATAGAGTCAATTACAAAATTTCCTGTTTTGTCATTGCGCTACTTACCTATCAATATATATACAATAATTTATACTAGTTATAAGGGTGGAGTTAAAAAAATGTTGATACAAAAAATATATTTCATTACTCAAATATGAAGTAATTTGAATAAATAGAAAATAATAAAAAAATCAATAAAATATAAATTCTTACGGAAACAAGTACTCTTGGCCAAAAATAAGAAAAATTGTTTGAAATATCATACATTTTCTACCATTTTTCAAAAATATATTTACTCAAAAATATCCTAACATTTGGATTTAGGGATTATTGCTTATTGTTTAAAATGTAAGATTTTAAGGGATAGAGTTAGGTTTGTAAATGGTTATTAAACATGTATAGATGATTTAAGAGAGAATTAGTTTAATGTATTTTCATCACAAATTTAGAGTATTTATGAAAATGGTTTATCATTTAAAAACAATATTGAAAAGTATTTATCAAGTTTGAGTTTGCATCATGCATATGTAAATGATGGTGATGATGATGACGGGAGTATGGATGATATTAGATCTTGCTAAGAACGATGCAATATTGTAAGAAAATTGGCTCAAGGTTGAGGAGAATTCAACGTTGACTATGAGAAAAAAACAAGTCAAAGGCTTTTATTGTTGAAGCACTTAAATATGCTTAAGGAAAAAAAGAAATTCGTCTCGGAAGAATTTAGAATGTAAATTTAAGTTTGTTGTATAAGGAGGACATGACTTAAAAGAAAAAGGGATTCTTGAGAATAAGAAAACCAAGAAAATTTTGTTTTGTTTATATGACCAAGCGTTTGGTGTCATTCTAAGGTTACTGACGTATATGTTGACTAATATCTAAAAATTTGAATGATTTAAACAAGGTTTGTCAAATATGACTTAAAACTTTATTTTAAATACAAAATTATATCCAAACTTAAATTAAATGAAACTAACCTAAAAACTTTGTAAAATTACAGCCAACTTCAACATTCAACATGTCAAATATTTGGAACAGATTGCAAGGACCTGATTGCGATGATAAAGGATCCCCAAGCATGACCAAACTTTTCAATGGAGCTGGAGGTCATTCAAATTATCCTGATGTGCTATTCGGATTTCAAGATTAGCTATGTGCCAAGAACGCAAAATGGAATTGCAGATTCTCTAGATAGGAATGCTTGGTGTTTTCATAGATCTCTATGTTTCATTAGTTGTTCTATTCCGGTCTGGGTACCCAGACCACCTCATGTCTAACTAATAGAATAGTCGTTTGTTGCTAAAAAAAATAATAATAATTACAGCCAGCTTTTTGTAAAGAAAAAACATAACTCATTTTTATGAATATTGCTCCAGAAAGTCGTATGAGTCTTCTGAGATACTGTAAGTCGTCTAGACGACTTCCAGGGAAGTCTTCAGGTGTATTTGATCTTAAAAATAATTTAAAAAAAATTTTAAAAAATATTTTGATAAGTGAAAAATTAAAATAATGTAATTATAAACAATTTTAAGTAATATAAATTAAGATATAATAAAATTGAATAGTTTTCAACATAGATGAGCAAAAGTAGTTAATCAAGATATTCTTTGGCTTAGAGTTTGACAACATATGTTGTAGTATTGTATGTATTCTTAGGGTTAGATTTTGGAAAGCTTAAATTTTCTTTTGAAAAATTAAAAATTTACCTATATGTGTTTATTTATGTGTATTGTAATCACTTTTTAAGTTTAATTTGATTATATGAAGTGTTAGTTAGTTAATTTAGTTTAGGGGTTATGTTTAGGGTCTGGACGACTAGCAGGTAAGTCGTCTGGCGATTAGAAGACTTCTCTGAAAGTCTTCTAACTCCCGCTAAAAATATTTTAGTTTCCCGCTAAAAATATTGAAGTCTTCTGGGCGACTTACAAGTAAGTCGTCTAGTAAGTCTTTGAAAGTCTTCTGAATCGAAAATATTTAACTTTATTGGAATTTTAGTCTCCAGATATAAAGAAAAATTTACACATTTTCTATTCTCCTCTCAAATGGCTGCAACAAAAATGGTATGTTCCTCATTCTAAAACTCTCCAACCTCTCTCTAACCTCTTTGAACTTATAAACACCAAACTTTATATCAATTTATTGTTTTTGTCTCATGTCTTTCTCACTAGTTTATCTTGTTTTGCATGTTTTTCATCACATGGTTCTCATCTTTCACTCATTTAAAGATAGATCTATTGATTTTAGATATGTATTTTTGTGTGTTTTATAAAGGTAGATCTATCAAATCTTACACTCATTTTCTCTGATTTTAAGTCATTTGAACGTTTTTGGATATGCAGATTTTTCAGATCTGGATTTGGATATGCAGGTTTTTCAGATCTGGAAGACTTCTGGGACGACTTACCTGTTAGTCGTCTAAAATATAATGCGTTAGAAGACTTCCAGGACGACTTACCTGGAAGTGTTCTGATAGAGTCTTCTCACATGTCTCCATTTCATAACAGATCTGAGCGTTTTGGTAAGTTTTTATATCTGATTTTTCTTCATTTGGTAACTTCATGTTGCATAAAGTTCTTACATTTTTCCCAAACTAAAAATCTCCAAACCCATTCTAATCTTTTTGACTTGAAAACACCGAACTTTATATGAATTTTTCATTTTTGTCTCATGTCTTTCTCACTAATCTATCTTTATGTTGCAGATTTTTAACTAGATGGTTCTCATCTTCCACTTGGATGTGTACTTTGTATGTTCTATAAAAGTGTATCTATATAATCTTCCACTCATTTTCTCTGTTTTTAAGTCATTTGAACATTTTTTTTATATGCATGTTTTTCAGATCTGTAGCAGATTTTGAAATATTTATGAGAAGTCTTCTAAAATATAATATGCCAGAAGACTTCCAGGAAGACTTCCTGGAAGTCTTCTAACGGAGTCTTCTTCCATATCAAGTGGAGTCCAAGTTTGTCTTTGTAGAGGAATGATGTATAATAGTTTTGTTTCTAGTCTGTTTTATGATTTGCATGTGTACTCCTTTAATTGTGATTTTTTTTTGTAAATTTGAAGAGATATTAATAAAAAATTTGGTAACTATGTTCATATTCCACAATATTCCACTCATATCAAAAAACATTATTGATGCAAATAACAATAATGATACTTAAGTCATTGATACAACATATTAAGAATCATTTTAACCATTATACTCACTCATAGCAAAAAAACATCATTGATGCATATAACAATAATGATACTTAAGTTATTGATAAAACATTTCCAGAAACAAGTATTTTACCCACTCATAGCAATTATCATCATTTGTGCATACTTAAGAGATGGAAACAAACTATAGTAACTAGTCAAAACATATCACAAGTTTTACAAGTTTGTGTTGAAAAACTTAGTCAAATTTAATAAAACTAAGGCAAAAAACATATTTTGAAAATATGAGTTTTACATATCTTGAAGTTACTTAATACTCTTAATAATACAAGTTATTCAAAAACTAGCGTAGCTCGGATCAGGTAGAAACTTTAATAAACATGAATGTTGGTAATCTTATAAATATCACGAATTAAGTTATAAATTTCATTCGGTAGCTAAAATATTGATTAATAAACATGAATCAACAATAAAATGTTAAAAGTTCTTTATCGTTTTAGAGAAAATAAAAATTTATTAAACATTGACGCATATGACTTCCACAGAGGTCGTCTGGCTGACTTCAAGGAAGTCGTCCATTTAGGTTAGTTTTGCAATTGATTTTTAACCTAGACGACTTACATGGAAGTCGTCCATCTTTGTTTGTTAAAAAAAAAACTCGAGACTACTTACATGTAAGTCATCTAGGGAAAACGGGTTAGTTTTGCATTTGACCGGATTGTGTCAGAAATTTGACTTTTCTTTGATGACTTACACGTAAGTCGTCCAATAGAAAATTAAAAAATCGATATTTTGTTATACCTAGACGACTTTCATGTAAATCGTCTCAGGTTAGTTTTGCAAATGAAAAATAAAACAAAAAAAATTATTTTTTCTAGAAGACTTACACGGAAGGCGTTCGTCCGACGACTTACATGGAAGTCGTCCAAGATAAGTAAAGTTTGATCAGAATCTCGAAATAAAATCATGGATGACTTCAATGTAAGTCGTCTAGAAATATATATTTTTTTAATTTATTTTTCAATTGCAAAACTAACCTGAGACGAATTCCATGTAAGTCGTCTAGGTATAACAAAATATTGATTTTTTTTAATTTTGTACTCGACGACTTACGTGTAAGTCGTCCAGGAAAAGTCAAATTTCTGACACAATTCGGTCAAATGCAAAACTAGCCCGTTTACCCTAAACGACTTACATGGAAGTCGTCTCAAATTTTTTTTTAACAAGCAAAATGGATAAATTCCATGTAAGTCGTCTATAAAAACACATTTAGAAGTAAATTGCAAAACTAACATCTGCATTGACCAGACGGATTACCTGTAAGTCGTCTGGACGAACAGATCTGGAAAAAAAAACTGATTTCATAGTTTCAACCAGTGAGATAACTTGTTTAGCACACATAAGTCTTCTCCAAGCACCCAGAATCTCAAACAAAAGTGACCCACCAAGAATCGTAAACTTCAATGGCTCTATGAACCATAAAAGTTTTAGAATCAAAATCTTAGGTTTTTTTGGATGAATATGGAGAGAAAGTGAAAGAGATTTTGTTTTTAGTTCATAAGAATTGAGAAAGAAATAGTGTAAATCGATTTTTAGGTGCATTAAGAGCTTCAAATTGGTTGTTCATGGTGGTTAGTGTATTGATGGAAATGACAATATTGTGAATACTTGAAAAAGATGAGGGTGATAGAGTAAAATATGCATTTTCGAAAAGAAAAAAAAGTGATGGCATTTTCGTGAATAATCTGAACTTTAGGAGTGAAAGAGTAAAGTCAAAGTTCCAACAAAAAACAATGGTTAGTTTTGTGTTTGACTTTAAGTTTTGAGTCATATTTGCAAAAATAGGCTACCCTAAAAAATTATGTACTAAAAATGATGGTATTTTTAGAAGGATGTATTTGATTTACTCATTAGAAATTAGTTATATTTGTTTTTTTTGTTTTATAAATTCGAAAAACTTATGTGTTTATTTATTTTTCTGCACTTTATTCTGATATCATCTGTATTCTGTTTCGGAGTTTATTTTATTTTTGTAACTGTGTTTTTGATTTTATTGGCGTGAAGGAAGTGAAACATATCTCAATTCTCAATTGGTAAGCAAGAAGAAGCCACCTTTCGTGGCTCAGCAATTCAGCTGTCAAAGATGTTGTTTTCTTTTGTTTTTGTGTTGTCTTTGTCAACTTGTTTTGTTTTGTTTTTTTTTTTACTCAGCTTCAACTTTTCATTAGCCAACACGGGAATACATGATTTTCACCACACTAGTGATTCAACCATACTTACATACTGAGTAATCTAGTATCACCTAGAATCACATACTTGGATCCTACGCCACCTGACATGAAACTCAGATGTAATTTCCTCCCAATGAGAACATACTTTCCTCACGACTCAAGGAAAGCAGCCTCTTAACCCCTAACTTAGACCAAACGAGACGACGACACTTGAGAGCCCGAGATATACAGACCGTAAGACCAGTACATTGAGTAGCTCATTACATTGGGCTCCATATGATTGGATTGGCAGCCCCGGCCCAATGCCTCTTCACCTTGCGGCGCTTAATTGGTGTACTAACCGAACCACCGAGATCAAGTATCCGCTCCTTAGCCATAAAAGGCGGGATGAACCCGTACTGGAAAGTCGGACCTTGGCAACGGCACCGCAACTGGAACAGCAGTCTCCGTTTTCAAAGGCGTGAAACTCCACCGCCGAATTGTCGCTGGCGCTGGGATGTGGAGAGCCACCACGTACCCACTGCAGGCTTCACCCCTCCGTTAGACCCCTCTGTGAGGCTAAACCTACGACGCGCTGGCCTCGAGAACCGAGGACCAAACCTTTTTTCACCGACCGATGCACCACTCCTCTGTTAGTTACACCATCACTCCAGACGGTAGATCTAGGGTAGAGGAGGTCTCCCACTGAGCCACGCTCCCTTGCCGTGAGGAGAGCTCCGCAGATCTAAAGAGGAAAATTGATCTGGTTGCTCCCCTCGGACCTAAAAGCCGACCTCCTTCGTTGTAGCTTCGCTAAGCCTCACTGCTCCTCCAAAATCGCCGCAAGAAGACACCTTTGACCCTTAGGCCTCCGGTGAAGCTCGACAAACCAGAACGTCTAGTATTTCGACTTAGGGCAGAAACCGAGCGAAAAAAGACAAAGAAAAAAGAAAAGAAGGGAGAAGATGAGCCCTCCGGCACCGGGCGAGAGCCGGACCGGAGACGGGAGATTCACGGATCTGGTTTTTTAGAGATGGAAGGGAGAGAACTTAGAGAGAGAAAGGTCCGAGAAGTTTACTTGTTTTCTTTTGTCAAAGATGTTATATCATCTATGAAATAAAGAAATCAATGACAATTACATTTACACCCACACAAATTCAAAATATTACAAAGTAATCGAAAGAATGGTTGATTGGGTTGCACAAAAAGAAAATAATGGTTGATTGGAGGGGTGGCGGGCGGGAGGGCACTCTCCCCAGCTAATAAGTGAACGTGAAAGTGGGATACATCTGTCTCTTAGATTAAACTTTATTTCAGTGTTTAACCAATAAAAACTTTATATCAGTGCCACCAACAGGTTTTTAATTGGTTACATCTTAGTACATAACTTTATGTAGTGCTCTGCAAATTATCTGAAATATCTGTTTGGACCCGTTCTCGATTTGTTCTAATCTTTAAAAACAATATAATATAAGAATAAAATTGGAAACCTAAACAAATATACTAAGAACTAGCAGTGACATATAGGCCGGGACGGATCGGGTATCCGGGCAATTTTTAGATATCCAGATCCGGATCTTTATCCGGCGGATCCATAATTTTACTATCCTTATCCGGATCCGGGGTTCGCTGATATTCGGGTGTCGGATATCTTTCTAAAAATTATAATATCTGGCGGATATCCGGATCCGGATTTGGATCCTTAAAATAAATAAAAAATAATATTAATATATATAAAATATTAACAATAATTTAAAAATAAAAATATATAATGTTTTTAGTTATTTATATGTATAATAGTATAAAATTTACATAAAATTTATATATACTATTAGAAAAATGAAAATATATTAAATAAAATTAGTTTTTATATATAGATATTACTATTTTTGAAATAGTTATTAATAAAATTTACGGATCCGGATATCCGGACTAAAAAATCAAGATATCCGGATCCGGATTCGGCTTTGACGGATCCAACTTTTTACTATTCGGATCCGGATTCGGCCTCTCCGGATATCTGGATTTTCGGATCGGATCCGGATCGGATCACGGATCGAATCCGGATCTCGGATAAAAGTTCCAGGCCTAGTGACATATAGATATAATCAAAGGGTTTTGTTATGATTTTTTTTTTTTTGGCTAAAAGGGGTTTGTTATGATTTGATTGGAGTATATATACAATTCTAGATCTTTGAATTAACTGGACTGGGAATAAGAAAGCCAAAAACAACAGCACACGAGATTTATAGAAATTAGGGTCCGTTGCAGAATCGTGCCAGATTTTTTTTGTTTTTTTTTTTCAAATCCGTATGTTGAAATTTATTTCTACGTTGGTCAAAAATTCAAAGACTAATCGAATGTAGTTTGGATTGGCAAGCTTGAAACTGGATTTTCTCAATGGTAAAAAACTCAAATATCTAATGAATATAATATTATAGTTATAACCTTTTTACTAGATTATTCAATTTTAAAGTAACAAAAAGCTTAACAATTATTTAATGACAATTATATAAGGGAAAATCTCCTAAAGATTTTTATTTTTATTTTTATTTTTATTTTTCTCTAAATAGTACTAAAAGTCAAAGGGGAAATTGCCAAAAAAATAATTCAAAATTTGATTTTGAATACAAAAGTGTACTTCAAATTCAATCACATGCAAAAATAGTGTTTTTTGCAAGATTGACTCAAAACTCAAAGTCAAACCTAAAACTAACTCATGCTTTTTTTGGATTTTTCTTTTGTCCTATTCACCCCACAAGTTCATATAATTCACGAAAATGTCATCAAATTTTATTTTTTTTTTGAAAATGACATTTTTACTCTTTCACCCTCGTCATCTTCAAGTAATTACAAGATTGTCATTGTCATCAATACCCCAACCACCATGAACAACCAATTTGAAACTCTTAATGCACCTAAAATCGATTTACACTCTCTCTTTCTCACTTGTTATGAACTAAAAACAACATCTCTTTCATTTTGCCTTCATATTCATCCAAAAAACTCAAGCTTTTGATTCAAATTTTTTTATGGTTGATAGAGTCATTCAAGCATACTATTCTTGGTGGGTTACTTTCGTTTGAGATTCTGAGTGGTTGGAGAAGACTATGTGTACTAAGGAAGTCATCTCACTAGTTTAAGGTATGAAATTAGAATTTTTTCCAGATCTGTTCGTGTAGAAGACTTACCCGTAAGTAGTCTGGCTGTAAAGACTTACGGGTAAGTCTTCTGGTCAAACAGACGACTTACTTGTAAGTCGTCATCTTTGTTTGTTAAAAAAAAAATCTAGAGAATACCCTAGACGACTTACTTGTAAGTCGTCTAGGATAAACAGGTTAGTTTTGCATTTGACCGAATTGTGTCAGATATTTGATTTTTCCTGGACGACTTACCAGTAAGTCGTCTCCGGGAAAACAAAAATTTCAATATTTTATTAAAGCTGGACGACTTATCTGTAAGTCTTCTCAGGTTACTTTTACAATTGGAAAATAAAACTTAAATATTTAACTTTTCCCAGACGACTTACTCGGAAGTCGTCAAGTAAGACGACTTACTTGAAAGTCGTCCAGGATAAGCAAAGTCGTCCAGATTTATTTCCTAGATTATGGTCAAACCTTGCTTATCTCGGACGACTTTCTCATACGTCGTCTACCTGGACGACTTTCAAGTAAATCGTCTGGGTAAAGTTAAATATTTAAGTTTCTTTTTCGAATTGCAAACTAACCTGAGAAGACTTTCAAATAAGTCGTCTAGCTTTAATAAAATATAAAAAATTTGTTTTCCCGGAGACGACTTACTGGTAAGTCGTCCAGGAAAAGTCAAATATCTGACACAATTCGGTCAAATGCAAAACAAACCCGTTTATCCTAGACGACTTAAGTCGTCCAGGTTTTTTTTAACAAACAAAGCTGGACGTCTATTTAAAATTCAATTTCGAAAATGACCTGTTTGGACGACTTACTGGTAAGTCTTCCAGACGACTTACTGGTATGTCGTCTGCGTCAATGTTTAGTAAACTTTCATTTTCTCTATGTTTCCTAATGTGTTTTATTTTGAATTTTTGTAGATGATGCGTCAGTTACATGCAGTGTATGGAGAATGGTTGTTGAAAGATTGCCGTTGGGATTTTGTGGTTGATAATGTCAAAGGAGCGAGAATCATTTTTTTGGGGGAAGGTTCGACACATGCTAAACTTCTTGCAATGGCTCAAGAAGATTATAACATGGACATGAGCACAGAATCTGTGGAGATAACCTAATCATTACCTGTAGAAATGATGCAGGCTCCAGACACCCCTCCTATTCATGTTACAAGTGATAGACAAGTTCGAAACTTGCTTGAGATAGCCAAAACGCATGGAGTACGGCTTTGTGTATCAAGCCGTAGCAAGGTGGAAACGGTTTCAGAGTTCAGGGAAGAAGATGATGAAGCTGATGAATATTTTGAAGATGATGATGATGATTTGGAGGATGATGGGGAGGAGGATGATGTGGAGGAGGACGATGGGGAGGAGGACGATGGGGAGGAGGATGCTGGTATCTCTATTGTTGCTGAAGCGGACAAGAATGGTGAGGATTACAGTGTTTATGGAAAGGTTGAAGATGAGGATGAGGAAGATGATGATATGTGTTTTGAAGATATCAAAAAGATTGAAGGAGGAAGATCGAATGGTAATAGTATCTATGTCAACCAGAATTTGTTAGCAAGGATGCACTGCTTTCAGAGTTGCGGTTGACAGCAATGAGATTTAGGTTCTCCTTCAAAATATACAAGTCAACGAAAACTCTCCTTGTGACAACATGTCCTGTTAGTGGTTGTCAATGGAAGGTCAGAGCGAGTGTGAAACATGGGACAAACACGTTTTGGGTAACAAAGTATGTGGAAAAACATATATGCTCAGTGGGAGACCGGCTCGCTCAACGGAGACACTGTACTCCGAAGTATGTTGGTAGGCTTTTCATTGATCGTGTTGGAATCATTGATGGGTTGAATCCGCAGCATATCACTGATGCAATGAAGAACATGTTTGGCATGACCCTTGATTACACCACTTCATACATAGCACTTTTATATGCACAAACATTGGTGAGAGGATCAGCAGAAGATGGGTATTCGCGTCTGCATCATATCTCGAGCAAGTCTCGTTAGCAAATCCCGATTCTATCACGGCTATAGAACTTGATTCTATCAATAGATTTAAGTATCTATTTCTCTCTTTTGGAGCTTCTATCAAAGGTTTTAAGTATCAGAGAAGGGTCATTGTGGTGGATGGGACTCACCTAAGTGGGAAGTATGGAGGTGTTATGTTAGTTGCAGCTGCACAAGATGGGAATTTTCAGATATTTCCATTAGCTTTTGGGATCGTAGATGCTGAAGATGAACCTTCTTGGGAATGGTTTTTCACAAAATTGGCTAGTTGTGTATCTGATGAGCAGCCTCTGGTGATAGTCTCCGACCGGCACGCGGCCATTAAAAGTGCGTGTGATAAGGTGTTTCCTTGGACAACCCGAGGAATATGTTATTATCACCTTCAAGACAACATTGTCAAAAAGTATAAAGGGAAACATCTCTTGTACTTGGTGAAAGGTGATGCTTATGCTCATACGGTTTCAGATTTTGACCGGTACATGGCTGAGATACGGAGTGCAAACCCGGACCTTGCAACATATTTAGAGAATGCCGACGCCAGCCTATGCTAAAGGGTTTATTGTCAGGGGGACAAGTACAACATAAAGACAAGCAACATCGCTGAATCTATTAATTCCGCTCTGAAGCGAGCTAGAGGATTTCCGGTTCAGTTCCTGTTGGAGTTCATAAGGGAGAAGCTAGGGAAGTGGTTTTGAAAAAGGAGAGAAGATGCTTTGAGTCTCCCAACTCAACATAGTCGAGGTGTTGAATACTTGTTTGCTGTTCGATCGGAGATAGCGGATACGATGACGGTACAACCAATTGATGGATCGCGATTCTTTGTGAAAGGTGGCAAAATGGACTGTGTGGTTGATTTGGAACATGGAAAGTGTGATTGTGGTGTCTATGCAGTGGAGAAAATACCTTGCTCTCATGCTATAGCTGCTGGAACATCTGCTGGTTTGCATATCTCCACACTTGTATGTCCAGTGTACTCAAAGGATTTTCTGTTTGCAGGATACTTAGAGAATATATATCCTTGTGTTGGACAACAAGTTGAGGAACGCACATGCTTTCCTCCGGATGAAAAGCGTGGTCCGGGAAGACAGAAGAAATCAAGATGGCAATCTTGGTTGGAGCTATCCAGGATGAGAGGACGCAAATCCCGGAAGCAACACAAGGTTTATAGATGCTCAAAATGCAAGGAAACTGGCCATACGAAACCACAATGTAAGAAATGGCGTGGACGACCTTCAAGTAAGTCGTCCAGTGTTTAGTCTTCCAGAAGACCTTCAATTAAGTCGTCCAGAAGGTCGTCCAGTTAGTCGTCCAGGGTTTTTTCTTCCAGAAAACCTTCAAGTAAGTCGTCCAGTGTTTAGTCTTCCAGAAGACCTTCAATTAAGTCGTCCAGAAGGTCGTCCAGTTAGTCGTCCAGGGTTTTTTCTTCCAGAAGACCTTCAAGTTAGTCGTCCAGTGTTTAGTCGTCCAGAAGACCTTCAATTAAATCGTGAAGGTCGTCCAGGGTTTAGTCTATGTATTAAATTTGTGTTATGAACTTATCTGTGTCCACTTCTTTGTCAAATTGCACTACCAAACAAATTTGAGATGGTCTTGCCCTTTATATTATCCGAAATATAGTTACAAAAGATCACTGCTCAGAAGACTTTCCCGACGACTTAACTGTAAGTCTTCTGCGCAGAATATAGTTACAAAATAGGGATCAAGTTCAAATACAAAATAGGGATCAAGTTCAAATACACACATCAGCCTAATCTATCGTACAAAATAATCTAATGAAGCCTATTTATCACCCCTCATACGCACCCAGGTTGGCATCATTGTCCTTGTTTTCGAACTCATGCGCGTCAGGAAGCTCTTGAAATATATCCACCGCCATCTTATCCCTCATAGTCTTCCCGTTGGCCTTAGCAAAATCTTTTTTACTAAACTATATCCCAAGAGCATGACATTTAATGTATTTTAGAATGTACACGCCACAATCACCAGCTCGGGCCGGAGGTATATTGGTCGGTCTCTCATATGTGAATGGCTCCAGACTGTATTGGGCACGTTGTTCATCTGAGGAAGTGCACTCAACAAGCAGATAAGGGACCATGTAGAGAAAAGGCTCCATTACCACATCGAGGTCTTCTGGGGAGATACTGGAACAAATGTTGTCCCAGACGACTATGTGCCTCTTAGGGATCGATATCCACATAGTAATCCAATGAGTGTCGTTGTAGTTCACTGGCGCATAGACATCATCAATATCCATCCCCCAAACCTTGTTCGATTGGCAAAATGATGGTGTAGTGCCTGCATAATAATTCCACGCCCCACCAGGGAGTCTTCTTCCTAAACCGTTCTGATCGGGCTCCGAGTCCTTAAAATCCTTGTAGTTGAATCTCCATTGCTGAGCAAAGAGATGATCAAGGAAGCACATTCTCTCGCTCCTGAAATGTTGTGGGTTAGCGTCGTACCTCTTCCTCAGAACATTAATCCAAGCATCAATATGCTCCATATAAAATAGGGTACAAGTCAGAAGATATCAGACGACTTAATGGTAAGTCGTCTACGTAGAAGACTTACCAGACGACTTATTGGTAAGTCGTCTCAGAGGATAAATGTGAAGTTTCCAAAGATAAACACAAAGATCGAAGGAAAATGAAATATTTCCGCGAAACGATATACTCGACCAGGGGCACAAAGGGAAAGAGCAAACCGCCTCTAGAAAGAGTATATAAGGATGTCGAGGTTGAAGAGGCAAGGGGACAATTCTTTTTACTCTTAGAACTCTCTGCACTTAGAAACTTTTAGGCATTATTCTCGACATGCTCTGTTTCTATGACTGGCATCCGATTACTAGACGAACTCGCCCAGGCAGTTCGATCTCGTGTTCTACTCTTTCAATCGAACTACGTTCGGCTTGATCCTCGAAAGGGGTACGTAGGCAGCCTTTCATAAGGTTCAGTCTGAAATCAAATCAAAACCTTTTTCATATCTTTTTCGTTTGTTGTTATCGAGCTGCGGCTCAACTAGGTTTAAGGTTATTAGTCGTTAGAACTAGGGAACTCGTTGACAGCTCTTGCGGCCGAAGCTTTTGTAATCTTTTGTATTCGCAACGCTCTGATGCGGATTCGAAACAAGATCAACTCTTTTTAAACTCGCTTTATTATCTTTATATATTTTCCGCATTTATATGGTTACTTGTTGTTGGCTCTCGCAGAGAATCCGGGACCTCTGGGAAAGTTAGGGTTTCTTGACTTTCCTAATTTAAACGAAAATCGACAGTGTGAATTACAGTTCTCACAATTTTTATGCCATGGTATATGATTGTTTTAGAGTCTATTATATGGGTTTGGAGTATGTTTTAGAGTGTTTGCAGGTTCAGGTACGTTTTGGAGAATTTTGGTGATTCTTGGGCCTTTTGAGGTGCAGAACTGCACAGGTGCGTCAGACGTTTAGCTATGGTTATAGATCTTCCTACAATGAGATTGATCCGATCTTTTTACACAAGATATAGATTTGAGTTATATTTACAATGCCACCGGTTTGAGGTCAATCAGCATCCTATAGCAGAAGTTATGCTCGTTTTACTAAAGCGTGGTGTGTCTACCTCACGAGATGAAGCTGTCGGAGAGATGAAGGAATGCCGATCGATGACAGACCCTTTGTGTCGATCGACGGTGATTCCAAAAGACAGGACGATCCTATTTCATGATCGAATTAAGCCCATAAGGCACCACAAATCACCAGAATACCCTTGGACGGCCTAAAACCATATTTATATGTTTTCTAAGCCGATGTTGACGGCTACGCTTTATTCTATTCATTGTTCTTAGTTTTATGGTTGGAGAGAAGAGAGGACCTCCTTCAAAGTCCTTTTGGAACTCCATTTGTTTTGGTTTGTTAATATTTATATATATTCATTTATGATTTTTGTGACAAACATCATGTCTGAATAGATCCACCTGCTAGGTTTAGGTTTTCTAAGGTTTTGATGTTCTTCTGATTATAAATCTGCTAGGGTGATTTATTGTATCCTTCACATAATTGTTCTTATTTGTTGTTTCTAGAGTAATTAACTAGAAACCTGATCATAGGATAGTTAGGCGCACACGACAGCATGGTATATTACCTGATTTAAATACTGATGAGCTAGGTTATTAGATGCATGCGAAAGCTGGTTTAGTTAACTTAGTGAACAAATCGAATTAGTTCTTAACGCTTGTCTCGAAGAAGTATCGATTGATACTTAACCATTGGTATCGATCGACACTTGTTCATAAGTTCACATGCAAGAGATGGAATCACATGATTCTAGGCATCTGATTAGTAAGTGCATGTGAGAGCTGGTTTACTTGCTTATATGAATTTGAGTTCTAGGATCAACTCTTAACATCTATAGATTGAGTTTTGGTAACCTGAATGAAATCCTAAGTCTAGCAACCCTCCTTCTATCAAACAACTCATCAATCAATCAATCGAACAACTACCTTGTTCAACTGCATAGCTATATTTACTGCTTTCATATATTTACCTAGCTTAATCAAGACTGTTTGAGTTTATTGTGTGTCCACGATCCTTGTGGATTCGATATCTAAGTACTACAACTAAACCTCTTTTTCGAGAGAGTAAAGTCACTCTTTAGAGTAATTTGAGTGATGTCATTTGTATTTTCGAATCCATGCTCATAAAATGGCTGAATATGTTGATTCTTTAAACCTCCGCACTCGTTAACCCTCTTCTTCAATTTAAACTTTAATTACAAGGTTTTAACCACCTTCTTTCTTCCTGCCTACGTCTCTTGTGCTTTTACTTAGAAGACAGATGATCAACTCCCATCAACAACACATCACTACCAATATCAATACGTGACAGAGCTCTATTCATTGAGTCAATGGCACAACTCCAAGACTCTTCTAGGAGATACTCACAGCTTGATTTTGTCATCTGCATCATTAATTCTACGTCTGAAACAAACACAAAATTTGTTAAGTTTGATGATTTTGCTTCACATGATTCCTCTTCTTGAATATAATCAGCCCTGTGAACCATTTCTTCATCTTGAAGCGTTATTGTCACCACTGATTGAGTATCACAACTCAATTCAGATACACATACCGATTCAGACTCTTGAAACTTCCCTAAAACTGAGTCTTTCTTGGAAATAATTTGTTGGAGAGCTATTGTTGTCTAATTGAAACCGAGCAACCAAACTTCTTTTAAAGTCACTCCAGTCTAAGAATGCATCTGTGCTTATCTCCTATGTATACCAAATGATAGCATTGCCATGCATACTCCGTAGAATCATATTTAATTTCTCATCTTCAGTACGTTTGTTAGCACAACAAAATCGTTCCATTCTTGAAATCCATAGATGTGGATGATTTCCACTTAATTCAGGCATCTGTAATTGCGTGACCAAACAATCATTTTCTCCCATCACCAACGTTGATTCACGAATCCCTAACATAATGTTACTACGGCAAGGTTCCATAGATGAAGAAAGAGATACCTGTTTTTTCACCTCAATCGGTTCTGATACAAGATCTGAATACGAATCTGTCATTGAACTTGGTGTTAACTCGATATTCATCTCAAAGTCAGGTAACTCCATTGATACAGTCGAGTTTGAGGTTTCTCATGAAATCGTTGTTCGCAATAGTACCTCGTCTCCATTTGCTTTCTTAATCGATTCAATTCTCGCAAATGTCTGAGCGATCTTCCAATTCATGAAGAAATATCGTCATTCGATTTTGCCAATGTCGCCCAACCACCTTGAATCACCTCCACTAGTTTCTTCAATTCGCTGATGCTATTGTAAATCACATCCAAATCGCTATCCCATCTCGCCCGCCGATCGTCGCCGCGTACTACGGTCAAGTCATCGCACTAATTGGTTAAGCAATCAACTAGGTATGATCAATTAACAAGGAAGAAAAATATCAAATCAACCATTATGATGGAAATGATCCTTCAGAATCAAGAACATGCTCTTGAAACTGCCTCTTGAAGAGATGATCTCAACAAGCCTAATGATCAGATTCTAAACAATCGATGGGCAACAGGAAAGGTATATCATCCTATTTACACTCCACCAATATTCTTCTCTCTAAATGCCATCTTTCTTTTTGGTTGGCCAGCTCAGCAATAGCAAAGTCTTCACTTGCCATCTCATCATCATGGAAGTGCATACGTATCAGACGAACAAGTGAATATCGTTAATGTTGTCAACAAAAATGGCAACAATAATCCAGCAGCAGCAAATGCTACAGTTAACGGAGACAAAACGCTGCAGCACTGGCTGAACTCAGAAACATGGTCTCCACTTTTCTCTAGAATACTAACGACCAAGAAAAACTATCACAGGTGACAGTCCAAATTCCGCAATAACAAGTATATCAAACCGGCTAGGTTCCTTGATGATCCGACCCATGATTGTAAAAGAAAACACATTATAGGTGGAACAAGAAAAACTTGCTGAAGAGTAACAAAAACTCATTGGAGTGTGCTCATAAAAGCTTGAAAATCCACACAGTAAATATGACGATCTATGCGACTCCCTTGTTAAAACTTTGACATAGATGAGAGTCATCAAATCTCAGATGCACAATGCAACTACCAAAACGCTTGAAATATGCTGATTGTTGGAGGAAGTGCAAAGAACTCCCTCACCGCTCGATCACAGAAACAAGGATCCCAGATTTGGATAAGATCAAAATCTCATCTTACGATGGGACACCGACCCTAAAGCACACTTGTGATCCTTCCAACTCGTAATGGGCCATGCCAGACTAAGAACGTGAAAGAGATTCTGGCCTTTTTGTAGCACCCGTATTTTCCAAAATAACTTAAATAAATAAAAAGTCTAAAATTTCCATTTATTACTTTTCAAAAGTCGACTTGAAAGCTATAAATCCAATAAATAGTCATAAGTCCAAATAACATAATAAATCTCGAAAATCGGTAAAAGCATAAAACCGCAAGTCTGAAAAAGAAAGGAATTAAAACTCCCAAAGCACCAGTCCGATAGCAATCACTCCTGCTCGTCAGTCTCACCTGAAAGGGGAAGGAATACGAGGGGTGAGTAACAGGGGAATTACTCCGTGAGGTATAGGATGCTAAACACGCAAACGACTGACTTGAGTAAATAGAACTCTCACTATGGAAGTTTAGCTCTAACATGAACAAATAAGACGCCTAAAGCATCACAGAAATATAACACAAACAATGCGATGATAGCATATAGCTAGTCCATACACCCTGCATCTCCTCATACGGATATATATATACATACGCTGCGTCTCTAGTACAGTATATCTCTGTACCCCCGCCCTCCAAAGCTGCGTCGAATGCAAACATCTCTGCACCCACGCCCCACACAATCTGCGTCGCTAGCCCAGACGTCTCTGAGTCCCCGCCCACCAAAGCTGCGTCGCTAGTCCAGACATCTCTGGACCGCCACCCACTCACATAGTCCCTACTCATAACTATGTATACATATATATATTGCATCTCTTAACATCACACAATCAAATCAACGGTTGAATCCTTTAGACCCCAAGTTCTAGTTTACAATGAATGAACTAACTAACAATCAAGACTCAAACAGACTCTGTTCAAACAGACAGATCATGATTCGAAATCTAAACTATGATATAGAGAATTCTACACTGATACGGGATTTATGGAATAGACCCTCACCTTAGCCATAACGGAGAACCAGAAACAAATCCGACAATAAACAAGATGACTTGATCAGCAAGGAAGCTAGGATTTCACCATGGATCTCGAACTCTCAACAATGGCACACCAGATCGGAAAATAACTGACGCGAAATAAGAGACATAAATATCATATAATAGATCTAGGGTTTAATTATGAAACTTGCAGCACAAGAAATTAATATAATATCTTTTAACCTTCACGGCTTGGAATCGTAGTGGCGAATCTCGGCCCCAAAAGTGCATGGCCCTCTCCGGTGACTCACGGTTGAGGATCACGGCCGGTCAGACTGAAACGGCTCCGGTCGTGGTGCTTGGTGGTGTTGATGCGTGCCGGTGGCGTCAAGATGCGATAGCTCCAGCTCGTACATCTCTTATCCACGGTGACAACAGATCTCTAGTAACACGAGCCACTCCTCCGGTGAAGGCGCTGGCTCCAGTGGCATTGCTCACAGTGGTTGATGGTGAAGGACATTGCTCCGGTGGTGACGATGGTGGATGCGTCACGTCTTCTCGGTCATCAACACACGGACACATGAATAACATGGGGGAGAAGAAGAGAATGGCACAAAAGATGAGCAAGAGAGATGGGGAGGAGATGAAGGAACGGATGGATCATGGCATGGCTTCGGGGAGCACGCCCAGCTTTCTCCAAACGGCGCATGACTTTTAGGTTTAGAAGAAGAAGAGAATATATACGCTTTAATTATATGCATACACGGTTTGGTTCACAAGGTTCAAATAATTAATTAGACCAAAAATAAATCAAGTTGGGTTAGAGAAATTTAATTAATGGACATAAAGAAACCAAAACCGAATTTAAGAATTCGAGTCGTTACACTTTCCCTCTTCTTCATGGAGAATTTTAGAGGATCAACACACAAATGGTTTTGGGTTTCGAACAGATCTTGATCAATTAATTTCAGAAAGTATTGTTAACTTTTCTCAAAAAACTGTGTTCATGGACAGAGAAACTTCTAACGCTGATCTATGCGCTTTATCTGTTAGAGGAATCGAAGAAGACGATGAAAGATGAAAAATGATTCTGTTATTCAGTTACAGAATAATTGCTCTGTTTATATACATATATAATGAACCGGTTTACTCGGTTAGATATTGGTTTACATCAAACCAACTATACATTTCACAATCTACTCTAATACCCCTCCTCAAGGTGGCATGTAGATCGAAGAGAATGACATCTTGCTTATTAGTGTATGAAAGATAGCTGGATATAACGGTTTAGTGAAGACATCGGCGAGCTGATTGTGCGTACGAACATGTAACGTTTTGATCAAGCCTTTCAGAATCTTCTCACGAACAATATGACAATCAATCTCCAAGCATTTGGTCCTTTCATGAAACACTGCAGTATTGGCAATATGTATAGCCGCAGTAGAATCACAAAAGAAAGCCATAGGTTGATGTTGTTGAACTGTGAACTCTTTGAGAAGATTAACAATCCATACTATCTCTCAAACAGCAAGCTCCATGGCTCGATATTCTGACTCTGCAGAAGAATGTGAAACAGTAGTCTGTTTCTTAGATTTCCATGCTATCAAAGAAGGTCCAAGAAAGAGACAGTAACCAGAGGTTGATCGTCTAGTATCTTTGCAAGAACCCCAATCAGCATCAGTAAAAGCTATGAGAATCAAGTCTGATGCAGAGCTATAGAATAATCCCTTTCCAATGGTGCCCTTGAGATAGTGTAGTACCTTGTACGCCGCTTTGAGGTGAGTTTGTGTTGGAACCGAAGTGAATTGACATAACTTGTTGACCGCAAAGGTGATATCCGGACGTGTTATATCAAATACATCATCTTCCCAACCAATCTTCGATATAATCCAGGATCACTCAGTATAGGTTCCCCACTGTCAGTACACAGTTTGATGCTTAGATCCATTGGTATCGTGGACGGTTTACAAGCAAGAAGACCAGTTTCATCAAGAAGTTCCAGAATATATTTTCTTTGACAAACAGAGATCCCCTGACTTGCTCTTGCTATCTCTAGACCAAGAAAGTATCGGAGAGGTCCAAGATCTCGCAGCTTGAAGCTCTTCTTTAGATCTTCCTTTAGTTGATCTACAGCATCATCATCATTGCTTGCAATAACAATGTCGCCCACATAGACTAAAACAGCCACATACGTTCCATTCACATTCCTTATGAATAAAGTATGATCAGAGTGAGATGATTGAAATCCAAGAGAAAGTAATGTCGCATTAAACTTGAGGAACCACTGCCTTGACGCTTGTTTAAGACCATATAAACACTTGTTCAGTTTACAGACAGGATTTTGAGGGAGAATTGTACCGTCTTTTGGAGTGTATCCAGGAGGTAATGCCATATAGATTTCTTCAGTCAGATCACCGTTACGAAAGGCATTTTAAATATCAAGTTGAGTTAAACTCCGTCTCTTTGCAGCTGCTACAGCTAATAGAGTCCTGACAGTGGCCATCTTGGCTACAGGAGAGAATGTATCAACGAAGTCTATCCCCTCCTGTTGTATATAACCCTTGGCGACTAAGCGAGCTTTGTAACGCTCCAAGGTGCCATCAGCATTCAACTTGACCTTATATACCCATCTGCATCCTATGGCATGCTTACCAGGAGGCAATGAACATATAGTCCATGTATTTGTACTCTCAAGAGCGATGAGTTCTTCATTCATGGCTTTGATCCATTCATCAAATTTCTTTGCCTGATTGAATGAAGTAGGCTCAACATGTTTGGTAACTGCACACACATATGCCTTGTATCCTTTTGTCAACTTCGCATAAGATAGATGAGCTGCAAGAGGATAAGGAATGCATGTAGCAGTCATATTGCAGTAGTAGTCTTCAAGATAAGCTTGTTGTTTACAAGTCCGTTTTGAAGTTTTCTCAGACGCTGCAGGAATTTTACTATCAACCATAGTTTCATTGTTCACAACCACGGGTGTTTCTGTGTTAACAGAGGTGGAATCATTCTCAGAAACTGTTTGAGTCTTATTCACAACTGCAGGGTTAACATTCGGATAGAGATCATGATGAAGATCAGGCTCAGAGCAAGTAAAAGGAAAGATATCTTCATGGAAGATAATGTTTCTTGATACAGAGATAGCATTTGTATCAAGATCCATTACTTTGTACCCTTTGAAACCAGTCGGATAGCCTAAGAACAAGCATGGTCTTGAACGTGGTTGAAACTTGTGTCTGTTCTTTGAGGACGTAGACACATAACACAAGCAACCGAAGACTTTGATCTCTGAATAATCAGGCTTCTTCTTGTGCAACATCTGATATGGTGACTTATCTTGAAGTAATGGTGAGGGAAGTCTATTGATCAGAAAAACTGCCGTAAGGACACAGTCTGACTGATAGACTATAGATTTGACCCATTTTCATCCATAGTTTATAGGTGTTTTTACTAATAATTATTATATTATAGAGTCTATTTATTATATTTATAAGATCAGGAGTGTTTTGGAGATAAGTGAAGATTTTGGAGCATTTTGGAGATATTTGGAGCAAGCACTCGAGATGACCATCGAAATCGACTATCGGTCGATATTGGAGAGTTAGAATCGATCGATACGCATGACTTGGTATCGATCGACAGTGAAGCGCGCAGAAAGCCCGTTTGGTCACAGCCGACTTGAAGCCCAAGACTTCACCATTTTACAAGATTACCTCTGACGAGTTTTACCCTAATTATATAAGTTTTGCCGCCATGTTAGAGGCATAGTGTTCTTTCCTTGTGCTTTCATTGTTTTACTATTTTCACAGCAAAGGTTTTTAGGATTTTGATGGATTAGAGAGAAGATCCAAAGTTATAATTTGTGATTGGAACTCCATTGATACCTATTTACTATTCTAATGAAGTTTTTATACTTAACTGCTATTATGAATTGTTTAGCTATGTCTGAGTAGTTCCATTGTTAGATTTTATGGTTTAAATAGGTTAGGAGGGATTAGCCCCAACTATAGATTGCTGAGTTGTGATAATCATCTTTAGTATTGTTCAATAATGCTTGTGTCTAGATTAGCTACCTAGAACCTGCCCTTGGATTGATTGATAAATGCGAGAGCTTTATTCTCATCCTAAAAACATTCTAATAGAACTATGTTTCTTGCTATGAGAAAGACGAGAGCTGATCTAGTGAGCTTAGTAAGCCTTCATTCAACCTGCGCATAAAGCTTGACTAGAGCGCGTCGATCGATATCACACTTGAATAATCGATCGACGGTGCAAAAGGTGTATCGATCGATATCCCAATAGGATTATCGATCGACACTTTCTATTGATCAAAATAATGAGAGTTGGGATCATTAGATCTAGTTAATAGACAAGTCAATACATGCGAGAGCTGATTGACTAGTTGATTAAAGTAGTTGAGCTTTACATTATCATACATGCAACTCATTAAGCATCTGTACGATTATAATCCCAATTTTCCTGAATAAAAACTCTAAGTCTAGCTATTTCCTTTTTAAGCACCAAAACCCCAAACCTGCTATTGAACAAACACTTGTTTAGTTTTATGCAATTTACAGTTAAAAACTCCAAAAAACATTCTTCCTTAACAAATCATATTAGATTCATTAGGTTCCTTAGCTCCCTGTGAATTCGATCCCTAAGTACTACAACTCGACCTCTTATTTGAGAGAGTATAAATCACTCATTAGGGTAATTTGAGTGGTATCAAATTTGGCACCGTTGCCGGGGAGCTTTGATCGCCTATTTTGTCTAATTTTTGTTAAGTTTCTGACATAAATTTCTTTTCTTGGATTTTCAGGTACATGCCAGTAGTACCAAAAGAAACAAGGAAACTCAATTGATATTCTCACCAGATCCTGCAAGTTTGGAACACTCGATCCGCAAGGAAGCGCGCTCCTTATCGACCGACAACAACACTTCTGTGTCGCTCGATTCTGCTCAACCACTGTCGACCCAGACACCAGTCTCGTCGACCGATTCTCGCTCACCCCTGTCGACCGACAACGCAAACGTTCCGTCGAGCGACATCTTTCACCTGACATCGATCGACATTCCATCTCGGACATCGATCGATACTGAGCTCTGAAGTATGGTTGCGCATTTGATACTTGTTCGGGACAACAATGGAGACGTGCATGACCAGAAGGGTCATCTGCATAATGCAGCAGGTCAGAGGATAGATGCTCAGGGGCTGCAATCCCTGAGCCTGATGCTACTGCTATAGGTACTACCTTACCTGTAGATGAGGCTGCGCAACCCAAGACGTTGGCTGATTACATCCGTCCAGATCGATACTACACCAACAGATCAGCCATCCTTCCTACCACCATTGAGAGGGATTTTGAGTTGAAAGCGCAGTACTACACACTTGTGGGACAGCTACCCTACCATGGATTATCCCACGAGCATCCTATGGACCATCTGGAGAGGTTCGAGGATCTGATTTCTGCTATTAGAGTCGAGGGAGTCTCTGAGGACTACCTGTTATGCAAGCTCTTCAGGTACTCACTTGCTGGAGAAGCTTTGCATTGACTCAAGTAGTTACAACCAGGATCTTTTAAATCCTGGAGCGACAGTAAGAATGCATTCTTATGCAATTTCTTTGATGAAGCGCGTGCTGAATACTTGAGGAGCAAGATTGCTACATTCACTCAGGAGCCTGCAGAATCATTTAGAGGCTCTTGGATCAGATTCAAGTATTACCAGAGAGACTTTCCACACCACGGATTCAATGAAGTACAACTGCTCAGTACTTTCTACAGAGGCATAGCGGTGCAGTACCAGATGACCCTTGATGCTTCCAGCAATGGAAACTTCAACACCAGGAATCCAGAGGAGGCAGTCAAGGTTATTGAAAACTAGCATCCAGCAACAGCACCAAGAACACTGATTTTGAGAGGAAAAGATCTACCAACATCCTTGGGAATGATCAGCTGGATGAGGTGAAGGCAAAACTGGACAGTGTTCACAAGCTTCTCAGGAAGCAGGCCAGCTTTGTCGAAGATGCAGAAGCTGTAGAGGGTAGAGCAGAAGAAGAAGAGGTGAACTACATTGGTGGAGCTGGATTCCAAGGTTCTGGAAACCAGGGTGGAAACAGAAACTCCTATGGAAATAGGAGCAACTTCAACCAAAACTCACAGTATCAGAGATCCTACAACAACAACTACAACAACAACGGGAATTTTGGAAGTTCCTACTACCAGAAGCCACCGCCGCCTATTCAAGAGATTAAGATTGAAAAGATGCTCGATAAGGTTCTTGAGGCACAGCAGCGAATGAAAGTGGACTTCAATGCGAAGATAGATTATGTCTACCCCAACCTGAACACAAAGTTTGAGACTTTGAGCACTCATGTGAAGAAGATAGAGATGCAGGTTGTGCAGACAGGAGATGCTATTAGGAGCCAGGAAGCTTCGACAAGAGGAGTAGGGGATGATGTGATGAAGCACCACGTGAATGCCATCATTTAGGATGACTTTTGGCAAGTGGTGAAGGAAGAGAAGCTGCAATAAGGTGATTTCGAGGTAGAAAGTTTGATGAGTTTCGGCGGATCGCATTGGTGTCGATCGACGCCAGACCCCAAACATTGATCGATATACACCAACACAAATCGATCGACAGGAACTCCAGAGCATCAATCGACAACACCTACGGAGTCAACCGCGTCTTGCAATGCCGTGAGGATTCTAACTCACGAGGAGTTCACAGCAAAACACCCACATCCGCCCAGCCCTGATAAAGTCTGAATCGATCGACATGCCAACAGCAATATCGATCGACACTCAGAGGCCAATATCGATCGACAACCATCACCGCCTATCGATCGACGAGCCCCAATTACCGACCGAGTATAGATGCCGAAGATAGATGTTGCACGACTTAACGCACGACGGCCCAAACCAGATCCTTTAGAACAACCACCAGAGCCTGTCAGGACACCTTCATATGATGGAGAGGATCCTATGGAAGAGGATAGGTTTTCTACTGGATGAACCCTAAGGAGAAGAAAGGAAAAAGTGGTGAAACATCTGAAGAGGGGGGCTAATGAAAAGGAAAATGAAAATTTCCAAAAGAGAGTCTTCAGGATTCCTCTACATAAGCTATTCGAAGAAGCTTATTACACCCACAGATTGTAGATGTTCTTCAAAGAAACCAGAGAGAAAGAAGAAGACATCAAGAGAATGTTCTGTGAAGCTAGAGAAAAGATGAGGATGAAGATTACATTGAAGAAGAAGAGTGATCATGGGCAATTTGCAATACCATGCACGGTGAAGGGTATTGAATTCCCACATGCCTTGTGCGACACAGAAGCATCAGTCAGCATCCTACCTAGAATTACGGCAGACCATATGGGTCTGCAAGTGGAGCCTTCGCAAGAACTGTTCACTTTTGTGGATTGTTCTCAGAAGAACTCAGGAGGAATTGTGAGAGACCTAGAGGTGCAGATTGGTAATGCCCTAGTTCCAGTTGATTTCCATCTCTTGGACATCAAGTTAAACTGGAACTCTTCTCTACTACTTGGGAGAGCTTTCTTGTCAACAGTAGGAGCAGTGTGCAACTTGCAAACCAACCAGTTGTGTCTAACACTCATCAATCCTAATGCCCACAATGACCCTATCCCAGTCAAGAAGCCACAGACGATCCCTAGAAGAATCAATGATGCAGGAATCATTGCAGCTTGCCACTATGGAGCCGAGTACGAATATGACTACTCGAAATCGATCGACACTCATCCAGTTACATCGATCGACACAAGCCATCCGAAATCGACCGACGTAGAAGAAGAAAAATCGGTCGACACTTATCCAGATGAGTGGGAGAACAACTACTAAAACCCCACTATTGACGCTTACACAAGCCAAAATATGCATACAGACGAGTATGATGAAGACTACGAGGTGGAACGAGCTACTGAGTACAGAGCCATCCTTGATGAGGAAGATAAACTCTTACATTATTCCTCTTGGAAAAGGAGTGCAGCATCGATCAACAAGACAAGCTGGCCATCGATCGACACTCAACCGCAACAACGATGCCGGAAACGAGCATCGACCGACACTGCCTACTACAAATCGGTCGACACTGACGTCAACCGTGTGCGAGATGGAGACTACTCGATTGGTAGTTGGGCAGATGAACACCACCACGAGAGCTTTGCAGTAGAAACAGTAACCTACACACCAGGAGCAGATAAACTACAAGACAGTTTCACAGGAGGAGCTGCTCAACATGCAAAGACGCGATGAAACAGATGAGATTCAAGCAGAAGCTGCTTGGGAAAGAACTCGTTTCAGCCATCCGATCAACGCTCGTCATCAACAATCGATCGACACTCGTCATCAACAATCGATCAACACTCGTCCTCAACAATCGATCGACACCAACAATACAACGTCGATCGACAATCGTCCAATACCGAAAACCACTGTAAGCAAAAAAAGATAAATTAGATAACCAGTATCTAACTTCATTGGTATTTTCAGGGACCCTGATGGCTACACAAAAGCAATAAACGGCCGCACACTACACGTATCTCGAGAAGATATCGCAGATATCCTTTAGACAGGCAATGGAGCAAACAATCTGTTCATGCATCAACGCAGCAATCCAGAACAGAAGGCTACAAAAGAGTCCTATGACACAGCTGGTGGCATACAGCGATCTCTCCATACAACTCATCCATCGATCGACGTTGACGTCTCAACATCGGTCACCAGACAGCCAGAATTCGGCAGAAGAGCTTATGACCTTTATGGTAACAGGAAATTCTACTGGGAAGAGAAAGATGAGTATGGAGTCTACAAAGACGACAGGGAATTTGCCAGAGATCTAGATGGACGCACCATTCCTGTTCACAACAAGGATATCAGAAGACTTCTGGAAAGAGCTTCAAGAGATGAACTAGCCTACATATGTCTTCCTGAACATGCTACCTCATTCACACAGACAAAGCTGGTACCAGAGATCTACACCAAGGACGAGATCAATGAGATGTTCTATGGAGTATGTGGTGAACATGAGAGGAACAAAGAAGCTTTCCAGATGAAGCTTGATGGTGTCTACTATGATAATATCAGTTGGCTAACCACTTGCATGGAGGAGATGAAGCAAGACATAGCCAGAATTAAGAATGCGACCGACGTTACTCGACCTCCATCGATCGATAGACGACAACCCCGATCGATCGACAGCAAACAATCACCATCGATTGGCAGACACCATGACACATCGATCGACAACCGCTTGACAGAATTGATCGATAACAATCCGCCACTCCCACACACGATGAAGTCTCAACCAGATTTCCACACCAAAGAAGAGATAGATCAGTTGGTAGAAAGAATCTATAGAGCTCTGGAAACTACAGAGGAGAGGCTTGATGGGAGATGTGATGACATTTATTTCCCAATGGATCTTAGCGTTAGTGCTTTGACCTCCAAGGTTGAAGCTATACAAGGGGAGTTGGTGGAGATTTAGAGTTACATTGCCCGTTGACCAGAAGCATCGCTATCGATCGATAGACGCAACAAAAAATCGATCGACATTCTCAATCACACATCGATCGACAGTGATACAAACCGAGGCCGACTAGTACCAAAGATGACATCCGACATGTCCAACACACCTTACCATGGAGAGGAGATCTCAGCTGACACTTACGCCGCACTTACCAGACATCAGTTTAACCTTGAGAGTCTTGGTGAAAGATTGCAGAGGATTGAAAACACAACTGCAACAATGAAAGATAAATGGCGCAGAGGGGATGAAGCAATGAGAGACTTCACTGGTACATGATTTAACAAGCGCAAAGAATAGATGTATACTTGTTTTCCAACAAGTCCCAGTTCTCAACATTACTAGCCAAAACACCTCCAAAGTCAAGCTAAATGACTATAACAAAGCGCTGAGTGGGAGGCAACCCACTATTAGGTAATATTTATGAAGTTTTTATTGATATACTATTTATGTTGGTTTTTAATTATTGAAGGTCATAAAAAACAAAAAGAAGAATCGAGTACACGATTGCCATCAGTATCAACCGACGCGAACCTGTCGACATCGATCGACATTGCCTTACCTGCGTCGACCGATATCAACATCATTACATCGGTCGACATTCATTCCGGTCTCGTATATCGTTCTTACTTGTTTTGTTACATTGAGTTCTTATGATTTATTTCCAACCATAACTCCGACTGAATTTACACTGGGGACAGTGTACTTTAAGTCTGGGGGAGGTTTACTGATATTTATTTACTTATTAGTCTTATTAAAATGTTTTCAAATTAAGGGATTATGAACTTATAGATTTTGCTAAGATATCTAACCACTCTGTAGCACCATTCTAGACTTACTGATTGCAGATAGTACTAAAGATACTAAAGTAGATCAACCTGTCAATTATCCACTCTTGCTGAGATTGTTTTGAAGGAACCAAAGCTGACATCCAACACTAAACTTGACACAACTGCTTGTTTTGGGGCTTGGTATGCATGGGATCGGATTCTTCAAACAAGTCTGGAAGGTAAAGCCTTGTGTATATAGATTTATCACCATTTCTCTCTCTATTTTTGAAATATAGATTATATACTTAAAAAAATTGTAATAATAATAATAATATATATATATATATATAGAGATTTATTAGGAAGGAATTCGAACAGGACTTAGTGGTTACAACCATTAAGGCTTGCTTCATAAAAATTTCATAGGTAAAGGATTAGAACACGACTTGGTGGCTACAACCATTAAGGCTTGCTTCACAAATAATCCTAGGATATAGGTCAAAAAAAAGTGAACATGACTTGGTGGCAACCACCATTAAGGCTTGATTCATGGAAACCTATCCAATCTTGGTCAATGATCTTGCATATAAGCAGACTTTGACTAAGAGAGAAAATTTGTAGAGAGAAAGGATAGAAACTAATGTTTACCTGCAGGTCCAGATACTTGTTTGAGAATCCTTGCATCCTGTGATCGATACTCCCAAGGTAAAGCATTCACTTTTATTTTATGCTAAGAAATGAGGTTGGTAGAGGGGAATGAAAGACAAGATTTGCTAAGTTGTTGGCTAGATGAATTCGGTTGCTAAGCTAGAATATGGTATAATGTGCTTTTGTGATTAGGACTTCTTAGATGTGGAAGTGATGATTCTAAGTTTATTAATCATGTGAGTCCCTGCTGTTTTAAAACCTCGTTCAGAAAGACTGCATGTTTGTTTTGCTTGAGGACAAGCAAAAGGGTAAGTCTGGGGGAGTTGATATACTATGGATTTGACCCATTTTCATCCATAGTTTACAGTTGTTTTTACTAATAATAATTATATTATAGAGTTTATTTATTATATTTATAAGATCAGGAGTGTTTTGGAGATCAATGATGATTTTGGAGCATTTTGGAGATATTTCGAGTAAGCACCCGAGATGACCATTGAGATCGACTATCGGTCAATATTGGAGAGTTAGAATCGATCGATACGCATGACTTGGTATCGATCGACAGCGAAGCGCGCAGAAAGCCCGTTTGGTCACAGCCGACTTGAAGCCCAAGACTTCACCATTTTACAAGATTACCCCTGACGAATTTTGCCCTAATTATATAAGCTTTACCGCCATGTTAGAGGCATAGTGTGATTTCCTTGTGCTTTCACTGTTTACTATTTTCACAGCAAAGGTTTTTAGGATTTTGATAGATTGGAGAGAAGATCCAAAGTTATAATTTGTGATTGGAACTCCATTGATATATATTTACTATTCTAATGAAGTTTTTATACTAAACTGCTGTTATGAATTGCTTAGTCATGTCTGAGTAGTTCCATTGTTAGATTTTAGGGTTTAAATAGGTTAGGAGGGATTAGCCCCAAATATAGATTGTTGAGTTGTGATAATCATGTTTAGGATTGTTCATTAATGCATGTGTCTAGATTAGCTACCTAGAACCTGCCCTTGGACTGATTGATAAAAGCGAGAGCTTTATTCTCATCCTAAAAACATTTTAATAGAACTATGTTTCTTGCTATGAGCAAGGCAAGAGCTGATCTAGCGAGCTTAGCAAGCCTTCATTCAACCTGCGCATAAAGCTTGACTAGAGCGCGTCGATCGATATCACACTTGAATAATCGATCGACGGTGCAAAAGGTGTATCGATCGATATCCCAATAGGATTATCGATCGACACTTTCTATTGATCAAAATAACGAGAGTTGAGATCATTAGATCTAGTTAATAGACAAGTCAATACATGCGAGAGCTGATTGACTAGTTGATTAAAGTAGTTGAGCTTTACATTATCATGCATGCAACTCATTAGGCATCTGTAGGATTATAATCCCAATTTTCCTGAATAAAAACCCTAAGTCTAGCTATTTCCTTTTTAAGCACCAAAACCCCAAACCTGCTATTGAACAAACACTTGTTCAATATAAAACTGCAATTTACATTTAAAAACTCTAAAAAACATTCTTGCTTAACAAATCATATTAGATTCATTAGGTTCCCTAGCTCCTTGTGAATTTGATCCCTAAGTACTACAACTCGACCTCTTATTTGGGAGAGTATAAATCACTCCTTAGGGTAATTTGAGTGGTATCACTAACCAATATTCCAAAGATAACTTTGATTGAAACACCACAGCACGAGCAACATTCAATATGTGCTGACGTTTCCTCTCCACCACCGAGTTTTGCTGAGGAGTTTCAGGGCAAGAATGAAAATTTGATTCCCTTTGATCTGTAAAGATCAGTAAACATCAACTCCTTTGCATTATCTGAACGTACTCCTTGGACTTTAGTCTTGTACTGTGTCTCAACCATAGCAATGAACTCAGAGAACACACGGAAAACCTCATCCTTTGTGCGTAAGAGATAAATCCAAGTCACTCTAGTATGGTCATCGACGATCGTCAGAAAGTACTTGTACCCTTCAATAGATGGTACTGAGAATGGTCCCCAGATATTAATATGGAGGAGTTCAAAAGCTTCAGTACACATATTGTTGTGAGAGATAAAGGGTAAGTGTTTCTGTTTGGCAAGAGGACAAATTGCACAATGAGAAAGTGTTTTATTCCTTTGTGATAATCCTAATACATTCGCTATTGAATCAAGCTTTTGTATTGAAGGATGACCTAGTCTGTGATGCCAAAGAGATGCATCTACAACAATGTTTGTATAAAACGGAGACGTAATAAGTGTTGATCGTCCAAGAGAAGCTCTGTCCAGGACGTATAGGTTCTGTATTTCTTCACCCTGACCAATCGTCAATCCCTTGGTAAGATCCTGAATCACATAAGAATCATCATCAAAAGCAACTCTGAAGCCAAGATCTTTTGTCAACTGGCTCACGCTTAAGAGATTCAGTCTGAAGTCCGGAATGAACAGAACATTGTTTAAGATCATGGACTCATTCAACTTCACTTGTCCAATCCCAATAATCTGAACTCCTAAACCAGTCGGTAGACTCACTGATATATTGACAGTATCAGATAGAGCAGAAAACAGACTCCTATCATGACATACATGATGAGTTGCTCCACTATCTATAATCCATGACTCTGATGAGAGAACATGACCAGTAGTTCGTAATATTCCAGAAAAACATAAGGTCTTAGAAGAGAATGCCATACCGGGTAGTGCGGTAATGGTTCCACCAGATGTTGAGGGAATATCAGAAGTTGGTTGAGATAGTTGCATTTGAGCATTAAAGTACTCAATGACTTCTTGAATTTGATCTTTGGTAAGGCTGTTCACGAAACCTGTAGAATTGAAATCATTAGTATGAGTTTCATTCAAGGACATGTTTGCTACCAAAGGTTTTGCATCTGAGGATTGTTTGTCAGCTGAAGTAGTTCGCTTTGACTTGAATCCAGGAGGATAGCCATGAACTTTGTAGCATTTGTCAACTGTGTGGCCTGAATATCCACAATGAGAATACATTTGGCTCGCCTGACGTTGATGAGGAGTGGAATGCATAGCATTGATAGACGCCTGAGAACCATCATTGACAGTAGCTACATTGTAAGCAGAGGCATTGGGAATAGGAACAATGCTTCGCTGACTGTAATCTTGATCTAGTAGGTTGTATACTTCAGCAAGATCTGGGATGTGCTTCTTCATGATAATCTGACTACAAGCGTTTGAATACGACTCATTTAATCCAGCTAAGAACTTGATGATCTTAGTATGCTCTGTCTTGGTGTGAGTAGCTTTGCAGCATTCACAGTTGTGACAATTTTTAACACAATCTGCTCCATCAAGCTCATCCCAAAATGTCTTGAGTTTGGTATAGTATGTAGAAAGATCCATAGAGCCTTGATGAAGAGACCAGATTTGTTGTGTGAGCTGATAAGATCTTGGCAGATTCGTAATGCGGAATCTTGTCATCAAGTCTTTCCAGATTTCAGAAGCATCGTTAAATCTCAGTATACTCCCATAAATTTGCTTGGTAACAGAATTCAACAACCAAGATTTAACCATACTATTGCAGCGTGACAAGATCCTATAGTGTGGATGATTCTCAGGTGGTCTAGGAAGAGATCCATCAATAAAGGATAACTTGTTCTTCGCATCAAGAGCAATAGTAATGGCAAGATTCCAAGTATTGTAGTTCATACCATCGAGTGTATCTGAAATGATGGAAGATCCAGGGTTATCTCCATTCGTTTATAATACGGTGAATATTGGATCCCATCGAAGGTGAACGACTCGGTAGATAGTCCAGGAACCGGAAAGGAAGTCATCGGAATAGATGCCGGTACAGGATTGATCGGAAAAGTCATCGGAATAGATGAACTTGGAAAAGGATTCACCGGAATAGATGAATCAGGAACATAAGACACCGGAATAGGTCGTTGAACTGTCCGTCGAGCTGGATTTGTCGTCTTTGTCACCGGAGTAGAAACGTGAGTTCCACGGCGAGTAGATCGGCGAAAAGTAACCATTTGTGAATCGGAAAAGAACTTGATCTAACGGAACCTGGCTCTGGTACCATGTTAGAGTAATCGAAGAAGACGATGAAAGATAAAAAAAATGATTATGTTATTCAGTTACAGAGTAATTGCTCTGTTTATATACATACATAATGAACCGGTTTACTCGATTAGATATTGGTTTACATCAAACCAACTATACTTTTCATAATCTACTCTAATATTATCACAAGGACCCACATAGTCTTTACGAAACTTAATGATGAGATCTGAAACGGTGATTTCAAGAGTCGATGACTAAAGTGACAAAGCAGCCATTGATACTTTGCAGAACTCGCTTTGGTACGTAGCAAAGTTCATCAATTGGGTTGCACTATAAAACCCTTGTACATTTCAGGATTTTCTCCATCAAGCATCACTTTTGATCATCAACTAGGAAGAGATGAAGGTTTTGTCGCAAAAGAAAACAGAAACCTACAAAAGAACCTAGCTAAAGCATCCATTTGAAACCAGAAAGTAGAAAAATAAACTCACGAAGAAGTGGATATACATATAACAAAGGACCCGAATTAAAAGATACACAACTACTACATCAACTATGGGTCAGAATGCAGCAAAAGTTCATGGAACACACAGACGTGAAATCCATAATACCACAAAAATGCATTATGTTAATACTATCGCTCCAACAACAATTTAACATTTGGAAATATGGAAATATGTAAACGTAACATACTTTCGTATTTCTATCCTACGAGATGATATGTGCTATGATCCGCTAGGGTGGAGAAATGAGGGAAATTTCACATTTTTCTTTCGTTTACGCTTTCTTAGGGAAAGTTATGAATGATATAGTTAACATTACGATAAGATGATTCTTCAAAGAGGTCAATGTACAATGGCCAACAATAGAAACAAAATGAAAATGGGTTGCATGACTCAGAAACGATAAGTCAAGGATAAATTAGATAATTGAAGCCACTCAAAAACTTAAGCGAGTCAAACCCGAAGGGTGCCCAAGTTCGGTGATCTGGTTTGTATTGGTCAACTTTGACATCACATGATACTTCCCCAACGAGAACATTTTCAGGATGAACATTCACTGAGGTCGGCACAAGAACTAAGTTTACATAGCTTTATCGTTCTTTCCGAGAGATCATAGCTTTTACGAGTACTTACTCTTTTCTATTGTAATAATTGACCTCTTAGTAAACATCTTTCAAATAATTCAACATCGAATTTGTGCCTACTTCCGATATGTGCCAAATTCAGATTAAAGAGTTGACTCCATCAATTTTTCTATTTAAGTTTTTCTATTTAAGTTCTAAATCATATTTTCTTTATATGTGTGAACTCTCTTAAAAAACTGCTAAAAATATTGTTTCAAACAAAATTTTACATATTATCAAAAACATTATTTTTGTTTCTTATATTTCCGCAGTGTGCTAGACAGATATCTAGTACAGTATATTACAAAATGACTATAGTTAAACTAGTTGCGGAATGTATATGCCTAACAACTTATCAACAATTACTTGGTAAGCTTTTTCAGTTGGATGGTAACTGTCCCAGAAAACATGCGAAGATGCATTTTTGCATGTAAAAGGATTGATTTTGTTGCACAGTATTAAGACTTCAAATAGTCCTGTTCCGCACCCTCTGTTTGCCACTTCAAATCCTATAATAAGATATAATTTAAATCGTAGTTGGTGGATAGTAAATAATTTCCAACAGAATATTTGAAATCCAATCTAGTTTGCTCTAAAGATATTAGATGTTAGAAAAACGGATCCGATTAGAAAATTCATGGATCTATATAAAACATATCCACATTTTTGGATCACTCAAACATAAAATATACCTAGGTTTTCATTATCGTCAAAAAATCAAATATACTTTTAATTACATATATATATTAAGTGGTGAAAGTAGGAAAAATTTCAATATAATTTAATTAACTATAGTATTGCCATTTTAATATACAATTTTTTGTATCCAGAAATACACCAGTAAATTGTTATTTCAATATACTGACTATTAAATAAAACTTTATACTAATACACCAACTTATTTTTACTACAATTTAATACACGTACTTTTTCAAACCCAAAATATAGCTAATCTAAATTTTACTTTCATGGACGTTTTAACTGGCAAAAAAAACCGGATTTCTATGGACCTCTTGGTGATTAGTCATTGGGTCTAGAAAGCATTTAGGATCACTAAGGTTATCAAAAAAAAAACAAATTAAAAAATTAAAAAAAAACAAATAAAAAACTTTCATAATAACACTCCAATAATAATGATAAAATTAATATAAATGGGGTATTAAATGGTAGTAAAAAGATTTAGATTATGTGTTATTTTAAAATTTCTTGTATATGAAAATTTCTTTTAATGGGCTTTATTAATTTTGCTTTATTGGGTTCCATCTATGTATCGATACCAATTTTAATGTGTACTGCCCATTGGGCCTTTCATACTAATGAAAGACAGTGGACAAAAAAAAACATTTTCCCCAACAGCATAGAGCTTGGGAAGCTCGGACCCGGTCCCGAGGAACGAAGTCACTCGACTAATAGGTCTTCCTTTCTTTTTTTTTCACCTGAACATTCATTGATTCATTCAACTAACAGTTCCAGAATTACAACCTGATAGCAACAACCACAGCTATCTCCTATCATCACCTGCAACAAATTGCAGGGAGCGCCCAAAAGAGAGGCACCTAGCCTATACCCACCAAAAAAATTAGAGGCCACGACTTTCATTGACAAATACCTCAAACAACCACTCCGGATGACTTCTAGCAACATAAGATTGCATCAATCCTTTGTTAACACTTTGAGCTATGAAAGTTGCACCTCTATTTTGTCCTCTAGAGACCACCACCCAGCGTGCCTCTCTCATTCCAATTGCTTCACTCTCTATTTCTCTCACCTGAAACAATAAAGAGGGCCATGCATCCGGCCTATTCACTGCGCCAAAAAGATCTCCAAATTCTCTTGCAAACATCACTTTGTAGTATCTCATGCTTCGCATACTCTCAACTGCCCATAAGATAACTTGGAGTTTTGCTCCATCCTTGGAAGTGATATTTGAGAAGGCCCTTCTACTATGGCAAATAACCACCCCTCTGTCATTCCTCAATACCAGGCCGCTCCCATCATCGATCCCTCTTTGTTCCAATCATATGCAATATTACACATCAACCACTCCTAAGGCGGGGGAAACCACTTTTTAAGTGATTTTGGCCGTTTCTCAGGCTCTGCACTCTGAGCTTCTTCCTCCATCTCCTGTGCCAATCTTCACTCCCTCTCATCAGTTTTAGCCTTGTCTATGACCTTCCTTGGGGTGAAGTTTGTGCCCTCAAACAGGAGGTGATTCCTTGACTTCTATATACACCATAAAATCCATGGCCACTGACGCGTCGAGTCCACTATCCCATTTCTCATCTTCTTAAATTCCAAAAGATTGCTGATATTAACATATATCGCCTGATGAAACCCATTTTGAGGATTAGGGATATCAGATAAAGCCCATATATGTCTTGCATACGTACACTCCAACTAATAGGTCTTCCTAATGAAGGTGGGACTGTAAAAGATCTTTTTCTAAAATAACCTAAGATTATTAATGCCCATAAAAGGAAGAAACCCAAGCCCATATCGGATAATATAAAGTTTTCCGGTACCAGAAGAAACATCCACCGTGAGATAAACAAAGATTAAGTAAGAGACTACAAAAATTAAATCTTGAAAGGAGGATAAAAAAATGAGGAAAAGACCACTCGTGACCATACCGGAGCAAGTCCGATGAAGCCCAAGGCTCCAAACTCTAATGGACACAAGCAACATCCACTTAAATGTCTAGGGTCTTTCTCGACGGTCAATGTGTCCAAAGCTGACCGGTGGATCCAGACCCAGTTAATAGTCAGTGTGCCGCCATCGGAGGAGTCATGCGGCCAACAATGTCGGTATCACGAAGAAGAACCGACTCTTTAACCCAATGTTTCCTTCTGTTTGTGTCTCCGTCGTCAGTAGATCTCCACAATAGCGTGCCGCCCAGCTTCAATCTAGTCGAGGGGAAACCCACGACAAAGAGGATGCTAACCCCGAGGAACCGCCATCCTCATTGGTAGATTCGATGTCGCCAGGGCACCCCAAAACCGCCAATTATCAAAAACCTAGATCCCAAAAACTAACTTGTACAGTCTCTAGCGAGCCTCCATAGTCCTCAGGTAGAGGGAAACCACCATCAATTCCGACGAGTCACCAGGATCCAGAGCTGTCATGGAGGTCCGCCTCACCAGCGACCTTAACGGAGCTGGGAAATGAAAAAGAGAAACGTTTCCATGTACCATCAGAAACAACGCGAGTTTTCCAATGGTAATGACCAGATTCCAAAAAGAAAAAGAAAAAAGGAGTGGAGAACATCTCACTGTCCGACTCGAAGCCGGAGACCTAGAGCGGAGAAGACCTCCTCAAGCCGAAGAGACGAAAGTGAAGCTAGAAAGAGATTTGAGAGCGATCGTGAGATCCACGCTCTTGTTCTGTTTTACCCAAATTATCTATATACTTTTAACAGATTTTTTTTTTTTTTTTTCAAGTTTGGAAGATTTTTTGAACTTACGGATCTAGAACCGTATATAAATATGTGCAATTTCTACATATTACGCAAGAAACTTGAATGTTAACCATTTTGTCTTTCATATTTTATAGGAAATCACATTTGATATCTTCCACAAGCAATATTACCAAAATAAATAAAGTAAAAATAAATTGTGAGAAAAGATGCAGTGTTTGATATACATACCATATTTTTTAGGATTTTCAATCATGTTATGAAGAATGTCATATACGTCAACAAATACAATTTTACTCCCCGGCGACTTTTTTCGTAAAGCCACCAATCCTGGCGATAGTTTTGCATTGAACTGAAGAGCCATCTTGTTTAGGTTTTCCGAGCATTTTCTCTTTACTCCATTAAGAGTTCTGCGTGATGGTAAACATCCAACCGGAACTGCACTAAATATTGCAATTCTTCGGGCTCCAAGTCCATATAGCTTCTATATCATGATATAAACATTGCTTATCAATCTCAAATGGTTTGGTCAAATGTTGCTTTAAATGATTAATTATAAATGTAATGATAAACTGATCGAGGATTGGTTAAATGTAGTTTTAAAAATAAATTATAACTTGATCCGCGCATCCAACACTGATGGTTGCTTTTAATTTTCTTATAAATAAATATTTATTTTGTATAAATGGTAATATATAATTACGTAATTTTTCTTTTTAAATCGTCAATTGTATCACTCATATTTTTAAACTATGAACCGTTGCACAAATCTATTTTTTTAATGGATAAAATTTTAATGTATGATAAAATTGGTTTATATGCTATTTAAAATTTGATGATTTTCAACATTTATCATACTGGATTTATATTGCGCTATTATTTATATGAAAATATACGTAAATAATATATTTACATATCAATTTATATTTTATTTATGTATTATATAAATGATCCTTTTATTTGGATTTTTATCATTAATAATAAATAATTAGAAATATAATTGCATAAATTTAAAACAATATTGCTCTAAATTTAGTAAATGGATACTTTAATATTGCTTTATGGTTATTTTTGTCATGTTTATTAATTAGTTATTAATAATATATCATTTATATATCAAAGTAGTTTTATTGTTGGTTACCTAAATCAATATAACATTAATATTTTTTGTAATGTTTATTAATTAGTTATTTAAATTTATATTTTAACATTAATTAGTTTAAAACTCAATTTTTGTATGTTTTATGGTTGCTTTAATTGACAAAAAGACAATAAATGTTAAAAATTAGAACTATGTAGTTTTTCAGTGGCATTGACTTGTAAATAATTTATAATTTTAAGAATAAATTTATATTTGTACTTGGCAAATCTCCAAAATAGCACCTTTCTAAGTTTATATCACAAAAATAGCACTCAAAAACTAAAATGACCAAAATAGCACCTTTCTAAGTTTATCCTTTGAAAATTTTAATTTTTTTATTTTTCAAAATTTGAAATCTTATCCCAAAACTTCATTTCTAAACTCTAAACCCTAAACCCTAAACTCTAAACCCTAAACCCTAAACCCTAAACCATAAACCCTAAACTCTAAACTCTAAACCCTAAACTTTAAACCTAAACCCTAAACCCTAAACCCTAAACCCTAAAATCTAAACCCTAAACCCTAAACTCTAAATCCTAAACCCCACCCTTTAACTCTAAATCCTAAGTTTGTGACTTTTGATAAAACATTAAGTGCTATTTTTGTGACTTTTGACCTTGAGTGCTAGTTTGGGATCATAAACTTGATTTAGTGCTATTTTTGTCTTTTTCTCTTTCTACTTCTATTTTAATAAAATAAATAAAACAAAAAGATATACTCATAGAAGAATTTGTGCATTAAAAAAATAAAAGGGAAAAGTCGTAAACATGAAGTATGACTATTTTTTATACCTAAATTATGAAATTTTAAAGAAAAAGTAGCTACATAAGGAGCTAAACAAATTATATGTTAGACTTACTTTCACAAATTTAGAAGACATATCAGCCAAATAATCAGGATATTCAGTGCTGTTATATAGCTGAGAGAACGTGCGATATAGGTATGAGCTAAATCATTACTGCTGGCAACGACGAGATAAAGGCTGTTTTCCACCATAAATTTAGCTTTCTCCTCCCCAACTATTGCTTTTATTTTTTCTTTATACTCTTGAAAATATTTTAATTGATCCTCTAAGGATACCACTCTCTGAAACATTGCGAAAATAAACAAAATGAATGAAAAGTTGTAAAAGTCCAAAATATACAAATTATCGAAACAAAAACTTTAGTTTAACTAAGTACCACTATTTTAGCTGTCAAAGGATCGTAACCAGAACCACCCGAAGCAAAATTTATACCCTTTAGAAGATCCTTGCCTTTCAGCGCAGGATCTAAGTATGCTGGTATTGTTTTAGCTATTCCTAACCTTTCGGCTGCCACACATCAGAGTTAAAAAAAGGAAACTAATAGAGAATTAAAATGAGATGAGACTTTTCTCTAAAAATAAAAAGAGATGAGACTATACTAACCCACGAAATCAGATGGAACTCTTCCATCAGTAAATCTTCCGGTAGCAAATTTACCCTGAAAATCTTGACCGTACGGAGGGAAGTTACATTTCAATATTGTACGGAGATTGTTATTGTTTCCACTATCCACTATTGAATCCCCAAATGCTATGACTCCCGGAATGGTTACATTCCTTGGTAGCTTTATTGTGACTTTTTCATCAAAAATATATAATATATATTACTATTAAACAATATATGTATACTTTTATAATCTATTAATTAATCACTAACGTTGAATGCGTTTAAATCTTCGAAATTTAAACAAAACGGAATTTCGTATCAATTTTACAATCATAGTCCAGGTGAACAGATAATTTAAACACTTTTATTTTTTAAAATCACTTAAATTATCTTAAAGTAGGCCTTGCATTAAAAAAACGGAGCATTGTAACTGAAGTATATAATCTGAACCTAACTAGTAAAGTATAAAAAACAATTTTCTGCGACAAATCAATTATTATTCTACATACATTAAATCAGATATTTAAAAGCTTATTCTCTAGAAAAAAATACTGTTATAACTCCTACATATTATACCTTTTATAAATTCACAGTAAGCTTAGAAAGAAAAATATGGATGAAATGGTGTAGACCGTATGTATGTATTAATATGTATATGATACCTTCTAACTTAGACTCTTTTTTTGCGTCGACTTTAGTATTTTGGGGTAAAGTCTTCCAGCTAGCTTTTACTATGATACCTGCTAACTTGGGCTTTCCTGCGTCGACTTCAGTCTTTTGCTGTAAAGTGTTCCTGCTAGCTTTTGCCACTGCTAGCAAGAAGACTAAGTATACTAAACGTGACATTATAGAATAAGTTTTGTTTTTCCACTATCGTGGGAATGAAGTAATAAAAACGAATAGTAACAGACTGTTTTTGTTTTTGTTTTTTTGTTTTTTTTCCAAAATGAAAAAAATGGAAATTCCTAAAGCATGATAGTGAACTCTAGAGCAGCGGGCTAAAAGAAAATCGAACGATGGAAACATGGTTATATAGAGATGAGACTTCTGTTGCGCTTCCAAAAATAGCACGGGATATTTTTGGAACTTCCTCATGTTTTCTCTAAATGTATGCATGTCCTTCAAAATCATCCTTGTTCCGATTATTTTGCTTTCTTTTATTCTAGCGTTTGACATATTCAACTTCTAAAGGACTAATTAGTAATCGAGAAAATGTTTCCAAAGGTGGATGTAGGGACGGTTTACTGTCAAAAAAAAAAAAAGTGGATGTAGGGACGGGCGTTCGCATACCTGTTCGGGTTCGGGTCGGGTATTTCGGATTTTCGGATATTTTGGTATAGAGGTGTAGAATCCGTTCGAGTATTTCTATACTTCAGGTCGGGTACGGGTATTTTTAGTTCGGATTCGGTTATTTCGGATCGGGTTCGGATATTTAGATTTTGAAAGAAAAAAAAAAATTTCATTTTTCAAGTTTCTTGTATTTAAAGATATAACTTTCACTTAACTCATTTTTTTTTAATAAATTGAATGATTAATAGATTTGGACATAACATTTTAAAACTAAAAAGAAACTAATTTGGTTATTGTCTTAAAATTTCGGATGTAACTTTTGTTAATTCCTGAAACAAAAAAATTGACATGCATTTTAATTGAGTAGTAAATCATTTCCTCTGTGATGATATGCATATTATGTGAACTTAAAGTATGTGTAGTATCAATATAAATATTTTAAATAAAATGAAAGATATAAACTAGAAATATAGGGTTACTGGTATATATGTTGGAACTTCATCGTGTTTTCTCTAAATGTATGCATGTCCTTCAAAATTATCCTTGTTCCGATTATTTTGCTTTCTTTTATTCTAGCGTTTGACACATTCAACTTCTAAAGGACTAATTAGTAATCGAGAAAATGTTTCCAAAGGTGTAAGGGTGGGCTTTCGGATACCCGTTCGGGTATTTCAGATATTTTGGTATAGATGTGTAGAACCCGTTCGAGTATTTCTGTATTTCGGGTCGAGTACGGGTATTTTTAGTTCGGATTCGGTTGTTTCGGATCGGGTTCGGATATTTAGATTTTGAAAGAAAAAAATTAAAATTTCATTTTTCAAGTTTCTTGTATTTAAAAATATAAATTTCACTTAACTGATTTTTTATTTTTTAATAGATTGAATGATTAATAGATTTGGACATAAAATTTTAAAAAATAAAAAGACTCTAATTTGGTTATTGTTTTAAAATTTCGGATGTAACTTTTGTTAATTCTTGAAACAAAAAAAATTGACATGCATTTTAATTGAGTAGCAAATCATTTCCTCTGTAATTATATGCATATTATACGAACTTAAAGTATGTGTAATATCAATATAAATATTTTAAAATAAAATGAAAGATATACACTACAAATATAGGGTTAGTAATACATATGTTTGGTTATCTTCAGATATCCATTCGGGTTTGGATATTATCCGTTCGGGTTTGGATATCCAATCTCTTCTAATTCAATACCCATTCGGGTATCTTGCTACTTCGGTTCGGATTTCGGTTTGGGTTTTCGGATCGGTCCGGATACGGGTTCAGGTATCGGATAAAATGTCCACCCCTAGGTGGATGTTTAGAGTTTTAATATCATTCACTCAGTATTTTTTAAACCAGAACGGAAGATGAACCGGATAGTTTTTGAGTCACGGTTCAATATGGTTTGACCGGGTCAAACCTGGTTCAATAATCTCGTCTAATATATTTTAGTGTATAAATTTAAAAGTAATGGTAGTAAATATGATACATAGTTAAAATAAAAATGAATTTAAAACATAAAATATTATAAATATAAACTAGTTTTATGTTTTTATAGATGTTTGATAGTTTTTATCAGTTTAATAATTCTGAGATCCAATCCGGCTATGTGACCGATCCGTGGTCGAACCAGTTATTAGACCAAACCCGACTATATAACCAGTTCATAGTCGAACCGGGTTCAACCATCTGGTCGGTCCGGTTTTAAAAACACTTCACTAGATGTTTTCGATATTTATTTCTATAAATATTGCATAAAGTTTTTTGTTTTGATTAGATATAAGATCATTTGAAACTTTAGTATTTAGTGTTTTGTAAAATGGACAGATGTTAATTATAGATTTTTTTTGTTTTGCTAAATATATTAAATAGTGTTTGTAAAGCTGAACTTGGAATTGATGCAAGACTCAAATTTAGCTAAATAGGATAAATTTTCTTATCAATAAATTTAGAATAAACATATAATATGTTTGATGTTCAGATTTTTAACATAATTAGCAAAACAAAAATACAAAATTCAGTATTTCTTATCTATACTGTATGTTTGATGTTCGTTTGGTGTTATAGAACTACATCACATTTTTGACACATATAATTACATAAAACATACTAATTAAAGTGGTTTTGAAAGGAAATTAAATTAGGCTTCGATATCAGCCAGTTATATTACACGGTGAAGCCCAAAAAAATTGTGAATTAAGTTGAGCTCTCATGATCCACAAAATAATCACATATTCTCATCCAGGAAAATCCGCGCAACCAGAGATCTAAAGAAAATGCTTTCTAAAGCTAACATATTTCATATTTTAATGTTTTGGCTTTAGATTCAATTTAAAAAATAAAAGCATGATTACTTTTAAAAATGGCTGTAGAAATTAAAAGTCCGTCTACAGCTTCTGAAATAAAAACATAATTGCTTTAAAAAATGGCTTTAGAAATTAAAAAAGTTGCCACGGCTTCTGCAGACATTACCAATCACTCCCTTTAGTTGTGAAAAATCTATAGGATAGAACATATATTTATAAGAGATCTGATATTCAATTTCTCTCTACCTATGGAAGTAGGTAAAATCTTTCCAAAATCATGTTGATACCAACTCGAATAAAAGATGCGTATGTGGGAGAATAAATGTTGCAATATGATTAAGACCATAATTTATGGCCATTTGAGATTAAAATTTTAACTGAAAATGGTAGTAACATGGATTTGAAAATAACTCTAAAAATCAATGGCAGAATTCTAATAAAGATTTTTCTTTAATAGTATAGATATATTATTAACTCTTACCAATACTAGAGTTTTTGGCCGCGCTACGAGCGGAAAATGCTTTTAGATATTATTTTCGGTCAATTAATAGGCCAAAAATAGTTTTTCTGTAATATTTATTGATTTTGTGTATTTTAAAAACAATTTAATGAATTTAGAATTAATAAATCAGAAAATGTATTAAACCATAAAACAAATGTATATAGATTGAGTTTTTTAAGGTATATATTGTTGCTTTTTGAATGTGACATTAGTTTTCTATATAATATATGTTTTTATTAGCTTCATCTTAGGTAAAGTAAGAATAATATTTTATTCCAAATGCTGAGGTGAATAATAATTTATGTATTGTTTTAAAAAATCAATTAGAAAAAATCAAACATGATAATGAAATTTATTTTCCATTCACCTTTATATATGTTGGATTAGTGATTGTTATCAAGATAATTTATTTTTACTTTTATATGCTTTGAAATTGTCAAAAAATTATTGATTGGCCATTTCATATGAAGAAATGTACAAAACTTACATGTGAGATATTTCAAGATTAAAACATTTTTTGTAATTTTTCTTTCAGTTTATATTTTTTGTTTGTACCTCTAGAAAAGCAAACCTATAACGAATTATGTTTTTTGTATATAGTTTTTTTTTTGGTAAAATTTTCTTTGATGTGTATTTTCTCAATAATATTAGGATGGAACTTTAAAATAAATAAATAAATAAAATCTATTTTGAAATTTAAATAAGTAAACACAAATTTTATTTATAAATTTATCTAATATGAATGTGTTTGTAAGTGGCTAGGCATAATGTACATTTGATTGTAAGTTTGGCGTATGAGTGCATTTTGGGTATATTTTCTTAATAGAATGTATTCTTTACCATTTGTAAAAAATGCTATAATATGCATGATATATCAAAGATCCTTAATATATGATTTTAATTATATATATATATATATATATATATATTTATATATTGATGTTTAATTTTATATTTTAGATATTTAAAAATATATAATTAATAATTTATTTTGAAAATTTGATAGATTTATTGTTTACTTCTTGGTTCAAATTTGTTTTGGTAGAAAAATAAACAGACTCAACTTGGTTCAAACTTATTCACATATATATTGAAGTAATAAATTTGTGTGTTTATTTCCTCTTTATTTTACCATTTTATAATCCTTAATGTTTTATTTTCTTCTTACTTCTTTGCAAACTCATATTAGATATCAAATTTTATTCATTTTACTTATTAATTTATTACTATTTCATAGTTATACTTAGTAAATTTCTGAATATTTTATGTTTTATTTAGTTGCATCGTCAAAGATTAATACAATTCCTTATACTGCCTTATCACTAATTTGTTGCTTTAAATTCTTTTTGATAATTTATCTACAAAAGTATATTATATTTAATAATAGGTTAGAAATGTGTAAATTTAGAATTGGACACAAGTTTGAAACAATGATATTATCTTGGCCAAATAAATAAATTTTTATTTACCAACTTTCATCTAACCTTTTATTTGAACTGATCACATGTCAAAATAGAAATATGAGATCGCAAATATATAAAGTAAGAATCTAAATCATGTAGGGAATAAAACATTTTGTGGAAGTATTAAAACAAAGAGAATAATAAAGAAAAACACTATCTTTTAATCATTACCATAACAATTTTACGAAAACATAAAGAAGACAAATAGATCAGTAACCTCCGACACTGACTTGTTAGATTCCATCTTCCTTTACACATCCCTACTAAAAATCACAACAACTCAAATAACAACCAATCATTATAACCTGAAAGAAGGAAGAACAAATTATAATTTTGTGATTGTTCGCACTGGTGAAACCAATTAAGAAATACATTTCTTATCTTATCAAGTAATCTAATAGCAATACATAAGGAATACTCCCAAGATTAAAAAAAACACGCGTTATGTCCAATACTTCAAAATGCTGCTCTTGTCGTTCATTTCTTGCAGTGCTTTATCCTTTTAAAGCCCCTTAACATCCTTAATCCTTGTAAGCTTTTCTTTTTTCTCTTCTTTTTCTACATATATACCAATGTAGAAGCTGATATTTATGAAACTAATCATTTTGCAGCATAACCTGAGTTTTGGTTTTGCAACTAAGAAGCATGCAAAAGAACTTACTAACAGAGCTTGAAACAACATAGTTCTTATCCACAATCGCTTGTATCAAGTACCACTTAATTTGTGTAAAAAAGGTTTCGTCTATTATTCGGTATTAAAGAGATATACCATTTGCAAGATACATATCAATCTTGCTATTCATATCGCTGATCAGGGAGCTTGTAACAATACTAACCATAGAAAAACAAACAACTTATCAGAATTCAGAAACTATACCTTCAGTATTAGTGTTAGGATTCAGCTACTTAGGCAAATTACAAACTACGAACCTTATCAGCTGATGGAAGAAGTTCCTTTATGATCAAGGAAACCGTTTTCTCCCAAACCAATGTCTTTAGATTGGGAAAGCTTTGTAACAGAAAAGAAAACTTCTTTTGCTTCAACCTGCACAGTGCACATGAAGCAATATGAGAAACCATGTAAAAATTTTAATTCACTAATAAATACAAATGCCGCTAAACATTGTTTTGTTCGATAAGCATGTATCAGAGTTTCAAATGAATAAAACAGGAATCCATGTAACCATAAAACATCATTAGAGAAGTTTTGTGATGAACTACCAAATTTCATTTGGAAATATCTAGTAAGATGCCATATAAAGAAAGGGAGAATAACAAAAACAACAAAGAAGACGTAATACATGTAGTGTTTACCTGCGAGCACCTTCTAGTGTCTACTATGGTATGCTGCAGTTTCCACCCTCAGCGATAGAGGCTGGCTTCAAGTCGCCATGTTCATCTTCCCCCTTTTTGGCTTTGAAGATATGATGTTGGTGGAATCTGTAGTATATCGACAGTAGCATAAAGCCCCTGATCCCATTGGAGATAATTATGTAAGACCACTGGAAAATACGGAGTTAGGTACTTTTTTTCATTCAATGAGCTGTGATTTAACCTATCCATAGAAAGAAAAACAAATATGAGGCACATAATCATCAAAACACCAGTTTTAAGAACATTTAAAGAGCCTAGAAGACAACAAAACGTTAAAACAGTCACTGGCTTCTTCTTTTCTTCGGTGTAGAAAATAAATTCTCAAAGCCACAATTAGCTGCAAGGAAAATAAATAAGACAAAGTAACATATATACACCATTGAAAGCAGTAACAATCAAATTTTATAAATCATATATATTCTTATTTGAACTAATATCACGTAAGCATATTATACCCAGTTATAAAAAAAGTAATAATAATATTAGTGTTACAGCTGTATGTGCAACAAAAAAAATAAGAAGCTTTAATAGTGAGAGTGAAATGATTAAAGCACATACAGTCAGGACAATGTAAGGCCCTTTGCTTCCTTATCCTCTCTGCAAGCTTCTTCCCCATCTCCGTAACCCTGAAAAAAATTCAGTGCTTTAAATGCTACGTGAAACACATTTTGTTAGTTAAGGAGAATAAAATAGACGTGGGTTTAGGGAAGCCACCATTGTTAACACTGGCAACACAAATATTGGAGAGAAGGACAGGTAAAAGGAATGTGTACAGAGTATATTCGAAAAGCTTCCCATTGATCCGCCTTCTTGCTAGCATTCGAAGGTCAAAATCTCTTTTAACTCCTCTTGATCTTCAAATGTTTAGAGAATTTCAGTGTATGCCATGAATTTCTTGTACAGAACAGGAAGACAAACCATGTATCAGTTAAGGCCAATACTTTATTCCGAACAATGAATTAGTTTTCATACTTTTTAATTCTAAGAAATCAAAACGGAAAGCACTTTGCACAGACACAACACAAACAATAGATTGGTCGGAACCAAGATTCAAAAGATAGACAATCACTAACCTAAATCCAATTCGTCTTACCTAGTATCGATATCAGATCCACTCCCAGAATCCTAATTCGTATCATGTCTCCTGAGTGGCCATGGATATGATACACTAAACCTCCTAGGCGTAGGCGAACTCTCAACCGTTCGTTGTCCGACTTCCCCACTGGTCTGACCTCCATGAGTCATGAACTCGTAATCAGCATCGTCTGTGGGGAACTCATATGACAAACAGGGCACGAGTTATGAAGCTGCAACAATGGAAGCAAGCAAACTTGATGGCAAACGCGGTGGATTTCGCCGTTTTATAGGAATACTGCGGGTTTGATTACCGGGTATGTAGAGTAGAGGAAGAGCGAGAGCCATAGGCTTTACCTTCGTTAGTGGAGGTTTTTCGATTTTGGTTTGAGTTAAAATTTTGAAGAAACGATCTTCATAGGAGAAGATACATAGGGAGGAGGTGAAAGGAAACCATAAAAAAGGAGTAAAGGATATAATTGATTGACAAAGAAAGGGTTGTGGTAACGGAGATTTGCAGGGATACGAAACGGAGACGACAAAGGTGTGAGCCGTTTCGAGAAGTGGGCGTGACTGGACCATTAGGAAATATCATGAGCACACGAAAGTTTCGGTATTTTTTTACCGAACAAAACTCTTATGACATGGCAATTCATCGAAGATGACGTGGATGATTGTTTCAATATTAATGGCTGATTTTTTCTGCTGAAGTGGACAGGTTTAGAGGATTTGATATCTTGCTTTTAGTATTGTTAGATTAACTCATAAGAATGACGAACTCTCTCTCCTCCCTATATTTCCTCTTCTTTGCTCGCTGATGTTTGTTGTCTCGTGGTTTCTGGTTCCTTGCAGTTTGCTTCCAGTTATGTCGCGAAAGGAGCCCTAATTTAAGTCTTGCTAGCGGGGAGATCGACTCCGGGTTGCTCTTTGTTCGTGTTTGAATTCTTGGCACAGAAAGGAACAGTTGCTATTGGTGGGAGTCGGCTTTTTAGGGTTTCATAAGGGAAAATCCTTGTAGAATTCACGGTCCATGGAGATGGTGGTTGGGCTCTGGTTCTCGACTGCGGCGGTGGGTCTCAAATCTGCCTCTTTGGTCGCGAATGGAGTGTTTTCGGCAGTTGGTTTGGCGGGTATCCATGGTGTCGTGGAGAGCTCCGATCAGTGTATTAGCGGCTGAGGGCTTCAGAGGTTTCTTTGCTTGAAGACTTGCCTAGCCAAAGGAACTGACATGTGTCATATCCGGCGGTGATGTCATGTGGAGGCTTGTTGTGTCACAAAATCGCAGTTTTCGTCCATGGCTTCTCTGGTATGATGCGTGCAGCTTCCTTCTCATCTGACTTTCTTCTTCCTGGTGCTTATGTCTGGTTCATTGCTGAAGCCCTGTCGACGGGTTTCTTTGGTTATTCAGGTCATGTCGTTATTTGGTTCTGTTTCGTTGTCACGGGGACTTTTATCTTGGTTTCCGAATCCGGTTCTCGGAGGAGGTGACTGGCGTAATCGTGGTTGACGCTTGAGTATGTGTTCACCTCTTTCTTACAGTTACACTAGTCGGAGTGCCATATCCCATTTCTGTTAGCCACGCTTGTTGCTCTTAGTAATTTTCCTTTCTAACACCATTTTTCAGGTCATAGAGCTCTTCTCGGGTTATGTGCAGATGTATTATTTTTTCCGGTTTTATGCATTCCGTTATTGACGGAGGATATCGTTCAATTCTTCTGTTAGTGCAAGTTAGGTGATGGAGACGAGACTGTACAATCAAATTCTTCACAATCTTCGATTTTGTGTATTTCCCTCTCTCTTCTCTATTTCGTGTGCGCTTCAATGCTGGTAATGATAACAAGTTAGAAGAACACGTCGAAAGCTAGCTAACTCTGGAAACGACACGGAAATTTTCGTCATCCGAGGCAAGAAGGTCAATCTCACCTTATGTGATCATCGTCGAAAGTGGAGAACAGTAATCGATGCTTGAGGATATTAAATCTGAACTAGCGAACGCGCCGGGAGTGATGGGTCGAGCGAAGCTAGTTTAGGAAATAATTGAATTGGGTGCTTTTTTTGTAATTCAACTTGTAATCGAACTTTTATTCCCGTCTTTCGGGTTGATATTTAATAAATTTAATTTAAAATAATAATAATATTAACCCAGAGAAAAAATCCAACTACCTAAGAGCATCATACAAACTACCTATTTTGGGACACGATGATACGGCTATGGAGACACCATTGGCATCAACGACAAATAAGTCAGTCAAAACTGCCCATCCACATGCAATCTTCTCCAAAAACTCTGAGGTTGTCTTCATGAATTCCTATTATAGCTCCACTCAGTAAGAGAAGGGCCATGATTGGGATAGTACTTTTGATGATGAAGTCATCCTCATCGAAATGCCAAGTGTGATACCCCGATCGCGGAGGACTGAAAATAGAATTTGAGTTTCTTAGACTAGCAATCCGATAAAACCAATATTCTTATTGGATATTATTTTAGTCTTTTCAACTCGACCGAGTAATATCCGATAGTTGGATGGTTCGGACAAGAAGTAACATTATATAAAAATTCATCAGTTATAATCTTTATTTATACATTATATACTTAGTTTAAAACTTCTTACACAAAGGTTTTATACATTATATACTTAGTTTAAAACTTCTTACACAAAGGTTATAGTTTTATCGTCAAGCCTAACACCCAACAACGTTCGTACATACATATATATACATCAATGGAGATTTCTCCCATATATCCCCATCTTTCACCCAACAACTTTCATGCGTACGTGACATGTACTAGAGAGACTATGTCATGAGACATTATGCATTCCACAATGGGGATTTCTATCTTTCATTCTAAAATAATATTAAAAAGGGTAAACAAAAATTTTAAAAAACTTAAGAGAGGCAAGAATCGAGACTTTCGTTCGAGAGACTCTGACATAATTCTAAGAAACTCATAGGTCACTTTTCATTCATTTAAAGATCAAAATATTAAGCTATCACAGTTTATTGATTAAGAAACATATCTATCTACGGATTAATATCACAGTATGTTTTTCACCATCACAGGTGAATGATTGGTTAGAATTTAGTTATGTTGTAAGTGGTTTCAATATAGATGTTAATTTATTGATGTAGATTTTTCTGCATGAATTTTTTGTTGTAATTGTGTTAGGTGTAATTGTAAGTTTTTGGTTGTAGATATTTTAAAATAACACATGTGAAATATGTGATATATGTGATATATATAGTAAAACTAGGGGTTTGCCGGCGCTACGCGCCGGATTTTTGTATAATGATATATGTTTTAATAGTTTTAAAATTATTTTTGGTGTTTTAGTAAAAAATAGTTATCAAACATATACAGATATTTAAATTTATTTCAATTCTTGTATTAGTTGTCTTTAGATTTTTTTAAAAATAAGAAAAATTTGAATACATATGCAATATATTTTTGCCTTTTATGTAAATGGATCTTTTGACCTTTTTATTAATCTTTGTTGCTTTTGATCGAATTTTTAATACTTGGATATTATGTTCCTAAATTTTAGAAAGATATACAATGAATTTCAACTGCAATATAAACAAATTGAACATTATTAATCACAGGTGATCTAAAATACTATAATATCAATAAAAAAATGCATTAGAATCAAGACTAAAATACGAAAAATATTTTATTTCTTTCATTTGACAGAACATTTTTGATTGTTTTCCAACAACATACATGTATGATTTAATGTACTCCAATTTCAGCGAGATAATAATTTAGGAGAAGCAACCGAGCCTCTCGATTGAGGAGTAACCAAAGTCACGATCAGTCTAAGGTTGAAATCTGGATGGTCTTTTTGCTAGACCCGCTGGTTCGAGTCCAGCTCGTGACAAAAGGCTTTGATCAGACTAAAATATATAATCATATTATACTTATACCATTTGATATAACATAGTTTCACAAATACTATTATTTGAGCTTCATATGCATATATTAACGGTATTCATATATGCACCAAGAGTAAATCTGCTACTCAAACTAATAGATTATTTTATTTCTGTTACATTTCAAATTTTGAGAGGCTGAAATACAATTTATGCATGAGTATTGATATTTTATATGATTTTAATTGTTTTTGTTTGATTTTAAAATCATTTTATTATATTTAAATATTTACGCTATGAGGACTGTTTTAATTTTCTATTTTAGAAATTGTTCAATGAAATAATGATTGATTTAAAGTGTAACATCTGAATTGTTTATTATTTGAACATACGAAAACAATTAGTTGCACTGAAATGAGAGATAAATTGGTTCTAAAATTTGGATATTTTTCTAGAACAATAATATAGATTACCCTTATATGTTTGCTATTTCTGCTCATACGAACATATATTTGATGTAATTTATCATAAATATGTATAATATGTATATTATGAGTATGTATGCAACACTAATCAGTTATTGGGCTTGATTCTTGTTTAGAAGAAAGATTGTTGGAAAGAGGAAGCATAAGACGTTCTTTCATTGAACTCAAATGTTTATTAGTTTTCTTAATGTATGTTTTGTACGTATATATAAAAAAAAGAGTTAAAGGCAAATTAAAATTATCGTTGTATACTTGTAATGTGTCATCATCCTTTATCTGATAATTGTTTATAAATTAATCCTTTCTTAATTTGATCTTTGTTGGTTGGAGCTTTGGGGCTTTAGATTTTAGACCAGGATGAGATTTATTCGCAAAGTTGAAAATGTTAAGAAAAACTAAGTGTATCCGACTTTAACTTGTTTATTAAATCAGTATATATTATGCACTACAAATAAGAAATTTCATGTTTCTCAGATTAGTCATAGCAAGCCGATCTCCTTTCTAGATCATCCACTTCAGTAGATTGCAAGAAACAAAGTTTTAGTTTAAATAACCTAGGGTTATTTTCCAAGACATATTTAAGAAAACTATTTAAGAAAAACAAACCTTAAATGCAACACAAAACACTAATCTCATCAAGTACCTATGAGATCGATACAAAGGAATGAGCTACTTAGAAGAAGCTTGAAGAAAACAAATGAAAAGTGTGCGAGTATGAATCTTGTGATTGAAAAAGCAAATAACTACATGGTTTAGTGAGATCTTCAGTTTTATTTTCATCTTCTCTTCGCCAACTCCATCAGTAACCTCTGACATCATCGCTTTCAATAAACACTATAAACAAAACAAACATGACACAGTCAATCTTTGTGATTACCCATGATTTCAGAGTATTATGGTCCTAGAAATGAATGTAGTTTTTGTTTTGCGTCATGTCCAGTTGTGCATAAAGCTTTTGGAATTCGTTGATCACTTTTGCTTGATCCATGGATGAGATTTTCTGAAAATGTGAGAAACATAGCAAGGTATGAGAATATCAATTGTGCTAAGATTTTCTTTTGCTACACCTTTTAGCTACCATATCGTTAAGATATAATTTCCTCGTAGAAGTAAGTTTCCAGAGGTAAGAACACATACCATGTGTAGCCACAACCATTTCTTGCTTGAAAGTGCGGAAAGCATCTGCACATGAAATAGTTTTCAATTGAAACAAAGCAGAGTTGGAGTAGCTAAGAAGATTTCAACACTGTCAGATTCACTGCTCAATTTTTATAAGGAGATAGCCTGGGAGAACTAAGCTAAAACACTGTTACGAACCAGACCATCAGATCCTAGCACATATAAATATAAAAGGCAAAATTTTTGTAGAATCTTGTAGAAGCGGATGATAGAACCAGCTAGGAGAGTCCATACTCCATAGATGAAAATCAGTTTACGATCATGATCCCAAATTCCATTACAACCTTGACCGCAAAGGAATCAACAACATGCTAAGAGATCATCAACGAATAAAGAAAAATATTTAAGTGCATAAATGTATATAAAAACAATGAAAACTGCAAAGGGTGGCCCATAACATCTATAACCATCCTACTGCCACTTATGCCTGAAGAGCTTAAACCTCAATTTTTTAAAGCATACATACCATACTCACTGGAAAGTTGATAAGTGTCCCAGGTCCCCAGTATTTAAAGGTCACAAAGGTCGTAAGCTCTAGAAGCAGCCTCTTCATCATCATATGCTCCTGCCAAGTATATAAGGGTTAATCCAATCTAATACCAAGTATGTACAGATACACAAAAAAATACACAATGAAACCTTCAAAGCTTATAGCTTACCTAGATAAACTGATGCGGTGAAATTTCAACGATGAAAACGTGTAAGGACAACAAAGAAAATAGATCGGCTTTGTGGATGTGGAGAGAAATGTTGGTCGAATGTGGTGAAAAAAGAAAAAAAAGAAAAGAGAAACCTTGTTTTCCCTTCTTGTTCTGGTTTTGGTTCCATGTACTCTTGTCTCAAAGGTGAGCTTCACAACGACCTATCCATCTATGCATGTACTTACAAAAATTCAAGAAACAATACACCTCAGCATCTCCTACTGCTATGTAAGACAATACATTCAGTTCTTGTCTCAATGAGACATGATAATTGTCAGAATAATCAACGATTCCAGATGACACAACATCTCTCTCAATCCAACAATGACATCACAACAGTCCTAAGTTTAATTCTCCAGATTACACAATATGAAATTCAAAATGAATCACACCACCCTCATCCGGATCGTAAACATCTATTCAGTTTAGAAGACACACAACCACAGTACCTTGTGACTCCACGGTAAATGGAACCTCTCTCCTTCTTCGCCTTCTTAAAACCTCTATACAACAACGTTTGATCACTCGCCGCCACCGTCTCCGAGCTCTCTCCTCCTCCTCCCGCCTCTGTCTTAGGCCCCTGATCCGACAATGATATCGACGCCATGATCAGAACCTCTTGCCCCTCCAATCAAAAAACAAACCCTAGGAAAGAGAAAACAAAAGGCACCATGTGTGAAAGCTTGAAACAGAGCTCGATACTGTAGAACCAAAGATAGAGAGAGAGAGAGACACAATGCGGTGAACAAAAAAATCCTACAGGAAACTCACTTATCACTACTAAACTCACTTCCATATTGTAGTACACGATAAGGCGATATGAAACTATGTAATCACAGTGCCCTATGTAAATGCAATTAGTCAGGGTTTTTGATTCTTCAACATGGAAATAGGAATAGTAAATCGAATCATTACCTGTTCGTTGATGAACATCTCGACATCAATCCGGAGAGCTTCCCATAAAAGGATTAGCTTGAAGATGAGCTTGGCCTCTCCCAACCCAGAAGAAAAATCGTGGAAGAACACGATGGAAGGTTCCGTCACCATTGATTTTGATGTTTTGTTAGCCATGGATCCGATAGTTGCAGTTTTATAGTGGAAAGGCTTGGGGAGGTGAAAAGAACATCTTATGATTTCGTGATAACCCATGACACGCGAGAAGGAAGAGAGAGTACACAACCCCATGACGCGCGAGAAGGAAGAGAGAGCGTAGGATACACAGACGCACTACCGAGCTGACACGTGTCGACAAAAGCTTTGAGCACAATTCAAAAAATTATTATACCAATTAAAATACTTTATATTGATAAGCAAAATATAAATTATCAAAAATTTACTATTATTTAATGTAATATATGAATGACATTTATGTTACTTAAAAATTTAATGTTTTATATTATCTAGAAGTAAATAAAACATAAAATAAAAACTATATCAAGGTAAAATATTATTCTATATGAAATAGATGGTAGAATATAAGTTAGGATAAAAGCAAAAATATTCCAGCTATAGGCAGAACACAAAACAAAACATATATATTAAAAAATAAATGATATGAATTTTTTCTTAATCCAGTGGTTTAACTAAGAGCATATTAATGTTTATACACTAAAATGTATGATGTTCAAATTCTAGAGAATGCAAATTATCCATATTACAAAGAAAATGGTTATTGAAGATTTTTTAGTATAGTGGAAAGAGGGGACGCGGTCCCGATCAATACATGAACTCTGGGCCTGTGCAAAAACATACATCAACACAATTTTTATTCAAAATTCATACATCAACTAACACTCTTAGGTCAATACATACATGAACCGTGTTTCCGTTAACTTTATTCTAACTGTGTATTATGTGGACTTAACGTGGGTTACATGGATAAAATGAGTTAATTACGTGGATTATCAGACCGAAAGGAATAGAAAACGACGTTGTTGTGGGCTTTTGAAAACGACGTTGTTTTGTGTTTTCTGAAACAAATTTTTTTTCGTAGAAGTCGCGAGAAGAAGAAAAGAATAAGGGTTTGAGAGAGAGAGGAGAGTAAAACGTGATTGAGAGAGAGAGTTAAGGGAATGATTTAAGGAGCTGAAAGCACGTCTAGAAGAGAGCAGTTGGAATGAGGTAATGTTAGAAAAGAGAAGAAATCCGAGAGCACACAAGGTGTTCGAAGAAATGTGTCTGTGAATTTTTTTTCATGATTTCTTCTGTAACTGATGTGTTGTGTAATTGTTGCAGTGGGGATACAACGTTTATAATAAACTATGAAGGGAAGTTCGAGAATTTGGAAGAAGGTCTCACCTATGTTGAGGAAAAAATTCATTATCTTGGTTCGATAATCTCGGCCGGTATTGTTGATATGTATGGGCAGCGAGTGTGGTACAAGCTTCCTAACGAAAGATTATCAGATTTGAAGCTGTCGTGTGATGGTGGTATAAACTTTCAAAAACATGTGTACTGCCACACAATAGGTAAGGAAAGTGGAAGTGTATCTTGAACACGAGGAGGTTAACAATGAGGCTGAGGAGACTAAATCTTTGGATGAAAATGTTGATGATTCTCCAATAGGCAGGAATGAGGCTCGAGAGAACCCGGAATCAGATCCGCAGGAAGAGGCTGTGGAAGAAATAGTTCTCAGGTTTGTTGATGAGGAAGAGGACAATGAAGCTCTTAGAGATACACCTCCTGCCTCAGATGATGAAGATGACATCGAACCCAGATATGAAAGATGGCGAAGAGGAAGTGGATAGTTGAAGATTATGCATGTTTTTGAAAGTATAAAAGAGTTCAAGGAAGCTGTGTTAGAATATGCATTAATGGGAGGTTGGAATGTCAAATACACAAGATGGGGAAATGACATTTCCGAGGCAAAGTGTGTTGTAGTCGGTGAGGTTCCTTGTACTTGGCGAATCTACTGTTCTTATGAGAAATCAGTGCATCATCAATACATGGTGAAGTCATTCCAAGAAGAGCATTCTTGCACCTCTTGCAAGTTATTGACTGACAGTGTCATTGGTAGGCTTCTTATAAATGAGGTTAGACACGACAATGCATTGATGCCAAGGGCCATACAAGACATTATTCAAGAGAGATACAACTTGACAGTGACACATGATATCGCTAGAAAGGCACGGAAGAGAGCATTGGATATGATTAGTGAAGAGTTTGATGAGCAATTTGCAAGGATTAAAGACTATAAAGAGCAAATCCTAGAGTAAGTTTCTTTTTTTAAAATGTCTACGGTTGATCTTGTTTATAACAACCATTTCAGTTTAGTTTTAAATTGTTGCTTTCATTTGTTGACAGATCAAACCCGGAGTCTATGGTTGATCTTGTAACAACCATTAGAGATGATGGTGTGGAGATCTTCGACAAGTTCTATGTGTGTTTTAAAGCTCTGAAGACAATATGGCGAGCTTATTGTCGAACCATTTTTAGGATTGATGGATGCTTTATGAAATCTACCTCAAAAGGACAACTCCTTGCAGCTGTGGGCAGAGACGCAAACAATCAAATATACCCTGTTGCGTGGGAAATTGTTCAAGTTGAGGATGCTGACAATTGGAAGTGGTTCATTCAAAGGGTAAAGTCTGATTTAGACCTCAAAAATGGTGAAGGGTTCACTCTTATCTCTGACAAACAGAAGGTAAGTTTGTTAATTTTTTTTATACATTTTCAATCACATTTTCTCATTCGACTTGTCCTTATTGACAGGGACTTATAAAGGCTGTGGAAGAAGAATTTCCTCACATAAAACACCGGACGTGCACTAGACACATATACGGGAACATTAAGAAGCTACACCCCAACAAGCCTAAGTTTAAACATTTGTTTTGGGCAGTGGCAAATAGCTTCAACGAGGGTGATTATAAAGCGGCACTTAAGGAGCTTAAAGCCTTTGATTCTCAGATCTATGATGACTTGATGGTGAGAGATCCTACAAGTTGTACTCATGCATTCTTCAGCACCACTTCTAGTTGCGAAGATGGCCTCAACAATTTCTCAGAATCTTACAATAGCGGTTTGAAGAAATCACGTTCTCTGCCTTTAGTGGGAATGCTTGAGACCATGAGAAGACAAGCTATGGTTAGAATCAAGGTGAGGAAGAAGAAATTGGTGAAGTATGAGGCTAAATACAGTTTAAAGGTCGCTAAAACCATCGCTGAAGAGACAAAAAATCGCAAATGGTGTAAGAAAAGGACCCTTGGTCCTAATGGTGTTTCAGAAGTCGAAGAAAATAGCACTTCTCACACTGTCAATATGGACAGGAGAACATGTACCTGCAGAAGATGGGACCTCACCGGGATTCCGTGTCGTCATGCTTTGAAGGTGATTCAAGACAAGAAACTTAATGCTGAGAATTTTGTGGCGGATTGTTACTTGACGACTTTGTGGAAGCAGCAATATAGTGATTCAGTCACTCCAGTCGAAGGAATGAAGTTTTGGAAGGAAGCTTATGGTTCTCAGATTCAACCGCCAGCAAGACCTGATGAGAAAGGTCGGAAGAGTAGAATCCAGAGAAGAGGAAGAAATCGATTTATGAGTCTCCTACTAAAGGGAAGAAAGTTTGTAAACATTTGAAGACTATTCATTGTTATCGATGTGGTTTTCCTGGCCATAACTCTCTATACTGCAAGAATGATGGAGTTCCTAACAAGCTGAGGAAGATTTATCCAAGGAAGAAGACACAGCCATCGCAAGGTAAAGCTCAGGAACCAAGTCAGCCATCACAAAGCGAAGCTCCGGGACCAAGTTAGCCATCACAAGCTCAGGGACCAAGTCAGCCAACAGCCTAAATTCAGGTTTGCTCTCCTATTTATATTTCATTGGTTTTTTGATAATCATCTAACAGCATTGGTCTTGTGATAATCTTCTAACATCAATTTTGGATCTTTTTCAGGTCTCAGGTTATTAAGGAATGTTATTATTATGGATCGTTTCTTTTGGTATCGTATTTTCAAGAAAAAGACAGCCTAGAAGTTGGACATTGGTTTTGGTGCTTTAAGTGTGTTGTCTGTCTAGTAGGAAGCGGCTAAGATGTTTTAAAATTATCTCTTTTGTAAAACGTGATGTTCCAAAACTTATCTATTTCGTAAAACTTGTTATGTTATCACAATTTTTGACAAGTTCTTATGTTATAATAGAAGCCATAAATTCATAACATAAGTTCTTAATACAAGCCGTTAACCCCTTGAAAACCCAACAATCCGACAAACATATTGTATTCGAAACTGAAAAACATTCGTTGCAATCTTGCACATTAGTACATAGCAAAATAGTAGTACACAATCATCATTCCAACTCCACAAACTACCATCTTCTTCAAGTTCTTCACATCTTTCTCTTACCCGTGAACCAACTCTTTCATCTCCTTCATCTCATTTTCAAACCCAGCCAAGCATCACCCAAATCTTCTATCTTTTTTTCATAGCTTCTCACTACATCTTCATATTTCTGAGACTGAAGCTCCAAATGACCGATTTTGTCATCATACAAGCTCTTCATATCATCAATTTCCTCCACAACCGACTCATCCGTCCATTTGAACAAATGATTCTTATCCTACACAAGAACAGAATCAATTCGAATAAGCTTAGAACATACACAAAAAACAAACAAAGTTAGATTTTTTACCTCTTCACTACCATTAGGACAACCATGGAAAAGTCTCCATGGGTTCTTGGTCGTTTTCGATGTAAAAATCTCAACGGCTGCTCCACACTTCTTACAAGCACTCGGAAACCCTCTTTCAATCCTCTGTCGCTTCCAATTATCACTCATAGCTGCTTAATGATAACTCAATTAAACATCCTACAAATAGACCCAAAACTTGATTAATAACAAAAACGATAATGTTTGCCTGTACCATATGAGGAATTAGGGTTTGATGTGGTAGACATTAGTGGTTCTCTCTCAATCACGTTTTACTCTCCTCTCTCTCTCTCTCTCAAACTCTGATTCTTTTCTTCTTCTCGCGCCTTCAAAATTTTGTTTCAGAAAACACAAAACGACGTCGTTTTCAAAAGCCCACAATGACGTCGTTTTCAAAAGCCCACAATGACGTCGTTTTCTATTCCTTTCGGTCTGATAATCCACGTAATGAACTCATTTTATCCACGTAACCCACGTTAATTCCACATAATACACCGTTAGAATAAAGTTAACGGAAACACGGTTCATGTATGTATTGACCTAAGAGTGTTAGTTGATGTATGAATTTTGAATAAAAATTGTGTTGATGTATGTTTTTACACAGGCCCAGAGTTCATGTTCGGGACCGCGTTCCGCTGTTGATGTATGAATTGGCCATTTTCCCATGGAAAGTGTATTCTCAAGTGTAGATCTTATAAGACGATTCAAAATTGTGCAAATAGACGTAAATTCTCATGAATCATTAAAAATGTAAAATTGTCGGTTGTATAATCATTTATGTAATATTTTTTATACTAATCAGTCGGTAAAAAAAAAGAGCAAACTATAGGATAAAAGCAAAAGTATTCCATCTCTTGGTAGAGCATACATACATTAAACATTATAATAAACTAGGGGGTGATTGGTAAGTGTCGTGAGTGCTTTCCACAGTTCTATTTTTTTCTACGTCCACTTTAGTTTACCAATGATGCTTTAAGAAAAAATTTAAAGCTACAGCCATAAAAAACTAAAATAGGAAACAAAATAGCTTTGGAAATCAATTTTTCTAGAGTTTTATATTTAGTGCTCTGGAAATAATTAATATATAGCTACAACAATAAAATCTACACCTATTCTAAAGCCAAAAAATAAAAGCTACAGTACTTACCAACCATCTCCTAGGTCCATTTCCGCGCTATATATATTTTCTTTTAGTGTAATATAAATATACGATATCAATTGCTTATTTTGTTCTTAAAAAAATACAGAATTTAAACTTGGAAATCAGCAAAGATTTTATTGTCTCTGTTAAGTTTTTGGTGATATCTCCTTTGGCCTCATAGTTTTCATGTATGTTAGTTCAGTATCTACATAAATTTTCAGGAAGAAAATATTGTTGGATAGAACAGAGAGAAAACTAAATCATACATACATTCATATGAGGTGGTTAATACTTTTATTTGGAGAAGCAAAAAATCTAAATTTTTAATATTATTTTTATGTTAATGTGTCATTTATATTTGAGTATATAGATTATACTACATATAGATGCATATAAATATTCAGCTAATATTATTTATAAACTAAAATATATTGTTCTTTTGATGTGTAAACAAACTAATGTATTTTGTTTGAAAATTATTCTTAAATTTAAAAATCTATTTTGTTGGAGTTATAAAATTAAACTTTAGTGATTATATAATTAAACTTTAGTGATTAAATAAACAACAGTAACAAATCCATGACTGCGAGGAAAATATTATTCTTAGCAAAATAAACAAATTTTAACTGGATAAAAACTTACAAATTTATAGGTGTTCACAAACTTAAAATAAATTGTACATTCAAACTCGATATTTATTTTTCCCCATTTATGATGTTGGTTCAGTAACAGTATTTTTTTTTTGTCGGCTACCCATGTATGCAAGATCATTGGTGGCAGACGTGCCGATTCTCCGAAGAGCATCTCCATCAGTATTTATTTATTTACCACATTTGGAGATTTATCTAATTTACATTAACCAGGTTATGCAACGTATCTTAATCACATGTGTGTCTCACAATTTTTGGCTTTTGTGTTTTTTTCCTGGTTTTGATTGGTAAAGATTATTATTCCATGCATCTACAGAATTTTATAATATTGCACGCTTGAGTTTGAGAGGAAACATAGAAGCTGTATATGGATGAATGAGAACTGGAAAAAAAAAATAAGCATCATGTTTGCCTAATATGGTTAATCCTTATATATAATGGGTAAATATAAAATGACCAAGAGAGTGATGTGCAGTGTAAAGCTACAAAACGCTCCATTAAATACTAAAGTGTGAACGATTACCATTGGGTTCTAAGCTCTTTAACAGGTCGTTTTGCCTAATCCACAAATACAAAAAGCAGAAAAGCATAACTCTTGCTCTTCACTTGCCCAGGGACTAAATACTTTCTTTAAATCCTCCTCCATAGTACCTTTGTCTAAGCTTCTAACAAATATTTCAAAATCTTTACGCTTACGTCTATCATGGAGAACATCATGATGCTCTTCTTACACATCAACAACTTCTCCAAACTTGACTTCTTGATAAGCATGCACCTCATCACCTTCACTCTCAAGATCAGACCATCTCCAATCTCGTCGGCAAACTCACCTGCATTTTTCTCTGCCACAGTTTCCTCCTCCAGTTCTCTGTCCTACTGATTTACCAATTCATGATCCTCTTGTCTTAATTATCTCTCTTCAAACTCCTCCCCACTATATTCATCAGCATCATACTCTGATTCATTTGTCATCTAAATCCAATTTTTCATCTCTTTCAAAATCATCCGCACAATCCTTTACCTCAGTCTCCTCAGCGAGTAAAACATATAGACAATTCAAGGTAGCGTAAAGTTAGTTCAGAGAGAAAAAAAAAAACACCATAAGATATGTCTATCTTCCAAAGAAGTAAGAAGAGTTAGCCCTAAAAACTAAAATAACCATCCCAGGCAAATCTAAACTTAACCATCCCAGTCAAATATAAACATGTTATGGTCAGATATTATGTAAGGAATAAGTCTCAAACTTTTACTAAAACAGAACTTAGATCCGTCAAATCAATGAAGGAATACGGTTACTGATCCATTCTAGACTGATCAGTTGCATTCTCAACATATCTTTATTCACTCCCATAATCCTGGCTCCCTTCAACATCGAACCAATGTTCACCATCAATGTATCTCCTTCGACTATTATTGACACTCTGTTTTTCTTCTTTATTTCCTTTGTTATCAGTCCAATCAGACGCATGAGAAGCTTGAATGTAGAGCAGCAGCGTATACTGCGTTTCTTTGATAAGCCTTCTCATCTCCGAGATAGAGAAATTTTGATGCTTTACCTTAAATAATTAATAAAGCATATCAAATTTTAACTTTGTATTAAAAGAAAAATCAAAAAAGTATATAAGCTCCCATGAAAGTTTGGATGCTACTTACTTCCGATGAAAGATGGTAATCAGATTGGACTAAAGAGTCTACAAAAGGATTAGTGTCGAGAAATTGATATGGAATCTTGAATCTTGTTTGAAACATCCTTTTCAACCTTTTCGTCTGAGACTCCTCACAGAAAAGAAACACATGAATGGTAATCTGATTGGACCATCTCTTTGTAGCCATAAAGCACATGCTTTCTAAAGGCTATTGAGATTAGTTGTCATAAACCATATTTTTGGCATCAAAGAGTAACTCTGGAACTAAAGCTTTCTGGCCGCTTCATGTAAGCACAAAAAGCAAAGTAAATGAAACATTAGAATTAGAATGAATATATACAAACCTTAGCCTCCCAATCTCTTATCAAACAGCTGCTAAGGCAAATCTCTCTTTACCATCAAGCGATGTTAGCTTCTATAAAAGAGCACAAAGAATGTTATATTATATATATCTTACACCTGAAATATTTTCTCAAAACAAAGTGAGGCAGTAAAAATGCTTGGAATCCACACGAAGAGAATTCATGTGACCTCGTATGTCATCAATTTTTTTGTCATCACTCAAAGATTCCCGAGGAGCACCAGCTTCGACACTAATTGACATCACAGTCATACCCTCTACATCAAATACAACAAAAAGAATACAAAGATAATAAAAACACACAAAGCGATACTATGTAAAAGTTGTACCTGCTCAGCAACCATGGTGCTAAGCTGTGCATCATTCGCCTGAGGAGAATAGCAAAAACAAAACACCACTTAGGTTATTACATTTCCGGCAGAATTCAGAGTAAATGATCATGTTAGCATACCTGTTGACGTGCCATGCAATCGGCCTTGATTGAAGAAATATATTGCAAAAGTTTGGTAAGGGCAAGAGCTTCGCCACCTCCGGTAAAGCCGTCCATTTCGCTTACACACGAAGATCTTCTACCATCATCTTTCGCTAGATCACCTTATTTGATAACTCTGATCCTAAATTGTAGACCGTCTCTGCAAAAACAGAAAACATTGATTAGAGGCGTTTGGTTTAGACTACCTTTTCATCAAACATCAGGAGTATGATTCCCATGATTTTGCGATCTTTCTAGAGCCATAGACACCTTCCGACAATGTTTTAGGAGGTCCGACGGAGATGCGGATTGAATTGTTAGATTAATGTCGTTTGAGGATGTATTGCTGTCGCTTAAGGTTCTAACGGAAATAACTGCAGGAAGGAGCTAGAAGCTTAACTTTAGAAGTGGAAGGGGAAGTTCATTCTAAAATTTATAATATCTTGAACTAGTTTCTGGTCTGTGGCAGCTGAAGAATTGGTGTTTTCATGGCCGAAACTGAAAACAATTAAATTGACAGCTGGAATCCAAAAAGTAGACGTCACAATTTATGAAACATATAGCATTAAAAAAAAAGTTACGTAAAAGTAGACGATGAGTCAAAACATTTATTTTGGTTACTACCGTAAATTTTAATTTTTGTATAAAGGTAAAATGACATGGAAATTTAAAATAGTTTGATTGGTTGATTTTTTGAGGTGAGGTGGCATGATTCTCTGTTGAGTATATCTTCCTTTTAGTATTGTTAGATATTGTTCCCTACAAAAAAATATAGAGTAAAAGTTAGTGTATTAAAAAAAAGAACGGTTAAGAAAAAAACACACATTTTTTTTGACGTCGTAAGGCCATTCTATTACTCAAGCTAGAGGTGGTCTGAGTAACCAGACCGGAATAGAACAACCAATAAAAAGTAACTCCCTATGGAAGGATCTTACAGTTTTAGCTAAAAAATCTGAAATCTGATTGCGCGCTCTTGGTACATGAGTGATGCTGAAGTCCGGGAAGCATATTTGAAGCGTCTCTATCCTCTCCAATTTCGTCGCAAAGCTTGGCCAAGCATGAGGTTACTTTATCATTGCGATCAGGTCCTTACCGTATGTCCCAAAGCTCTGACATGTCGAGTGTTGAAGCATATTCTCCATTGCCCATCGCAGTGCTTCTAGTTCCGAATGAAGGGCTGATTCGCGACGAGTGATATTTCTGGTCCCCATAAGTTGTATGTTCCCCACCACTGTCCATCCAAACCCATCCACATCCACTAAAGTGAGTAGCAGATGTCCAAGATCCATCTAACAAGCAAATATTACCCAAGCTTAAGACTTGGGGTTCCTCAGTATTGTTTTCCTGTATCACTGGTTGTGACACTTCATTCACATCAAACAAGGCTTGGCATTCACTTTCTGCATACCTAACCAGTTCTAATGGGTCTCTTTCTATCCCCCTGAAAAGTTTGTCATTCCTAGCCTTCCAGATTATCCAGGGATAAGGATCCATGTGTTGTTCTGGCTCAATGATGTCGTTTTTCCTCCAGAATAGTTAATCCATGTTTGTGTAGACGCTTGATATTGGGAACAAATTTGGACTTGTTGGAGTTGATGATAATGACCAGGCCTGCAGAGCTGGTGGACATTCAAAGATGGCATGGGTTACTGATTCTTCAGGTTCTCCGCATCTTGGGCAGTAGTTATCACACCTCATATTGCGTATTGCTAAGTTCCTTGTTACTGCCACATGACCAGTTAACAATTGCCATATAAGATGACATATCTTCTTAGGTGCCTTTAATTTCCAAGCAAAGGCTTGCAGCTTAGTGATACTTGGCTCCAAAACTTCCTTTTTGTCCTCTGTCGTTAATAAATTCTGAGCCACTCAGTAACCAGATTTAACTGTGTATTGTCCATTCCTTGTGTAGTTCCAGCAGAATGTATCACGACGATGAGTTGAGCTTAAGGCCAAACTTATTATAAGTTGTATATCATCAGGATTGACATATTGTCCCAAGAGATTAACATCCTAATCCATCGTTACCTGATTAATAAGATTGATGATTCTCATATTAGGATGCATAACGGGCGCTATAGAAATGGCTGGTCTCGCAGGGGTCGTTGGGATCCACGAATCCTCCCATACCTTGACTTCATAGCCTGAATGGATCTTCTGCCCGATACCCAGTAGTAGCAATTTCCTTGCAGCAGAAATACTAGTCCACACATATGATGGGATACTGGTCGAGTTTACTCTCAGTGGAGAGCTCAATCGGTAATATCTTCCTCTCAAGACCCTGGCCACCAAAGAATCAGGAAATTGAACTAGCCTCCATAGTTGTTTTCCCAAAAGTGCCAGATTGAACTCATGAATCATACGGAAACATATCCCACCCTCCTCTCTCGGTAAACAGACTTTCTCCCATTTTTCCTAGTGTAATCCTCTTTTTTGGTGGATTCGAACTCCACCAGAAATGAGCAATGGCACTCTCTAATTTTCACATATTTCCAATGGGAGCAGGAATGTAGACATAACGTATGTCGGGAGAGCGAGCATGATGGATTTAATTAGCACTTCATTTCCTCCTTTTGAGAGCCATCTGCATGTCCATCCATTCACTCTATGCATCAATTTATCCTTTAGAAATGCAAAGAGCTTACACTTGGAGCCACTTATGTCCTCTGGGATACCTAAGTAGGTTCCCATTCCGCCTTCATTTTGTATTCTCAGTGCATCTTTAATCTCTTGTCTAGTGGCTGCATTGATCCGCTTACCAAAGAGTAAGGACGATTTATCAAAGTTGATGCATTGACCTGATGATTCACCATATTTCCTGACTACTTTCATTACTTCTTCACATTCACGAGACTCCACCTAACAAAAGAAAAGGCTATCATCAGCAAAGAGAAGGTGGGATACCGATGGACACGCGTGTGTGACGCACATCCTCGTTATCTTCCCTTGGTTCTCTGCATGATTGAGAAGGCTAGCGAGCGCTTCCGTGCATAGAATAAAAATGAAAGGAGACAAATGATCTCCTTTGCGTAGACCTCAACCTGGAACAATATTTCCTCTTGGCTCTCCATTCATGAGGACCTTATATTTCACTGACGTAATGCATCGCATTATCCAGGTGATCCATGTTTCTGAGAAACCCATCTTGCGCATGACTGCTTCAATAAATGACCATTCCATCATGTCATATGCTTTGTTCATGTCTGTCTTGATGGTCATCCTTTTACTGCGTCCACTTGGTTTAGTTCTAAGAGCGTGGAACATATCTTGAGCAATCATAATGTTGTCTGAAATCGGTCTCCCAGCAATAAAAGCTGATTGGGTTTCCGATATCAAGCATGGTAGCACTTTCTTTAATCTCTGGCATAACACCTTAGAGATTATCTTGTAGCTGACGCTGCACAAGCTAATGGGTCTAAACTGAGCCATTTCATTAGGCTTTGTTGTCTTTGGGATGAGACATATATTTGTATCATTCAGTCCATTCGCCACCGTCCCCTCAAAAAGGAATTTATTAACCATAATAATTAAATCCTCCTTTATTATATCCCATAGAAAAGCGCAGTCATCCCATCTGGTCTTGGGGCTTTTTCTGGATGCATAGCAAAGAGCGCTAATTTGACCTCCCATTCAGAGACTGAGGCTATAAGGTTGTCATTCATTGCTCCAGTGATCGTCGTAGGAACTTGAGCTAATACCTCTTCAATATCCTCTGGATTTGATGATTCAAAGATCTGCCTAAAGTAGGTAGTAGCAATGACTACTAATCCCTCTTCATCCTCAACTATATTTTCATTGCATCTAGGAGCTGTGTGATTTTATTCCTTGCTCTTCTTTGCTTTGTTAAAGCATGAAAAAAATTTGTATTTCTGTCACCTTCTCTCAGCCAAAACACTTGACTCTTCTGTTTCAGAACATTTTTTCTGCCTTAAGAGCGTCAGAGAGTTCCTTCAACGCTGCTGCAATTTCCTCAGTTGTAGCATTATCATCTGCGTACAAACCCTCCACTTTTTCTTTAAACTCCTCCACTAATTTTGCCGAGTTAACATTATGTTGTTTCCTCCATTCGCTCAAGGATTTTTTGCAGCTGGAAATATGTTTCATAATAGTCACATTGGGAGAGAGATCAGGAGATTTCCATCCCTCAAGAATAATTTGCCTTAGCTCCTCATTATCCATCCATCTTTTATCAAACTTGAACTTTTTTTATCTCCTCATTGGCTTTATGAGTATGTCTGCAAGAATCAGATGATGGTCTGATCCCCATAACCTTATATACTTCACAGTCGATTGGGAAACTTCTCATGCCAATCTGCATTTCCTACTGCTTTGTCTAAGCGACATCGAACAGTTGTTCCTCCTGCTCTCTTCCATACCCAAGAGAGCATGTCCCTCGTGAAAAGAAACTCTAGCATCCCACAGTCATTAAGCATCTGCTCAAAGGGGAGGAATGAAAAAAGCACACATTTAATCATATGATTTTGTTGTTTTCTATATTTTTATGTATTTACGTTTTTCAAAAATAAATACTGTTTTCCATTGATAAAATTGTTATAAAAAAGATGCTGTGTAAGCTTATTATTACTCATGACCAGAGATCTATATTTATACAAGTATTAGACCGTCTTATTTAGACCGTCATAAGAGAAAAGGAAATCATATTCCTAATAGGAATAGGAAATAGTAATTATCCTAATACATATGGAAAAGGATAAACATCAAGTATAGATAAATGTAAACTCTCATTCGCCTAAGTCATTAGCGAATTGGCCGGATGGATAGCTGATGGGCCGGACGGTTTGGGCCTGATATGGATCGATCACCACTTGGTTTATAACACTCCCCCTTGATCGACACATCCGGTTCAGGGCTTGTAACATGCTTAATGTTTCCTCATTAAAACCTTTCCAGGAAAACCCAGTGGGACAAAACCATGGATAAGGAAAAAGAGTACAACACATGAACTCCCCCTGACTTGTACCCCCGTGTATGTTCTTCAAGTTGGCGCATGGACAATTTGATAGTTTAGCTTCATGGGTGCCAAGTCTTGAACTGGTCCTTTAATTGGCACATCCCAAACTGATTGACAAATTTCATGGACGTGTTGTTGGTGTAGAGTAGACATGGTGAAGAAGTCGACTGACATATCATATGACTGAACTTGTAGTCCTTTGAGCTTCTTGAACATTGATGTAGGAATATCTCTTGCCGAATTGTAACTTGAGTTATCTTGTAACTCTCATATCTTCTGGAACTTCATTAAAACATGGTCAAGACGTGCATCTTTGCAGCTGGCCACTCTATGTCCTGGTCGGACGGATGACACTCGACCAGTACTAGGATGGACCTCTAATCTGCGATCAAACTTTATTCGCAAGTCCTCTCATGTCGTGGATACTTTAATATATATTGAGTCATCGACCCAAACACATACGAATCACTTGGCTTCTCACGGACATGCCTTCGTCCATTCGGACATACATCACCCGTATGTGCTAATGGCTTATCCATTATAGCCGACCTTTCTTCATTGGTCGATCCATGTTGAGTTATAGACCTTGTCTATACTCGTCCATACCCCATGAGTGTCTAAGGTCATATCATTAATAATCATTGCTGCAATGAGTTTTATAATCTCATCAAACTATGGATCTGCAGTCAAATACACTCAAGGACCTTTATACATGGTTATCGATCTTTCTTGCCTTCAGCAATGCCATATTCATTTGACCTCGACCAGACATACTTCTGGTCACTCTCTTGGACCATTATGGTTTCCTTTTATCCATTGATATAAACATAATGGCTTGTGCTTACATTGCAGTCCCATACTATAATCTTATTACTTGAAAAACATCGCAATCCACACTTTCTTTGATGGCATCTCATGACCTACTTACAGTGCCGATTTATTATAAACACAAGGAATTTCTTTTATAGGAATATATGGACTGATTTTGATTGTTCTTTATCGAACTCCTTCACTAAGTTTTACTTAGTCTTATCATATTCAATGCAGTTGTTTTTGCTTCAGTCCATGAACAGCTTAGGAACAATGCTGTTCTTTGAGAACTTCTTTTCTCATCTTTCTGGTACCTTTATTTTCTTTATCCAGTGATCAATATACTACTTACTATATCATTATTTCTTTTGTTTCCAAACTTCATCAATTTCGAGTTTGTGTAGTAGCATCCACCACATAGGAGCATATTTCCTTATAATATGTTCCTTTGGTCTCTATGTGTATCCTTATGTAACAAGCCATTCTTTGAATGTTGTAAGTAGTAATGTGAACGACCTCTTGACTACTTGGTCACGTTCCACATCTCACGATTTTCTTTCCCTCACAAGACCCATTTATCCACTGGTCTATATCATCAGATGGCGTTTCTATATATTTGGCCAATACGCCCATCTCTTCTTTAAACTCTTTAAACCTCACGTTTTCTTTTAATCTGATCTTTATTCTTTATGAGTACTCTTACGTGGGTTCATGATCCTCGCTTTATATCTTTAAACTCAAGTGCTACTTTCTTTTATGAGCTCTCTTATATGTAAATACATCATTGGTGTTAACACTCTTCTGTAGTTCCATAGTGTTCCAGACATGATCTAATAGATTTGAGATCTCATTATCCAGGACCTTTACTACCTTGCAGTTTGGCGTCCCAAACTACATGGTTTGGTACCTTAGATGTTTAGTTGGCCAGCCTTATCTCTCTATCTGGACTGGTTTCCTTTGAACTCGGATTTGTATCATTCTATGCACCTTTCATTTCTTTCTGAGGTTTCTTATCTTTTGGAACTTATTGGTCTATCTTGTATAGACACTGTAGCAACTTGATTGTGTCTCTTAGGACATCAAATTCATGGTGCTAAGCTGGTATGACTTAGTCATTCTTTTCTTTTCGGGTCAATGTGTCTGACATCTAGTTCTGCTAGCTTTTGTATCATTTGATCACATTCTTTGGACGTCTTAAATCATATTTTCTAGTCCGAGGATCTTGCCAAGACAATGATGGTAAATATCATTCTATTTCTCTTATTCTCTTTTACCAGCTTATTTCTTTCTCCCCCTGATGTTGGATAGTCGGATTCATCAGTCATGCGATCCGTGTACCTGGCCATAATTTGATCACCCATATTTGGCACAAGGTCTCTTAAAAAACGTGGGAGAAAGACATGTTCCTATCCAACATATATTCCCAATCTTTTTCTCATCCTCTTCTGAGGTTCCATCCTAGACGGCACATATGTATGTGGTGGTTTATTCAAAATCTCTTAGGATGGTATATGTCTGGTTTATGACCCGTATTCATTTTGAGATGGGATTATCTATGCTCACTTATATCGCCTGATGCATATTAACCTTACACATGTAAATCCTTGTGTCCCCAAGCATTAGGTAGTGGCCTTTGTAGTATAAAGAATTCGGCCAAGTCTTATTATGGTCATAGACCATGTCACACGGATTTGTAGTATGTTCATGGATCACAGTTTGTCCTCACTCCCCCTCATGGACATACTATAATCACGTGGTACTTGGGACAATAGAGCCTAATGAGTTTCCGTTGTGTACATGTTACACAACGTGAGATTTTATGGGATAACTCTTTGTGCCTTTTGCAATATGTGCATCAATTTTTAAAGACCTGGATGGCTAATCCAGTCATGCCATAAAGTGTATAAAATTTCGTGGGTATACATGTTACCATGGCTTTTGCCTTTATCATACTGATCCTTGGCATAGTCTAGATCAGTAGAGTATGTAGGTATAGTTTTGACCACTTTCTTATAAGGCCTTAGGCGATTTTCTTATAATCTGAAAGGAACTTTTGTTTCCTTTGCCCATTGGTTCAATGTGGAAACCATTCATGCTCAAGTTTTTAAAACTCAATGGGTCTTTTATTGGGTGAATAAATTCGTGCCCTTTTAGGCAATGCCGTGGTCTATAATAGACTGACTATCCTTTTATTAAGTTTTCATTGTCATTTATCAATCAAGAAATCATCAAGCAAATCAAACATGATAACTAAAAACAACTCTTATTATTGCTATAAAATTGTAAATGACAAGCGAATCAAAGCAAAACATAAAACATAAAATCAGAATGTCGAAATCTCGTTTCTTTAGTCAATGTATAAGCCGGCCTCACAATCCATATATTTCCACACGGCTTCCTTGGATTCCTCCTTATCATTTTTAGCCTCATTGGCTTTAGGAGGTCTCATCTCACTGTTTCGTTGCTCAATGTATATTTTCTGAAGTTTTTCAAATTTGCTAATGGTATCTATAACTTTCTGCTCTCTTTGCTCAGTTGCCAAAAGGCATGACAATAGGTCATTATAGGTGGTGAAACCCTTAGCCTTATGTGATAACAACAGATCCTTTGGATGGAATGTGGAATAGGTTTTATATAGTAAATCCTCATTTGTTACCACTTCACCACATAGTTCAAGACTATAGGCGATTTTCATTAGAGCAGAATTATATTCGTCCACGGATTCAAAATCCTGGAACCTGAGAATCTTCCATTCATTCATGGCTTTTCGGCATAATGCCATTGAGTATCTGGAATTTAGTTTTGTCCAAAGGTCACAAGGATCCTCAATATTTAAGTACTGATCTCTCAGATCCTCAGTGAGATGATAGCGCATAATTGTTATGGCTCTATGATTTTCACTTTCAATTGCATTATTGCCATCAATGATACATTTCCCGAGTCCTCTAGACTTCAGGGCAACTGAAGTGTTCATTACCCATTCTAGATAATTATCTCCAAAGAGATTTAGGGTAGCATAATCCGAAGGCTCAAATTTCGACATCTGAAACATATTATTAATTAGTTCAAGATGCAACCGAGTAAATAAAATCAATGCATACGGTTTCACAAGTCTCTCGACCAAACAATTAATTACTCGACCATGGTGCGAGAAAAACAAGTATGCGAGGTCTATATGATGCTTTAGGCCACACGGCCTTATAAAATTGTGATGCAACAACCCTAGAGGTCGGATTTTATATCTGAATGCAATCAAAGCATCAATCATAACAACAATCATATTCAAGCCGATTTTTAATCAATGTGAGACCAGGTCAATAATTCTTATGCTTTACTTTTCTTAAAACATTTAGTATGATCAAGCAATCAGAATAATAATGCAAGTATCATCAGATCATATTAGGGTTTCAAGGCCCATTTTTTTCGGTTTGATTTTATCAATATCAAGCTTTACAAAAGAATTAAATCAGATCAATCAGACAATTTTAGCAATTCTCTAGCAATCCTAACAGTAAAAGGAAATTTTCCAGCAAGTAGAAAAAGAAATTTCAGGAAAAAGGAAATTTTCTACTTTTAGCAAAAAGGAAATTCACAATTCTGGACAAATTATGGTTTTAACCAAAACTAGCAATTTTCCTAATCAGTTCATTCGATATTCAAACAATTAATCACAATATGGAAACTTGTTTATCAATCGATTTATGCAAAAATAAAAATTAGGGTTTTCAGCAATTTAACAATTTAAGATCAAATTCGATTCTAAACAGTTCTATTTACTCAAACAATCATCAAAGATAATTCAAGGTTTTAATCTAGCAACCTAAACCTCAGATACATCAAAATCAATCAATCAAAACAATCGGATCAATTTAGGTTTTTGATATTTCAGATTTTCAAAACATCATAAAGGAAACAGATCATATAATTTAGATTTAGGGTTTCAATGCCCTTACTGATCAATCAATGTTCTAGCAACCCTAACAGCCATTGATCTATCAACTTAAGAGGAAAACAATTTAACCAAAACTTAGTTCCATATGTTAGGGTTTCTATTATCCTAGATTAGGGTTCTTCAAATTTTAATGGTTCAGATCTTTATCAATCAACCAAATTCAGTGTAGGTTTTTTTAAGTTTCGAGTTTTACCTTTAGAAACTTATGGAGTGTAGATTTGGACCACCAAAGAGAGAAGGAGGCCGCGAGCTGATCGTTCTTCGAGTCGGGTCGCGGACGGGCTGCTTGCTTGGTCGGATCACGAACAGGGAAGAAGGAGAACGTCTGGTTTACTTGATCACGCCTAGAAAGAGCTAAGAGAGAGAGAGAGCTCGGATTTGGGTTAGGAAAACGATTAGGGTTCCAAAGCAAATCGGCGACACATACTGTAGCAGAGCGTGACGGCGCGTCAGTGATTGGATCGACAAGCAGTTTGCAGCGTCCGATTCGTCTCGGTGAGAGCTTCAATTTGATATATTGCTCGTCGTCTGGGTCCTCACGGTTTGGGAGAACGATCTTTTTAAAGTTCCGCCGGAATTAGGGTTTTGTGATATTCGGCTGAGTTTAAGGAATTTCGTGGGGGTTTAGGGTTAGAGGCTATCGTACTGATAACATGTTATAAAAGAGATGATGTGTAAGCTTATTATTACTCATGACCAGATGTCTATATTTATACAAGTATTATACCGTCTTATTTAGACCGTCATAAGAGAAAATGAAATTTTATTCCTAATAGGAATAGGAAATAATACTTATCCTAAATACATATGGGAAAAGATAAACATTAAGTATAGATAAATGTAAACTCTCATTCGCCTAAGTCATTAGCGAATGGTCCGGATGGATAGCTGATGGGCCGGACGATTTAGACCTAATATGGGTCGATCACCGTTTGGTTTATAACAAAAATATAATTTTCGAGTACTGGTTAACCAATTTTCCATATTCCCAGTATTGGTTAACTAATTTTCGAGTATTGGTCTATTGGGAGAATTAAACCGCCACTTTGCCTTTTAGAGCCAATTTTCCATATTCCCCATTCTCGAATGTTGTCGAATCGTTGAGAGTTGAGAAATAATATTATTATATTATGGTATATTGATTAAAACACATCATTAGCAATTGAAAAATACAAGAAAAAAAATCATTTCGCTTCCACACAAAATCACAAATCTTTTTTGGTTTTCAATAGTTCAGTATAAATTTTTGTTATATAAATGTTGTATTACTGATTCAACAGTTACAATAAGAGCAAAATCCAACAAACGACTTTTTAGCAAAAGCAAGAATGACAAAACCATGCATGTCACAGTACTTTAAATCCCCATTCACAAGAGAAGTTTTTTACTTTGGTTTCTTTCTCTAGTTCTAAAACTTAAGATATTATTAGGCCATGAAATACGCGAAATATTATGCAATTCATTTTCTTATTAGAGATATAAATCAAAGCAAACTCCTTTACTCTTTGATCCCAGAAGGCTCTCCGACCGTGTTCTCCATACGAGAAAACCATTCACCTATGCGCGTGTTGTCCACCATATCCTTACCTGATCTAAGGTACCTTATAGGCCTCAAGACACCAAATACTGCGAGATCGGCTAAGTTTGGTCTTGACCCACCTGTAAATAAATGCTACAATTATGGACCAATCAAGAAAGTGAGGACTATGAATTTGCGTTGTAAAGTTGGATATACCGAGGAATGGACGCCCATTCAAGGCATCGACCCATGTCTCAGCAGCATCATAAAGAGCTGCACGTTCATCTGTTATGTTATATTTCTTCTTCAGTTTCTTTGACACAAAGTACATTGCCGTTGCTCCTGCATACTTTGCCACTAATCTTTCCGTGAAACTGAAATTTCCTATAATTATCCAGGGAAAAGGCAATATATTAGGACTTAGACAAGATGTACACTCCTACATAAGCTGTACGATTATATAAAAACAGGAATCCCAAGAACTCATCCGGTTATAACATACTGACCAATACCTATAATCCAAAAGGATATAAATACAAAAAGAGCAAGCAAACAAGACTGTAAGTCTGTAACCATACCATGGGTGGTGATGTAGTCAAAGGACTCTAGAGCCTCTGAAGTACTCCTGTATATGTTTGGTGACAAAATATGCACAAGGTGATTGTCTACCCACCTATCAAAGGTAAATTCATTATCAGCTGCAGGTACCTATAACAAGAAACCAGCATTGGTCACCAAAAATTAGAAAGAAAAAGAATCATACTTGCGCCATATTGTCTCTTCATCATCTTCAGACTTTGAAATTCCAGGGTGCATCCTTTGGAATAAGCTATCGATTATCACTGCACAATAGAAACAAAGATTACTCAACAGAGCAAGCATGTGTGTGGCCTGGAAAGAAGAATACAGGATGGGCACAAACCTGAAGAATCAACCAACTGTTCACCGTCAACAGTAAGGATTGGTACCTTCTTGTAATCAGACCATTTGATTTCTTTCTTAAACAAGGGGTTCACTTCAACAATCTTGTATGGAATCTTGTTGAAATCCAAGAAGGCTACAGAGAATAACCAATACATCAATGAATCCGTGAAAAGAAGACGAGAACCCATGAAACTGGATCGGGATCTAAACATTACCTTTGACCTTATTGCAGAAAGGGCAAGCCTCGTACTGATACAGAACCACCTCTTTAGGGTTGAATTTATGGGACATCTCCTTGGCGTGGACTTCCTGACCAAGGGACGATGCGGCGGCGGCAGAAAAGAAAACAATCCCAGCGATTCCCCCGGCAAAAGACGGCGTGGGTAGACCACCAAATCTCGGGGACGGAGGCTCCCAAGAAGGAATCGTGGTCATCATCGCTGTGGTATGAGCGAGCCGTGGATGGACGGCGACGGAGGATGAGATAGTGCGCGCAGCGAGTCCGGTAACTCTCCTCATAGCTCCTGGGGGAAAATGAGATGAGATCTTTGATTGTTCGCTTTGGAGGCGGTTTATTCAACCAAATGGGTTTTTAGGGTTTTAGATGTGTCCACGATCCAGCCTTTCAGATTATTCGTTTCTTTGTATGCTTTGCAAATATACATCTATATATATAACTAGGATAGACCCGCCCATGTATCAAAAACAATATCTAGTTTATTCCAAATTTGTTAAAATTATCTAAAAATGTATTTATTATTCGGTTTTGTTATTTTTATTAAAAATCATATGTTTATCTAGATATTGAAGAGATTTCACTTTTATTATGTACTTATTCTACGTTTCTCAATACAATACTAGTATTATTCAGATTTGCGGTTTATTTTTTACATTCTATTTAAAATCTACTATTATTTTAAATTATGTACAAAGTAAACTTTACCTATCATCTTTAATCAACTTAAGTCATAACATATTACTCTTTAAAGATTTACATATTTTAAAATTATAAAATAAACCATATCATCCAAAATAGTTAGGATTTTTTTTTGTCACAAGTTAGGACTTTTTTGAAAAAATATTGTTGTTTAGTTTTCAAGCTATAATTAGTAATTATCTTATTTTTAATTTCCTTTTGTAATATAATTTTTTACACTGGTTTTACTATATATAATTATGGTTATGAACTTAATTTAGCGATTAATAATTGAATTTACTGTTAACCAATTTAAAATATGGTTAGGATTTGGAAATGGCGGAAATGAGTATAATAACATTAGGATGACTTAACAACTTTAGGAACAAACATGAAGATTTGGACCTTTGTTGTGAGGATCCATAAGAAAAATTACAAGAGATGAATATATATATATAATATGTAAAGACTTTTCGATGAGGACACTAAGAAGCATTTTGCAGTTGCACATGTGAGAAACAGAAAGCAAACAATATCCGAAATTAAATGTGTTTGAATAGAAAAATAGGAATTGAGACACCCCTAGAACTGTTTAGTAATAGAAATGACTAAACGGTGATTGACAGATACACTCAATTAACTTATAGGAAAAAGAAGGGTAAAAAGCTCTTGAGAATACAGATGTATGTATTAGTTGTAGGAATAACAAAAGCCTAAACCTCTTGCCATAAATATCAAATTCATTTTATTGAAAGAGCTTTGTTTATGTTTTATTAAAATTACATATATAGTAGTTATTTTTTAATGAGACCATATATTTATATAAATTTTTATTCTTGTTATTTTAGCAAATTTATTGTATTTATTCATTTGTCGAGTATTAATTTATATCATTTCTACTATATTTAGAAATTATTATTTTTCATTATTTTGTGTCATTAAAATGAATCTCTAGATTGAATATTTTTATAACAAACATTATCGGATAAAGCAAGAACTTCATTGACTGTACCATCGAATTTGTTAAGTAAATACATTTCAAGCTGAACCAGACTTATAATTGAGTATGAACAATTGCTTCGGTTTTGAACTGGTTTGGTTTAGGTCTTAAATTAAACAAAAAATGTATGTTTTATTTCAAATTAAAACAAAGCGACCAAACTAATTCAAGAACAAACTCCCAAATACTTTAAAGAAACTATAATCTGAAAATTCATTTTAACATATGAATGGATCATCCACATTATTGTCGCTGCAATACATATACATCCCAAGTTGCTGAGCATAACATTCAGACTCAAGAAGATCTCTCACACCTCAAAGTCTCAAACCAATTCTTGGTTTGTGATGTTATTAACGTTTTGTCTCAGAAAGTATGTTAGTTGTAGCAAAAAAATAGAAGAGAATTACTTCTGTAATAATGCGAGTGATAAATGAGTCTTCAGAAGTTGAGACCTTCCAAACAGTCCAGAAGTTTCACTTAGAGTCAACAAAGTCTCTATACTCACTGAATCTCATAAAATAATTTTTTACTGGATATAGAAACATAGGCTCAAAAGAACAAAATAAGGAAAGCAAAACTTTTATTACAAAATAGACGTGGTCACTTTAGGAAGCATATAAGAAATCATAGTTCTCTTCTTCTGCAGTGTCTGCTTCATCACCTTTGAAGGCACCTGCAACAACCACCTCTCTACTTTGTCTCCCTGCATTCGGAAACTCTATCTTAGATCAGATGTCGTTGTCACTGAGTGGTTCCGTTTCTGACGGTATTGATGTTTTTGAATATGTGTTAGAAACCGGATTCTCTCAGAAACGAAGAACATGTGTTTAATGTTAGGATGTCACGTACGTTATACCTGTCGAAAACATGTGTATAAACATACAAAAGGAAAGACATCCAAAGATTCACATCAGAAATATAAGCAAACATCAAATTGTTAAACAACTACAGTTTTAAAAAAATTTCAATTCAACTTAGATAAACATTCTTACATAATGTTTTTACAACGGAACCTCTTATGCAATCTTGGAAGGAATCAACAGAACTAAAAATGAATTGCTTGGCGATAAGGTTCTTTGAGAGTGAAGCGAGTCATGCTATTTATTATGTTGTGAGGAACAACTTACTATGTATCTTCGTAGAAAAGTTTCAAGAGCTTCATCCTCAATACATATGACTTGGCAACAATGATCATGTTGGAAACTTTCAATAGATTTTCACGTGTCCTGACATTTTCCAAAATTGGTGATACATATGCATTTTCAATAGATCATCTGACATGCCTGAAAGATTAAAAAGTATATCAATTTAGAATTGTCATGATAATGATCATCCCAAACAAAAGAAAAACAAAAATTTAGACCTGAGTCGTCCACCATTAACCCGATGAACAGTAATGGGTAAGAAAGAGAGAGCTCACAACCAATATTTTGGATTAACCCATCGATGTTCTTGGTTACATCTTTCTCCGCCGCAGTCCTTGTACAGCATCACCAAATACCTGAGAGAGTCTCCAATACAAAGGCGACAAAGTTTCAACCTCGTCACCACCGTTCATTCTCTCCTCTCTCTATCTCTCTCGCTCTCAGACACTCCCTTGCCTCTCGGATACAATCTAAAAATGAATAAGCAGAGCAATAGTTAAACATGAGCAACCAGAAATAATCGGTGAGGAATGAATGATATGAGTTTCGATGGAGTGAGATAACCTATTTATAGTGGATGATTCACACAATAGCAATAATGGGGACGCATTGAATTACAAATCGTAAAAGACGACGATTGAATTCTAGTAACGTTCCCAGAATTTATTGGCCGGTGAGTTGGCAATCAATAGAAAGACACCTCCGCCAGGTTTGAATAGGCTATCGCCGGAAACAATGGTTTCATGTATTAGAGATGAAAGGTCTAAGCTATGGAGTTCCTAAGCAATTCATCAGCTACGCGTAATTATCAATACGAAGAGAAGAGAAAAATGGTAGACATTAGTAATGTGAGACCTATTAAAGTTCAATAAGAAGAAAGAAGCCCAAGAACAACAATATTACCAAGCCCATATGTGCTTAGGTTGTGAAATATTATGAAACAGAGTATTAATAAAAGGACACGTGTCAGCTCCATAATACACGAATTTCTGACCTGTAATCCTAGGTGGACACCTTAGGAGAGAAACAAAGCCTCTTTTATATATAAAGAAGTTTGTTTTTTCCCTTCTTATGACATGTGGAAGGGGGGTTTGTTACATGTGTCCTCTTTTTTTTTTGTATTTAAATTCTTCTTCTTTTAAAATATTGCAAATTTTTCCATCAATTTCTAATTGTGTATTATCTAATCTTTCTCACACTTATTGGTCTCTAAAATTCAAGAAATAAATAAAATAATATAAATATATTTTACATACTTAATTTATTCACACCTAAAAATAGCAAGACTTTTCATCATTTTATTATTTTTACTAATTTTATTATTTTATTTACAAATTATATTTATTTCACTATTAGTATCATAAGATAATCAAATTAAGAATAAGAAATTAGACGACCAACGCATAAACTAAGAAAGCAGACCAAAGGGAGAATAATAATCGAAAGACAAAAGCCACCAAAAAGCAGGAAAATATATGCCTAAAACACCGGAATCACAACCAATAGCTAAAAAGTAAGAAACACCTCACAAACTAAACAAGAACATACAAGACAACATGCAACTGAAAAACCACAAAGCTCTGTATAGAAAGGACCAAAGCTCCAAGAGACTAACTCCGCACACCTATACCAAGGAAAACATGGAAAGAAAAGAAACAACTTGAGAGAAGGAGAATGGAAGAGAACCACCAAAAACTCAGAGACTAAACTTGAGACCAGAAATAACCTTCCAAGCCTACATAGCATACACGAACGAAAATATTATCCAAATCTCGAGTGGCAAACATGGTGAAAGTGAGAGCCACCAGAGATGCAATGAAAGCTGCAAAGAGATGCAAGAATAGAGAGGGAAAGGGAGACAGAGCGAAATCAGAAAACTATGGAACCGTCCTCGAGCTATGAAAGAGAGCATAGAAGTCAGAACACCAAAAACTAGATCTTGAAAACCAAAACGAGCAGAGACTATTGACGGTAAGCCAACGACGAGGAGTACAAAATCAAAGACGAATAAACTCTGACCCAACCAAGGAGATGCAGTTCCTAACATCAGCTGAAATCTAAGGAAGAAGAGGAGCAGTCAATATTGACTGGAACAGCCTACAATGCCTTGGGAAGCAACGAACAACTGAAAACTCATAAACCCGATCTGCAACAAATACCATATAATCTCATAGGTGAAGAAGGCAAGAAGAACAAGAGAAAAATGTGAGTCTTTTTTCGGTGATGGTGAGAAGCACCGCACACCAGAAATATAACGAAATACATAGACGGTGAGGGCTCAAGTTTAAAATATGGGGAGAGGGCAAAAAACATCTTAAAAATTATAATTTTCAAAAATATGAAAAAATATATAATACAATTTTGACGATGAAACCATTAATCTTAGAATCAACAAATGCGTAGACGCAAAGTTATTGAAATTCAATATTAGTTTACGTTAGAGGCTCATTTGACTACTAACAAGTACTATACACACAACAACACATTATTAAAAAAAAAACACAAAATATATTAACTTATCACCTACTACATAACACACTAAAAATATCAAATAATGATCTTAACAAATAAAAACGACAACATAATTACATTATCCAAAAAAAAAATCATGCTCTTGGCAATAATAAAACAATATTCTGCGCGAAGCGCGGACACCCCCTAGTTTAAAATAGTTTTGACCCAAAAAAATATATATTTAAAATAGAGCTTATTTGTTAAATAACCAAAAAAGCAAAATTAGTTTCCTAGAGAGATGCTAGAGAGAGATAAAAACAGAAAAATGGAAAAAGAGTGTGTTTTTTTGTTACTTATTCAATTTTGTTTTTTTTTTATGTCATTGGGTGCAATTTCCCTTTAAAATATTTAACATTACTGTTTTTATCTTGACAACGATGGCTATAAACTATAGCGAAAGGCTAATTTCGACGGCACGTATCAATTTATCAAGTCATTGTATTTATTTTTGTCTTTGGAATAAGCTCAATTGAGAAATTAGGAAAAAAATCTTTACTTCCCTTAAATTATTCCATATGAATAGCAAACACTTGCCATTGTGTTGGCGTAAACAATATTTTCATCGGTTAAGAATTATTTGTTGCAAACACCACCTTTTTAACATTATAGGTCTTTATACACTTCATCACACAAATCAAAGCTTTACATCCTCTAAGTATGATAGACTTCATTAGATATCCATTGCTTTCATCATGCTGTCAGTTAACCTTTTTTAGTACAAAACCATCTCTATTCTGTAAAAACATCTTTTTTTCCATGTTCCATCCACAAAACACCACGTGATATCTATCATAGTTACATTCAGGGAGGGTACACTATCTTTTTGAGGTGGAATTAAATCCGTGACAACCTTTAAATATTTTATTTGTATTTCAGTCCACAGCGCTTCTTCGATTTTAGTGACAAGTATTATCTTCGATGGATTTCCATTTTTATTATTATAAACCTTTTTATTTATGTTCTTCCAAATAAACCACAAAATCGTGAATAAAGCTTAAATCAGACACTTTAGATAACCTCCAAATTAGATAATTCATGTTTGCAAAAAGCGATGCATTTAGAAAACTTCCAGGTTTAAAGGATTTTTCGATAGTGTCCAAGTTTTTAATGTTGGAAGACATTTAATAGAACATGATTTATACTGAGTATCACATTTTATGCCATGAGATCTCAATTTTGTTTGTAAAGGATAGCCTACTTGAAATTATTTGCTAAACAAAATTTCTTAACTTTGATGAACATTGTAACTTCCAACTAAATGCAAATAAATTCTTTGCATCGGGACCATAAAATTCTTGAACTAAACCCTTATCCGAATATAATTTTTTTTTTTGTTTTATAACCTGATTGTATACCTTCCCAACACCGTAAAGTTCCATCCATATGAATCTGGATTAGCAAAACGACTAACTGCCATACTGCAAATAATTATAACATCATTCGGGTGTATGTATTCATTGAGTAAATCTACATTCTAAGAAATACTTACCGGATTAATCAGATTTTTTACCCTAAAAGCAGGTTCAAAATTAGTGTTGATGTTTTGGTGTTGCTGACCTTGGCAAGAAGCATGAATCCAGAGATAGTTCCATACTGAGATGTGAAGTAATACTCCTCCATATTTAGGAAGGGAAATATGATTTAACTGGATCAAGAAGATCTGATTTCCGATAATATATTCCTTTAAAAAATTTCGCGAATAAAAAATCGAGTTTGTTCATCAATCTTCATAGTTGTTTTGCTAATAAATCAATATTAAAATCTTTTAATTCGCGAAAGCCAATTTCATCATTTTATTTTTCCCTACACGTAGTATCCCATTAAACCAATGAATACATGTATGATTCCCGCTGATACTCCACTAGAAGTGTGCAACTACACTTAACAATTTTTTTAATTGTTTTTTGCTGTCGAAAACATGACATAACATGGGTGGACATAGCTGATGACACTGATTTCATAAGTACTTCTTTTCCTCTTTTTGTAAGAAACCGAATTGTCCAACTATTCACTTTATTGTTGATCATTTCATTGAGATAACCAAAATATGCGTCTTTGATCTACCTAAATTTTATGAAATCTCCAGATAATATGTGTTTACTCATGTACATTTTAATTACCATAAATTTTTCTTTGCACAAATTCTTTATTCGTAACCCGTGGAACATCTCTTGGGAAACTGAAATTTTATCCGAAATTAATCAAATATGATACATTTATAAATTTAAAATCAAAGATGACACATTTATAAATTTAAAATCAAAGATGACAGATTTATAAATTTAAGAGGATCAGTTTAGTTATTTTATCAAAAATTTAAAGTAATTATAAAACTATTAATTTTTAAAGGTAAATTTGTAAAGCGGTATCAAATTTAAAATAAAAGTTGATTGGTTTAGTGATTATTGTTTAGGTTTTAGTAGTAATTAAGGGTGAGTTGAGTTTACAAACATATATAAATGTTTTATACTATGAACCACGGGAACGGCTATTCACTGCCGTCTCATATATATACCAGTTGTGCTTCCGGGACGGCGTGGGGACGATTCCGAAACGTTTCAGAGAGAGTGGGGACGGTAAAGGTTCTTAGGAACTGTGTAGTTAGGTTTTGGAAATGTATCTGAAATGTTTATTACGTAAACCTAGTATCATTTTTGTAAAAGATTGATTATTTACATTTAATGTCTTTTAGTTTTGGAAAAAAATTGAAAAAAAGAAACACATCCTTATATAAAGGATTAGGGTTACAAAATTTTAATCCATCTTCTCTTAATCTTAGACAAACTCTTATTCTCTTCATCTTCTTTCTCAATTGTCAATTCTCACGTCTTAGGAAAACACAGTAAGTACTATTACAAATTATGCTTGTGTTGTTTCAAGTTTATATATGCTTCTCATGTTTCATCTATCTCAGCTTATGTACAAATCATACTATGTTACGTTTGTCTTTTTATTTTGTGTTTTATGTAATATGTATTCTGTTTTATCTATATACAAGCTTCTCACGTTTTTCTTTTTTTCTTTCAGGTTAATCATATTAGTTATGACTTCTCAAGGAGCAAGTGATAATATTGACCATGCTTTCAATCGTGCGTTAGCTAATTCATCGACTCAAACCAAAGAAGCTCCATTATGGAACAACATGACTAAATTAGAGAAATCAGGGGCAAAAGGAGGCACTTGACAATTTAAGTGAAATATTTGCAATGAAGATCGACAAAGCTCGTCTTCCAGAATTAGAGATCATCTACTTGGAATTGAAAATGAAGGTATCGAGGTCTGCTGCTATTGAATCACCTGTAAGAAAGCAACAAGGAGTCAAAAAGCTGAAATGCAAAAGTTGGAAGATCAGTTTGAGAAGAAGAAAATTGAGAGTGGTTTTTTTGCCTTGTGAAATGAATCATGCTTTAAAAAAATAGGTATGCTGGTTATGCAATTGCTATATCTTTATGTATTAAAGTCAAAGATCAATTGGATCAATAAACTGCAAGAATGTTCTTCTGTGGAGGTGTGCCATTTAACCTTGCAAGAAACCCACATTATCATAGGTCTAACCAATTTTCTGCTGCAAACAAAATTGATGGTTATGTGCCCCTGGTTACAATAAGCTTAGAACTATGTTGCTTCAGAAAGAGAGAAACAATGTTGAAAAATTACTGGTTCCATTTAAGTCAACTTGGAAAGAAAAAGGGGTGACGATTGTGTTAGATGGTTGGAGAGATCCCACTGGAAAGTTTTTGATTAGTTCCATTGCTACTTCTAGAAGTGTTCCTATATTTTTCAAGGTTGTGAACTGTTTTGGAGAAGTAAAAGATAGATTTTTCATTTCTGATTTGATGCAAGAGGTTATCAATGAAGTGAGTCATCAAAACGCAAATCATCATTGATAATGCAGAAAATTGTAAGGATGCTGCAGAGATTATTCAGAGTATGTTTTCTCATATTTATTAGACACCATGTGTGGTTCACACCCTTAATCTTGCTTTAAAAATCATTTGTTCAATAAGCTACGTGGAGAAGAATGAAACAACATATGAAGAATGCAATTGGATAACAGATGTTTGTGGAGATAGCTTGCAATAAAAAAATTCATGAACCACAAGCGTGATTCAAGCTCTCATTTTTGCCACCTCGAGACAGAAATCCCTACATTAATAGCAGGTCTAATTCCATAGCAATCTTTAGTAAATGATCTCCTCTCAAATTATTTGCAGTTCTTGATACACGTTTTACTTCTATAATTGTGATGCTTAAGAGAGTGAAGCTTATCAAAAAAAATGCCTCGAAGCTATGGTCATAAGTGGGAAGTGGTCTACTTATAGAGAAGATGATGTAGGGAAAGCAACTTTCCTTAAAGGTAAGATTATTACTGATGATAAGGTTTTGTGAAAATACATGCCTTCATTTGGTATATGAGATGTGGGATTCTATGATTGAGAATGTGAAGTTTGAGATATATAAGAAAGAGAAACGCCCAACATTTGAAGTTAGTCTTTTCTACAAGGTTATTAATGAGATTATAATGGCTCATTGGGCAAAAAACAACACTCCTCTGCAGTATCTAGCTCACTCTTTAAATCCAAGGTATATGATTTTAAACTATGTATTTTTTTTTTGTTTTGTTGCCTCATATAAAACATGTTTTTGTATTGTAGATTGTATAGTGATGAATGACTAAGTGAAGATTCTACAAAACTTGGTCCACATAAAAATCCAGAAGTCTCGAGTGAGAGAATGAAATGTTTTCGAAGATTGTTTCTGAATATTGATGATTGTCTTTGTGGATGAATATGCTTTGTTCTACATGAGAACTGGTCATTTGGAGGATTTAACATGCATTTCAGTGATGTTTACCATGGATCCCAAGAAGTGGTGGGCTAACGTTGGTGCCCAAACTCCTTTCCTACAGACTTTGGCTTTCAAGTTGCTTGGACAGCCTAGTGCATCTTCATGTGCTTAGCGTAATTGGAGTAATTGCTCATTCATTCATTCACTTGGAAGGAATATGTTGAATCCAAATCGTGCTCAAGATCTAGGTTTTATCCACAACAATTTACGTTTTTTATCAAGGAATTCTGAACAATTCGAGGAATAAAAGACAAAGATGTGGCATGTTGGTGGATATAATTTTGATTCTATGAAAGATATGGGATATTTGGAGTTTCTAAGTCTTTCACCAGACGAGCCAGAATTGGAGAATGAATTGCTTAATGATTAGTTTATTTTTTTTATTTTACTTAAGATATTATAGTGATGCTTTATTTTATTTAAGATATTATAATGGTTTTTTATTTTATATGAGAATTATGATTTGGTATTTATATTTATTGAAATATATAAGTATATATTTATAGTTATTGAGATATATAAATATATAAGTTTAGCCGTTTTCCATCCCCATTCCGTCCCCGTATATGTCCCCATATCCGTCCCAGTGCGACATAGATTTTATAAATTATTTTTAAAAATTTATACCAGTTAATTTAATATTTTAAAGATAAATTTAAAAAGTGGTATTAAACTCGTAGTAAAATTGAAATATCCACAATTAAAATTCCCCCAACCTTTATAAATTTCATAAGATATATTAAGAGATATTAAAAAAAATTCTATACAAATTATAATTTCTCTGAGTAAAAATCTATCAATAAGAAATCTGAGCTGATAAAAATATATTTTTGTCAATTGGATTGTATTGTGTAACGATTTGTATTTTGCACCGTAGAAATTTTTTGTCAACTTGCACCGTATAACTTAAGTATTATGCTTATACTTTTTACTTTTCTTAAATAATTATACGATGAAATCTTGTTCGATGTAGTACTGGCCCCGAGGGAAAGCGGTAGAAGCATTGACGTACGGCCTCAGGTTTATAAAAATAGTTTTCTGCCTTCAATATCGTAAAATATCTAAGTGGTTACGTGTCAGGGTGACTTTCTTATAATGCAGGTTAAAACCTCCGCAAATGCCAAAAAAAAAATGTTTTGGTTATTTGCAAAAAAATCGTTTAAGATATATTTTTTATATTTTTTTGTAATAAAGGAAATAAAATATTCTTTATAACTAGTGATAAAATTATTTTACTTAGTTTAAACAAAAAATTAATTATCTAATGCTAAAAGAGAGAAAAAACACACAAATTACAATCGCTAGTCTTCATCATCATCATACCATCATCTTCTTCTTCTTCCTATTAGGGATTCACCTCTAATTCATTAGTATTGATATAAATTTCTTTTTTACTATCATTATTTTTTTTCAAAACAAACTCATATTTCTCTTATTCATTGATTTCTCCAAGTTGTGATTTGAAAACTTTCAATCATCATGAAGGTGTGTTAAATGTTAACCAAATATAATCATATTTAGGTGTTAATTTTTATTCATTGTATCTTACTTTTATATAACGATATAATTTCTCACAAATATTTTTTTTTGTAGTTCAATGTATTCAAAACAAATAAAAAAATAAGATGCGATGTGCAGCTAAAGTAAGATCAAAGAATAAGCAAGAAGCACTAATAAATTCAATGGCTGATTGCATGTTAAGGTATGTAAAAAATCTTAACCTTCTACACTTGATGAATTCGTAGAGGAAGAGTAATAAAAGTTGAGAAGAAGCTAGTGGGTTTGATCATTATCAAAATGAAAACAACGGTGAACATGGCAATGAACATGAGTTTGACGAATGAGAATGAAGAGGATAAAGCATATGGTGTTAAGGAATATCAGATAGATGGAGATATAAATGGTCCTCGAGTTGGGAAAATTTAATAAAAGAATGAGAGATTTTATGGTTGAAAAAGGTCCAATGGCAAAACCTTCAATTGATTATCATTTTTCAATAGATTATTTAGTCAATTTTTTTCTCATTCGTCTTATATTAGAAAAAATAATGAATGGAGAGAAGTAAGATAGGCAAAGGTTACTTTACTCAAAAGTGAAAGAAAAAATCTTTTGTTTGTGTTGTAAGTTATTTATGCAACACAAACTTACGAATTTGTTGGCAACTATTGGGTCTGATGATAGGAGAAATGTCTCAAAACTGGTTAAGGAACATGAAAAAGATCACAAGAATCAAACAATTGATAAGCCTTTTCAAGAAGAGATCAACAAAGAGAAAAAAAAACACTGAAGAGATGTGTTGCTGAGTATAATTGCATTGGTAAAAAGTCTTGCTAAACAAAATGTTGCATTTCGTGGAAATAGTGATAAGATCCATGTGAATGGTAATGGGAATTTCTTGTGTATGATTGAAGTATTTGCAGATTTTGATTCAGTGATGAACGAACACGTTAGACGGATCTAAGCGTGAAACTCTCATTATCATTATCTCAATCACATGATTCAAATTGAGTTGATAGAGATGCTTGAGAATGAGATCAAACAAATGATCTTAAAGAAGATTCGATATGAAAAGTATTTTTCAGTTATTCTTGACAACACTCCTGATATCAGTCAACGGAAACAAATGTCCATGGTTATCTGATGTGTGGATATTTCCGAGACTTCTCCAAAGATTGAAAAAGTTTTTTTTTTTGACATTTTTGGAAGTTAAAGACAAAATAGGAGAAGTGCTTTTTGACACCCTTCAAGATGTGTTGCATAGTCTTGGGCTGAGTATAGATGACATTAGACGACAAGGTTATGATAATGAATCAACATGAAAGTGAAAGTTAAGGAGTACAAAAGAGGTTGCTTGAAATTAATCTCAGGGTTGTCTACCCACCATGTGGTTGTCAATAGACTAAATCTTGTATTTTCTAATATCGCTTCCTCATCTTTGATAGCAATATCATTTTTGGAATTATTCAATGCATCTATAATTTGTTTGCTTCTTCTACAAACAACTGTGAAGTTTTCAGAGAGATTGTGATTGGTGTTATAGTAAAACCATTATCACAAATTCGTTGGGAAAACTGCATCAAAAGTGTTAAACCAATACAATTTCATGCTCCATAAATACGAAACCTTTATTTTACTTGGCTGAAAACAGTGGAAATCCATGAATAAGAAGAGATGTTGAGTCTCTCGCAATAAGTGAATTTATGGAATTGGAAGCTTTGAGTTTTTGATTAGAATGGTTATTTGGTATGAGTTTTTGTATGTTGTTAACAAAGTAAGTAAGATTGTACAATTAGAAAAAAAAATATATATATATATGATATTGCTATTATTCAACTGAAACGTGGTATTTTTTTTTTAAAGACTATAGAGAAATAGGTTTCCAATAGGCAAAAATAGAAGCTGAACAGATTGCTTTTTTTTTTTTTTTTTTCAAAGCTGAACAGATTGCTATTGCTATCGAAATCGTTCATGTATTTTATGTAAAATCAAAACAATTCATTAATAAAAAGCAAATTTCATGATGAAAAACCTAGAAAAAATGACAAAGGTGTGACATTTACGGCAAAAAAATTTCAGAATCAACTACTTATCAAAATTGTGAATCAAAAGTTTGTTTTTTTTTCAATAAAATGTTGGATTAACTCTATAATTAAGAAAATAACTTTTGGATTTTTGTTTGATTCAAAGAAGTTAAAGTTGACAAATGATGATGAATTTATGGTTTATTGTGTTAACCTTCAAGTTTTTCTCAAACATCGTAATAATTGTGATATTGATAGTAATAAATTATTGTTGTGATATTGATAGTAATAAATTATTTATAGAGTTGAAACTTTTAAGAAGAAGTTGCTGAAGCTTGTTATTTATATATATGGACAATATTTCGCTTAATGATGACAAATTCCGTTTCAATTGCATTGGCTGAAAGAAAATTTTCCAAGTTAAAATTCATAGCAAAGAAAATTTTTTCAGTTAAAATTCATAGCAATCATATTGATTGGAAAAAATGGCTAAAAGATAAATGAGTTTGCAAAAATAATTATTTTTGGGAATAATGTATTTTCATATATTTTTTTTGAATATTTATATTTTTATTTAATATTGAATTCTTTTATATATTCAAGTTTTATTTAATAGTTATAAGAATGAGATAATACTAACTTTAAGAAGATAAACTATTCAGTATAACATTGTTTTATATCGACATCAATAAAAGTTAAGATATATACATAGATGGTGAAAGTTTACAGCACCAACGCAGGGTTCTCCGCATCTAATTGTTGAAAATATGTTTGTTCACTCGGTTAATTATAATCCAATATAATCTGAACCTAGAAAAAACGATTTAACCAAATATTAAAAAAACAAAAAAAGTAATAATCAAAGAGTCAGAAATCTCGTGTGGAAAAACGACGCTCATCACATCTGTAAGACGCTTGCTTTCGATATACTTTGGATTTCATCATTCTCCTCAAAAAAAATTGTTTAAAGAAAAAACCAAGGAAACTGAGTTATATAACTATGAAACAATAGATTAGAACAGAATCGATGTCAAGGAGAAGAAGACTGCGTTGATATATAGAAGATAAACGATTCGCCCTAGTTGCGGTGATATTGGGCTTTTATGGCCCATTTAGGGAAACTAGGTTACACATTAGCGCTTAGGGGTTATATATAAAAGGGTTACTATTATTTTGCTTACTTCATCACTTTGTCAGCAGCCGCAGGACACATCGAAGCTTAAGGTTTTTCTATCTTCCCTTATCTCTCCGTTGATTCGTTTTGTTCGTCGTTAAGATTTACAAATCTACGATTTGTATATACGAGTAGGGGAAGAATGTCTCACAGGAAGTTTGAGCACCCAAGACATGGATCACTTGGTTTCCTACCAAGGAAGAGAGCTAACCGTCCCAGAGGAAAGGGTCCGAGTCTTCTGTCTTGTTCAAATGCTTATATAGAGATTCGTTTGAAATGCGTTTTTAATGCATATGAAGTGGTTCTTAGACACTTTGGGTTACTTTTTGTATGTTAAAAATGGCCACACACTGTCATTTTTGAAGTTTGGTTTCAGTGTCTTTAAGTTTAGAATCAGTGTTACCGAAATGCTTACTTGGGTATCTTCAGAAAGAACGCAACTATGCTACTTTTGTGTGTCTTTGTCAAAATTTGAGTAAATTATTGAAATTCCTACTTGAGTGTCTTCAAAATTGATCACTGCTTCTTTGTTTTAGTGTTACAATTGATATTTCTTCAGATTTAGATTCAGTGTCTGCTATCTTAAGATATTATTTGTATTTCTATTTGAAATACTTTTCTGCTTCTCTTGTGAATGGATGCTTTGCTCTTATTTCTGTACTTACGATTAAGTTGTCTCTTTTGTTTTGTTAATTAACAGTGAAGGCCTTCCCTAAGGATGACCAAACCAAGCCTTGCAAGTTCACAGCCTTCATGGGATACAAGGCTGGTATGACCCACATTGTTAGAGATGTCGAGAAGCCCGGATCCAGTAAGTGCTTTTACTTTTATTTATTTTTTATTCACAGATTGATTAATCTAATGATTATCGATCTATGCTTGTGTAGAGCTTCACAAGAAGGAGACATGTGAGGCTGTTACCATCATTGAGACACCGGCTATGGTTGTTGTTGGAGTTGTTGCCTACGTCAAGACTCCCCGTGGCCTGAGGTCTTTGAACACTGTCTGGGCACAGCACTTGAGTGAAGAGGTCAGGAGAAGGTTCTACAAGAACTGGGCAAAGTCCAAGAAGAAGGCTTTCACCGGGTACGCCAAGCAGTATGAAACTGAAGAAGGCAAGAAGAGCCTCCGGTCTCAGCTTGAGAAGATGAAGAAATACGGAACTGTCATCCGTGTTCTGGCCCACACTCAAGTAACACCTAAACGAAAGTTTAAACTTGTTCAGCAGCTTGTTTAGTGCTTACAATGTTTCCTCTTTGCCTCTGTGCAGATCAGGAAGATGAAAGGATTGAAGCAGAAGAAATCACACCTGATGGAGATCCAGATCAACGGTGGTTCCATTGCCGACAAGGTCGACTTCGCCTACAGTTTCTTTGAGAAGCAGATCCCAATCGATGCTGTATTCCAGAAGGATGAGATGATTGATGTGATCGGTGTGACCAAGGGTAAAGGTTACGAAGGTGTAGTTACCCGTTGGGGCGTGACAAGGCTTCCACGTAAGACTCACAGGGGTCTACGTAAGGTTGCTTGTATTGGTGCGTGGCATCCAGCTAGAGTCTCTTACACCGTAGCCAGAGCTGGTCAGAACGGTTACCATCACCGTACCGAGCTGAACAAGAAGATTTACAGGTTGGGCAAGGTTGGTCAAGAGACGCACACAGCCATGACTGAATACGACAGGTGAGTAGATTTGTCTCTTTTACTCCTGTTCAAGTTATTATGTAACTGATGATGGTAATGTTTACTAATAATAGGACTGAGAAAGATGTGACCCCGATGGGAGGATTTGCACACTATGGTGTGGTGAAGGATGACTACTTGATGATTAAGGGATGCTGCATGGGTCCAAAGAAGAGGGTTGTGACCCTGAGACAGTCACTGCTTACTCAGACTTCCCGTCTTGCCATGGAGCAGATCAATCTCAAGTTCATCGACACTTCCTCAAAGATGGGTCATGGTAAATTCCAGACGACCCAGGAGAAGAACAAGTTTTACGGCCGTGCCGCTACCAAGGCTTAAATAAGTTTGTTTCTCTCGTATTAGCTCTTTCCCCCAAAAAGTGTTGAAAAATACTCTTTTGAACGATTCTCTGCAATTTTGTGTTTTAGTTATTTGGAGATTAAGACCATTATCATTCTGCGCCTCTTCTAATTGTCTCATTTTATCATTCTGATAGATAATTTTACGTAAATTGGTCTTTTTAAAAATTTGGAAAATCGGTATTAACCATCCTAAATCATAGAACTAAGTGATGCTCTGATATGTGCGAACTGAATTAGTAAATATGTTGTCTAAATGAAGATCCGTGTTTAGACAAATGAACACCAAACAAAAGGAGTAAATTAAACCCCCAACTTTTAAATTTTGTGCAAATTAAATTCTAGATGTCATTTTCTTCAAATCCCAGCGTTTTGAATCTGCAGCTCGAAACAAATAGTTGAAACTTGAAATCTGAAATATTATAGCCGCAATTATTTTTTTATAAATTATTTTTTTATAAATCTTGTCAATGTTCTTTTCAAACGATTTAGGAGAAGAAGAGAAATAATTGAAATTAATGTTTTATCCTCGATCTATGAAGAATACGTCAGTTCAGCTGAGATGTGCAGGTGAAATCAAACATTTCATAAACAAGATACAATTTTTATAGTAGATGTGCTTATGGTTCAATTTCTTTATATTGTTATGAATGCGTAGATCTGTTGAGATGTAGAATGAGTCGCATATTTTCAAGTTCTAGTTACAACTCATTCCGTTGATAGAAAAAAAAAAAACAGTTACAATTCAGTTACATATGGCTATGGAGAGAGCAGCAAACCAATAGGATGAGCGATTTTTTTTTTTTTTTTTAATCAAAATAGGATGAGCGATTAAGTTTCAATTTCTTATACTGCTCTCGTTGGTACGATATCACGTCCACAAAAATATTTTTTTCTTTACTTGATTGGTATGTTTTATGTTAGATTAGGATTGGAAAATCATAAATCTAGATTTTAGTTTTTTATGTCTAGAAAGTATTCTGTGAAATGCTTAACATAACGAATTTAAGTGCTTAGCATGTTAAGCCAATAAAAATTGATGTTTAAGATGATTTGTGGAACTGAACTTGTGCTAATACATATTTGCTTGTAATCAATCAAGATAAATTGACATTAGTTGCACAGTTAGTATAAATCATAAGATGTGGAAGTTTGTCTTTTTGTGTGGAATCAATACCTCCAGTGCTCCTGGGTGAAAAAAATAGATTACATAATAGATTAGACCAACATTTGGGCTATGTATGATATGCAACTACAAAATAACAATCTATACTTTAAAGTCAAAAGAGGAAACAAAAAATGTTACATATAGTACAACAAAAGAGGTCTTTGTATACAGATTTATAACTATGACATAGCTTCCATTGCTGTAACATCAACTGCAATGTTATTAATCGGACAATTGGTTGTGGACGGCTCACCTGCACCCACTTCACCAAACATGACATCACCAGAAGTCACCCCACTAGTCCTCGGAGATCCTGTCCACACGGAGCAATACCACGACGCCCCATCCACATATCACCCATCCCCACATCAACCGTCCACACACAACCCATCCACGCGCTAGCTATCCACACACCGTCTTCGTAGCAATCTGTTTCAGTTGATGGATCACACCAGTCCTGAGAGTATCCACACATACTAGGGCTGGTTTGTAGTCTTTCTTCTGATGATAATAAGCATGCTTTGTACTCGTTGTAGTTTTACCAACACCTAAACATTAATAGTCCACACAAGTTTCAATACTACCATTGTTATCGGAGCCTAACAAAGACTCATTATCAGATTCTTGGCCTTCTTATAATACGAACAAAGAAAGAAATCTAGTAAAGTTAAAGCTTTACCGCTTTGGGTTTCTTCTCCTTTGTATTATTTTGAGGTTCTTGTCTTTATTGCTTTTGTTCTTGTTGTTGTCTTTATCTTCTTTTCAAGTTTCTCCCTGACTTTAGCTTAAGAATAAACTTTGGAAATGGAGTATTATTTATAATCTACTCATAAAAGAAACTTGAAATTGTGAATTTTAGAAAGCTTAAGAATCCAGTAATATTTGAAATCTAAACATAAAAGAAAGCTTCAACTTTAAAAGCTTGAGAGGAAATTTTTACTCAATAATTGTAAAAGTAACTTTTTTGAATCGATGATTATTGAAAGGTAAGAACTTTTTAAACATGATTACGGAGATACTGACCTCCACGTCGGAGACTCTTGACTCCAATTATGAAGATCTCTCAAAGTAACCACATCCAGAGCCGGTCCCAAGCTTGTTAACTGTAACCTCTGCGTCGCCGTCATCGGTGGAGGTCCGGCAGGAGAGGCGCCACTGAAACTCTCGCTTAGGGAGGGTGACGAAGATGAAGATGACGTAACCTCCTCTCAACTTGTCGCAAGACATCATTGACGGGAGGGTAACGAAGATGAAGATGATCTCTCCATCCAACATATAGTGAAGAGAGAGGTTCTTGACCAGTACCTGAATCATGTTACTTTGAGGTTCTTCCACCAGAATCAGATTGGAGATAATGGTCGGTGCTTGAAATTGGAATGAGGTCTTAATTAGGGATGCTTTTCTCCCATCGATTGAGAAAAATGAGAGAGCAGTGGAGTTTCGGAGAAACTAGGGTTCTTGATTTTATTACATCGAAGATGAAAGGGGAAGAGTGGTTTGGGTTGGATTGGTTATTGTCTTTATTAAAATGGAACAGAGGAATCTTTAGCTGACCAAGTTTTTTCTTAGTTTGCTTTTAGTCTTGACAAGTGGAGTGTAGACAAATGGTATGACAGTAAAATAACATCCAAAATGTGTGTGATAAGTCCAATGTGACCTTTAGTGTAATTAGAAAATGGAAAAGTGTCTCTAGGTGTAAATTTTTTTTTATTTAAATAATAAAATTTAGTAAAAAACAATGAAACAAAGAGAAAGTTAGATAATTACAATCCTACCTAAGACTATCCACCCAAACCCAACAAAGACCCACAAAAATCGGATCTCTAATTATAGAAAAAGTTAGAATTCCCGAATACGTTTCCCCGGTAATACGGGAAAAGTTTCATTGTCTCTCACTCATTCTTTCTCTCGACCGTTTGCTTCTTGAAATTCTCATAACCCTAATAATGTTGAATCGAGTCGACCCGAAGACGAAAGAAGACTGGGCTAGTACTGTAGTGGATGAAACCGCTAGGGTCACATGTGAAACCGGAGAAGTAACTGGGGATGAGGTCGTAAACCGAAGCACCATCGAAAAATCTGTCGAACCGGAAACCGAGGAACTTCCCCCAGATGGAGAATCCGTTACAGATGAAAACGAAGAAAATTCTAGTGATAAAGAGGAAGAAAAGGAATCCAGAGAAGAAGAGAAGGAACCCGGAGAAGAAGACAAGGAACCCGGAGAAGAACAAAAGGAACCCGGAGAAGGAGTTGAATTGGAGTCCCGAAGAAATGACGAACAAGCTGAAGAGACGGGGGAGACCCAAGCGGCTCGACAACATCAAACTGAGTCGCATGCAGAGGTAAGTAACTACTAAGGAATATGTAGAACTTTTAAATCTTGGTGAATCATAACCCAATTCAACTGTATAACTGTGTAAAACGAAGTGAAATTTGGAGTAAGCGTAATACTGAGAAACAAAGAAATGTTTAGAGAACTTTGTAAAACTAAGTTGAACTTCAACTGTATTCATTGACAAAGTTTGTGAAAGTAAGAAAAGCTTCAACTTTATGATTGTATAACTAAGTAGAACTTTGTGAAACTTATTGTTGATGGTTGTACCATTTCGTACGTGATCCGGTTTTCACTTCACTGCAGCTTGAAGTTGACGAAGGCATGCAACCGCTGAAGTTGCACTTTCCTCCAAGCGAGTATCAAAAGGGTTTAAGGCTTTCAGGAAAATGTTACATCGACAAGGCGCTGACAAAAATACAATTGATCCTGAAACATAAGGAGGTGGACTGGTTCATAGAGCACCCATAGTTCCAACATTTCTTCCATATAAAAAACGAAAGCAGGAGTGGATGGGAATGTGAATTGCCGTTTTGCGTTCAGCTTCGATAGCGAAGAAGAATGAGTTATGGTTTATTGTTAATGGTGTCCCAATCCGATACCCTCTCAGAGAATTCAGACTCATATCTAGACTATACTGCCATGAGTATCCCCCGAACCATGAGAGGTTGGGTGGTACATCCATCATGAACAAGTACTTTGAAGGGAAAAAGGTTACATATGCTGACGTGGAGAAGCAGATGTTGGCAATGAAAGGAAAGCCAACTCAAAATCGTCAGAAGATGGCAGTTCTGTACTTCTTAGCCAGCATCCTCGTCGGAGGCCGAAAGAGTGGAGAGGGAGCATCACCTGTGGACAGTTTCTTCCTGACTGTTTTTGATGACCTCGATGCTTGCTTAACGTTCCCTTGGGGACGGTATGCATTTGAACAAAACTTGAAGGATGTATCTAGCTTCTTGGAGAAGTGCGAGGGGGTTGTGCCGACGAGTTGGGTATTTACAAGCTTTCCTGTTCCTTTGGAGGTATTCTCAAGCTCTTCATGTACTTAGGATAGTAAATACATTAATTTGTTAATGTTGTTGTTTGTTGTGTGTAGTTGTTGGCTTTTGAGGCAATTCCAAGCTTGAGGAACCATTTCCTAGAAACTGTGAAAACTGCAAACGCTGATTGCCCGCGGATGTACAAGATGCATTACAAACACATAGGTGGAACGAAGGCATACAGTCTGAATGCAATGAACGGGAAACTTGGTGAAATTAAGGTAATTAATGGTATATTCTGTTGTATGTGTATTCGAATTAAGCAGAAAATAAGTTTGTATTATTTGCACAAGATATTGAGAGTATCTTGATAGCAACAAGGCTGAGAAGGGACTTCTGGAAAGATGTCAGGTGGCCAGAAGAAGTCAGGTGGCCAGATGTCAGGTGGACAGAAGTTAGTTGGCCAGAAGAAGGCAGGAAAGAAGTCAGGTGGGCAGAAGAAGGCAGGTAAGAAGGCCAATAAGGGAAGCAAGTAAGAAGAAGGTGTGAAATCCTTATGTGGTTGTTTTAATAAATTGACAATTATGTATGACTGTGGTTTGCTGAAGACTTATGTTATTCCATGTTTTACTTTCAACTTCGTTTTACTTCGTGAAACTAGAGTAATTCGTGAATGCGTAAAGTACTTTCAACTTCGTAGAACTTCAATTTCGTATTGGTCTAACATATTGAAACTAGAGTAATTCGGGAATGCGTAAAGTGAGTGAAACTTTGTAATAGAGTGCTTTCAACTTCGTATAACTTCGATAAAGCAGGTGAAACTTTGTCAAAATTTCACTCTCGTATTGGTCTAACATAATGAAACTAGAGTAATTCGTGAATGCGTAAAGTGGGTGAAACTTTGTAATAGAGTACTTTCAACTTAGCATAACTTCGTGAAAGTAGTGGAAACTTTTACAAACTTTCACTTTCGTATTGGTCTAACTTAATGAAACTAGAGTAATTCGTGAATGCGTAAAGTGGGTGAAACTTTGTAATAGAGTACTTTCGACTTCGCATAACTTCGAGAAGGCAGTGGAAACTTTTACAAACTTTCACTATCGTATTGGTCTAACTTAATGAAACTAGAGTAATTCGTGAATGCGTAAAGTGGGTGAAAATTTGTAATAGAGTACTTTCAACTTCGCATAACTTCAAGAAAGCAGTGGAAAATTTTACAAACTTTCACTTTCGTATTGGTCTAACTTAGTGAAACTAGAGTAAGCTTATCCTTAAGCTCAGAAATCTCTGCAGCCATCTCATCCACACGCTTCTTTAACATTGCAACCTCTTCCTGGACACCGAAGACCCATAGTTGACGGAAATGGAAGCCATCATTCTACACATAAAACCAGAAAGTATCAAAATCTGCACATAAAACCCAAAAGAATACATTAATTACCTCAAAATTTATGCAAGTGAAGTATTTTGTCCCTGGTAAAGTATCAAAATCGGTTCGATACTTTGGATCCCGAGACACCTCGTTGATGATTCTCCCCCCGCAAGGGCAGCGGGTAGGAATCCCGCTCTCGACATCCGCCACAAACCCAAGCATGTCGTTGTGTGTCTTCAAGGCCTTCATCTGGCTGTGCTCCTTGTTTGGATGAGTCATGATTCTGGGGTGAGTTCTCCTGAGTTAGGAAGAAAGAATACGGTTCGAAAAAAAGGAAGAAAAGAAGGAGAGAGAAATTTGTAGAGAGAGAGAGATGTGGTTGAATAAATGGGACAACCTAAAAAATGGGTTTAAATACATATCTTCTTCGATTCCGCATCGATTTTGGGGAGACGGAAAATTAGAAAAACTGAGCGGGATGGATTCCCGTGTTTAAAGTTTCACATGGTTTGTAATTATACAAAAACCTTTAAAGTTTTACTTTTCTCTTTTTTGCAATTTTCTTAGTTTTACTGTACTTAGATGATAAATTTTATGGTTATACCAACTATATTCTGTATGCTACATACATTTCCCATGGGATCATGTAGAAATAAACTTGATCATGTGACATATAAAAGTTTTCTAATCCCGGAAGGTAATGTCTGACAAAAATATATATTATAGTAATGTATTTCCTTCTCAATGAATACAAAATGTGATGAGGAATTTTAAATTTTGCATTTAATATGATCCGGAATTTTAAATTCTGCATTGAAATCATTATCAAATGGATAAAGTATGAATAAGTAAGGCGATGCAAAGTTTAATCTAAATCATCAGTTACTCTAAATCATCAACAATATAACGAAGGGTTCACCAACTTTTACAATCATATAACACAGGTTTCACCAACGTGATGCAAAGTTGCAAAGTTTAATCTATATCATATAACGCAGGTTTCACCAACTTGTCAAAAGTTTTCTTGTGTTCCTTGAGACCCTTGAGCTCCTTGAGTTCATTGAGTTCCTTGTGGTCCTTCTGTCCCTTGTGATCCCCCCGACCAGTTGAACCACCGACCCAAATTCCTGTTTGGCACATACTTATTGGCACGAGGGCCACGTTCTCCAACCAAAGCAAACCTTTTTTCCTGAGTTCTTCCCTTTTTTTTGTGTACTCTGGCGGTAAGGGACACTGTTGGGGAAAAATATTCCATGAAGAGATTACTACAGCTTCCGGCTTCCAGGTTCCTGCCTCCAGGTTCCGGGTTCCTGCCCCCAGGCCTTGGTCCCTTCCCTCGGGTATGGGTCCCCGCCTCCAGCCTCCGGCTTCCAGGCCGAGTGATTTATCCTGCCTTAGGATAAAGGGAAATCGTCCTTTAATAAGATAACCAGCTTGGACAAGAGAGAATCTCCCTAAATCCGAGAGAAAGATGAAGTATTCCAATACATATGACCTCCCTTAAAGAAAAAGGGAAATAATCTATTATCTAAGGATATAATGAATATTTCCAAATCCAAAGAGGGAGGCACGACCTCCACTATAAAGATAGGTTTCTAAACCTAAAGAAGAGGTCCACGACGTCCACGACCAGAGTTCATCAAGTCCACAGCCGCCAAGGTAATATTCCAGACTTAGAAGACCCTCTTCTTCGACACGCCTATGACAGGCTGATCCCGGCGATTACTATCAACAAGATGAAGTTACATGGTCACAGCAGCACATCTACAACTCTCCTTCTTGGTTCAGGCCACGATCTCCAGCTCATCAGCAGGGTCCCTCCATGCTCACTGAAGCACATCGACACATCATGCTCACTGCAGCATATCGACGGGTCTACAATCTGTTCCGGCCATGCGCCCCCTAGAACAGATGACTCCTATCACCTGCAGAGCTGCGTGCTCCCAGAGCCCCATGCTCCCAAGGCTACGTGCCCATTAGGACATGTGCCCACTAGAGCCCCGTGCTCCCTAGGCCACATGCCTCCATTAGGCTATGCGCCTCCATCATGCCACGTGCCTCCATCAGGCTCCGCGCCCATCTAGGCTCTGTGCCTCCATATACATGAACTACGAACGACTTGATCCATCACTGAAGGGTACGTAGGCAATCCCCACTGAAGGATGCCTCTATAAACCCAAACACCTTCCACGATTCCACACCTAGACGCTCAGGGACCGCCCCTAATGGTCAGAACCATCTACTACAGATCAGGAGGCACCCAAGGACCGACCCTGGTAGTCGGAACGATCGATCATAGATCAAGAAGACCCTGGGATCTTCACTATCGGTAGGCGGCCCCCGCCTAACGACCAATCTCCCCTGCTGCTACTAAGGCACCGATGACATATACTGGCCCATACCCATATGGCAGTATCCTAAGAGCAGGATCTCCTAGTTTATCAACTATCGAAACAGGAGAATACACTAAACAACGCGTCTCCTTCCTCCTATCATTCCGTAGAGCTGAGCACGGATCGCCTGTACACAAAAATACCCTAACAGTTTGGCGCTACAGGTAGGGGCAGTTTTAAACTATGTGATAATGTGATAGACGGAAGAGACATTACATCTATTCCTGCAAAATCTCTTAACCCCAGCCACCTAGGGGCAAGAAACAACTTCTTCTCACCAGATCCATGGTTCACCCGGCTGGAAACACCTCTCCAAGGGAGGATAGCACCAGGCTAACATCAGTATCAAGATCCAATAAGGGAATTACCTACTAGTTCCTGCTACTCCCTGCCGGTTCCGGGTTCCAACCTCAAGGCCGACCTCTACAATCTTTGGTTCCTGCTGGTTCCGGGTCTTAACTATATATCAAGCCTCTAGCCCTTTGGGCCCAATGTGAGCAGTCATCACCAACATCAATATCAGCGGGTAGTCAACTGGCAGCAACATAGCAAGCCCTAGACGCCATCAATGCTTCCAGACAGGAGGAGTTAGAAGAAGAGCTCCTGGAAATACTGAAGGCATACCATGCAACCACTAAGAGGTAACTGGAGAACCACCTTTCTCTTTAGGTTCTAGAATCTAAGTGGTAGTGGAATCCTAGATAAGCCTAATAGCTAGGTTGATAGAACGCCTTTGAGTACTCGTCGAATTCCATTGGAGTTTTTCCGCAAAGAAACCCTGCCTAAGTGCCGAGAACACTGCTGCTCTACCTCCTGCAAAGGAGCCAGGGAAAATGCTAATACTACATCAAGGAGTGCTGGTCTTCATACCCTCTACTCATTTGGAGCAAATGGGAGTAAAAGAAGTCGGAGAACACATGTTCCCGCTACTATTCATCCAAAAGGAAAAGCCAAACCTCTAGGTTCCAGGTTCCAGGTTCTAGGTTCCGGATCCCAGCTTCTGGGTTCCGGGTTCCAGCTTCCAGGTTCCGGATCCCAGCTTCCAGGTTCCGGATCCAGGGTTCTGACCACCTTACTACCGCTTTTCCTGGCCATGTACCCTGATATACCTCTGAGGAAGACATGACCACGAGGAAAGCAGGGGCAGATGAGCTAAGCGTTAACCCACAGGGCTACACGCATCAACAACTCCCATCAACATGCCCGTGGCAAAAGAGATTCAAGACGAGGCGATGAGTCATCGAACAACGTCCAGAAAACGCTGAGAGTGGCTCACCCCAGGGGAAGCAGAGAGAAGCCTGGCCATCAAAAGACATCATGAAACGCTGAGAGTGGCTCACCCAAGCGGGGGCAGAAAGCAGCTAGAACGAGTCATCGAACGACGCCTGCAAAGAAGGAAATCCAAGGAATATGAGAAAATCAATATTCGTGGATGATCAATCATCTCCTGATACGTGATAGAATACGCCAACCCCTGCTATCCAAACAACGGATTCCGACTCCAAACCCAGCTCAATCCCTGCCTATGGACCAATCTGGGTCCAATATCACATGAGACCATGTCAACCCATACTCTCCAAGCCCAGGGACGGAGAAGTATTGTTGCTTTACCTGAAAGAACAGAAGCACACTGGGAGTGCCGTCCTGGTGCAAAGAGCAAACATATTGCTCCATACGCCAGAGATACAAAGGTCATTGGCAAGGCAGACGGAGAAGGTCACCAGCATCCGGGAACCTCCATGTCTCAGAAGGTTCTACCCCAAAACCTTCGGGTTCTAGGAGGATAAATTCCAGAACCACCGGGCCTCAGGAGGATATTTCCGTAATCACCGGATTTCAAGAGTATACATCCAAGATAACAAAAGGGAAATACTTGAGACCAGCTAAGAGTACCCGAAACTGCAGGACCACTCGTCCCACAAAAGTTCTATTACCACGATGTTGTCCTATAGATCTTGAAGGCACTCCGAACGGTTCCACAGAAGGCAACATGTGCTATCTCGACAACAGCCCACGTCTAATAGACATCGAGAGTGGTCCATCTCCGGAGGACAGAGTGCGATGTTGTATTAAGTCAATAAAGACTCTGGGTTCGAGACAGCAAAACAAATATTCACCTCCGAGTGCAATATCTACAGGTCCAACAGGATCAGAACATGAAGCCCTTAAGAGCCTTAGATTCAAGGGAAGAATCATCAGGGACTACGAGTTCCTACACGATGTACGTCGATACCTCAGGGTTGTACAACGAAGAATCGACCTCCACACCTCAACAAAGGATCTCGTTCCTCCCGTAGAAGGAATGAGAAAAATCACGGTCTTCACTCGACTACTACCTAGTACAGAACTTCTCCATCCTAGAGTCAGGGCGTAGGTTCTTCAGAAGATCATTCTCCAGCCGATATTCAATTATGGGGACACATATGCAAGAAGTAAGTCGATAATTTATTTCCTTGCCCCGGTCATGTGCCATTCGGATCCAGGAAATATGTGGCTATGCACCAACGAGGTCCTGCACCAGGAAGACATATCTCGCTTATCACTGCAATGCGAATCCAAGATCAAGAATTTCTACTTCCAAGCGGGGAAACAGATCACCTACAACAGATTTCAACAAATACAAGTGATCTTCACCAGCCAAACCTACGAGTTTTGCCATCCATCGACATGCAAGGCCAGGATCCTGAATCTTCCTGGGTCAATCGACCTAAACCAGCCACAAGCCTGGGAATATCCAGTAGACCCCTGTCTATCTCGGGGAAATCAACTCTCCTCAAGGTTCAAACACGGCCCATGCCTAAAAAAACCCAGAAAAGGAGACTCAAGAGCGACGTCCTGTTCACGCCAAGCCCAAAGGACCTGCCACCGACAAGCTGGTGTTGATGCTCACTGAAGCATCGAGCGTTTCTCCATCAGGTCTCACGCCAACCAGAGAGAACTACTTCAGGCCATGAGCCCCTTTAAACCCGGAAACATCTACTAGACCCCGGTCTATCCCGGGGAAATTTGTTCTCCTCCAGGTCCGAACACGGTACAGACCTAAGAAGAATCTGGGAAAGAAGGATTACTGGAGCGATGTCCTGTCCAGGGGAAGCCTGCTGAGAATAAGCAACTCCGGTTGACATAAGTGCACAGGTTATTCCCCGAGTTCGAGGAGGAAATCGAGAAATAAGGGGTAAAATGGTTGGGAAAAATCATCCAGGCCTCGGGCAGGACACCGTCCTCCAGGTTCCTATTGAGAGAAGCTCCGGCTCCGACCCCTGCATCCATCCCTGCCTCCAGATCAATAAAAGGGATTACTAGATCCTATCCTATGATCTTGCGCATAAGTGGAAACCCAGATATATGACGCATGGAAAATATTTGACAATCGCAGGATTGAGCTAGCACAAGCCATAGTATGCAGTCAAATATAGTACTCCTACTCAAGAGCCTACTCCCATGAGGGATACGAAGTACGTATAATGCAAAGGTACTGCCTGAGGAGCTTACACGCTCACTCTCAGGCATGGAGCATATTCCATATAATGCAAAGGTACTGCCTGAGGAGCTTACACGCTCACTCTCAGGCAGGGAGCATATTACATATAATGCAAGGTACTGCCTGAGGAGCTTACACGCTTACTCTTAGGCAGGGAGCATATTAAATACAAACGCAAAAGTACTGTATTCAAACTTAGAGTTTGTACAGGGAGCGATAATGGGTATGAGACATAAAACAAGAATGGGTCTGCGCAAGCCTGAGTATGCTGTCAAAACTACCTAAAACCCCTGTGCAGCTTAAGGGGCATTGGGGTCCCTAGAGTACCAATGTGAAAAGTACCTGTATTAAAACGCTACGAGCTACACAATACAGGGAACACATGGTATATATTCATTGCAAAAGTACTGTGAAATACATGGAGAAATCTAAATCCTGCTTCTCCAAACGTGGAAAGCAGCGTAAGCCTGGCACTTGGGTCATAACACCCACACCAGCACCCTATAAGCCTGTCAGTGACTTCCTGCAGAAGTAGAATACATCATAGGAACTCGATAGTGGCCAGCTTCCGAGCGGCAGAATGCGAAATCTGAACAGGTACCGGGAGTAGTCTTACCTAGGAAGGCGGAGTACGGGCCCTGCAAAACAAAATATCTCGGGTTCTTACGAACTCCGGGTCTAAAGATAACCTCAGGGTTATTAGATCAGAACCCCCGGGTTATTTAGAACCTGCGGGTCCCCATGCAGTCTCCGGGTCCTGAAAAGATCTCAGGGCCTGGAAAAGGTAAACCTCCGGGTTCTTATATAACCCTGGGTTCAAAATGACTTCCGAATCTAGAGCAACCTCCGGGTTCAAAATGATCTCCGGGTCCAAAAGAAACATCCGGGTTCAAAACAACCTCCGGTTCTAGAGGAAGCTCCGGGTTCCCAAACGACCTCCGCATTCAAAATGACCTCTGGGTCCAAAAGAAACCTCTGGGTTCAAAACGACCTCCGGGTCTAGAGGAACCTCCGGGTCTAGAGGAACCTCCGGGTTCCCAAACGACCTCCGGGTTCAAAACGACCTCCGGGTTCAAAACAACCTCCGGGTTCAAAACGACCTCCGGGTCTAGAGGAACCTTCGGGTTCCCAAACGACCTCCGGGTTCAATACGACCTCCGGGTCCAAAAGAAACCTCTGGGTTCAAAACGACCTCCGGGTCTAGAGGAACCTCCGGGTTCCCAAACGACCTCCGGGTTCAAAACGACCTCCGGGTCTAGAGGAACCTCCGGGTTCCAAAACGACCTCCGGGTTCAAAATGACTTTCGGGTCCAAAAGAAACCTCCGGGTTCAAAACGACCTCCAGGTCTAGAGGAACCTCCGGGTCTAGAGGAACCTCCGGGTTCCCAAACGACCTCCGGGTACAAAACAACTTTCGGGTCTAGAGGGACCTCCGGGTTCCCAAACGACCTCCGGGTCCCGAGCAACCTCCGGGTTCAAAACGACCTCCAGGTCCTAGATACGACCTCAAGGTCTGAAGGAACCTTTGGGTTCCAGGACGATAGTCCAACCAGCCCCTGGGTTCCAGGATGATAGTCCATCCAACCTCCGGGTTCCAGGATGATAGTCCAACCAGCCTCCGGGTTCGAGCACGGTAGTCCATCCAGCCTCCAGGTTCCAGGACGATAGTCCATGCAGCCTCCGGGTTTGGGACAAAAGTCCATTCAGCATCCGGGTTCCTGGACGAAAGTCCATACAACCTCCAATTTATGAGGAATCGCATCCACGAGCCATGAGTTTCAGAAGGATGTATCTCTAAACCTTCATATTTTGGAAGAGCATGCCCAAGGTCCTCCGGGTTCCATGAAAGCACGACGCCAGGTCATCCCAACATCGATTGTGGCCTACCTCCGGGGGCAGATTGCAATATTACATAGTTGAGAGTGGCTAAGAATCAATGGCAGAATTCAACTAGCAGTTCCACCTTCTCTATTCAGCATGGACACTACTCACCACAAACAACATGTCCAAGACTTCTACTCCGGTACCAAGAGTCAACTAGGTTATCTCCAAGTACCAAGACGAACATGCTGAACGTCCCCCCTGCCAAAAGTCAAGGTACAATCCCGAGACGAGGCAAGAAGCTATAGCTACAACATCAAAACCTCAAGGAGCATCAAGTATGCTAAACGCAATAAGGAGACTGGCACGAAGACATGAATGAAAGTCCATTACAGCTTTTACAAGCTCAAGAGGCGCAAGCAAGGCCATCCGGATCAAGCATGAGGATCTTCAGTTTCGGCTTCCGGGTCTTATTAAACATCCTCATCCCCCTAATCCTTAGCCTCCCCAAGATTCTCCCTCTCAGAATTCCTGGGACCTGACCCATACACTCCTCCACACGTTAATGGAACCAGAGAGCCTCAAGAAATGCAAACAGAAGTCCTGCCTGAACTAAGGCCGAATATAGCTACAGGAGCAGCACAAGCTTCTGGGGTATAAGCGGCAGCATCACCCTTTATGCAGACGTTCCCGGCTTCTCCATCAGACTTTCGGCCAACTCCGACCAACACCCACCATGGGGGCAACGTCTCATCCTTATAAAGGAGAAGAAAAATGTCTTACAGGCTCAACTTGATCCTACGCAACAGCGATGCCCACCCTTAGAGCATTTACTATGTCCTACAAGGTGGTTCTTCCTGATTATCCACTTCCAGGCCATCAGAATCAAGGGTACAACTACATCCACGTGACCATCCTCACTCAGACCAAACACATGCCCATTGAAGCATGTCTGTAAGTCTATCTACATTCGTCCAGGCCATGACATCATGCCCACTGGGTTCACCGATGAATACACTACCTGATCTAGACCACGTGTCTGTATCGAGTCAAGGATTACTGCCCATTCTCCAGGCCATACATCTCCAATCAGGCTGTGAATTCTTTCAGACCGAGCGCAAGTACATCCGAGCACTATCGACAATAAAGTTTGATGGCCCAGGCTACGAGACGACGTCAACTCCAAACTCAATGAGGAACTTGATACTATGGTGCAACTCACGAAGTCTTATGAAGAAAACCATGTTATTTTCTGCCTTCAAACATGAAACCAGAAAATAAGGGGCAAACTGTTGGGAAAAAATATTCCATGAAGAGATTACTCCAGCTTCCGGCTTCCAGGTTCCTGCCTCCAGGTTCCGGGTTCCTGCCCCCGGGCCTTGGTCCCTTCCCCCAGGTCTGGGTCCCCGCCTCCAGCCTCTGGCTTCCAGGCCGAGTGATTTATCCTACCTTAGGATAAATGGAAATCGTCCTTTAATAAGATAACCAGCTTAGACAAGAGGGAATCTCCCTAAATCAGAGAGAAAGAGGAAGTATTCCAATACATATAACCTCCCTTAAAGAAAAAGGGAAATATTCTATTATCTAAGGATTTAATGAATATTTGCAAATCCAAAGGGGGAGGCACGACCTCCACTATAAAGATAGGTTTCTAAACCTAAAGATAAGGTCCACGACGTCCATGACCAGAGTTCATCAAGTCCACAGCCGCCAAGGCAATATTCCTGACCTAGAAGACCCTTTTCTTCGACACGCCTATGACAGCCTGATCCCGGCGATTACTATCAACAAGATGAAGTTACATGCTCACTGCAGCACGTCTACAACTCTCCTTCTTGGTTCAGGCCACGATATCCAGCTCATCATCAGGGTCCCTCCATGCTCACTGAAGGACATCAACACATCATGCTCACTGCAGCATATCGACGGGTCTACCATCTGTTCCGGCCATGCGCCCCCTAGAACAGATGACTCCTATCACCTACAGAGCTGCGTGCTCCCAGAGCCCCGTGCTCCCAAGGCTACGTGCCCATTAGGACATGTGCCCACTAGAGCCCCGTGCTCCCTAGGCCACATGTCTCCATTAGGCGACGCGCCTCCATCAGGCTCCGCGCCCATCTAGGCTCCGCGCCCATCTAGGCTCCGTGCCTCCATATACATGAACTACGAACGGCTTGATCCCTCACTGAAGGGTACGTAGGCAATCCCCTCTGAAGGATGCATCTATAAATCCAAACACCTTCCACGGTTCCACATCTAGACGCTCAGTGACCGCCCCTAATGGTCGGAACCATCAACTACAGATTAGGAGGCACCCAAGGACCGACCCTGGTAGTCGGAACCATCGATCATAGATCAAGAAGACCCTGGGATCTTCACTATCGGTAGGCAGCCCCCGCCTAACGGCCAATCTCCCCTGCTGCTACTAAGGCACCGACGATATATAATGGCCCATACCCATATGGCAGTATCTTAAGAGCAGGATCTCCTGGTTTATCAACTATCGAAGCAGGAGAATACACTCAACGACGCGTCTCCTTCCTCCTATCATTCCGTAGAGCTGAGCACGGATCGCTTGTACACAAAAATACCCTAACAGACACTGTTCCGCGATATCTTTTGCGACCATCCATTCAGACATATGAGGGACTGGATATACAGTCCTTCGATACGCCAAAGCCCACACTTTAATCAAGTAATAATCGAGATTATTTCATACATGTCACTCATCTCTAGTGGTCTATCATGCTTCAAACACTTAATGGCAGCGCGCCTATTGCATGGACACATGGGTATCTATCTATCTATATCGAACATCCTGCAGGTGCATGTTTTATGATGCAAATCAACAATATAAGTCTTCCCGTCCTTTCCAATAACACTGTATTCAAGCTCAAAAGCGTTCAGCGGAGTCACTGTGAGTTTTTCACCTTTCGGTACTCTTTTATGCATTTTGTTCTCCACTAAAGGAACCAATTTTTGAGCTGACGGTCCGGCTGCTGCATCCTTCCTATGTCTGTTGAACCACTCGGCCATTTTGTCAATAACTATACCAAGCATAGGCAGTAAAGATAACCTTCATGCATTCTCAAGTAGTGCATTCAATGACTCTGCACAATTAAAGGTGTCTATGCTGTACCTTGCACAGGAGAAATGAAATTTCGCCCAATTCTTGACATCGACACTTTTATCAAGATAAATAGCATACAGTGGATACCTCTCCCTAAACTCTTGATATTGCTGTTCAAACTCAGGCTCTGAATAAACTTGTGCAACTTTCTGAATTGTAGTGCGACCTCGTCCCTGCCCTGTTTGACATGAAGTTTCACATTGTGTGATAGATGCCATATACAATACCTATGTTTAGCCATCACATACACTTCAGCAACAACTTTTATCAGACTTGGATTTCTGTCTAAAACAAACACCAATTCAGTCGAATCCGGTATAACAGTTTTCAACGTTGTGAAAAACCAGTTTCAACTTTCATTTTTCTCCCCATCAACAACACTAAAAGCTATAGGATAATGGTGACGGTTTGGATCCTGAGCCGTGGCAATAATTAAAACACCACCTTGAACAATCTTCAGAATAGTTGCATCCACAGTGATGACTTTCCTCATGTACTGAAACCCTTCAATGGAAGCTCCCAACGCAACAAATAGGTATTTGAACCTTTTTTTCTCCATCTAATAACAAACTTGTTCTTGAATCCGGGTTCACCTTCTCTAACATATACAAATAAGAAGGCACTTTCTTGTATCCTTCCTGAGGACTACCGCGCATATCCTTAACAGCTTGTTTTTTTCCTCTCCAAACCGTCGCATACGACACTTCCACACCCAATCTCCTTTGCACCAGTCTGACCTGGGTTTTCAGAGTTGGTGTATCAAATAGTCCCGGATAATCACTATGCACTATAGCTGCAACACATCTTGGTGTAGCTTTCTTTTTGATTCTAGTACTTGAAGTTGCGCGAGAGCATGAATGCATCTTTATGTATGTTCTAATCGAGAACGCTTCAGAATTCCTGATCCTCGTAGCTCTCACAACCCATTTACAACCTTCATTCGCTCCCCGACGTTTCACCACATATCGACTCTTATCCGAGTTCACGATACTGATTACAAAAATGTTCTGCTGTGATCCTTTATCAATTAAATCTTTCACAATTACTTTACTCGAAAATTCTTGAAACATCTCAAAAGCCAAACCAGCTTCCCACTCAGTAACCACTAAAATTTCTTTTGCAACACGTGGCAGCTCAACATAGTGGGAAATAGCACCAATACCCATAGAGTTTTCAACGTCGCCCTCATTGTTCACGCTGTCCCTGTTATCCATACTGTAGATTGATATTATGTGTATACGCACACCAATTAACCTAATGTGCACACTACCACAATCGAATGGAATATTGATGTAGCACTTTAGGATCGAATCCACAGAGACCAACGATTACACTTTATCTTTATGGGATCAATACTTAGCTAAAACAATATGGGGGTTTTAAGATTTGAGGGTTTCGTGAGAAACAAGTAACAAGATTAAATAAAGTATTCAGATAATTAAAATGCTAGCCTAGGGTGGTTTGATTGGGTGTTAAGCAAGTGTGAGCCAAACAATTATTCAAGTTCAATTAAGAGCAAGTTTAGAACTCGGATCACTCAAATAGAACAGTCCACTGTTGTGGTACTGCTCCCTATGCTGATCGATCTTGATACCTAAACTCTCGTTTGGATCAAGACGCGACAGCAAGCAATAGAGATCAAGTCCGATATGTTCACAAAACACCCTAACATCTACTTTCGCTGGTTAGGGATGCAATGCTCATTCATAACAGATCTAGCAACCTATTACACGGTTAATGAACAGGTTAAACCTAGGATCTAACATTAAGCGGCCAGTTTAATGCAAGCATTAAGAACAATTATGAATGAAGACAATCAATGGTTTCACTTATCTATGTTTAACTCACGGATCTAGCACCCAAACACCCTAGACTAAGCAAGTTGACTACTCAGCCATGAACAGAGAAAACACAGAGACTGAGACTGAATAAAACATGTGTAGATAAATTAGAATAAGGGTTCAGGAGGTTCTTCTCTATGGTGACAGAGATGGAGCCTTCTCCCTTTACAAAGTATCAAATCACAAATCTCTAAAAGCTCAAGTCTGGTTCCTTGTGTAAAAAGTAGCGTAGAAGGTAAAAAGAAAGAGAAAAATATGATATATCAAAGCCACATGCGGCTGGGAGAAAAAGATGGGATAATTAGGACAAATCCCGTATTGACTTGTAGTTTCCTTAAGAATCTCTGCCGCAGGAACATGCACTCGGGTGCTCCGCTCGATCAGGAATTGTCGCTCGGGTTGCTCTGCTGTCGGGAACAGTCACTCAGATTGTTCCGCGTGAAAATCTCCAGATTGCATTCTGTTCTGTCCTTTTTGTTCCAGCTGGTCTATCTCCAATCCAATGCAACTCCAGACCTGTAATGACTCGAAAAGGACTAGGAAGACTCGATAAAGACTTGAAAACCAATTAGAAAACATATATACAAGATGCCAAAAACACCATATATCAATTCCTCCAGACTTTAGATCTTTGTTTGTCCTCAAACAATTTCAAGTATCAAGAACAGGGAGAAAGGTTTGAAAGTGTGGGAACTCTCTTATTCTCAGCAACCATATTTTAACCACGAATCTCTGAACCATATAAGTAGTAAAACTAGGACAACACACCCTTACCGGAACCCCACTGACTGATGTTCAAAAATCGGCTCCATACTCTACATCTTAAACCTGAAAAAGCAACACTATCGAGACAGAACTCCCTACATTCATTTAAGAGTAGCTTATGCTTGTCATCACATTCACTATTCAGGGTAGACGGGCTAGGTGTTAAACATGCTATTTAATGGTGGAGTTAAAAGTGTTTAGGGGTTACCATTTCATTGTAGAGGATGCAGGATATCGGACAAAATGGCAAGAGAGGATAGATCCATTTGATGTCTACAGCCTCTACTCGTTTTTGCTCTATCTGGTGAGACTATTCTGATGACGGAACATGCGACAGATTGTTCTGCTTTCTACTTTCCTCTACATACTCTTCAATACATAGTACCAACTTCTTGCTCGACCTTCCCAGTGGCTCATGTTTCTTTGATTTCTTCCCCTTCTCCATCACCTTATTTTCGTTTTTTTTTTTGGGTGATGTGACGAAGAAGGAGGTAATACATGATGGTTCTGAGTGCCACTAGTGGTTCTGATTTCGCAACCATTCTGGTTCTCCACCTCTGCTCTTGTGCAGTTCATTGGTTTTGGAGCGGTTGCTCCCTAAATCTGCTTGTTCTTCTTTCTGAATGAATTTTTGCAGCAGTAACGAGTAAGAGGCTGTGTTGATCCTTTCCTCTCCGACCTTTTTGCATATATCTGCAAATATGACACTGAAAAACAAATGCATGAAGGTGGAATAAAGGCTAAGGTGCAGGGTGGGAACTAGCTAAAGATGAGCTAGCCACTCAGGATCAGCAAGATGGATAAAAAGGATAAGAAGTCCTGAGTGTGTTCTCGTTTCCCTGATCTAATGCCCATAACAAGAAGAATTTCAGTCAAGATTAGGTTCAAGTTAGGTGGAGTTAAGTCTACCCAGTGTAACCTGATCGGCTGAGAACTTCTGGAGAATCAAGTGAGATATGTCAGGGTGTTCCAGGTCCACATGTGTGTCTTTCGCCACTGCTAAGGTCACTGAATAAGATAACTAAAGCACGAGGTGGTCAGTGATCAACACGGAATAAGGTCCTAATTCCCACAAAGTTTTGACTGACTCGATCAAAAAATCTGACTCAAACGGACTCAACAGAAAAACAAAAGAAAGAAATGAGTAAGTAAACGACGAAAATCCTCCCCCAAACTTACTTCACGCCGTCCCTGGTGTGAAAATAAATCAGAAAGAAGGTGAAAACAAGAATAAAGGTTTTTTTTGTGTGAGATACTTACCTGAGTGGAGTGGGCGCTCCAAGAAAATTTAGGGTGTTCCATCGCAAGATCTCTGCCTGGAGCAGTCGCTCCTTCAGCAACTCAAAATTTTTAAGTATCTCGGATTTTTCTGTTTTTTGACCTGAGACTCAATAAAATAAAACGAAAAATAAGCAAACAAAAACAAAACCAAGTTATATTTACACTTACCAGTGGGTTACCTCCCACCAAGCGCTTGGTTTAAGTCACTAGCTTGACATGGTGACTGGGATCAGTCGGGTTGAGCATGAGGGCTTGTTCCAAAACAAGCTCCACAATCATACATGTTCAGCTTCAAGACTCTGCCAACAACTCTTTTACAGCAGCTTCCCCTTTCTCTTTCAGCTCATGTGTGAAAATAGCTCTGACTTTAGAGAAAGGTTTAGAGGTACCCTTGCACTTTACCTCATACTCAATGGATTTCTGATCACACAACCGAGGTATCAAAGTCATCATAGGGTCACCCTTAACCCTTTTCTTTTGGACTTTTTCATTCCCCTTTGCATTCCCACTGAGTTTCTTGGTATCAGTTTGAGGATCTCCATCCATGACTTTTTTGATCTCACCTTTTTTACCAAGCTCCTTCTTAGGAACAATTTTCGGCTGTTCTCTACTAACCACTGAGATGCAAGAGGCGTATCGAATTTGTGATCTAGTTGGGACAGCCTTGTAGAAAACCTTCTTGTTGATGTTGGAGAAGGAGACTCTCTTATTATGCATGTCGACGATCGCTCCCACTGTAGCCATAAATGACCTTCCAAAGATCAAAAGCATCTCATGATCCTTGCTCATCTCAACAACCTGAAATTCGGTATGGAGCACACAGTCCTCAACCTAAGCAGGAAGATTGCGAATTGTTCCATAAGGGACTGCCATGGAAGAGTTTGCAAAAGCTAGCTTCACCTGAGAAGGCTCAACATCAACAATGCCCAGCTCGTCTACAATCGCTTTTGAGACAAGATTCACACTAGACCTAGAATCACAAAGAGCTTCCTTGAATTCTACTCCAGCAATGGAACAAGGAAAAACAAACTTTCCAGGGTCATCAACCTTAGGAAGTACCTCCGGCGATGGTGTCAGTGCTTCAGTAAAGAGTGCCTTGATTTCCTCCTGAGATTCTCTGCAATTTTTGAAGAACATGTGCAATGGCCGAATCTCCCAAGCATGTTCAAATGATATCTTTTGAGGAAGCCTTCTCACCATCTTCCTAAACCCAACCAGCTGCTCTGCACTTATAGGATCCATCAGATGTTTAGGTGGAATTGGATAAGGAACCTTAGGAACATAGACTCGCATTGGTGGAGTCTCAACAGGTTTGCTAGGAGCAGTCACTCCAGAGCTAGCAGACTGCTCTGTGTTCTCTTCTGCGCCTAGAACAGTCTCAGCAAACGGCTGCTCTATTGCATTACAATGCTCATTCCTAGGATTTGTATCAGTTTTTCCAGGGAGCGTCCCTTGTTGCCTCTTGACACTCTCAGTTGTTTGAGCAAGCTGAACATTGATCTTTCTTATGTGGCTCGCAAGAGTGTCATACTTGGCATTCAGCTCAGTGAACATGTTGCCCATCCTGGTGTCCATTTCCGTGGTTATCTGATTCATCACTTTGGCCTGAACCTGCTGACCCTGCAACAGCTGTTGCATCATCATACCCAGACCCTTCAGCTCATCTGGTTGACTGTTTCCGGTAGCTGGAACAGCTTGCCGATTGCTCTGCGGTTGTCGCTGGTTCTGCATCTGAATATGCCCGGCCGTAGCTTGCTCCATGTTGAAGACGTGACCTTGGTTGTTTTTCAGTAGCTTATCAACCTTGGCAGTCAGCTCATCTATCTTCTGGGTGTCAGAACTGTTCCCTTTCTTGGAGCAATCACTCTCCTCGTTCTTATTGGCTGAGGTAGCAGCCATGTTCTCAATCAGCTCAAACGCTCTATCAGTGGTCTGAGTCATGAAGTCTCCATTGCTGGCAGAGTTCATAGCACTCTGAAATTCTGAGTCAACTCCATCATAGAAAAATTCCAAAAGGTAGTCATCATCAAATCCGGACATTCTCTGCGATAGTCATTGAAGCGCTCCCATGCGTCGCAGAAAGGCTTATCAGTGAGCTGTCTGAAGGAGGTGATCTTGTTCCTCAATGCAGCTGTTCTCGCCTTAGAGTAGAAAAGGTTGAGGAACGCTGATCGGACCTGTTCCCATGAAGTGAGAGAGCCGGTAGGGAGAGAGTTCAACCACCGTGCAGCTTTTCCATCAAGAGAGAATGGGAATAACATGCACCTGATGTAGTCTGGTGGAACACCATTCGTGCGAGTGAAACTGCAGAGTTTTTCGAAGCTCTCAATATGCTCCATTGGAATTTCTGTAGAGAGACCAGAGAACACCTTTCTCTGTACTAGACCGATCAAAGTAGGCTTGATCTCGAAGTCCTGCCTGGTGCAGGGTGGGGGAACAATGGTAGAGCGCGTAGTAGGGATGTTACGCGGAAGGTTTCTCATCCCGATCGGAACAGTCTGCGCCTGCTATTCTTGCTGCTACTGAGTAGCTTGTTCCTGCGCTTGAATGGTCTGCTGCAACTGTTGCATCTGCTGCTGCATGAGTGCCATTGCAGCAGTGAGATCATTCTGATTGGCGTGATCACCCATAGTGGTGTCGGTTTGCCTTGGCTGTTGACGATTTGTTCTTTCTAGCTCCTGGTTGGTAAGTGTAACCAATTCTCCTTGTGCGTTTCTCCGAGTATGTCTACTGGTCATGCACCTGGAACATTAGTTACAACAAAAAGGATATAGCAAGTTAGAGGTCTTAGACTAAATAAATAACCGAAAAATAAAGGTAAAAAGATTGTCTCCGGCAACGGCGCCAAATTGATATTACGTGTATACGCACACCAATTAACCTAATGTGCACACTACCACAATCGAATGGTATGTCGATGTAGCACTTTAGGATCGAATCCACATAGACCAACGATTACACTTTATCTTTATGGGATCAATACTTAGCTAAAACAATATGGGGGTTTTTAGATTTGAGGGTTTCGTGAGAAACACATAACTAGATTAATTAAAGTATTCAGATAATTAAAATGCTAGCCTAGGGTGGTTTGATCGGGTGTTAAGCAAGTGTGAGCCAAACAATTATTCAAGTTCAATTAAGAGCAAATCTAGAACTCGGATCACTCAAATAGAACAGTCCACTGTCGTGGTACTGCTCCCTATGCTGATCGATCTTGATACCTAAACTCTCGTTTGGATCAAGACGCGACAACAAGCAATAGAGATCAAGTCCGATATGTTCACAAAACACCGTAACATCTACTTTCGCTGGTTAGGGATGCAATGCTCATTCATAACATATCTAGCAACCTATTACACGGTTAATGAACAGGTTAAACCTAGGATCTAACATTAAGCGGCCTGTTTAATACAAGCATTAAGAAAAATTATGAATGAAGACAATCAATGGTTTCACTTATCTATGTTTAACTCACGGATCTAACATCCAAACACCCTAGACTAAGCAAGTTGACTACTCAACCATGAACCGAGAAATCACAGAGACATAGGCTGAATAAAACATGTGTAGATAAAATAGAAAAAGGGTTCAGGGGGTTCTTCTCTATGGTGAGAGAGATGGAGCCTTCTCCCATTACAAAGTATCTAATCACAAATCTCGAAAAGCTCAAGTCTGGTTCCTTTTGTAAAAAGTAGCGTAGAAGGTAAAAAGAAAGAGAAAAATATGATATATCAAAGCCACAGGCGGCTGGGAGAAAAAGATGGGATAATTAAGGCAAATCCCGTATTGACTTGTAGTTTCCTTAAAAATCTCTGCCGCAGGAACAGACACTCGGGTGCTCCGCTCGATCAGGAACAGTCGCTCGGGTTGCTCTGCTATCGAGAACAGTCACTCAGACTGTTCCGCGTGAAAATCTCCAGATTGCATTATGTTCTGTCCTTTTTGTTCCAGCTGGTCTATCTCCAATCCAATGCAACTCCAGACCTGTAATGACTCGAAAAGGACTAGGAAGACTCGATAAAGACTTGAAAACCAATTAGAAAACATATATACAAGATGCCAAAAACACCATATATCATAGATCCTAAAATCTACACTAAGAATTTGATAGTGATCGGGAGTTTAATCAGGAGAAGATAAATGATGTAGGCAACGATATCTTTAGAACATAACGATACGATCAGTTTCCGGTAGGCAAAAATGGACTTTATTGATGAATAAGATCGAATTCAATGAGTAAAACAAGATCAAATGTTACAACGAGATCGCTTAAGAGAAAATATCTAAAGATGGATGAAAACAAGGTCGAAGTGTGGGTGTAGCTCTCTCTAGGGTTTTCAACGTGTCTCTTCCTTATGCGTCGACTTCTTCTTATAGCATGCTGCTCTCGTGATGTTTGCAACTGCTCCGCGATATAGGCAATCGTTCCGCGATCTCCGGATCTTCGAAGTCTCCGTTTGGAGCTCGAGTGCTCGCTGTAGGCTTTAACTCTTCGCGGCCCATTCAGTTGATCGTGGCCCATTTACACATTGACCGAAATTGGGTCCAACATTTGTTCCCCAGCCTCTTTTTGGTATGAACGAAACGGAAAGAGGTGGTTTGCTTTTAATCCTGATTTCGTCGCTCGGTAACCGGTATGACTTGGTTTGAATATAATGATAAACTTTTAAGGCCGTTGCTTGGTGCGTTTTCATTCTTGCGCGTAACGGCTATATCAGCCACCGCTAGGGCGAGTTCTAGGTCATCATTATCTATCTCGAGAATGGCGATAGAGCCGTTAGGGTGACTATAAATACGCAAGGGATTTCTTTTTTTTTTTCTTTCAATTCCGATTCTTTTTCTTCATCTCTTTCGCTACTGCCTTGAGACTTCTTGATCATTGAGTTTAAGATGTCTTCATCGTTCAGCTTTCCTCGCCCAACGACTACGATCGACGATCTCGAGGATCTCTACACGGTGTACGGAGTTGATCGCGCCGTCATGCTTGACTTTGCTTCTGCGTCTGAGACTCCCGAAACCATCCGAGGGGGATATTGCGGAGCCTATCTCCCTTTCTTCTAGTCTTGTGGACTTACTTTCACGATCCCGGAGCCTGTCCTCGAGATCTTGGCGGAATTTGGTTTATCGTTTACTCAAATCCTCCCGAATTTTCTTAGGCATCTCGTAGCGTTCTTGGTTAGAGCTAGGGAGGAAGGTCTTTCCTTTGGTCTTAGTGAATTCTGCCACCTTGTTCTAGTGAAGAGGAATAAGCAGAATCCCAGAACTTTCCTTGTGTCTCCGCGTCCGGGTCGCCATGTTATCGAAGACGTCCCTTATCGCGATGAGAAGCGACGCGAGCAGTTCTTTGTTTTTAAGGTGGATCGAGCGTCCACGGGCGATTTTGATTTCTCTCGACTTCCCCGGAATTGGGCTGAGAATATGGGTTAGTTATATCTTTACTTTAGTGTCAATCTTTCCTTTTGGGGGATTTGCGTTTAAAATCTTTGTTTTCTTTAAATTATTCAGTCCATTCCGGCAGTTCTTTGGTGTCGGGCGAGATTCGGGGCTTGATCGGAGTTCTCCGGAGAGGTTGTTCGAACTGGTCATCGTCTGATCAGTCTCGAATCCGAGCTGCTTTTGCCATGCCAGGGGGAACGAACAGGCCCCAACCGGTTATTGCAGCTCTGAAGATGAGGCAGAGCGTTCTCAGGAAGTCATTGCGACTTCTTCGATCCAGGCTCCGTCTTTGGATCGACTGGCCAGGAAGCAGATGAGGAGGTCTTCATTTCGTACTTCCGGGTCATCGTCGAGGAGTAGAGCATCTAACGGATCTCCCTTGATTTCAATTCGGGATCCCGATGATGAAGACGGTCCTGAGGAACGAAGATCTCCTGTCTCGTTGAGCCCCGGCTCGGAAGACGAAGTCGTCGGCGCGTCCCGTAAGCGATGTCGATCTTCGAAGGTGGTCTTACCCTATCCGTCTTGTCCTAGACGAGAATCGACCATCAGAGGTCTTGCTTCTGGGGATGATGATCCTTTGTTTGCTGGTCAGGATGACCTGATCGCTCTCGCCGGCCGAATGAGATCCATGGGTTGCCGTATTCCGTTTATTACTTCTTCGACCGAGAAGGAGGCCTACGCGAAAGTAACGGTCGCGAGCTCTAAGGTCCGTTTTCTGCTTTCTTTCTTTCTAGGAAATGTTTTGAGGTTCTTATTTGTCAGCTTTGTCTTTTTTAGGTTGTGGAAGCCTTCAATGAGTATGTTGTAGCGATGGAGGATCGCGTTGAGGTTTCTCGAAATGACATGGAGATTGAGAGCATCGGTTCTGAGATCAGGAGACTTTCGGCGGAGCTTGAAACTACCAAGCGCGAGGGAGAAAGGGATGCTAAGAGGATCGAGACCTTGACCGACGACGGGAGGAGGACTTGTCAGGAGAACGCAACTCTCGCGGCCCAGGTCGTGGTTCAGAGGGCCAGGATCGCGGCGCTCGAGGTCGAGAGGGATCGGGATATCCGTTTTGCTTCTCGTGTTGCTCGTCGTGACGTCGCGGGACGATGTCGAGAGATCCTAGAGTCTTTGAAGGATAAATGGGCGAACAAGAAGAAGGAGGCGTCAGCTGAGATCTAGTTGCAAGAGGTGGTTGCCAACATCGACCTTCTAAACGAGCTCAAGGATGGGACCATAAATGTGGATGCTGAACTTGCTCGTTTGAAGGAGATGGAGAGGGACTGCATAGGTCTTGTTGCTTTGGCTGCTGTATCGGATTGGTCAATCCCCGAGCTTGATCTTCCTCAGGTTTCCGAAGACTCAGTGGATCAAGCCGGAGGGTCGTCTGTTCCCGATGGAGTCGATTCTAGTTAATCTTTCTGTTTTTATATTATTTTTTGTATCAGATTCTTTTGTTTTCCGCGATCTTTGGTCGCGACGTTTTGATTTGAATGAATAAACAAGGTTTTCAGAATATCTTTTGCTCCCTTAGTTTTCTAGATTCTTTTCTTTGAATTGTTAAGATATGGGGGTGCCTTAGCCTTTATAAAGCCTAACTTTGGTTGGGGTTTGTCACAGTACTTCTGATAACTTCTTGTTTTCGTCTGCCGAAAAGATATGGCCTCGAGAAGGACGAACCCTCGTGAATCCGAAAGGATACGAAATCGAGTTGGCGGCGTTAGTGCGGAACGCATTCGATCCGGAGATGTGAGCGAAAGCGCTCACAGAAGTTCTTCTCGAGGAGACACAACTTCCGCGAGCTTTACCTCTTGAGGGGAAAAGCCTCGAGTGTGAATAGCCGCTGCTCGTATAAAGTCGGGTAGCCCAACTGGTTCGGAGGGGCATGATCGTCCTCCGAAGAAGGCGAAGACGAACGGTGCAGACCATCGTCTCGGTGTTTCGGGCGATACAGTTGTTGCTAAACCGTTTCATTGGTAGTTTTCTCACTTCAAGCCTGCTGGGTTCCCACTTCTGTCTTTGAGGAATATGACGGAGCGTGAGGCTTATGTGAAGATGGCTGTCGATCATGCTAAGGTCGTTCTTTTGATACTTGCAATTCTGAATATTTAGCTTGTGCTGACTCGTTGTGTTCCAGGCTAAGGAGGCCAACAATGAGTTCGCGGCGACTTTGGAGAGGCGTCTGCAGGATGTTCCGCGCTCCGATGAGCTTTATGAGATAAAGAAGGTCGTTCGGGAGCTGAAACTTGGTTTGAAGATGGCTCAGGATCAAGAGCGAGCTAACGCTGCTCAGCTGGCCGCCGCTGAGAATCTGGGGAATCAGGCTGCTTCGCTCGAGGCTGTTGGGGTCAAAATCGGTCACGACGGAATCAATGTCTGAAAGTCCCCGTAAAAATCAGCATGAACGTTTGCGGTAAAATCTTGCACTAAACTCGGGTGATTCGTCGAAACTAAACACCAATAGTCCGAGAACACGTTCATGAAACGTCAGATAAAGATCCAGACAAGGTCGCCACATAGCGACCGGTCCACAAACGAGCCGGTCGCTACGTAGCGACCGGTCCGCGAACGAGCCGGTCACTACGTAGTGACCAACCAAGCCACTCGGTCGGTCGCTACGTAGCGACCGACCTGCGAAAGAGTCGGTCGCTATGTAGCGACTGACCAAGCCATTTGGTCGGTCACTACGTAGCGACTGACCTGTGAACGAGTCGGTCCCTATGTAGCGAACGAGTCGGTCGCTATGTAGCGACCGACTAAGCCATTCGGTTGGTCGCTATGCAGCGACCGACCCGTGAACGACTCGGTCGCTACGCAGCGATCGACCCGCGAACGAGTCGGTCGCTACGTAGCTACTGACCCGCAAACGAGTCGGTCGCTACGTAGCGACCGACCAAGCCATTAGGTCGGTCGCTACGCAGCGACCAAACCGCGAACGAGTCGGTCGCTACTTAGCGACCCACCAAGCCATTCGTTCGGTCGCTACGTAGCGACCGATCCAGCGTGGACCAGGTTGCTACGTAGCGACTGAACTGTCTCGGACATCGATCAACGGGTACAACCCAAATTCGTGCATTCTCGTCTGTTCCTCAATGCTAGCTCCCATGTACCGCAGCCATATCATCTCTCACATCATTCCGATCAAAATTACCGTTGAAACTTTACGATAAAAACCGCGATAACTTGTTTTTATCGAAAAGAAAATCGTAACAAACGTTTCATGTCGAAAGACGGCCCAACGAGGTCTAAAACGTGACTACAAGCCCACTTACAATTCTTTAAGAATGAGCTCGTAGATACTATGGCGGTTTATGTTTTTATTATAAAAAAAAATATAAAGATAAGTTTCCGCAGAAAAAATGTTAAGTTTCCGCGGATAAACATGAAGATCGGAGAAAAATGGAATACCTCCATTTTTCACTTAAGACGGCTTAAGGGCAGGAAGGGAAAAGCTAAAACCGACCTTGGAGGAGTATATAAGGAGTCCTTGGCGAGAGGCACAAAGAGAGAAGTTTCGGCACTTAGAAACTTTGAGGCATTATTCTTGACGTGCTCTATTTTTATGACTGGCACCCGATTACCAGACGAACGCGCACAAGCAGTTCGATCTGTTGGTTCACTCTTGAACTACGTTCGGCTTGATCCTCGAAAGGGGTACGTAGGCAGGCTTTCATAAGGTTCAGTCCAAAATCAATTAAAACCATTTTCATATCTTTTCCGTCTTCTGTTATCGAGCTGCGACTCAACTAGGTTTAAGGTTTTAGGTTGCTAGAGCTAGGTAATTCACTGACAGCTCTTGCGGCCGAAACTTTTATAATCTCTTGTAATGATCGCAACGCTCTTACGCGGATTCAAAATAAGATCTACCGTTTCTATAAATTTGTTTTGTTATCTTTTCATATTTTCTGCATTTATTTGGTCACTTGTCGTTGGCTCTCGCAGAGAATCCGGAACCTCAGGAAAAGTTAGGGTTTCCTGACTTTCCTCCGATTACGGAAATCGACGGTGTGAATTTCGGTTCCCACAGTTTGGCGCTAGAAGGAGGGGGGGGGGGGGTACGGATTACTCTAACTCATAGCCGCAAAACGCTTGATCAAAACAATGTCTGAAAATACGAAAGACAAAATCGCAGTTCGCAACATCGCTGGTAAGACAACTCCAGCCGCCACTGCGCCTATGGCCAACGCTTTCGCAAACGCCACAGTTCTTCAGAAAATCGAAAACCTTGCCGCGACTTTTCGCCACAGGAAGTGCAATGAAACGAGCTCGCGATTTCTCTTTCTAAACATAAAGGGAACCGATAAATCTTATCAAACCCCGTAACTTTGGCTCATTACCGAACTAAAGAAATCTCAACGTGTAAGGGTTTTACCAAAACACGTTTTCCGAAAAGTAAAACTTCCTCTCCCCAAAACCGCAGAAAGACCCTAGGTTTATCGTGGAAAAAGGAAGCACAGCAAATCGGGTACATAACTCGCCGCTGTACTTCTTCCGACTATCTTCCGGAAAAACCCTAGGTTAGTCGCGGGAAAAGGAAGCACAACAAATCAGGTACATAACTCGTCGCTGTACTTCTTCCGAATATCTTTCGGAAAAACCCTAGATTTATCGTAGAAAAAGGAAGCGCAGCAAATCGGTTATTAAACCCCCACGACTGTGCTTCTTCCAAATAACTTTCAGAGAAACGAAGTTAATTTCTAAAGAATCACTCGAAACCTAAAACGGCTGACGAAGACTAAATAAAGCAAAACGGGAGATCGTATCCCCACAGCTAAAATGTTTTCTGAAGCCTAAGGTTTCATAATAATTCAAGTATCACTTCCATAGTAAAAAATTCCGCGAGTTGTCGATGTTTGTCACCTAAATCTCACTTCGAAAAAAATTGCTCGAAACTTCCACGGATATGAGAAAAACTTCTGATTAAGTTTGGTTGCAATAATTAACCTCGTCACGGCTCTCATACAACCAAAACTTGAAAACCTTTTGTGAAACAACTTTCATAAAATTAAAATCGATAACATTTTGCGGAATAACTTTCTCAAAATTAAACTCGATATTATTTTTCGAAAAAACTTTCGTAGAACTAAAGTTGGCAACATTTGACAACCTTCGAAAATCTAACAACAATCGTAGAAAAAGAATCTCGGATAAGGAAAGAGATGGAGCGAAATCCGAGAATCAAAATTCGCCCATCCGCCTCTCTCCACGGTCTCACCATCCTTCCTCTCGCGCCTCGATCTGTCGCCAAAATCTCATCACCTAGCAAGTCTTCCTGATCATCCTTGGCACCTCTTGATCATCCCTGGCTATTCCTAAACACTAAAAAAAAGTTCTCGACGAGATGCTCATTTATTTTTGTAAATCCAATGATACTAAGATTGAAACATGGATCACGAAAACCGCAAATATTGGCAGCAGCCTAAACACCGCCAGGAAGCAGAGAAGTCCAGGAAGAATCAATATTCTTGCTATTCGAAATGGGCAGACAGACACGAAGAGTAAGGGCAAATGAGCCAGCAAAACGTAGAAGAGGCTAATCCGAATCTTCGAGAGAACTAAGGTATTTTCGACTTGAAATCAGGCTTGGAGTTTTCGTAGGAAATTACTAAGAAATAGAAACGCCTTTGAGACTGCCGTAGAACTTTAGGGAACTTAAAACCTAGGTGGATAGTCTAGCGAACTAAGTCTTAGGCGATTTTTCCTGTCCCGGTATATTGTTCCATGACTGTTCAGGCAGATCTTGCAAACCGATCTAAACTCTCTGAAAATCGAGAAACGATCGCCACACATATTCAGATCACTTCCTAAAGAAAGAAAGAACTAGAGACACGAACGCCGTCTTAAAACCGATTCGTTTCTAGCGATTTTCTTAAAGCCGACATATCCCACACTACAAGAAATATTGGTATTGGTAGCACACCGAAAACGCTACCAAAAGGTTTTCGTAGCGTTTTTACAAAAGCTAGGTCTGCCGCAGCTACGGTAGACCCCTCCTCTATTATAACGTTTTTTCATGAGCTATAATAAATATAGATATTGTAGCATTTAAACTCTGCTATATTAAATTTGTTCTATAACATTTTGTTTTCGCTATTATTAAGTTTTATATGGCGTTAACTAAGTAACATGACATATTTTATAATAACACATTTTAGTGCCATTGAATTATATATATATAAATTATCCAGAATTTACATTTTATTTCTTTTTAAAAAACTTCAATTATATATTAATTTATAACTAAATCGGTTTAGTTGACAAAAAAAAAATTTGGTACATTTATAAATTGAATTTTGGTTTACATGGTTTACCATTACAAATTGGTATATACTTACAAAATGGTTTACAATTACAAATTGGTTTACTAATTAACCCTAACTAAACCTAATTTACTTCTTCAGTCGCCGCCGCACTCACCACACCGCGACATTGCTCTCGCATCTCCACCGCACGACCACCACCGGCTTGTACCACCACGCTTGACCGGAGACGCTGGCTATGTCACACCACTGCTTCTCCTTCCCTGCTCCTTAATAAATCTGTAAACAAAGCAAAATCAATCATAAATTTATAAGAAGATGACGAGAAGGAGAGAGCAGATAAGAGGAAGGTAAAGTGAGTTGACCTGTGTTGGTGGTGAGGAGGTGAAGCCGACGCAGATCTTGACCAGAGACGAGTCTGCCGCTTCTCCACCGTTGCTTTAGCGCCTCCTGTGAAAAACCATAATTGAAATGATAATCTTGACCAGAAACATGAAAATAGCTAGAACTTAGGAACCTATTTCTTCTGTTGGTGAGATGTGTCGTGTGTGTGAGAGAGATTAGGAGAGTGAGACATTGAGTTTAGGATAATTAGACAGAGAGTGGTTTGTGTTGTGAGATGATTAAGGAAAAAAAATGGAAGAGGGATTTGTCGATGAGATGGAGATAAAGAGATTTGTGAAGATACAGAAGAAAGAGAAAAAAAAATAAAAAGAAAAAAGTAAATAAAACAATCTCATCAATTGATTTAATTGCATCCTACGGTTTAGAGGATGATCCGCGTGATGATAGTGGATTGGTCTATAACTTACTTTTTTATTTAATAGTTACTAAAGAGTTTTTTTCCTCTTGATTTTATCTTTTGTTGTTCCATTTTTCACTATTTTGGTGACTTTTGGTTTATAATTTTTAAAAATTGATGATAAAATATTAATATTTTAAAATTAATACTTTAAAGTTTAATTTTGAAAATCTGTTAATTAATATTATAATTGTTGACTATTAGTTGATATAGTTGTGCCTAAGTTTAAAATATATGGTTTGAAGTTTTTGAAATAGAATTGTGGTTAAGTTAAAATTTAGGATAAATATTTGAAAAAGAATTAAGAAATATATAATTTTTATAAAGTATAGGTTTTAGTCTAGTATTTATAAAGATTAGATCCATGACTTTGTATGTAGTATTTAAAATTTAATATGAGATATGTAATTTAGGGATTAAATCCATGACTTTGTTATTGATGTTTGGGATGTATGAAAGGTTTAGAGTTTAGATATATAAAAATAAAAAGTTAAGATTTGAATTTTTAAAATAAACTTTTGTAAGTAATGGTTAGTATAAGATTAGGATCTTTGAAATTTAAGAATTAATATAGAAATATTAGATTAGATTAGTGACTTTGTATGTTGGATTTATGTTTGAGGTTTAGGTATTAGATTTAGAGTATAGATTTAGATTTAGTGTTTGAGGTTTAGATTTTAAATTTGAGATTAGATTTTTAAAATGATCTAATTTGAGTTTATATTATAAGTTTGAAAATATTAGATGAAAGGTTTATGTTTGGGGTGTAGGGTATTAGATTTAGGGTGTAGATTTAAGATTTAGTGTTTGAGGTTTATAATTTAAATTTGAGATTATATTTTTAAAATGATATTATGAAAATATTAAAATTTTAAAATTTATGTTTAGGGGTTAGGGTTTAAACCCCAAATTAATCATATACCCAACAATAACTAAAAATTTTATAACTTTTTTTTCATTATTTAATTTCAAGTCTTAAACTTAATCTAAAAGTATAATTATCATTTTTATCCTTTGATTTAATCAAACATATAAATTAAAATACAAACCTTTTTTATCTAATTAAAATATAAATTAAAATACACTCAGACTTTAATTTTACACTCAGACATAATAACTACAAACTCTAATTATCATTATGAACCATATAAATTCTCTTGTTTTTTCACCGTGTCAACAAGAAAATCAAACATGAACTTTTCTCTAATCTGTTAAAGCCTTTGAATCACAGCAAGCCTCTCTGTCTTCTTACTGCACTTCATCATGAGAGACAGTGCTAGATAAGAAAAGGATCTCCAACATCATAAAGTGGACGAGCCAACCGCATCACACCCATTTAGTACCAAGATCATACAATAACTACCTTTACGTTGTAATCTGGTTGCAGGAACCATGACCAAAAATGTTTATAAAACCAATGATCTGACAGCTTATAAGTTGATGAGATAGCTCATAAGTTGGTCCATCTCTTGATCTCAATGTTGTCTATGAGCCTAGCCGTTCCAAACCAGGCAGCAACAGCAACACAAACCGCTACTCCACTCTTTATCTCTACTACTCCTTCAAGAGTTTCTTGATCAACAATCAGCAGGTCTAGTTTCTACGGCAACAGCAGCTCCACTGCAAGCGCCAGCAGGAATACGAGGAGGAGCAGTAGGGGGACTCCGTAACGCTTGTTTTCTCTACTGATACTGGCAAACTTCAAAAACCAAAATAACAAGTTCTTTGTAACCATAGCATCATTATGAACACATGACTGAAAGTAAAAACTTCACACAAGAGAATGGAAGTGAAGCATAAACCTGCCAACACTTTAACGAGCTCATCCTCTGTTTCTCTCAGATCCGCTTTGGATCATACCCTAATCTTGAAAGACACCTACAACATCAGAGTCAGAGACACTCATAAGAACACTAATAAACGCCATGATTATAGACTCTCATTCCGCAACATAAGAGTTAGTTACAAAGAACATAGATTTACCCAAAGAGAGAAAGAAAAAGAAGAAATAAAAACACAGAGACTTAACCCAGAATCGATTGTGAAGTGTTCCTATAATGATTGAAAACGCACAGAGACAACAAGAACCATGAATCGATTTTCGAAAGTTTTTAAGAGTCAAGCCTTTTGCCGAAACTCCATTGTTGCTCTTCTCCACTTTGATTCTGACGGTGTGAGGCATGATTCCGGTGACGACGGGAACGAAACAAGACGGAGATGTTATCGTGGTGTGGTTTGGTCACGGACTCAGGCGCCACCGTGTTCGATTGCGAGTGAGTGGAGACCACAGAGTGGTGGTCGGAGCTCGAGATCGAGCAAAGGGGAAACGCATAGATGAGACTCGAGAAGGACAGAGATGACGACGAGAGATAAGATTTTTTATTTTTTTTAATCGAAGAGATAACGAAAAGAGAATTGTTTTTTTTTTGGTTCATCCCTTTTATATTATTTGAGGAGCACTCTTATTAAATAACCTTACCCTCATGTGTGATTAACCAAAATGCCTTTACTTAGGTGTCATCACTAGGACTCTTCTCACAACCTTACATTAAAAGCCCTCTCTTGCCTAGATCAATTACATGTAATGCCATTACTTATTATAAATAGGCAAAATTATACTATATGTTTGGTATAGAACCGAAATTATTCTATCTGACATCCATTAGCTAAACCTGAAATAACTAATTTATTTGTCTTAACCAAATCCGGAATTTTATGTAGATTCATCTATGGTATAACAACTGTGTTCTAAAATAATCGTTGAGCCATATATTAAGTTTTGAAAACGTATTCATCATGTACATTGAAATAAACAAATTTATGTTATATAATGTAAACTACACTATGTTAAAAACTCGACATTTCAATTTCAATGACCAAAACTTACTCATTCACTAACACAATAAAAAATCCATATGAGGATGACAACTACAAAAAACGTGTAAAATAATATATAACAGTTTGGTAATATCGTGAAAAAATTATTTTGCTAACAATCACTGTTATTAATAATATATAACATTAGCATATACACTAAAGTTACGTGAAAGACAAAGAAACCAAAGACAAAAAAAAGTATCTGTTACTAAAAATATATAACATTAGGGTATACTCAACAGTTATGTTATCAAATATGAACCGATACGCTTACTATATCAAAACTGTTGTTGTCTTTGATGAATATGCTTATTGTAGTTAGAAGAAACCAGATAGACATTTAGTCTAACGCAATTTAGACAATTTTTAATAATCTTAAAAACCTGAAATATTATTTGGGTCTCATTAGTATGTACCAACTTGGAGTGGTGTCGAAGTTAAATTCAAAAAAAAATTGTAATCTTATAAATTTTTATTGCCATCTATTTTTTTTTTTTGAACAACCATTGCCATCTATTTATATGTTGCATCAACAGGTGTGTAAAAGGTAACTCTATATATGCAATGTTTTTAATTATAGCCATATATTTATTATAACGACATTATTCTGTATACATATATGTGACTCGTGTAGTAATTATAGTGTGTGTTAAGGAAAGTATTTATGTAATATGTATCACTAATTTAGCGAAAATAATTTGTGTATCTTTGACTCAATATAGTGATATTATCCTATATACATATATGACCATTGATTATAATGTGTGTTAAGGAAAATATTAATGTGATATGTACCACTAATTTAGCAATTTATTTAAAATTTTTTGATGCAATCGTTTTTATACTTTAGTTGTCATATTATCATCTATAGTCGAACTAATCATGATAAATCACTGTTCCATGTTTCTACAAGACCTTTGTGGAGATTTGGTTGCTGTAAATGATATTCAATATATAGAAGATCTGCAAGCAAAGAATGATTATCAGATTACTTTTATTGGTAGACAATTATGGTTTTTTTTTGAAAGAGTCAGATTTTTTTTACTAAAACTATTACATATAAAAGTATGAGTTATTCTTCTTCAACAACCACTAGAATTTCATTATTTTAAATTCATATCTTTTTAAAAAGAAAACAAAATATTGTCAAGTTATATTATATTTTTAAAATAAAAAAATAAAAAAAATAGTAGTTACAGAAAAGAAAATATTAAAAAAATATTTTTTACGTCGTTAGCAAAATACTAAACCCTAAATCCTAATCTCTAAACTCTAAATACGAAACCTTAAACCCTTGGGTAAACCCTAAACCATTGGATAAATAATAAACTCTAAATCAAAAACACTAAACAATAAAATCCTAAATCCTAAACCCTAAACACTCGAGTGTATTAGTGTTTAGTGTTTTCGGTTTAGAGTTTATTATTTATCTAAGGGTTTAGAATTTACCCAAGGGTTTAAGTTTTAAGATTTATGGTTTATGGATTAGGATTTAAGGTTTAGTTTTTTTCCTGACGATGTTAAATTTTTTTTTATAATTATTACTTTTATTTATTTATTTCTTTTTACCTTTTTATTTTAAAAACATAATATAACTTGACAATATTTTGTTTCCTTTTATAAAAGATATCAAATTTGAAATAATGAAATCCTATTGGTTGGTAAACCTAGATGTTCACCCTAGGAGTGAACCAAAGAATAAGTCTAAAAGTATTAGTAAAACTATTTCTTTTAGTCGTCAACAAACTCATTTCTTTCAATTCCAACACCTCATCAAATGGAAAAGCCCAAACATAATTTATATATTGATCTCTATATCAGACGTTACATCTAAAATTATATAACATGTATATATTTGTTATAATGACTTTCACATTTCAAATATATATAGATTAAAAGTTATAAATTTTATTTAAATAAACTCACTCTGCGCAGGGCACGGAAGATCACCTAGAAGCTGATATTATATGTATTTTATGGGATATGTGACATTCATGTTATGCATGGACAATATAAACTCAATTATATTGTAAAATCAAAACGTTGTATATAAAAAAGTTAAACCTAATCTTGAGTGATTGCAAAATAAAATCAAAAAGGAATGACATAATAAATTTCTTTGAATCCCTTAACTTTTGCAACAATTTTTTTTTATTACGAAATTAACATAAATGGTGATAAACATTAAATTTGGAAATTTATTTAATTATTTCTGGTTAAGTTTGAAGTCAAATATCATTTAATATGGACTTCTTTTAAATATGGAGATTTGTTGATAGGGCCTTTGTCAATTTACAATCTATCGGTTCAAATTTCCCGAGATTTGAGTCACTCGATTCAGCTTCCAATCTTCTTAGGTATTGTGATTGAGTTTAGTTCACAAAATATGGATATCTCAAGTGACTAAGAGTTAACCCAAACCATGTATTTTGACTCATAATGGATATTAAGGTTTAATAATTGGTCTCTTTTACAATTTTGAGTCCTAATCAGTCCACTAAATTATAAAATTCATATTATTTGCTTTTTTAACCCAATATTATTTACTTCAATTTATTTTTATTCTTCTACAATTTTTATGTACTCCAGAACCAATATAATTTTAATAAAATATAACACTATTTTTTTCTGGACAACTAAAATATAACAATATAACTTCGATATTTTAGTCTATTCATCCCGCGCAAGGCGCGGGTATCACCTAGTAAGAAGTAAAAAAAACCCAAAAATTTGGTTAAGTGTTGGCTCTAAAATAATTTTTCAGCTATAGTAGTGATTTTTGCTTTCCCGCTTAATGAAATTTTATCTTAGCGCGAATTTAGTGCTACGAAAGAATTGTGATCTGATTTTGGGACTTTTGGTAGCAGTTGGTGAATCCGTGCTACTGCGAACTGCTACCAATACTCATATTTCTTGTAGTGCCAAGTCGTCAACATCCAAATCACAGTCCCAGCGTCGTCTTTAAATCGACCAAGACTGTCGATCATTCCAATCCTTAGAAGAAGAAACGTACACAACCCTTCAAAGTATCGGTTCAGCCGTTTTCTTTCGTAAAAAAAAGGGGGGAGTAGGTACATATACTATACTCGTATACTCTCAAACTTTAAAAACTTTTGCCTTGCCATCAAGAAAACACTTTCGTCAAAGCAAACTCTCGCAACAATAGGCAGAAAAACATTTAGGCAATACAATGCCTCCATAAATCGTCCCAAAAAAGCAAACGGCAATCTAAAATTCGTCTCAACGCTAACATATCCAGACGATCATGAACATATCTCAAAAGACTATTCAACATTTCTTGTCGCAATCATGCGTATAGAAAACCTGCACCAATATCAAACTGAAACTCGACGATTAGCCAAAGTCTTGAAGCCCTTTCTGGTTTTATAAAGCCATTTTCGTATAAAAATTTCTACGAGAAATCGTCAAGCATCAAAGCATTTCTTTCAGTTTCCGTTGAACCAAGTGAGTCACGGAAAAGCATCGAGAACATTTGTGATGAAGAAAACTCGAGAATAAATGTAGCATCAAGCACATTAAAGGGAACACTTTCTTCCGGATTGTTGACTAGATCTACCTCTGGTTGACCAATTTGTTCCAGAAACGAATGTGTCATGAGAATCCTCTCAAAAAACCAATGAAAAACGTTCTGCGACTAGATCGTAGTGAAATAAACTTCGGTAACACAACATGAGTAACTCCAAGCAACTTTCACCTAAGATCGAAACCACAGCAGAAACATTTCTCGTAAAACACGCAGAAAAAATGCTACTTTGACATGTGTATACATATCACCGATTTACAGTCTTCGTAAACCCGGTCCCCATTACTTACACGAAAAATCTTTCGTACAATTAAACCAAGTCTTACAAAGAAACTTTTGAAAGTAAACATAACTGGTTTTACGAAGAAGTATATTTTGTATAGCAAACACAAAGCTGTAAAATCTGACTTTGGATGACCAATCTAAAGAGATCTCTTCGCATTACGATTTAATAGAACTCATATTTTAGCCATGCGGCTCACTGGCTTCTGCATTTCGTTCCCCTCGGTCACATCCGAGCAGGCAATCGTCCCGCAACTGACTCCGCACTGGTTCTGTATCAAACCTCATAGGCTACGTCTTCCTCAGACAAAAACAAATCAATTTTCATAAGACTATAGGTAACATTATACGAAACATTCATCGTATAACTGAAACCTAAAGCATATAATTGTTTTCTATGACTATCAGCTATCTTAACAAGGATTACTCTGGCAAACTTGGCCTATCAATCTCGACAAGCGCTCTTTGGCCCTCGGTCAATTACGCCTTCTAGTAAAGGTCCAAACTATAATTTGCCATCCCCTTTAAGGACGATCGTAAACTAACATGACCTTAAATGTTAAAGTACCATGGTCTAATCCTTGACCTACAACATCCTTGGCTATCTAAGTGAACACATCCTTCACGCCAAGCCAAACTATTTGAGAAACCATCGGTCCATCACTTAACGGCTAAATGAAAATCTACGATTTGTCTAAAAACGTCGTGTGACTATTAAGAGAATAATTATCGTATAGCCCACAGTCGGAAATCATTTGATAAATTCTTCGTAACGAAACTCAGTCCTAACAACCAAACGGTTAACGGAAAACCAAAACTTGTCGACAATCGACCAAGTTCGATACATTCCACAATTCACTTTAAGCCCGCTATGTTTTACCCATAATACGCGGCAAGTAAGGAAAAATTCGAAACAAAGCTACTAGAGCTATACGAAACATCCTCAAAAATGCATGAAATAGATCTCGAAAGGCCAACACTTCAAAAAGCACTATGAAGGAAAACACTTATTCCCATGGACAAATTTACACAACCCCTCAGTCCTAATTCCTCGATCGCAAATCAAATTATTTGCATCCAAACCGGAACAACAATTTTGGCTGCGAACATCCGTAGACAAACCAGAATGTTTCTCAAACGCAGGGCTAAGATTAAACCCTTGCAATATCGCGAAACATCTTCAAGCCCACGAACATTTCAAGCACGAAACGGGACATACGAAAGAAAAAATCAATCTTCAGCATTGCGAGACGTCGCAGACGCCTGAAGAACCATTTTTCGACAAAATTACCTACCTCGATATAGGCACCTTCTTGGAAGACCAAACAGTCATACATACTAACATCTTCTCAAACACGTATTCTTCGCGAAGACTCAAAAACGGTAATATCTACCTATAAGTTTGTTGCTGATCACAACAAACTCTTAACATCCTAAATAGACTTAGCCATCTCATAGAGATAGCTCTCGTACACCCGACACAAGGGTAATAGCGCTATATAAAAAAAATCCGAAATTTTGGTCAGCACTTTCGGGAGACTTAAAAATTGTCCTCGAAGAGATGCTCGATTCCTACCATACAAGTCACGTAAGCCGAGAACATATCACGGACTTTAAAGCCGGATGGAATCAGGTCGAAAACGATACATGAAACGTAAGTCGAAGTAGTCATCGCACCGCCTAAAGCCGTGATTAGACCTAGGTCTTGCCCTAAACCCAGCACACTGGTCTCTAACATCTCTAGGCATAGTATCAAAAACCCTGATACGATCCCAAAATTTGTCTCTTGGACAATATTCGAGCGTCTTCAGAAATCCCGCAAGTTTACACACTGCCGAAAACTCTCGAAACAGATCACGAAAATAGCAGTTCATACAGAGTTAGATTACGAGATGACAACTCGTAGTCTTCCCTCTACACCCATATAAAATGCCATCGGCAGCAACATGCCTCATAACCTCTACATATAAACTAGACCATAAAGGTCTCGCTGGAAAACAGGTCATAAGAACCTTAAATCCAAGACGAACTACGAAAGGCTTGATCCCTTCAACAAGGGTACGTAGGCAGCCGTCATAAGGTGCAGCCCCAATCTTATCGCGTTCCATTCTTAGAAGAGCGAAAAGACCACTTACCACAAACCTTTTCAACCATTAATTCCGCCTAACTTACCTAACTTGCCTAACTTGCCAAGCCACTCGCTAGAACCTCACGCTAGAAGCTCATGGTTCTAACGAGCTGGGGGGCTAACTGTTGGAGTCAAAATCGGTCACGACGGAATCAATGTCTGGAAGTCCCCGTAAAAATCAGCATGAACAATTTTACGAAAAGAAATCTTCGTAAAGAGATCTTTACGAAGAACTTTGCGGTAAAATCTTGCACTAATCTCGCTTGATTCGTCGAAACTAAACACCAATAGTCCAAAAACACGTTCATGAAACGTCAAATAAAGATCTAGACAAGGTCGCCACGAAGCAACCGGTCTGCGACCAAGCCGGTCGCTACGTAGCGACCAACCAAGCAATTCGGTCATATGTAGCGACCGACCAAGCCACTCGGTCGGTCGCTACATAGAGACCAACCCGCGACCGACCCGCGAACGAGTCGGTCACTATGTAGCGACCGACCTAGCCATTCGGTCGGTCACTACGTAGCGACCGACCAAGCCACTCGGTCGGTCGCGAACGAGTCGGTTGCTACGTAGCGACCGACCAAGCCATTTGGTTGGTCGCTACGCAGCGACTGACCTGCGAACGAGTCGGTCGCTACGTAGCGACCGACCAAGCCACTCGGTCGGTCGCTACATAACGACCGACCCGCGAACGAGTTGTTCGCTACATAGAGACCGACCAAGCCATTCGTTCGGTCGCTACATAGCGACCGATCCAGCGCGGACCAGGTTGCTACGTAGCGACCGAACTGTCTCGGACATCGTTCAACGGGTACGACCCAAATTCGTGTATTCTCGTCTGTTCCTCAATGCTAGCTCCCATGTACCACAGCCATATCATCTCTCACATCATTCCGATCAAAGTTACCTTTGAAACTATACGATGAAAACCGCGAGAACTTGTTTTTGTCGAAAAGAAAATCGTAACAAACGTTTTATGTCGAAAGACGGCCCAACGAGGTCTAAAACACGACTACAAGCCCACTTACGATTCTTTAAGAATGAGCTCGTAGATACTATGGCGGTTTATGTTTCTATTATAAAAACCAATATAAAGATAAGTTTCCGCAGAAAAAATGTTAAGTTTCCGCGGATAAACATGAAGATCGGAAAAAAATGGAATACCTCCATTTTTCACTTAAGACGGCTTAAGGGCAGGAAGGGAAAAGCTAAAATCGACCTTGGAGGAGTATATAAGGAGTCCTAGATGAGAGGCACAAAGAGAGAACTCTCGGCACTTAGAAACTTTGAGGCATTATTCTCGACATGCTCGTTTCTATGTCTGGCACCCGATTATTAGTTGAACGCGCACAAGCAGTTCGATCTCTTGGTTCACTCTTGAACTACGTTCGGCTTGATCATCAAAAGGGGTACGTAGGCAGCCTTTCATAAGGTTCATTCCGAAATCAATCAAAACCATTTTCATATCTTTTCCGTCTACTGTTATCGAGCTGCGACTCAACTAGGTTTAAGGTTTTAGGTTTCTAGAGCTAGGTAATTCGCTGACAGCTCTTGCGGCCGAAGCTTTTATAATCTCTTGTAATGATCGCAACGCTCTTATGCGGATTCAAAATAAGATCTACCGTTTCTATAAATTTGTTTTGTTATCTTTTTATATTTTCCGCATTTTTTTGGTCACTTGTCGTTGGCTCTCGCAGAGAATCCGGGACCTCAAGGAAAGTTATGGTTTCCTGACTTTCCTCCGATTACGGAACTCGACGGTGTGAATTTCAGTTCCCACAGAGGCTCGTTTGCAAGTCATGAGTAACGAGAGGAAGTCGGCCTTCGAGCAAGTCTCTTTTTTGGAGGCGAAGGCCGAATCTTCTGCTAATAAGTTCTCTGACGACCTTCGTCGCGCTACTTATGATGCTAAAAAAGCTTTGGCAGATAGCTACTTGTATGTGCTGGTATCTTTGAAGGAGAAGTGGGAAAAGAAGAAGGCTGCAACTGATTGCGAAGCTCGTCTTAGGGAGGTCATGGCGAACATAGATCTCTTGAAGGAGATCATGGACAATAACCTTTTGGCCTCGGATGAGTTGTTGCGTCTTCAAACGAAAGAGGTCGAGCTTGGATCCGAGCTCGACGTGATGGCGGTTTCGGATTTCTCCATTGAGAAACTTGATCTGCCTCAAATTACGAAGGACCTACCGGAAGATTTCTTTGCTAAAGTTCCTTCTGCGGTGAACGACACGGGTGATGAGACGAAGTGCGCGGGTGGTCAGTTCGAGGATGGTGAATTCGATGTTGAGGAGTAGTTTTAGGGATTTTATTTTTATTTCCGTTTGCCCTATTGTTTTTGTTGCTTTTTTATTATCTCTGTAATAAAGAGAGGATTGTGAGTCCTCAAGTTGTTTGTCGTAATTTTTTATGTTTACGCGAGGCCGTGTGTCGATTTGTCGTAGATACTTTTATCGACATACGTTTGAAGTAACAAAAGATTTTGTTAGCTAGTTTCGCCGCGCTCGTTGGCGGGGCTGATTGTAGCCAAAAACTTGATCAGGGTCCTGGTTTACAGCTAGCCGTCTAAGAATATCGCGATTTTTCGGATATAGGAGATCTAACGAGCTCGAACTGCGAAGTGTAAGAACCAAATTTTATTAAAAAGTTGGTTTTCGGTTTATTACAAGATTTGAGATAGGGAAGGAAGCTTGTCTTTCGATTCGAGGCTGATGCCATCGCATTTAGCGTTCTTCGGGTGTTGCGGCACGTATCCTTCGAGCTGTGTAGTTGGTGGGTGACTGAACTCGTGTCGTGAGTTGCCTACGTACCCTCGGCGAGGGATCAAGTCATAACGTAGTTCGATTATTTTCCTAGGGGTAGGGTCTTTTGTTCGGTGGTTTGTGTACGTGTGTACGTCTGCTGTTGGTCTTGGTCGCCTGATTAAGAGTGCTGCTAGATATCTTTGAAGCTCGCAAGGTAGCACGTTCTGGAGCTCTTCTGACTCCCACTAATGGTTTGGATTCCTTTCGGAGTCGGGATTTTCAGGCACTGGTGGTATGTTGAGGGAACTGCCTTCATGATGTATAGCCAGGGCCTTCCAAGGATTGCGTTGTATGGGGCCGGACGGTCTATCACAATGAATTCTATGATTTTACTGATTTCTCCGGCAGTTACAGCGAGCTCGATTGACCCGAGGGAGTAGGTGGTTTCCCCTGCGAACCCGATCAGAGCGGTTCGTACTTGCTTGAGGAGTGCTTTGGTGAATCTCATTCTCTTGAACGCGTCGTAAAATAAGACATCAGCCGAGCTACCGGTGTCGATCATCACTAGAGATAATTCGCAGCCGCCGACGTCGAGTCATATTACGAGAGCGTCATCATGTGGTTTGTCAAGATCTGCGGTCTCGTTTTTGTCGAAGTTGATTTCGTGGTCGGGACCTGATAGGGGCTCTCTGACTCCTATGCTGTTTTCAGCTCTTCGTTGGTATGCCTTGATGGAGTTAACCGAGTTGCAAAATTTGGAGCCTCCGTAGATAAAGTCGATTCGTTGTTTGCCTTTGTCGTTTGTCGGAAAATTCCATCTTTTGGTGAGTGTTGGCTGGTATTGTCTCTACCCCCTTGACAGGTTGCGATTAAGGGTTCGCGTGCTGTCTTTCTTCTGAATTCGTGGGGCAATCGATCTTTCTAGCAGGTCTCGAATTCTGGCCATCTTCAGCTCTCGTTTGAGGTTGGGGTTTTTCCTAAAGGGAGACCCTACATTTGGGTTGTATCGAGTAATGCTGGGAGGAGGAGTGGCTTCGTTGAGATTATCTAGTGTTTGAGTTGTCGAATGAGTTTTCCTCGAGGCCTGCGAACCATTCAAGGGCGGCCCCGGTGAGATTTTCGGCAAAGAAACGGCAGTAGCTGGACTCATTTTCGTCTTCGTTGAGGTGCGCTCTTGATATCGCTAGTCGAAAGGCCCGTACGTGGACTTTCGGATCTGTGTTCCCATTGTACTCGGGAAATTTGAGTTTTCTGACATGGTGTAGCCTTACGCTGGCAATTCGGTTCGTGAAAGGGGTTCTCCTTGTTTCCTCAATGATCATATCTATGTATGGAGCGGAGCTCATCGCCATATGCACGATGGTGTGTATTCTATTGAGCTCGGCGTCGTTTCTTTCGATGTAATTCTGGAACATTCCGGTTTCGCCCGGGGTTCCCAGGTCTTCTCTTTGAGGATCTGTGTCGATAGGTCTTCGGGGGTCGTAACCGCGAGCTTGCCCTATTGGGTCGCCGAATCCCGTTTGCTGGGCGGTTCTCGGAGCTGATGGAGTTTGATTCTCGAAGGTTAGGTTTCCCAGCAGCGGTGTTCGGTTTCTACCCTCGCCGGTTCTTTCCATTTATCTGTTTTGCGGTTAGATCGGAGTACTTCTTTGGACTTGTAGTCTAGTGTCTATTTCGTCCAACCCGCTGTAACTCAGACTTCGCTGCAGCATGCTCTGCTGCGGAGGTCGTTGCGAGTTCTCTCCCGTGTAGCGTCCGGATCGGGCGCTCGGGATTTCTGGTGTACCGAAGGCTCCGACGTTTTGAGGATTTAGCGTTTCTCATAATGGATCGGGAGGCGATTGGTGTCTCTTTCGGGCATTAGCTCGGTGCTCCAGGAGTTCCCGTTCGGCATGGTCCAGTCGGTTGGCAAAGGCGCAATAGGCTGCCTTTTGGTTGCGAGGCTTCATCGATTAATGACGATACCATTCCCCGAAGCTTGGTCACTTCTTCTCGAGTCTGTCTTAGCGGGGTCGGAGATATCGGTCTGGACGATTTAGGTCGGATTAGGTCGTTTGTGGCCTGTCTTTCTCCGGAGCGATTCCAGACTCGAGCTCCAGTTCGGTCTGGTGGCGAGGATCGATCGTGGACTGGTGATCACTCTTGGTTCGAGGTTCCGATTGGAGGGATTTGTTGCGTATGGGTCGTTCCAGTCGTCCCATCGGTGCCCGTTGGTCCCACAGGTAAGGTTTCGGTTCTCGAGCTAGATCCGGTAGGATCGACGTTGTCGATTCTTGATGGCGTGGTTCCGATAGTTTGATTGGGATCGATAGTCGCGCTTAGGAAACTTAGATCGGTTTCTTTAGCAAAAGTGTTTTTCGTTTATCTTCCCCACAGTCGGCGCCAAAATGTAGATCCTAAAATCTACACTAAGAATTTGATAGTGATCGGGAATTTAATCAGGAGAAGATAAATGATGTAGGCAACGATATATCTTTAGAACACAACGATATAATCAGTTTCTGGTAGGCAAAAATGGACTTTATTGCTGAATAAGATCGAATACAATGAGTAAAACAAGATCGAATGTTACAATGAGATCGCTTAAGAGAAAAAAATCTAAAGATGGATGAAAACAAGGTCGAAGTGTGGGTGTAGCTCTCTCTAGGGTTTTCAACGTGTCTCTTCCTTATGCGTCGACTTCTTAATATAACATCCTGCTCTCGTGATGTCCGCAACTGCTCCGCGATCTCAGCAATCGTTCCGCGATCTCTGGATCTTTGAAGTCTCCGTTTTGAGCTCGAGTGCTCGCTGTAGGCTTTAACTCTTCGCGGCCCATTCAGTTGATCGTGGCCCATTTACACATTGACCAAAATGGGGTCCAACTCATACCAATGCCCCCTTCCTCGGCTTCTCCATGCACAACATTCTCCACCTGCTCAATCCCCTCTAGATATCGTTACGCTTCTTCAATGGGAGTAAACAGAGTGAGTGCACCCGAATTACCTTCAACTTCTGGTAATCCACTCACAAGCTCACTATAGTTCCTACTATATGAGCTTTCTTTCTCAACTCTTGATTGTTGTTCCGTTATTGGAACTATTTCCATTTCTTCGATGACCTATTCATGCAAAATACTTCTTCTTTCCTCTTTATCCACTGATGTCAAATACACAAACACATCTTCATCATCCAAAATATATGATTGCCTCTTAGGTACTACTACCAGTGGAATGTAAGTTTCAGACTCTTCGTACACGGGAAATGGTCATCTTCTTGCATATCCTCTCCTTCAAAAATGAATAAGTGATCTCATCCAATGATGATGTCTTAAAGGATATAGCATACAAACGACTATCGCTTGGAATCCATTCATATTCATCTCCAGATTTCGCATAATGTCCATCATAGTCGAAGTGTATGTTTGTAGAAGAATAACCATTGTCTGTTGTACAAAAAAAAAATAACCATTCAATGTTAAACCTAGTTATACAGTTATGCTGTTGAAGTTATACGAAGTTATACCTTGTTACACTTTTTTGTTACGGAGTAAAATTTCACCTACTTACACTTTTCTACTCTAGCCATTTCCGACAACATCCCAACATGATTCAAAATTCGCAACTTTGATTCCCAACATTCCGTTCCAGTTGTTGATTATCCACTTTCCTAACATACATACAATCCAAACTTTCCCATTCCTCCCTAATTCGATTCAATTGACCCAAATATGAAATCTATCTAATATCATCGATAAAGACCAAGATATTGCTTTACCTGAAGTTGATTTGACCTAGGTTGGGGATCAATTGCTCCGGGCCTGCTGCTCAATGATTCAGCATCCAAGCCGCAGATTTTGAATTGCTGATTTGCGCTCTCGCGAAAAAACCGTGAAACCAAGAAACGAAGGAGAGAGAGAGAGAGAAAGACACGCCACCACCGGAGACAGAAAGAATAAAAAATATAAACCCCGAATAAAATGAATAAATTAAGACCCTGATTTTTGTTCGATTTTGATTGGTCATGTACAGAGGGGCACTTTCGACATTGCCCATCCATATGAAGAGTATCAGAATAGGCACGAGTATTTGAGAATAAATAAGAGTACGACAGAATGAATTTCACTTCATTAATGGCATCTGAGCGTTTCTCCCTCTTGTGTGTTTCTATACCTAAGGATTAACACTGAATGTTTGTTACCTAAATTATTATTTGATCACCTAATCAGTAATCTATACTTATGAGCTTGTCTTCTTTCTCCATCGCTTGTTAATTGATTGGATTTGTGATCTTGTTAGTTGTTGACACCTATTGTAATGCTTATCTTGTTTTGTTTGGCAGATTGTTAATTTGTTTTGAATTTTGATAATTGCATTTTGGATTTGGTTACTTAAAACCTCTTTCTTTAGCTTAGATTAAGTAAAATTGTTTGGATTCCTAGTATATTAAACTTACTCCTTATGGTTTGACTTTCATTACGACAATGACCACGTCATTATTGCGGATAGTTGAGTAAATTTTTATTCTTCATAAGTATGCAACCGATATCAATATCCTCACCTAAATATAACTCATCCCAGTCTAACTTTCACCTGCATGATGTTTGAGATGAAGACTGAGAAGTGAAAATAAAAAGCTTTGGGGTTCAATAAAGTGTTTGCGAGATGAGAGGTGCTTGTTGAGAGAAATGCAGTAAAATGTATGAAGTGGCGTAAAATGCAGTTAGGTGCAGGGAAGTGCAACGAAGTGCAATGAAGTGCAGGAAGAGAGATAAAGGTCTGGACAGGCTTGCACAGACTGGAAAGATGCCAAAGCATGTAGATCTCCTCATTAGCTGAATTCAAATATTGTTTTTTTACCTCACATGCTTCTGTTTTTAGATACATTGAACCTAGACAAACTTGTATCTCTATTTTATCTTCTAAACTCTCAAATTGTATGAATTAATGGAGTTTTGAGTCTCTCTCTCTAAAATCTCTTTATTCTCCTAATCTTACTGTGATAATCTTTGATTAATACTAAACACAAAAGTGTTTATGGTGTCAGAGCCAGGTTGCTCAAAGGGGTGAGTGTGTTGATTCTTTTCCCAAAATCTAGGTTCTCTCTTGGTGTTCTTGAGTGTTCTTGAGTATTATTGGTTTTCTTAAGCTCTGTTCTTCATTCTCTGGGTTTGGTTGAGGTTTTCTGATGGATACAAATGACCTCAACATGGAAGTGAAGCACAGATCTAGTAAATCAGTGAAGCTTGAAGAAGAAACTGATGGGGTTTTGTCAAGATGGGCAAAGACAGCTTTGGAAAGCTTCTGGGAACCGAAATTCGCACTGTCGATTTCCGTTTAAATAAGAAAAGTTAGGAAAACCCTAATTTTCCAGAGGTCCCGGATATCTGCTAAACCACACGCCAAGCAATCAGAACACGAAATAACGACGAGAAAAATAAGAAATCGTAAAAAGAGAGCAAAAAGAAGTCTTATTCTGAATTTGCGTATGATCGTTTACAACAAGGTAGAAGCCTCGGCTACAAGAGCTGTCGGCGAGTTCCCTAGTTCTAGTAACCTAAAACTGCATAACCTAGTTGAGTCGCAGTTCGAAATAACAAAAACGAAAAGTTGTCTAATTGCTCTAAGTCTCTCGCCTAGGACTCCTTATATATTCTTCCATGGTCGGTTTCAGCATTTCCCTTCCTGCCCTTAACCCGTCTTAAGTGAAAACTGGAGATATTCCATTTTTTTCCGATCTTCATGTTTATCCGCAGAAACTTAATATTTTTTTCTGCGGAAACTTATCTTTTATTATTTTTACGTTTTTTATAATATAAAAAAAAACGTAAACCGCCATAGTATCTACGAGCTTATTCTTAAAGAATCGTAACTGGGCTTGTGGTCGCGTTTTAGACCTCGTTGGGCCGTCTCTCGACATGAAACGTTTGTTACGATTTTCTTTTCGATAAAAACAAGTTCTCGCGGTTTTTATCGTAAAGTTTCAACGGTAACTTTGATCGGAATGATGTGAGAAATGATATGGCTGTGGCGGTACGTGGGAGCTAGCATCGAGGAGCAGACGAGAATGCATGGATTTGGGTCGTAGCCGTTGATCGATGTCCGAGACAGTTTGGTCATTACGTAGCGACGTGATCCGCGCCGGATCGATCCCTACGTAGCGACCGAACGAAAGGTTTGGTCAGTCGCTATGTAGCGACCGACCGAGTGGCTTGGTCGGTCGCTACGTAGCGACCGACTCATTCGCTACGTAGCGACCGACTCGTTCGCGGGCCGGTCGCTACCGAGTGGCTTTGTCGGTCGCTACGTAGCGACCGACTCGTTCACGGATCGGTCGCTCCGTGGCGACCTTGTTTGGACCCTTTTCCGACGTTTTATGAACGTGTTCTTGGACTACGAGTGTTTAGTTTCGATGAATCAACCGAGATTAGTGCAAGATTTCACCGTAAAATTCTTCATAAAAGTAATCTTTACGAAGATTACTTTTCGAAAAAACGTTCATGCTGATTTTTACGGATATTTGGATGTTAACTTCGTCGTATCTATTTTTGACCCCAACAGTTAGCCCCCCAGCCCGTTAGAATCGTCGATTGCAATGGGATTCTAACGCGCGGTTTGGCTAGTTAGGCAAGATAGGCATGTTGGACGAAGTTTATATCCGAAGATTCGCATACAAATAATAATTTTTAATGCCTATAAGAAGGAAGTAACTTTCCTCATAATTTTCACTCACTTATTTTCATAAGAAGTTTCTTTGAGAAAAATTTTCCCTCTCCTTCTTCTTTTCCCTCTTTTTTTTTTTGAAGTTTGAAAGATGTTTAGCAGAAAAAAGGCTTCGAAAAGAGGTACCTCCCGTGGTTCTTCGTCCGAAGGTGTTCATGATGACGATATTCTTGTCCCGAAGGCCGAGTCCTTGCCTCTCTCGATAGATCCTGCCGATGGTGAGGCGTACTGAATAGCGAGATATGGTTCGATTTCTACCCCTAGCGATAAGTCATTTCCTGTCATGAGCCAACGTTTGGTCGAAAAAGGCGCGCCGAGCAGAAGCACTGGTGCATTCCGTAAGGCCGTTCGGGCGTTCTGCCGGATTTCAGACGTGGTAGAGTTTCGGATTCCTTGCCGAGGGGAAAGTGCTGATAATCCCCCGGAGGGTTACTTTACCTGCTACGAGTCATTCTTGGTGCGCTGTCGTCTGTGGTTTCCGATCCCTGAAATCATAGTCCGTGTGTTGGACCGTTTCGAGGTATCGATAAGCCAGCTGAATCCCACCAGTTTTCAGCATCTCATTGGCGTCGTGATCCTGAGCTATGAGCATGATCTCTCCCTTACCACTGACCACTTTGAAGCGATTTTTAGGCTGCAACTTGTTTCGAAACCGCACCTCTACTGGTTGGTCCCTCGGAAATATATGATGGTGTTTAAGGGGCTTATTTCCAAATCTAACTCATCGACGAAGTTCTTATTCTTTGTCCGTATAAACGCTGAATCCGTCGAAGAGAATTGCATCCCATTGTTTCGGAGCAAGCCAAATGACAGTCCCTTCATTAACCCGCTTTTCCCATTCCCCGAAGACGTGATCGAAATGAGGGATCTCCTCAGGAATGGTCTGTTTTTCTGGACCTTCTTTACGCAGAGGAGAGTCCGCAAGGCGTTGAGACTTGTGCATCCTGATCTTGGAATAGGTGTAGAAGCGGATAGTGATTCTGAGTCCGATGATCCTGCTTCTCGCGACGTTCCCGCGGAGGAGAAGAACGTGAGGTCCTCTAAGGGTAAAGGCATTGATCTTGGTGATATAGAGTTTTCCGTAGATGACTCTATTCTTCCAGGATGGGATCGGACCTTGCTTATGGTGACGGTAATTGTTCGAGCGAGGTACCTATTCCAGATTTTGATGAGTTCTTTGCTGGCTTACCCTCGAGTTTCAATCCTCCTTCATCCAAGGACGAATTGGGAAGGTCAAAGGTAGTCGCGGAAGGATCACACATAATCAACGGGGTTAGTCTCTTTCTTCTTTAGGAACTTTGCGGATAGAATTATGCGCTTCTCTTTTTTTACGTTAGTCATTTTTGCAGGGCCTGAACATGCTTGGCGGAGGCCTTGAAGCGAGCCACAGGGAGGCCATGGTTTACCGCTTCAAGACAGAGAAAGCGGAAAAGGACCTTGCACATATGCAAAACAACATTTTAGAGTGAGATTCGAAGCTTGCCAAGGATCATGACAAGTCCGTCCGTTGAGCGGAAAGGAGCGGTAGGAGAGAAGTTGTCGAGGTGATGAGAAACCGTGCTTCTCAGTTCAAGACCGAGTATGGAAACCTTAAGGAGGCTTATTCCTTGGTGGGCGATTTTCGCGAGTGTCGTGGTTCAGTTGGTACCCCCTGGAAGACGCAGACAGACGACTTTGTTTTCAAGGATGAGATGGAAACCATGGAAGGTGGCATGAAGGATCATGCCCATGCTGAGGCGCTTATTTCCCCGATCGACGGGAGGATTCAGAGATTCTGGGACCCCATCCCGGTTTCTCCCGATACGGAGGAGGTCACGACCGTGGCTGCTGGTGATGATGAGGAAGTGGACTGTCCCACGGATGCATTCGGAGTTTCCATGTCTGGGGATTTTAACTTTGATCTGAGAGGATCGAAGTTAGTATTTAACGGGAAGAGGTTTCCCCCCTATATTGTGTTTATAGCCGACTGTGGCCTTTATTATCTGTTTCTGGCCGAGTGTGGCTTTTATGTTGAGGCTTTGTGCGGGCCTGTTTGGCCGCTTTGTTTTTATTGGGACTGGCCGTTAGTGGCTTCGAATCCCTACCGTTCTGCGGTTTTATATATGATGAATCGAACTATTTTGTTCTGAATATGTCTGAAATAAATATGAGTTGTCGTCTCATATTTAGTTCTAACGAGACGTCCAATCTGCTGGTTTGCTCGAGATGTGAATTTTCGAAAAACTTATTTGTTTGTTTTGACGAAGTTTCATAAACGTTAAGATATGGACGGAGAGACATGTTTTAAGATCTCGTATCATTTTTAGATATCATGTCTTGAGATGTTAGAGACCAGTGTGCTGGGTTTAGGGCAAGACCTAGATTTACTTTCGGTTTTAAAGTTTAAGCGATGACTAGCTGGCTATCGATTTTCCTGTTGCGATTTCAACCTGATTCGTACCGATTTAAAGTCCGCGTTAGGATCTCGGTTTATACGACTTGTATGATATGAATTGAGCATCTCTCCAGAGACAATTTTTAAGCCAACTGCAAGTGCTTGACCAAAATTTCGGATTTTTCTTTTGTAGCGCACTTTTATCCTTATGTCAGATGTTTGAGGATCATTTCTTTTTGAGAAGAATGATCAGGGTGCGTTCGTTCAAGACGGCTGATGTATTCGTCGGGGCCAATCGACGAGGAAGATGTTAATATTCGTTGAAATTTTATTGTCGCGTCTGGACAGTTGTTCGTATAGTCTCGATTCTAACTTTGGCGACGTCTCGCTGTTATTTCGAAGACTATACATATGTTTTAAGTTCTGAAAGATTTGCGAATGTTATGCGATTTGGACCAGATACGGCCGTTGACAAGAATTTCATGTTTAGTAGAGATTTGTTTTTTTGAGCGTGTCCTGAGACTTTTTGCGTAGCTGAAGCGTAAGAGTTCATAAAATGCGTATTGTAGTAAAATTTTTAAAAAGCCCGAGTACAATAATGCATGTTTTAAAACGTAGGAGTATACGATTATACATACCCACTCCCCACCCCCTTTTTAGAGAGGGGGATAGCTGAACTCGTCTTTCGACGAGCTGCCTACGTACCCCTTTCTAGGATCAAGCCATCTCGTAGTTCTATTTTGTGCCGCGAGTGTTTTTACTCGGCGGTTGGGGTTGTGCTGACCGCCTTAATCGTGGTGACTGCGGTAGGGTCGATGTCTTTGTCCGGGTTTTTCTTTTCCAGTTGAGCGACAGCGTTGGCTTCGGAATCAGGCTGAGTTTCGATGTCCGAGGCGTTTGCTTCAGGAGACGATGTCGAGTCGTCTTTCTTTGAAGTGTTTTTGGCGAAGGCTGAGCTAACTTCGTGCGTTTTTGTTTTACCATCGCGGTAGTTGTAATTTGTCTTAACTTATGCTCTGCGAGAAAGCAAAGTCGCGACTGTTTCTGGCAGCCCCAGATGGCTGCGACCCCGCTCTGGGTCACGAATTTGACGCCCAGGTGATATGTAGACGGAACGACTTTCATGGCGTTCAGCCATGGGGTTCCCATGATCACATTATAGATGGCAGGATGATTGACCACAGTGAAGTCGACGATCTTCGTGACTTAATTGGCCAAGACTGGTAGCCGGATTGATCCGAGAGTCATTGACGTTTCGCCTGAAAACCCCGTCAATGGTTTTGGTGTTGGGGTAATTTCCCCGAGTTCAATATTCATCCTTTTGAGAGTGTCACGAAAGATAACATTAACTGTGTTCTCTGTGTCAATGAGAACTCTTGTAACCTCCAGATCTCGTATGACAATATCTATGACGAGAGGATCGCAGTGAGGTTGATCAATTCCGCCAGCTTCCTCTTCTGTGAAAATTATCAAGTCGCTTTGACCATCTCGGGGAGGAGACTATGTAGGTCAATTTGCGCTTGACTCGGCCTTTTGCTGGTAGGCTTTGATGGCTGAGACCGTGTCGTTGCAGTACTGTGATCCTCTGATGATCATGTTTACTCTACGGCGATTTTTTTCGTTTCCTTTGTCATCCGATCTCCTTCAGCGTTTATCCCCTGCTTGATTTCTCCGAGGAGAATTTTCTGCGGGTTGATTTTTGTCATTTTTTGGAGGGCGATCGGTCTCAAGGATGAGATCTTTAACGCTGGTTACTTCGGAGAGCTCTCCAGCTAGTAGCATTGCGGCCAGTCTTGCTCCCAAGACTTTGCAGTTAGTCATCGAGTGTCCTCGAGTCTGGTGGAACTCGCAGAAGGTGTTTTCGTCGTACCCTGGATTGCGATTCCATGTATTGCCCGAGGTTCTGCCTTGTTCCGAACTGACTGCATAGTTATCCGCCCCTTGGAGTTCTTCCTCCTCGTGATGGACGTACTTGTCGTTACGAGATTTTTTCTTTTTAGTCTTTTGGTCTGCATCTTTCGAGGACGTCTTTGTCGGCTTATGTTTTTGCGACAAAACTTTGGTTTTTTCCTCGATTATGATGTAGTCTGTTTCCTTGTGAAGGGCGTCTTGGATCGTTTGTGGTTTGTCGAGGGTTATCCATTTTCTGAATTTCGATTTGTACCCGAGCATTTTTCTGAGTGCGTCTATGGCCACCTTGTCGCTTATTCTACTAACCCTTGACATAACCAGCTTGAATCGGCTTATGAACTCGCAGAGAGGTTCGTCCTCTCTCTGGGATAGACTCCAGAGATCAACATCAGACGTTTCTCTATCTATGAACATAGAATATTGTTTGAGAAATTCCGATGCGAGCTGGCGGAAAGTTCCGATGGAGTTTCCCTTAAGGCGTGCAAATCATTCGAGCGCCGCTCCTTCCAGATTTTTGACGAACAGGCGGCAGTAACCGGCGTCTTTCTCGCTCTGCTTCAGTGTGGCCCTTCCCAACGTGATATGGAAGGCTTGAAGATGCACTTTAGGATCGGTCGTACCATCGTATTTTGGTACTTTGATTTTTCCCGGGTCAGATACCTTGGTATCAGAGATGCGAGCAGTGAAAGGCATTTTCCGAGCTCCCTCAAGTAATCTATCGATTTCTGGGGCAGCGCTGGTAGCATGATGGATCTGGGATTTCACAGCCCTTACTTCTGCTGCAGTTTTAGTTATGTAATCGCAAAGGTCACGTATGTCTGATTTTTCGCCAGCGGCTTTCCGAGCTTGTCGGCGTTTGCTGCGAGTAATCACTGTTTGTTTTTTGGCTAACTCCTCATGTTCAACCCAGTAGAGGTTTTCCTCTTCTTCCGTCATAGGTTTATCGAACGGAGAGCCTTCCCGAGCCGATCGGCTTCTGGTTCTTCTTGGATGTATGTCAGCGTCATCTTCCGTATCGTTGGAAACGTTGCTGGGATCCAAGTCGACATGCTCGGCTTCATCGACCTCTGTGTCCCTTGCGGGAGGTAGAGGACTTTCAGAGTTCTGTTTCTCAGTAGGGGATGTTTCGCTGGGGTTTTGACCCGAAGGACGTTCCAGGCCTGATGAGTGGAGTTGCGAAGTCGAGTTTTCTTCCGCGGATTTTTGTAGATCCGCGAGGGAGGACTGCACGGGTTCTTGCCGTTAAGGTTTCAACCTTTTTCGTCAAGGTACCCACGAGTTTGACCCGAAGGACGTTCCCATGACGTTCAAGGCTTGTCGAGTGGAGTTTACATGTTATTCGTGTCGTCAGTTGTCATGTCTGGTTGAGCGTCTTGCGGCTGAGAGTTAGATTGATCCGTAACACCCCTCCTTCTAGCACCAAACTGTGCGAACCGAATATCTGCTAAACCACACACCAAGCAATCAGAACACGAAATAAAGACGAGAAAAATAAGAAATCGTAAAAACAGAGCAAAAAGAAGTCTTATTCTGAATTTGCATATGAGCGTTTACAACAAGGTAGGAGCCTCGGCTACAAGAGCTGTCGGCGAGTTCACTAGTTCTAATAACCTAAGACTGCAAAACCTAGTTTGGTCGCAGCTCGAAATAACAAAAACGGAAAGTTGCCTAATTGCTCTAAGTACTAAGTTTGCTCTGAAAAGTCTCTCCTTGTGCCTCTCGCCTAGGAATCCTTATATATTCTTCCAAGGTCGGTTTCACCTTTTCCCTTCATGCCCTTAAGCCGTCTTAGGTGAAAAATGGAGATATTCCATTTTTTTTCGATCTTCATGTTTATCCGCAGAAACTTAACATTTTTTCTGTGGAAACTTATCTTTTATTATTTTTACGTTTTTTATAATAAAAAAAAAGTAAACCGCCATAGTATCTACGAGCTTATTCTTAAAGAATCTTAAGTGGGTTTGTGGTCGCGTTTTAGACCTCGTTGGGCCGTCTCTCGACATGAAACATTTGTTACAATTTTTTTCCGATAAAAACAAGTTCTTGCGGTTTTTATCGTAAAGTTTCAATGATAACTTTGATCGGAATGATGCGAGAAATGATATGGCTGCGGCGGTACTGGGAGCTAGCATCGAGGAGCAGACGTGAATGCATGGATTTGGGTCGTAGCCGTTGATCGATGTCCGAGATAGTTTGGTCGCTACATAGCGACCTGATCCGCGCCAGATCGGTCGCTACGTAGCGACCGAACGAAAGGGTTGGTCGGTCGCTACATAGCGACTGACTCGTTTGTGGGTCGGTCCCTGCGTAGCGACCGACCGAGTGGCTTGGTCGGTCGCTACGTAGTGACCGACTTGTTCATGGGTCGGTCGCTACATAACGACCGACCGAGTGGCTTGGTCGGTCGCTACGTAGTGACCAACTCGTTCGCGGGTTGGTCGCTACGTAGCGATCGAACGAGTGGCTAGGTCGGTCGTTATGTAGCGACCGACTCGTTCACGGACCGGGCGCTCCGTGGAGACCTTGTTTGGACCCTTTTCCGACGTTTTATGAACGTGTTCTTGGACTACGAGTGTTTAGTTTCGATGAATCAACCGAGATTAGTGCAAGATTTCACCACAAAATTCTTCGTAAAAGTAATCTTTACGAAGATTACTTTTCGTAAAAATGTTCATGCTGATTTTTACGGATATTTGGATGTTAACTTCGTCGTGTCCGTTTTTGACCCCAACAAAGCTGTGGGTTATGGAGTAGTCATGTAAAGAGGAAGCCTTTAATGGAAATGGCTATTCAAGAAAGTCAGACAAGATGTTTGAAAGATGAAGATAAAGCTGTTCAGGAAAACACTACAAAGGGTGGGATTTAAACAGCTTGTGAAGACAAGTCCAAACTTGTGAAGGTCTGTGAGGACAAGAGAGTGATCCGCGGCTGGAGACAAGGAATGGATGAAGTTTATCAACTTGTGGGAAGGCTGAAAGAAGTATGGGCGGATCTGGATGTGTTGAAACCAAGTATATCAGATCCAAAGGTGATTCAAGAAAGTCGGGACCAAGATGCAATCGTTAACCTTCTTATGGATGAGATATGTGAGCTTGTTCACCATGTTTATGATGTGTGTGAAAAGAACAAGAAAATCAACTAAGTGGAAAGGTGGTACATGCTGTAAAAAGGGAAGGTTGAGAAAGCTTTCCAAGGTGTGGTTCTTGATGAGAAAATCTTGGAAGAAAGACAGTGAGTCTGGTTACCTAAGCGACAGTATGGGCTTGAGGATGATCAAGGATGTTGTTCAACAAGTGGTTAGAGGAGAGTGTTCTTACTCAGCCTACATGGATAACTCAGTGGAGGATAGTACAATTATGAGAGGGCTGGAGACCAAAGGAGCAGATGATCCCATCACAAAGAAGGAATGAGATGAGTTGGTTAAGTATGTGTATGCTCTACTTGCAACCAAGAAGCAAGGTGCTCTCTCCTCCGCCTCTAAACCTATCATAATTGATTTTGGAGAAAGCCATCATATGATCAGTGATAGGAGTCTGATAAGTGAAGTCAAGGATGCAACATGGAGTGTCATGATAGCCAATGGTATCAGGATCCCAATAGAAGGAGTGGGAAACCTCAAGCTGTTTGAGAAGAACTCAACTGCCTTCTACCTGCCTCTAGTTCGCTTCAAATCTGATATTTGTGAAGAAAGCTATGGTTGATCTTGATTGTCAAGTAGTATTCAGACCAAATGAAGTTGAGTTCCAAGACTTGAAGACTGGAGATGTTGGGGGGAAATACTCAGGTATTGAATTCCTCCAGACCCCAGGCAGGACACCGGCCTCTGGATCCCCGCTAGGAGACACCCCGGATCCCCGCTAGGAAGTACTCCGGGCCCGGTCCCAGGGATCACCCTCTTCCTTCGGGAAAAAGGAAAACTTCCGATAGAGTGAACCTTACATATTTCCGAATATGGAAGAGTTTAACCTACTCTAACCGACTAAGGCCGACCTAAACCAACTATATAAGGGGAGCCTAAACCCTAGAGCAAGGGATCGACACTTCAAGACTTAGAGATTAGAGTTAGACGGCTAGAACTAGAGTTCTTACTAAAACATTGTAGTTCCGGCTTGTTTATCAAATAAAACATCTCTTCAAGTCTCTTTCTCTTGGATTCTCATGAAATACTAAGCCTTGTCCATCGTTTCGTATTACTCACAAAAATCCTACAAAAAAATCCCCTAACAATTTGGCGCTAGAAGGAGGGGAGTAATCTAAACTGCATGATAATGGCGGTGGATGAGCAGAACGAGCTACCCAAAGCTACTCCAAGAGAAGCAGAGCTCCTAAGGCAACTCGACGGTATACAATGCCAAGTAACCGAGCTGAACAGAGCTCGGATAGATGTTGCGGAGAACCCCAAGCTCTCCTCAGGAGTCCAGAGCTTGAAGGAGAAGCTCGACGAGCACTCCAAGCAATTGGAACAGAGCGCCGAGAAGCTCAGCCAGCTTGAATTGGAGAATCTAACCCTCCGAGACGAGAACCAAGCCCTCAATACAGCAAGTAACAAGAAGCGTTGATTCCGGGCTCAGATCAGACCCATGCCGACTCTGGAAACACCTAACTCCAGGACAAGCACAACTCTCCCGCCTACGATGTCGCGAGGAGACGCAGCAACGTGCGAAAAGACTAATGGTGCCCAGATCTACGACGTAGAAGATAGTAAATCTGAGCCGGAACCCAACAAGGAAGCACCCGAGGTAACGGCAAAAATGGAGTCTCCCATGGTTGCTTACCTGGAGCAGATGTTCTCCAAGAGGCTCGACGGCATGCAGTCCATGGTAGAAAGGCTCCCAGGGGTAACTCCCCCATCCGGAAGAGCAACCCCGACTCTTATGCCGACACTCCTTTCACGGATGAGATCACCTTAATCGAGATGCCCATGAAGTTCTCCATTCCCAACATAAAAGTGTATGACGGCACCAGCGATCCGGACGATCATGTCGCCCAATACAAACAAGGATGCTCGCTGTAGCACTCCCAAAGGAGTCGCATGCAGCTACCATGTGCAAAGGGTTCGGCTCAACCCTGACCGGACCCGCATTGAAATGGTACATCAACCTACCCTCCAGGTATATAGCCTCCTTCGCTATTCTCAGCGACAAGTTCGTAGAATAATTCGCCAGCAGCAGGGACATGGAGAAAATCTCTGATGGTCTCTTCGAAATCCTCCAGCATCGGGCGGAACCTCTGCGAGGCTACATAGCCCGCTTCAAACAAGAGAAGGTGGCCATTCCCGAATGCAGCATCCCCACTGCCATCTTTGCCTTCAAGAGAGGTTTGCTCCCCGACGGGGATCTCTATAAGGAGCTGACCAAATATCAGTGCAAGACCATGGAAGACGTCCTGTCCCGCGCCTGGGCAGGGGTAAAATGGGAGGAAGATGTCGTCAGTCGCGCTAAGGCGCAGTAAAAGCAGGACCCCAAGGCGGTCAGACCGGACCGAACCGAGCGAGATGAGAAACCCTCTCCAAGACCAGCCATGGATTCTGGGAACAGAAACCGGGGCAGAAACCAAAACCGGCCGATCGAGAAGGCAGATGGGATGGCAGTGTCCACGTGGACAGACATCTCTCACCTCTCTGTCTCAAGGCCGGAGCTGATCAATGTTCTGAGGCAGATGGGCCCACAGGTCAAGTGGCCTCAGAACTGAGGCAGATGGGCCAACAGGTCAAGTGGCCTCAGAAGATGAAAGCACCTGATTCTTTCTTGAACCCTGGTCTCTGGTGTGACTTCAACCGTGACCACGGTCAAAAAACGGAGGACTGCGTCGCACTGAAGATTGAGGTCAACAAATTGCTTAAGAAAGGACACCTCAGGGAGTTCCTTTCCGAAAAGGCCAAGAACCACCTAAGCAAGGAGACAACAGTAAAGCCCACTGAAGCTGATCTCGTCTCGCCACCTCGACAGGACCGAGTGATCCATGTCATATCGGGTGGTTCAGAAATCAGTGGTATAAGCCACGCAGCCACGAAGAAGAGCACTTGGAACGCCAAGCACGGCCTAGAGGCAGCCAAGCCGAAACGCCTGCTCCTAGGTACGGACGTAATAAGCTTTGCGGCCAAGGAGCAGGAAAGGGTTCTCACCCCACATCACGACGCCCTGGTCATATCGCTCACTGTAGCGAATTGCTTGGTGAAAAGGATACTGGTAGATAATGGAAGCTCCGGCAACATCATTTTCCAGGCCGTATACAAGGATTTGTGGCTGGAGGAAAGCACTCTAACTCGGAGGATAACCCCAATCATAGGGTTCAGCGGAGAAGTCAAGCAAACCACTAGAGAGGTGATCGTCCGGTATACGCTGAAGGGATCAACATGTCAACCATGTTCCTTGTCATTGACTGCGATTTTATCCTACAACATGATCCTGGGACGGCCCTTGATTCACGGCATGGGAGACGTCCCCTCGACTCTTCACTAGATGGTGAAGTTCCCTACACCCTGGGGCATAAGAGCAATCAGAGGAGATCAAGAGTATTCCCGCTCCTACTACCAGACTACTTTGAAGGGAAATACCAATGTCTTATAGCAATTATAGAAATGGACGACGTGCCATTGATCGAAGGGGACCAGACCCGATATCTCAAGGTCGGCTCCAAGCTGACAGCAGGATTAAGGAGGAGGTTAATAGACTTTCTCATGTCTAACTCCGACTGCTTCGCTTGGCCCCACGCAGATATGCCTGGGATCGATCCGAAGATCATCATGCACAAGTTGCAGGTGGATCCCCTACATCAACCCGCCAGACAAAAGAGGAGAAAATTTGCCCCCGAAAGGGACGCAATCATCAATGATGAAGTCAAAATCCTGCTCGGCGCGGGGTTCATTCGCGAGGTACAGTACCCGAAATGGCTAGCCAATGAGTCGTAGTCAAAAAGAAGAACGGGAAGTGGAGAGTCTGCATAGACTTCACAAACCTCAACAAGTCCTGCCCAAAGGACCCCTTCCCTCTGCCTCACATAGACAAGCTGGTCGATGCCACAGCCGGGCATCAGCTGATGAGTTTCATGGACGCGTTCTCTGGCTATAATCAAATACTCATGGATCCGGAAGACCAGGAGAAGACGTCCTTCATGACATCCATAGGGATCTATTGCTACAAAGTTATGCCCTTTGGCCTAAAGAACGCGGGATCAACCTACCAACGGCTGGTGAACATGATGCTTGCGGACAAGATAGGGCGAACCATGGAGGTCTACATCGACGACATGCTGGTCAAATCCCTAGAGGTCGAAGACCACATATCTCACTTGCAGCAAGCCTTCTCCACTCTCCAGAAGTACAACATGAAGCTCAACCAAGCTAAGTGCTCATTCGGGGTCAGTAACAGCAAGTTCCTCGGGTACATTGTAACCCACCGGGGCATTGAAGCCAACACAGAGCAAATCAGGGCCATTCATTTGATCTCTTCCCCGAAGAACATCAAGGAGGTCCAAAAGCTAACGGGAAGGATGGCATCCCTGAGCAGGTTCATCTCTAGGCTCTTCGACAAATCTCACGCCTTCTTTGGGACCATTAAAAACCCAAAAGGTTTTCAATGGACGGAAGATTGCGAGTCCGCTCTCCTTGAACTAAAGGCATATCTCACCACTCCTCCTCTCCTATCCAAGCCACTGCTCGGCGAGGTCTTGCTTCTATATCTAGCATTTTCGGAGCATGCCGTAAGCACCGTCCTAGTGCACGAGGAAGAAAGCAAACAGCTACCGATCTACTACGTAAGTAAGGCTCTCTTGGATGCTGAAACCCGCTACAGCCATCTAGAGAAGCTGGCCTTAGCTCTGATAGTCGCCGCCCGCAAGTTGCGGCCCTACTTTCAGGCTCACCCAATCGTGGTCGTCACCTCCTTCCCCATGAAATTGGTCCTCCACAAGCCTGAAGTCACGGGACGCCTAGCGAAATGGGCTGTGGAACTAGGGGAATACGATGTAATTTTTCGACTAGCCACAGGTCCTGGTGGACTTTGTGGCCGAATTCTCCCCTACCTTGCTCCCAGCTCTGGAGCAAGAAGTACGCCTCCGAAGCGAAACAAAGGAAGAGGGGGAATGGTCCTACATGTCGATGTGTCCAGCAACACCAGAGGAGCCGAGGTAGGAATAGTGCTTACCTCACCGACAGGAAACACAGCCTCAAGGGCCGTGAGGTGCAACTTCAAAGCAACCAACAACAAAAACGAGTACGAGGCCTTAATCGCAGGGCTAACACTCGCCCATCAAATGGGGGCAGAAAACATCCAGGTCTTTGGTGACTCCCAGCTGATAATCAACCAAGTGCAGGGAGAATACCAAGAAAAGGGCGATAGCATGATCCAGTATCTGCGGTCGCCCATCGACTCATCAAGAAATTCAAGAGTTGTAAGCTCATTCAAATCCCTAGAGAGCAGAACTCAAAAGCCGATGCCCTGGCCAATCTGGGGTCCGCCCTCGAAACTAACATCCAGATGAGCATCCCATTGCTCGTGCTTCAATGGCCAGCCACCCTGGAGGAACCCCAATCCAAAATAGTCTCCGCTATCGAAGAGGGCGAAACTGGATGACCTGATGTGCCGTAGTCCATGGATCAGTACATGGAAACAGTTAAGTATGGAGATCAGGACGTTATGAACAATTCAACTGAGGTTCGCCCATCCGACCGTACCAGACAGACCGAGCGTGCAGTGTACAGGATCAACCCGCGTACGTCCGAAAAGGAGCTTTGGCTGGAACAACGACCATACGACCAAACTTACCGTACCAGAGCTCGTCTTTCCCGACCATCTCGGCATTCTAAGGACAATAGTCGAGCCAGACATAAGGTGAGCAATGTTCTAATTATGATTCTCACCTGGCAGACCATCCAGACAGTCCCGCGTGCGTCCTTCTCTTTACCGCATTGGACACAACCAGTTCGGATGAACCTGGACAGTAGCCGAAGAGTTATCTTGACTGGTCTTCATCATATTCCGCACCTTTGAGTCATTTATCATTTTCTAGTCAATGTTTTCATTTTCTATGTCTTGTTTTCTCCACAATTCCTTTTTTAGTCTTTGACCACAAGTACTATAAATATGTAATCTCATTATACAAATAAAATCAGTCTATGTTTTTGGAGTTTATTTTCGTTTTCTTCTTTTCTCTGTGTGTGTGAGAGAGAGAGGGAGAGTTCTTTAGCTAGTTCATTGGTGTGAACCGGCTTGTTGATTTGGTGTGAACCGGCTTGTTGATTTGGTGGTCAGCCAATTCATCTTTGTGTATTGTTTGGTGGTTAGCCAACGCACTACATTCTTTCTTAGGTGGTTAGCCTTAGATCGTGGGTATATCAAGAGCCATTCCGCATCTCTTGACGATCCTTCCAATCCATCTCAGTTCCAAAAGTGCTGTTTGCCTTCTCGTTTCATATCCAACACCCAGCTAAAGTGATCCTTCAATTTAGAGCGTTTCAAGTGGTATTAGAGCCACTTTGGCTGGTTTGTTTTCATTTCATCTTTTCATCTTCTCATCTCTTCACAAATTTCTTTTATTATTTCTTGTTAGATCCGGGTTGTACCTTTACTCCCTTGTGATCGCCTTAAAAAAAACGATAAAAAAAAGAGTAAAGTTTTGGCTTGAATCACTTCTGAAGAGAAATCCAGGGGGAGTGGTGGAAGAGAAACTCTGCTGGATGAAGAGAAACCCAACCTTAGGACAGTTAAGGCGGATCCATAAAAAAAAAAAATCTCTTCATCTTTCTTTCTCTCTTTACCCTTAAAAATTGTTTTGGATTTTGATTGCTGAATTTTGACTGCCTATCATCCTTTGAACTAGTAAAAAGAACTCTGAAGTGATCACCTAAAAATCGTGAGCCAAACACTTTGAGAGTGTGAGGATTTTTATTTGCTAACTCTTTGGTTAAGTGTTTTTTAGGATGTTTGGACTTCACAAGAAATCAAATCAGGCTTCAAATTCACAACAAGACGTTTTTTATCCTTTTAAAACCGTATTTGAAAAAGAGCAATTGATTTTTGGAGATAAGAAAGTTTGCTTCTAATGGGTTTGATTTTGTGCAGAAACAAAGAAATCAAAGGAAGAGACAAAACAGGTTAGATGATGATGAGAAGAGGGTCAGAAATGGTGATCATCCCTTCACCAAAGCCATGAGAAGCAACTGTGATATGCTTGATCGGAACGAGCTTCAGACTTATGCCAGTTTGGAGAAGATGTTACATAAGGCAATTTTTGCTATTCAGCAACTCAAAAAGAAGGGAAACACCAACACTTCTCCTGCACCAAAACAGCAATGTAATTTCTCTTCTCTTTCAAATTCCAATTTGAAAACTAATGTGTTGTCTTTTGATAAAGGCAAAGCTGTGAAAACCACAAGCAAAGCTCATTCTACCAGGTGTTTCAAATGCCATAGGATCGGTCATTATGCTAACAAGTGTCAAAACCAGAAACTGTTGGTGACTTTGGAGAGTGACAATGTTGAAACCGAGCCAGACAAGGAAGGATTTTCAGACCTATTGCCAACTTTCGATGACTATGCACATGAGCCGATGGCAGGTAGTTCTGAATTGATTTTTCCGCTTGAAAAGGATTCTAAAAAGGTTTTGAACAAGAATGAATTTTCTGGTCCTTAGAATGCTTTTGAAATGGGCGCATATGACCTTGGTCGTGGAAGCTTTGTATCAATGCAAGATGGGACAGATAAAGATCAAAACCGCGGTCATCAAGGAAACCAAGAAGGATCTTCTTCCATTCAAAGGCCGAACCAAACTCAAGGTGAGCAATGTTCTAATTATGATTCTTTTTCTTATAACCCTTTTCCTTTTAACGTTACAGATTTGAGGACAAATCTTTTTGAAGAGGGAGGGAATGATGTGCCGCAGCCCATGGATCAGTACATGGAACCAGCTCAGTATGGAGATCAGGACGTTCTGAATAATTCAACTGAGGTTCGCCTATCCGATTGTACCAGACAGACCGACCGTACAGTGTACCGGATCAACCCGCGTACATCCGGAAAAGAGCTTTGGCTGGAACCACGACCAGACGACCGAACTTACTGTACCAGAGCTCGTCTTTCCCGACCATCTCGACATTCTAAGGAAAATAGTCGAGCCAGACTTAAGTTGGGTCGTGAAGAACCCAAAGACGGACATGCATTCTCACCTGGCGGACCATCCAGACAGTCCCGCGTGCGTCCTTCTCTTTACCGCATTGGACACAGCCAGTTCGGATGAACCTGGACAGTAGCCGAAGGGTTATCTTGACTGGTCTTCATCATATTCCGCACCTTTGAGTCATTTATCATTTTCTAGTCAATGTTTTCATTTTCTATGTCTTGTTTTCTCCACAATTCCTTTTTTAGTCTTTGACCACAAGTACTATAAATATGTAATCTCATTATATGAATAAAATCAGTCTATGTTTTTGGAGTTTATTTTCGCTTTCTTCTTTTCTCTGAGTGAGAGGGAGAGAGAGAGTTCTTTAGCTAGTTCATTGATGTGAACCGGCTTGTTGATTTGGTGGTCAGCCAATTCATCTTTCTTTGTTGTTTGGTGGTTAGCCAACGCACTACATTCTTTCGTAGGTGGTTAGCCTTAGATCGTGGGTATATCAAGAGCCATTCCGCATCTCTTGACAATCCTTCCAATCCATCTCAGTTCCAGAAATGCCGTTTGCCTTCTCGGTTCATATCCAACACCCAGCTAAAGTGATCCTTCAATTTAGAGCGTTTCAAGATGATGCGACCCAAATCGGCAGTTTTGTCTCAACGAGGAGCTTAAGGTACGAACCAGCTAAGAAATTGGTCATAGCTTGGCTTAATGGGCATTTTATGGGCCTTATCGGTTAGATCCATGAAGTTCTAGACTGAGAGAAGCTAATGGGCTGATGCAGAACGTGGAGGCCTTTTGCTCAATAAGAAATTAGTGTTTGGATTTGTCCAAGAAAGACCCACCAAGAAAATACAAGCCATGGTCGTATAATATATCAATCTGACGGTAATTCCGAGATCTTCAACCATGCAAAAGGACGCAACCAGCCGAAGAGTTCTGCGACCAAAACTTTAAATATTCGGTCAACAGTCTTGGTCTTTGGTCAAGTAAATACTCCTAGTCAAGTCTTTATGGTTTTAAGAGCTTTATAGTTTCTAGGTTTGACTAGAATATTTATTTCTTCCACAACCTATTATATAAAGTCTTGCTATTGTGTTGTTTTAATCATTCAACTTTTTAATAAAAACATTTCCTTTTAACTTGTTGAATCATTTGTTCTTGGTCGAACATCTTATCTTCCGAGTCGTCGGAGTGTGTCATATCTTCGGGCTTAGAAGTTGGTAGTATCAAGAGACTTTCCGCACCTCTTGTGTCACCATTCGATCCACATCCCTTGATCGTTTGTGCTTTCTAGCTCATTCGGTGCAAGGCTTATCCAATCCACCAACCTTAGAGTGATCCTTCAATTTAGAGCGTATCATGTGGTATCAGAGCCACTCTGAGGTTCAGAGTTCTTCACAGCCAGCCATTCTTAACTCTTCAGCTTTTAGGAGATCTACTGTGTCTTTTGGACTACTGATCAACCACGAAGAGAAGGCAGCGCACAAAGCACAAGAAGAAAAGTTGCGATAATGGAGGTACAACAAACGCACAGCCGAGTTGAGAGCACAATATGAGCGTGACCAAGAGAAGGAAACCAAGAAGTCATGATTGGAGAGAGACAAATGAAAGAAACCACTCAGCAAAGAAGAGACTCCATCAACCAGAACTGAAGAGAAGAGGAATAAAGGCTTGGAAAGATGGCTGGAGAGTTATAAGGCTAAGATCCATCAGAGGATCACAAACCCACGTCCATCTCCAGTTTTAGAAGATGATCAGGAGGCCAAAGATATCTAACCAGAGCTATCGACAGTTTATGTCCGAGCAAAATCTATGGACGACCAGCTGTATCAAGAGGAAGATCTCAGTCCAGTCGTTGATGAGGAGAAAGATCTCGGTCCAGTCTTTGATGAGGAGAAAGATCTCGATCCAATCTTTGATGAGGAGGAAGATCTCGGCACAATCTTTGATGAGGAGGAAGAACCAGAGGTTGTAAGTGTTATCCTGGTTGTCCAAAAATTGGCTGATAGTGGACCAGAAGCTGATCATGAAAAAGATCTCACAACTGCTTATGTTTCAGGTGATATTTTCGACTCTTTTTCATGTGATAAACTGGTTCAGCCATTTGTTTGCAGGGAGTACGACCCAGTGAAGCTACTAAGGCATGAAGAGGGTCTGCAACACTCCATATTTGAGCTAGGAGAAGAGACACGTGATCAAAGCAACAATAACTAGTCCTTGGGGAAAAAGATAGTAAAAGTGGAGCAGAAGAATGTCGGTTCATTCATCCTAGAAGGTCCGGATTTGAGGACAAATCCTTTTAAAGGAGGAGGGGATGATGCGACCCAAATCAGCAGTTATGTCTCAACGAGGAGCGTAAGGTACGAACCAGCTAAGCAACTGATCATAGCTTGACTTATTGGGCATTTTATGGGCCTTATCGGTTTGATCCATGAAGTTCTAGACCGAGAGAAGCTAATGGACTTGATGCAGAACGTGGAGGCCTTATGCTCAATAAGAAATCAGTGTTTGGATTTGTCCAAGAAAGGCCCACCATGAAAATACAAGCCATGGTCGTATAATATATAATTCCGAGATCTTCAACCATGCAAAAGGACGCAACCAGCCGAAGAGTTCTGCGACCAAAACTTTCAATATTCGGTCAACAGTCTTGGTCTTTGGTCAAGTCAATATTCCTAGTCAAGTCTTTATGGTTTTAAGAGCTTTATAGTTTCTAGGTTTGACTAGAATATTTATTTCTTCAACAGCCTATTATATAAAGGCTTGCTATTGTATTGTTTTAATCATTCAACTTTTTAATAAAAACATTTCCTTTTAACTTGTTGAATCATTTGTTCTTCATCAAACATCTTATCTTCGGAGTCGTCAGAGTGTGTCATATCTTCGGGCTTAGAAGTTGGGAGTATCAAGAGACTTTCCGCACCTCTTGTGTCACCATTCGATCCACATCCCTTGATCGTTTGTGCTTTCTATCTCATTCATTGCAAGCCTTATCCAATTCACCAACCTTAGAGTGATCCTTCAAATTAGGGCGTATCATGACCCCGCTAGTCCTGTACCTAGAGAATGACATTCTCCCGAAAGATCGCAAGGAGGCCAGAAAAATCAAGAAGCAAGCCGCAAGATATTGTATCTCCCAGGAGAAGCTATACCGGAGATCCTTCTCAGGCCCGTACTTGAGATGTGTTACACCTCGAGAAGCCGCTAGAATCCTTGTAGAACTACATGAAGGAGATTGTGGATCCCACTCTTGCAGCAGGAGCCTGGTGCTCAGGGCTGGAAGGCTGAAAAGTAAGAATATGAAACTTTGGGGTTCAATGAAGTGTTTGTTGACATGAGAGGTGCTTGTTGAGAGAAGTGCAGTGAAATGTTTGAAGTGCACTTAGGTGCAGTGAAGTGCAACGAAGTGTAGTGAAATGCAGGAAGAGAGATACAGGTCTGGACAAGCTGGCACAGGCCGGAGAGATGCCAAAGGATGTGGATCTCTTCATTGGCTGAACTCAAATATTGTCTTTGACCTTACATGCTTCTGTTTTGAGATACATTGAACCTAGACAAGCTTATATCTCTATTTTATCTTGTAAACTCTCAGATTGTATGAATTAATGGAGTTTTGAGTTTCTCTCTCTATTCTCTCTCTAAAATCTCTTTATTCTCCTAATCTCTCTAATCCTATTCTGATTTTTTTTGATTAATACTAAACACACTCCAAAACACAAAAGTGTTTATATGAACCTTAATTTGTACTCTCCCCTAAAATAGCAAGTTTATTTTTGTTACAATTTTATTTTGTTTCAATCAACCAAATATATTAAATCACAAACAATCACAAAATTCTTCTCGTAATGAACTTGGCGCTGTGTAATCTACAGTTCGACGACTTTTTCTGAAGAACAGATGAAGAACGAAGAATAGGTAGGGGAAATTGCAGATAACCGCAGAGGCAGATCGAGAGGGTTACCTTGGCCGCGGGAAGAAATGAGAGAAAATTTCTCTATTTTTAGGAGTATGGTACGAGAAACAAAGAGACATCATCATTAAAGTTATAACTCTAGCGGCACCACGATTACCACGTTTCAAAAAGACGACAATTCTACTTGTGAAGAAAATTGATGGTCCAGCACAACAGTTTAATTGACACATATAATTTAACGATAATTGGGAATCTTGTGCGGCAGACCATCGAGAACCGAGAAGAGAAAAATCCTAGCAATCAAGAGAGAAAAAAGAGATTTTTTATTAGTTTCAAGCTGATGGCAGAGGTTTCTATAGTTTCGGTATCAGCTTGTTTGATTCGTTTTGCTTCTTTTTCTTTGATTTGCATTACTTCCGGTCACTTGGTTTGTTTGGTTGCTAATTTATTTTAAATCTGACAAAGTTTTTATTTTTCTTTTATATGTTTCTTCCAGTGGATTTGATAAGACAAAAACTTCGGTTTAATTAAACAATTTAGAAAAGGTAATTGACAGATCTACTGCGGATAGTGGCAACAGGTCTTACCGGCATCAATTGTTGATGTTTTTTTCATTTGATGGTTATGAAGTTCTTGCTGTAAACTATGGTTACTGCGAAAAGCATCATGATATTCTATGGAACGGTAATCTCTTTGACTTTGTTATTATCAATAGAGCCGTATAAAGAGTTGTATTGTCTCGGTGACTCCTGCTGGAGTATTAAAAAGAGAGTGGCAATCGTTCTCAATTCATTTTAAAGTGTGGTAATTTTGGATTAATACGAAGATTATCTCCTTTGAGATTCAATTATTTCAGAAGCAAATATAGAACTTTTATATGAAAAATGTTTAGTCATCCATACGCAAAATAGATGTGTGTTACTTTACTTTGGATCCCTACTGTTGTATCCGTTTTCTACGTTTGTTTTGATAATTCTCATTGTTTAGACATATTTGCCTAGACGGCTTAATAATACAGATCCAATGTCAAAAAAATTTGGGAATCCTGTTAAGTGTTAAGCGGTTTACAGTAAACTAATTGTGATAGTTTTTTTTCGTAAGCTGGCATTCATATTAAATTAAGCATAAAAAGAAAAACACAATACATGCTAAATAAAAGGCTATAGATTGTTCTGGGCTATACCCAGTGTTCAATTAAAGAAACACATATCAGTGGAACTCTTAAGCCCAGTCGATTTTACTTGGCCCAGTGGTTGAAGAGACATCAGTTGAGAGATGGAAGAGACGAGAATAGTATTCTCAGAATACGAAGAGCTTTGATTCCTCCGCTCCCAGTTGTGATCACCTTAGCCGAGAAACACTAATTGTGATAGTTGGAAGAGCCGAGATGGAAATTAAGCAATATTTGGAAGATAAATGGCCGAGTTCTTTATTTTCATGATCCACTTTAAACTTTGTCTCTTACAATGAACTGATGAGACTTATTTCTAGAGATGGATTAAATCCCTCGATAAGTCACATCAAGTAATCCGAACTTGGCCCATTCAAGCGACCGAAAGATTACACTAACTTGAAAGAAAGAAAGTTAAATAGAGGACATTCACAATCACAATGAAGGCATCGAAAGAACTAAATCTTACACAGTTTTACTGTTCTTGCCGAGCCCCTAACTTTTACGAATTCTTAGGGTATGACTGATTTTCCCGCTGCCACCCGCAAACGCACCTTTTGCGGTTAGTCGTGATTGTTGGTGTTTTGCAACAATCACTCAAACCAATTTAAGTCGCTTCAAACCGTTCTAAACCTCATAAATTCAAAAGCTGGTTCCAACTAGCGTTTGCGGTTGCGGACGGTTGCGGGAGGATAATTTTTTTTCTTTTTTAAAAAATAACTAGGATAAGACATGCGCCTTGCGCAGAGTGAGTTTATTTGTATATATTATCGAAATTTTTTTTATATATTTGATCGTTTTAATTATACATATACAATGTTTTGTTATTATAATATAATTTCTTTCTGATGGACCAGATCAGTTTTTATTAAAAATTGTGGAACTAAACTGTAATTAATATATTATGAGCTGATCGGACTGGACATTAAACAAATTATGAAACAAAAATCTTATTTTTTTCATAGATCACATTCTTAAAAAAAGTGAACAGTACTGTTTCCATAGTTAAATTATTTTGACATTTATCTTCCATAAGGTTTTGAAAGGTTTCAGATCAAACATCAAATTGATACATGTCATTTTAATGTCTTTAGTCATATGCTTAAAGAAAACTAACATTTTTGTAATTTAAAGTTGTTTTAAAAAATTCAAAATATAACATATAAGAAAAAAACTCTAACATATAAGAAAAATATAAGGCTTCCTCATTTTTTTTTTTAATTTAAAGTTATTTAATTTTTTTTAAAATATAACATATAAAGTTTCTTCATTTTTGTAATTTAAAGTCATTTTAAAACATTCAATATATAACATATAAGAAAAAATATAATTTTTTTTATTATATGGTTAATGTGATTGTTTAATTTTTTTTAATAATATAAAATCAAACAAAAATGAAAAATGATGAAACAATTGTTATAAAATCTTTATTATTCATAGTCATTAATTGTCATATACTCCCTCCGTTCCTAAAAGATCCATGTTATAGTTTTTTCACACTTATTAAGAAAACATTTAAAATTGTATTTTCCAATACATTGTTTTCCTTAATTAGCTATTTTCAATAACTTTTAACCAATGAAATTTTATTAAACACAATTGTATTTTTTAAAAAGTACAATTTTTCATTAATTAATGTCTTGAAAATGTAAAAAATGTATCTTTTTAAAACAAATTTTTTTTCTAAAAAATGGATCTATAAGGAACAGAGGGAGTATATGTTAATCGTATTAGGTAATTCCGTAGCTTTTATTTAAGGAAAGAATACACACTTCTTATATTTTGGGTTAATATAATATTCCATAGTAATTGGATTTAGACCAACATTTTTTTCAATTGATTTTTAAGCTGTCACGTAAGCTAAATTGTCATCCAAATTAAGTGACACCTAAGCATGATATTTTTTAATTATTACAAACTTAAGGTTACAACTTTTTAAATGATCCTCAATTAATATATAGGGGATATAAATACAAAAAATAAAAATATTCAATAAAATTTTAAATTGGAATTATAAAAATACTAAAATATGTCTATTATATTTAAATTAATATAATAAATTTTAAAATAAAAACATTTTCTATAATTTTTAAAAATTTAAAACTTTAACTTTCTAAATATAATATTTATATTTATTATAATATTATGATTTTTGATATTTTTATAATTATATAAATTATAAACATTGTTAATTTATTATTTAACTGCTGCTGCATTTGGTAGTTAACCAGTCATAAGTATCCCGCAAACGCACCAATTTTTAACAGCAAAACCAATCGCACAAATCTCTTAAAACCGCTAGAAACCGCAACCATCCGCATCCGCAAATTCTCGCAACCGCAACCGCTGCGTTTGAACTAGTCATGCTTTTAGTCTTTTCTCTTGTAATCAAACTTTTGATTTCTTTTTTTTTTTTGATTTTTTTGATTTCTTAATAAACGTTTTCCAAGTAATTCACCATCAAATTTATATGTGCCTACTTTTAACACTCTTGAAATTCATATTAAACGAGAATAATATTCTGCCACCACGTCACAAGTTTCCACGTTAAAAACACACACATCCATTATCAAATAAAACAGTTCGATTGGAAACATAACATTTATTATTTGGACTCAATCCATAACATGTAGGGTGTAACAAGTAAAATCCTAAGAACAATAGTAATACGAAAAAGATGAATATGAACAAAATTGTAACGGTCCGATCCCCCGGCATCCGACCGGGGTTATCGAAAGGACGTTATGGACACGTGTCTACTCATTTAGACAACCCTACGTGTCCTGTTACTGGTCCCGAGAGCCGACGGGCGCATAACCTTCTATGAAATACCGTCACACCCACGTCCATATACTTCTACTTACAGTCCCGCGCACAGGGAAATGGAAATGGAGGAGTGAGCAACAAGTTACTCAGTGAAGTGGCTCTAAACCAGTCTACCCGCATGACACTCTATACTACTCTATGCGGGAACTAGGACTGACTAGCCACTACAATCAGGTGTCCACATTCAATTCCATACATTTCTAGCAACCTAGTGATCAATCATTACAATGAACTCACTCATTGCCACACACGTTAAACCCTAGACTTAACCGACTCATCATACCAGACCGACTCGATCCTATGACACCTTTAACTCCCCGTTACCCGACCATGATGCACGTTTTTATATCCCGCCTCTCGCGGTTGGCACTTCGTTCTTATCATCAGTGGGTAGCTCCCACCAGGCTTCTACCCCATATTCATGTGGATTCTCCACATCTCCTATGGGTGCTTCCATATTCTTGTGGATTCGCCACATCTCTTATGGATACCTAGCGTGAACTACTGCCACACATACTTTCCTTAGACTCTATATGCTTTCCCCACCCATGCTTAACCGTAACCTTTTTCTTTCATACTTTCACTTATCCTTTCACATCCTTATCATTTTCACTTATCCCTTCCCATTCTCATTCGCTTTCTTTTTCATTTAGACTTGTACTTGGACTCATTCACTAGACGCCACCCGTTATCGGTGCCACACACAATACACATTGCACTCAAGTTCTACTTCAATAACATTAACAATCATTACTCATCTATCAGCTTAGCATTCATTTCTCTCTAGCATCCTAGCTTTAATCACAAACCACTCATGGGACTACACATCCAAACATACAAGCATAAATTACCAATCAATCATCGCTACCACAACTCCATTTCAGTTTACTAAGTCCCATTTAACAATATGAGGGTTCTTATGCATCGTGTTCCATTTATCTAACATCCTAGCAATAATCATGATCTATCATCCTAGCTTTCAAACAGGGTCTACTCAACCCTAACTCCAACATAAAGGAGTATACAGTACATGAGAACAAGATGGGTTCAAGACACTCCACCTTAGCCTAGATCTGGATCCGGATCTGGAGACAAGAGACAAGGGAGAGGAGATTGAGATCTGGTCACCACCACCACCACACGGCACCGGCGAGGAGAGAGAGAGCGTGCGACGGCGAGGAGAGAGAGAGCGACGGCGAGGAGAGAGAGAGCGTCGCGCGGGAGAGAGAGAGAGCGTCGCGCGGGAGAGAGAGAGAAGAGAGAAGAGAGAGAGACGGCGCAAGAGAGAAAGGGAGAGCTCGACGGCTAGGGTTTCTGGTCTCCGAAAATTCTCTGCAGAGCTTCGCTTTAGTTTCTGTATGAGGCAAAAGGGAGGCTGCATCTCTTTTTATAGGAAAGCGGAAGGGAACCCTAGGTCTTTGCCATATGGGCCGTAGAGAAGCCCATATTCTCAAGGAAATTTTTATGGGCCAGGAACCGGGCCGTTACAATCCTCCCCCGTTAATCGGAATTCGTCCCCGAATTCCAAGGCCCACATCTTTCGGACTAATCGTACGTTACCGAAATGTATTCACGCATTCACACAACAATCAAGGGAGGCATACAAGGCATGATAACTCTACTGGAATCTTTAAAACCAACGAATGAATGTCATAAATAAAAGGAGTAGGACCACAATAGTTGTAAAAAGAACTCGGCACATCTGCACAAAACACAGAATGCCGTAAAGAATGGAAAGAACACCAACTCCAATAACCAATAAATGAAATAAAACCAATAGGGAAACACATGTCCTACTCCTACTAATAGTCCCTAGGATCTCGTCTAGCCACATTGACATGGCGAGGCACAGCGGGTCTCGGATCCAAGGTCTTCATCGCCCCCCGCGACGCGATCATACTCGGCCTCAGCCTCGCCTTCCGCCAACCACTCCTCTGCGTGCAGTGCTTGGTTGGCCATTCTTCTCACCAGTGAAAATTCCAGAGGCTCCAGAACTCCCACGAGCTCTTCACGAATATCTCCACGTAGCCCAGCCCTAAACAGATGACACCACTCCTCTGCTGGCTTCGGTTGGCACCTCTTGGCCGTATGCAAGAACTCCTCCAGGTAATCTCTCACCTTGCGTGGCTTCTGAACCATCTGGACCTGTACATCACAATCACATGTTACTGTAGGAGGTTTCTGCGGACGTCCCCGCTTTCCCTTAGCGAGTTCCCCGACCGACACCTCCTGGCCTTCGGTGTCCCTACCCGGGTTACCTCCTTCCATGCTCGAGAGAGCGGCCACATTGGCTGCAATCTTCTCCTTTACCTCAATGGCGCAACCTGCCATCCGCCTCACTAGCGCAAACTCCAGGGGCTCCAAAACACCCCTCAACTGCTGCCTGGATTTCCTTGTGAAGCCCGTTCTTATACCATCCGCACCATGTCTCTGCATTCTTTGGCTTGCACAGCTTGGCTTGGTTGATGAAGTCCTCGGTGTATCCAGCGACTGATCGGTCCTCCTGAGCATTCTTGATCAGCACTCCACACTGGCACTTCCCGGTGAACACCCTTGGGGGTCCCCCTGCTGCACTTGGCGGCTTGCATGGACGGCCACGCTTCCTCGGGGGCCCCTCTTCGGTTGCAAGCTGGAACCTCGCATTGCCCTGTAGTAGGCGTTCCTCCATAGCCATCCTCTGGAAATGTGGCATCAACACTTTACGCCTCACAGTCTGCTCGTGTGGGTACCTGAATGGAAACTCCCTGTACTGCTCTTCAGGATCCGGGAACATGGGTAGTACCAAGTTACCCTCCATGTCACGGTGACGCCTTTGGGCATACTCCCTGGTGTTCCTCCGTCCGTAGTGCATACGCGGCATCCTCCACTCATAATGGTCAAGCGAAAACATCCTGCAATAAAATTTCAATCAGAACCATAATAGAAGTATGGATATAGTGGGATTTTCAAATAATCTTTTCACAATCCGAAAATACTTAGTAATAACCACCATAATTTTTTTTTTTTTTTTTTTTCTGAAAACTATTTTTTTTTTGTTGAAAACGTTGGAAATGCCGATCTCTTAGGACAGAACTAAGGGATCTTAACCCGCTCTGATACCAATTGTACGGCCCGATCCCCCGGCGTCCGACCGGGGTTATCGAAAGGGCGTTATGGACACGTGTCTACTCATTTAGACAACCTTACGTGTCCCGTTACTGGTCCCGAGAGCCGACGGGCGCATAACCTTCTTTGAAATACTGTCACACCCACATCCATATACTTCTGCTTACAGTCCTGCGCACAGGGAAGTGGAAATGGAGGAGTGAGCAACAAGTTACTCAGTGAAGTGGCTCTAGACCAGCCTGCCCGCATGACACTCTATACTACTCTATGCGGGAACTAGGACTGACTAGCCACTATAATCAGGTAATGTATTTTTATCATTTCATACTGTCATCACTAATTGTCCACATTCAATTCCATACATTTCTAGCAACCTAGTGATCAATCATTACATTTCCATTACAATGGAAATGGAGGAGTGAGCAACAAGTTACTCAGTGAAGTGGCTCTAGACCAGCCTGCCCGCATGACACTCTATACTACTCTATGCGGGAACTAGGACTGACTAGCCACTATAATCAGGTAATGTATTTTTATCATTTCATACTGTCATCACTAATTGTCCACATTCAATTCCATACATTTCTAGCAACCTAGTGATCAATCATTACAATGAACTCACTCATTGCCACACACGTTAAACCCTAGACTTAACCGACTCATCATACCAGACCGACTCGATCCTATGACACCTTTAACTCCCCGTTACCCGAACATGATGCACGTTTTTATATCCCGCCTCTCGCGGTTGGCACTTCGTTCTTATCATCAGTGGGTAGCTCCCACCAGGCTTCTACCCCATATTCATGTGGATTCTCCACATCTCCTATGGGTGCTTCCATATTCTTGTGGATTCGCCACATCTCTTATGGATACCTAGCGTGAACTACTGCCACACATACTTTCCTTAGACTCTATATGCTTTCCCCACCCATGCTTAACCGTAACCTTTTTCTTTCATACTTTCACTTATCCTTTCACATCCTTATCATTTTCACTTATCCCTTCCCATTCTCATTCGCTTTCCTTTTCATTTAGACTTGTACTTGGACTCATTCACTAGACGCCACCCGTTATCGGTGCCACACACAATACACATTGCACTCAAGTTCTACTTCAATAACATTAACAATCATTACTCATCTATCAGCTTAGCATTCATTTCTCTCTAGCATCCTAGCTTTAATCACAAACCACTCATGGGACTACACATCCAAACATACAAGCATAAATTACCAATCAATCATCGCTACCACAACTCCATTTCAGTTTACTAAGTCCCATTTAACAATATGAGGGTTCTTTTACATCGTGTTCCATTCATCTAACATCCTAGCAATAATCATGATCTATCATCCTAGCTTTCAAACAGGGTCTACTCAACCCTAACTCCAACATAAAGGAGTATACAGTACATGAGAACAAGATGGGTTCAAGACACTCCACTTTAGCCTAGATCTGGATCCGGATCTGGAGACAAGAGACAAGGGAGAGGAGATTGAGATCCGGTCACCACCACCACCACACGGCGCCGGCGAGGAGAGAGAGAGCGTGCGACGGCAAGGAGAGAGAGAGCGACGGCGAGGAGAGAGAGAACATCGCGCGGGAGAGAGAGAGAGAAAGAGAAGAGAGAGAGAGACGGCGCAAGAGAGAAAGGGAGAGCTCGACGGCTAGGGTTTCTAGTCTCTGAGAATTCTCTGCAGAGCTTCGCTTTAGTTTCTGTATGAGGCAAAAGAGAGGCTGCATCTCTTTTTATAGGAAAGCGGAAGGGAACCCTAGGTCTTTGCCATATGGGCCGTAGAGAAGCCCATATTCTCAAGGAAATTTTTATGGGCCAAGAACCGGGCCTTTACAAAAATAACAGGAATAAAAAGATGATTGTTCTTTCCAAGATGAATATGAACAAAATAACATGAATAAATGGATGATTGTTCTTTCCTAAAGTTGTTGAAGATTAATTTTGCTATATAATTGTCTATAAAAAAGAAATGAGAAAAAATGGAAAGAAAAAAAAACTTACTTATAAATGGTGCAATTTTAGAAGAATGATAAAGAATTTAATATTCTCCTTGTTTCTTTGGTCACCATTTAAATCCATAGATGATTCAGCCAAAAAAAAAAGATTTTACATATCGAACTGAATTAGAAAGATAATCCGATTACAGGAAATCTGTTTCTTCTTACAATTATGGATCATGGGGAGCCCATCAACCGAGTTATGCAATCGGGGATTAACACTTTTTAGTTATTTCTTTGGTGCAGTCTATGGCCTCGATTGGTAGAACTGATGGAAAAGTAGTAACGGTATGATATAAAAGCATTATGCTACAGAAACAGTATGGTACAGAAGCAATATGTTCTCGTAAATGCAATTACTAAAGTGTTTGGTTGAACACTAAATGATTTATATAAAATTATCATATAAATTAGTATATGATATATAATTTCCTTATTTATGAATAATATAAATATCTTATGTTTATCATATATATATATATACGTATATTAATTTGGGGAAATTTTATGTTTATCACTTTCATGGTACCACTTTTCATCTTTACCACCACTAAAGAGACATTTTCAAAAATACATTCTTTACTATGTTAAGATCCGCGCCTTGCTCGGAAATAACATTATATATATAAATTATTTTATATATTAAATATTTTTACATATTATGAAATAATAAATATATATTAAATAATTAAAAGTCAGTAACTATTAAATATATAATTAAATTGGTGCGAACATATAAATCAATTTTATTAATCCAAAAAATATTTTTTTTATATTTGATAGGATATGCTATTAAATTTAAATGATACTAACATAGATAATATATTTTAGTATATTTTTAATATTAATATCTATTAAATGATGATTTCTACTCATATAGTTTTTTTGATCATTTGTATCTTTTATAGAAAAAAATTTAAATTACTGATAACAAAATTTTCATTGTGGGATTAATAGTTTTTGTAATCTATAATTTAAAAAAAATAAGTTGTCAATGATCGTTCAAAACTTTTATCAAAAAAATTGTTCAAAGTAAATTTTGAAACTAAAATATTGTATTTTATATGGTTTATAGTTTAATTTAAAATGATATATATATTAATCTTAATAATTAATTAAATTAGACTTTTTACTTATATAATTTTTGTAATCATTTGTATTTTGTCATAACAAAAATTTTAAACCATGGATCATAAAATTTGAATTTGAGATTTTTAACAGTTTTAGTAATTTATAGCTGTTTGTAAAAATTCAAAATATAACATATACATAAAAATCTAAATTTTTATTATATGGTTATTGTGGTTTTTTAATTTATTTAATAGTTTAAAATTAAACAAACATTATAGAAGATACACTATTTTTTATCAAATCTTTATTATTCAAAATCATTAATTGTCATATATACTTTAGCCACATTAGGCGATTCCGTAAATTTTATTTAAAGAAATAATAAAGTACATTAATGATGAATTTATTGTTAGTTTAATAAAAAGCTTATTATATAATTAGATGAACCAACATATTTCTCTAATGATTCTAAGAATCATTCTAGTGATGACATGTGGCTACAAAAAGAAGTTGTTATGCTTCCCAAATAATATATAGGGGATTAAGTGACAAAACATTTTTATACCCTTGTTATTTATATATATAATAAATTATTATTTAAATAAATAAAAAAAAAAATAAATATAATTTTTTTTTATGTTTCCGAATTATACTTTTTCAAATTCGAACGTTTTTATAAAAACAAAATTTTGAATTGTTTTTTTTTCGAATTTTTCTTTTTAAATTGTTTTTCAAAATTTCTTTTTGAAAATCAAAAATTATGTTTGAAACTATTTTTTTAAAAATAATTATATTTTTTAAGTATTTATTAATATATTTATTTGAACCCCAAATTTCACATTCCAAAAACCTTACCCAACTCCTCAACTCTAAACCCTAAGTCTAGATTAGTTAATCCTAGGGGTATAAGTGTCTTTTATCCTGAATTAAAAGTGAGGGTAAAAGTGATTAGTGTAAACATGAAAAGTGGCACTATGAATGTGATATTTATTGACAATAAGAAATTATATTTAATTTAATTATATTTAAAATGCAAAATAATTTTATTGAAATTTTTTAACTTTCTTATAAAAATTAAAATTTTAATTTAAAAGATTTTTTCTTAAACAAAATTTTAATTAAAAAGAAATTTTATTTTTTAAAAAATAGGAATTTTTTTTTTAAATAATAAAAATTTAACAGTTTTTAAAAGTAAAAATATAAAAATTTATTAAAAAATATTTCAGATATAAATATAATTTTGTGATATTATTATATAAAATAATTTAATATATTTTAAGGATTTGATATATTCTAAATGCAAATGTTCTACCAAAAGGTTCATATGAAAGCAAGCATTTGATAGAGAGCATCTAGAGAGCATTTACATCATCTAAATGCTATTCTAAATGCATTTTAAGAAATTGTTGATTAGATAATATAGAGCATAATGCTTATGGTAATGCTCTGTCAATCAAGTCTTATGTAATCTTTTAAGTTACAAATGAAAAGTGTGTTTCCACAGAAAAAAAAAGAAGAAAGAAGTTTTAGCCAATAATCGGTATCACATTAACATTATGATCCATGAGATGTTGTTAACCACCCAGGTCATCAGTTCTGGCAATTATTTTGTTGATTGATTGGACATTTTATGGTTATTTAAATAATGAACTTTCTAATTTGGTTGATAAAAATTATGAACTTTACCTTAGACCATTTAAAGCATCAATTTATCATGACTAGCAATTTAAGATCTCAACTAAGCTTGACGAAGACAATTTTAATATGTTGTTAGTTTGATTAACAGGGGGATTAAACGGGGTTAATCGTCGTTATTATCTCTATTAAACACCAAACGATGTCGTTCTAAAATTAGAAAATCCCCAAATCAGTATATCCCCAAATCGATATCCCTAATCTCAGAAAAACAAATCAAAATCTGACACTTTCTCTTCAAGAATGATAAGAAACAAGGGAATTCCAAGAGAAAAGATAGCATTTCGAAGAGGAAAGGGGAAGAATGATGAATCCTCGAATGCCGGAAGTGAAGCAGAAGCTCGTGAGGCCAGAGCAGCTTCTCGCGAAGAAAGGGCTCGTGAGGTAGAGGCTCGTGAAGCAGAGAATCGTGCAGCAATGACTCGTGAAGCAAGAGCACATGCTCGTGAAGCAAGGGCTTGTGAGATAGAGGCGACTGAAGCATAGAAGTGTGAAGCGAGTGGTCGTGTAGCAGAGGCGAGCGAAGTAGAGAATCATGAAGAAAGGACTCGTGAAGTAGATGAGACTTGTGAAGTAGAGGCAAGAGACGAAAGGGCTCATGAAGCTAGGCTTCGTGAAGCTAAGGCTCGAGCAGAGGCTTGTAGAGAAGAGACCGTTGAAGAAGATGATGTAAGTGAAGACGATTGTTCTGTTGTTGGTGATGATGATTGTGATGGTATTGAAGATGGCGCTGATGAAGAGGATGAAGATGACCAAGAACATGATGAGGAAGAGGAAGATGTAGAAGATGAGATTGATGAAGAAAACGTGGATGAAGAAGCTGCGAGAGATGAAGGAGATGAAAGTGATGCTGACAGTGGAGATGATGTATGGGACAATGAGAAGATTCCCGATCCTTTGTCTTCTGATGATGATGAAGATGAGGAAGAGCAAATTCGTAGCGACCATGAAGATCCGGACAAACTATTAGCTTTGGGAAAAACATTTAACTCTGCAGAAGATTTCAAACTTGCTGTTCTGAGGTATTCTCTAAAAACCAGATACGACATAAAGCTTTATAGGTCGCAAGCAATGAGGATTGGTGCTAAGTGTTCAGATACTGATGTTCCTTGTGGCTGGAGGATTTATTGTTTTTATGAGAAGAGAAAACATAAGATGCAAGTGAAAATTTATATCAATGAGCATACCTGTGTCAGATCTGGTTATTCGAAGATGCTGAAGCGATCGACGATAGCATGGCTCTTTGTAGAAAGGTTGAGACTGAATCCCAAACTGACAAAGCAAGAGATAGCTTCAGAGATTTTGAGAGAATACAATCTGGTTGTAAGCGATGAGCAATGTGGTAAGGCGAAGACAAAGGTTGTGAGAGAAAGGAAAGCAAGTCATGAAGCTCATTTTGCTCGGATTTGGGATTATCAAGCTGAGGTACTCCAAACTAACAAAGGCACCAAATTTGAGATTGAGACAATCTCTGGACCGACTGTTGGAAGCAAACAAAGGTTCTATCGTCTTTTTATTTGTTTCAATTCACAAAGAGAATTTTGGAAGCAAACATGTCGACCCATCATAGGTTTAGATGGCGCTTTTCTTAAGTTGGACATTAAGGGTCATCTTTTAGCTGCGGTAGGTAGGGATGAAGACAATAGGATAGTTCCTATTGCATGGGCAGTAGTTGAGATTGAAAGCGACGATAACTGGGACTGGTTTGTCAAACGTCTCTCTAATACTTTGGGTCTCGATGATGGAAGAAATGTAGCAATAATTTCAGATAAACAGAAGGTAACTATATCATCTTCTATTTTGTGTCTTCATTTTGTGTCTTTCAATCTATTAACTCATTTCTTTTGCAGGGTTTAGTTAAAGCGATTCACAACGTGCTACCAAGCGCTGAGGGTAGAACCTAAAATCTACACTAAGTATTTGATAGTGATCGGGAGTTTGATCTAGGGAAGACAAATGATGTAGGCAATGATATCTTTAGAACACAACGATGTAATCAGTTTCCAGTAGGTAAAAATGGATTTTATTGATAAATACAATGAGTTGAACTAGATCGAATGTTACAAATGAGATCGATAAAGAAAGGATCTAAAATGGGAATCAGAACAAGGTCGATGTATGTGTGTAGCTCTCTCTAGGGCTTTCAACGTGTCCATCTTCATGTCCGTTTTCCTTCCTTTATAGTAAGTCAACCTCGTGACCTTCGTAACTGCTCTGCGATCTTCGTCTCTTTTTCCGCGATCTTCGGGACTTTGATGGCTCCGCCTCGAGCTCGCATGCTTGCTATGGGCCTCAGTCGTTCGCGGCCCATTAATGTACTGACCAAAATTGGGTCCAACATTTATCCCCCAGTCTCTTTTGATTTGATCGAAAAGAATAGAGGCGGGTTTAGCTTTTAACTCGGGCTTCACCGCTTGGCAACCGATATCGCTCGGATTCGACTTAATGGTGATTCTTGAAAAACCGTTATTTGGTGCGTTTTTCTCCCCTTTTTTATTATTATTTTTAATCCACAACGGCTATATTAGCCGCCGCTAGGGCGTAGTCTAGGTCATCATTATCTTCCTTGAGAATGATGATAGAGCTGTTAGGGTGGCTATATATGCGTAAGGGGTTTTTCTCTTGTCTCAATTTCGTTTCCTTTTTCTTGTCTCTTTTTCCTTTGCTCTGAAATTATTTGATCGTTAAGCTTGAGATGTCTTCGTCATTCAGTTTTCCTCGTCCGATTACTAAGACCGATGATCTTGAGGACTTTTACAAGATGTATGGGGTCGATCGCGCCGTCGTTCTTGATTGGGCCGACACGACTGAGACTCTTGAAACTGTGAGGGACGGTTATTGCGGAGCCTATCTTTCTTTCTTTCACTCATGTGGTCTTATCTTCCCGATCCCGGAGCCCATACTTGAGATTCTGGCGGAGCTTGGGTTATCGCTTACTCAAATCCTCCCGAACTTTCTTAGGTACCTTATCGCCTTCTTGGTTAGGGCTAGGGAGGAAGGTCTTTCTTTTGGCCTTAGTGAGTTCCGACAGCTCGTTCTGGTGAAGCGGAACCAACATAACCCTAGCACCTTCCTTGTGTCTCCGTGCCCAGGTCGTCACGTCATCGAGGATATCCCCTATCGCGATGAGAAGTGGCGTGAGCTGTTTTTCGTTTTTAAGGTGGATCGAGCGTCTGTGGGTGAATTCGATTTCTCTCGGCTTCCTCGGAGTTGGGCCGAGAATATCGGTTAGTTTTTTTGTCTATATGTCAATTTTTCTCTTTGGGGAATTGGTGACTCAATTTTTCGTTTTTCTTTGATCGATTCATCTCCTTCCGGAAGTTCTTCGATGTCTGACGAGATTCGTGGTTTGATCGGGGTTCTTCGGAGAGGTCGTTTGAACTGGTCTTCGTTTGACCAAACTAGGATTCGAGCTGTCTTCGCCATGCCAGAGGGGACCAACAGGGCCCCTTTGGTAGGATGAGGCAGAATATTCCCAGGAGGTCGTTGCGACTCCTTCCGTTCAGGCTCAGTCTTCAGATCGATTGACTAGACAGCTTGTGAGGAGGTCGTCGTTTCGTACTTCTGGGTCTGCATCGAGGAGTCAAGCCTCTGGTAAATCTACTTTGATCTCAATTCATGCCTCCGACGATGAAGGTGCCTTGGGAGAGATGATGAGGACCTCAAGTCAGTGGCTGGACCACCAGCTCATAAGATCAACCATACAAGCTACATTGGAGCCAGAATTGACATAGGTGCATCCAAAGAAGGATATCTTTAAGACCATGAGGATTTTGGCCGTGAAACCACTTCCTATAGATTCTCAACTCAACCAGAGCACGCGGCGAATTGGTTTCACACCAATAGGAGCAGTGGTTTAGGAGATACACCATTTACAAGTCAGGCTACCTACACTGCATCCGAACTGGTTCTATTCAAGGAAAGTAATTCCTTGCTTAAGAAGTGTGAAAACAAGGAGATCTGTCATTACATCTAAGACCACTTGGAGAGTTGATACCATGCACTAAACCTCACTGGATCAGCCAGATTCTTCACCATTCCAACTTACCCAACAGCTCTTTCTCTCTATGATTGCAAGCACTTTGGCGATTTGTTCTATCAACCATAAGATTCCAAAGGCTCCTAGGATCTTCCCAAAGTTGTCCAGATACAAGCAGCTCATCCTTTGGCCGAGATTCTTTCATAATTTCTCATTTAAAACCTAACGGCTAGTTTTCTGATTTTTAGCAAGTTTTCTGTTTTTGTTTCGCTTTCTAAGCCTTGTACTGAGCATTATATAAGCTCATTAGATATCACATTGTAAGGCACGAATTTTCTACCCAAGAATTAATAAACTTCTTAGTTTCTTTTCTTGAAAGTCTTTGTGTCTTTGAGATATATTGATCATCAAGTCTTGTGTGGATTCACTTGTCTTAGTGATTGGTGATTGAGACTGCTTGTGGAATCAGGTTGTTCTTCTTCGTGGTTGATTGTGGAATCAGTGAACACCTTGTTCTGTCCGAGATCATCATCATCACTCCCATCCAGCCGATTTTATATTCGATTAGATCGATTAGAAGAACCACCCCTCTTGTTGGATCAATCATCACTTTGATCCAAGGTGCTTGTAATCCTTAGACAGCTTAGGACTACATCATTTCTGGTATCAGAGCTGAAGTTCCTTCAGCATCAGGTTTTGTCTATCCTTATCTTTTTTATTTGAAATCATTTTTAGTTTCATTTGTTTTTGCATTCATAAATCAAAAAGCCATAAAAATCGTTTGTTCTTTGTTTCATCTAGTTCTGTTTTGCATTAAAAAACCCCATAAAAAGTGTGTTCTTCATTACTGTCCAGTTTAGTTGCTGCTATATATTTATTTTCATTCATAAAAATCATAAAAACTTGTTAGTAAAGTTGCAATCCGAGATTTCCATTTTTTGTCAAGTTTTCAAAAGCTTTCCAATTCTGGTCGATCCAAACTTACTGCTTTCCTAAAACTTTGCTTGCAAACTTTATTCTCCTTTTCTTTGTTATTTGATTTTCAAAAAAAAAAAACAAAACAAAAGACAAAAAAAAGAGCTTTAGTAGTTTTTATTATATCCCTTTTTAAGTTCAAAAAAAAAAAAAATAGAAATCAGAGAACTTCCATTTGGTTCTTAGTCTGTTATTTTCCTTTCCTTTAACTTGTTTGTTACACGTTTCATTTAAGTATTTCTCTCTGAATACTTTCTTCTTCTTCTTGCGAGATTTTTTCCTAAAACTTGGTAGACATGGCGACTGAAGAAGAAGCTGATGAGTACAATATTTCTGAAGTTGATTGGGGTGAAGAACCGGGATACTCATGGGAAGATCAAAACTATGGAGATGGCTCTGAAGAAAACGACCAGTGTAGAGAGTCATGGACTGAAGATGGACATGAGGAAGAACTATGTCGTAGGGAGCTTGATTCCAAACCACCAGACCACTACACGAGCCATACCATCAACAAGAGCTATTCTAAACCTTGGATAAAATTTACAGATAAATTTTATGACAATATCCCAAGAGTTTTAACTAAAACACTTGTGTCTTTTTCAGGAAAAGAGAACTATTCCAGATGGGAAGAAGGCATGGAAAATTACTTTTGGGAGTACAGAGTTCCTGAACACAAGAAGCTGTCCATAGCATTAGACGCCCTTGTTGGAGAAGCTTACCAATGGTGGCTTCAAGAGGAGAAATGCCGAATCCACTTCAAGGAACCAACTCCAGATTGGGAATATGTCAAAGGGCTGATGTATGAGCACTTCGAGATGAGGAGATTGCCCCCAAGGGCCTGTCCAAAACCTTTGGTTAAACTGAAACCGAAAAAGCTACATGAGCATGAGGTAACTTAAAATTTCCACTTTGAATCATATGATCAGTTTCGTTTGTATGTGTTCTCAGGAAGAAGTGAAGACCCTAGAAACTATTTTCAGTGGGAAGAGGACACGGAAAAGTACTTCAAGTGCAACTCCATTCCAAAGAGGGAATACTTGTCCTATGGTCTAGGACAGCTCACCGAAAAGGCTCAAAGGTATTGGAACAGAGAAGAGAAGTATAGGGAACAATTCCAAGAGCCTCCTATACGCACTTGGGAGCAATTCAAGGGGGTCATGAGGGATAGATTTGCACCTCACAGACCTACACAACACGCTCAGAAGGTGTCTACAAAGAGAGTAGTACAACCCCAATTCTTGCAGCCAACAAACCGGAGGCAAAGCTCAAAACCAATGCATACACCTCAAGTCAAGCGAACACAAGGTTGAGTACTCTAGCACTTTAAAACAACCTGAAGTTATTTGTTATAGATGTCAAGGCCAGGGTCATCTTGCAAAAGATTGCCCCAAAAAGCGGGCCGTGAAGTTAGTACTACCTGAACCAAAGGAAACTAACTTCGAGGTAAGTCAACCCTTTACTAGAATGGATGATTCCTTTACTAGAATAGATAAAAAGTTTGATGATCTTATCAACTTGATTTAAGCTGGATCTTATTCTGTTTCTAGTAATTCCATGACTGTCTTAACACACTTGTCTAGTGTCCAAAAGGTTGAAAATATTTCAGGTACTAACATGGAAATCAAGGAACAAGAACCCGACCTTGCTGTGCAGAGCAAGTCCACGACTTGAAATTTTTCAATTCCCAACTAATGATAAAGTGATTTCTGAACTTAATGTGAATAATCCTACTTATCAAAACACTGGTATGATGCACTTGCACTCTGTCCAGAATGTTGATGAAGGTCTAGGTAAGGAGAGGCCACGTCCAGAAGCTCACCAACCTGAAGTGTATGAGCAATATACCATAGAGACTTTCTCACCAGCCGATCATGCTTTAAAGATGACAAAAACCAATGCAAGATGCTATAAGTGATAACAGAGAAAGTAAACCTCTAAATATTATTCAACACTCGGTTTTAGAATCCTCCACTTCAAGTATGAAACACTTGCTCTTGCCCATAAGTGTTAATTCAGGTATAGGTACAATGGAGAAGAATCCAGCACCAAACTCAAAATCTTACACCCAAAGAGTGGTAAATGGAGAAACCAAGAGTGAAACAAGATATTTCACAAAGGAGACCACTCTCCTGCTAAGGAAAAACATAGACCGAACATGTAGAGGGGACATAGCTTCACTACTGATCAAAGAAAAACCACCAGATCGACATTGCATCACAAAACCGTCCATATACGAAGGTAAGACCCTAGCCTCTCAAAATAGAATGAAACCTAACTTGCTCTATCTTGGTGCAGATAAATTGGTTTTGAGGACAAAACCCTTTGAAGAGGGAGGGAATGATGAGGACCTCAAGTCAGTAACTGGACCACCAGCTCATAAGATCAACCATACAAGCTACATTGGAGCCAGCATTGACATAGATGCATCCAAAGAAGGATATCTTTGCGACCATGAGAATTTTGGCCGGGAAACCACTTCCTATAGATTCTCAACTCAACCAGAGCACGCGGCGAATTGGTTTCACACCAAAAGGATTAGTGGTTTAGGAGATACACCATTTACAAGTCAGGCTACCTACACTGCATCCGAACTGGTTCTATTCAAGGAAAGTAATTCTTTGCTTAAGAAGTGTGCAACTCAAACTCACGTGTAGAAAAAAGGAGATCTGTCATTACATCTAAGACCACTTGAAGAGTTGATACCATGAACTAAACCTCACTGGATCAGCCAGATTCTTCACCATTCCAACTTACCAATTTTGGAGCTGATTTGCAATAAAACCCAACAGCTCTTTCTCTCTATGATTGCAAGCACTTTGGCGATTTGTTCTATCAACCATAAGATCCCAAAGGCTCCTAGGATCTTCCCAAAGTTTTCCAGATACAAGCAGCTCATCCTTTGGCCAAGATTCTTTCATAATTTCTCATTTAAAGCCTAACGGCTAGTTTTCTGATTTTTAGCAAGTTTTCTGTTTTTGTTTAGCTTTCTAAGCCTTGTACTGAGCATTATATAAGCTCATTAGATATCACATTGTAAGGCATGAATTTTCTACCCAAGAATTAATAAACTTCTTAGTTTCTTTTTTTGAAAGTCTTTGTGTCTTTGAGATATATTGATCATCAAGCCTTGTGTGGATTCACTTGTCTTAGTGATTGGCGATTGAGACTGCTTGTGGAATCAGGCTGTTCTTATTCGTGGTTGATTGTGGAATCAGTCAACACCCTGTTCTGTCAGAGATCATCATCATCACTCCCATCCAGCCGGTTTTATTGTCGATTAGATCGATTAGAAGAACCACCCTTCTTGTTGGATCAATCATCACTTTGATCCAAGGTGCTTGTAATCTTTTGACAGCTTAGGACTACATCAAGAGAGGCGGTCTCCTGTCTCGTTGAGCCCTGGTTTGGGAGACGAGACAGATGCCAAATCTCGCAAGCGACGCCGGTCGTCAAAGGGTACCTTGCCCGGTCCATCTCATCCTTGGTTTGTCGCTGAGGGAGATGGTTCTTTGTTTGCGTCCCAAGGTGACCTTATTTCCCTCGCTGGTCGCATGAGGTCTGCAGGCTGCCGTCTCCCATCTCTTGCTTCTTGTGGGTCCTCTCGTAAAGTTGCATAAGAGACGGGAGTTGTCCTGTCTCTTTGGCCTAAAAAACATTTAAGAAAGTTAGAATATACATATATATATATATATATATATATATATATATTAAAATATTAATTAAATAAAATACTTAATTACCATTTCCAAACGGACACCGGCGTGGGGTTTTTGGCCCGTAGAGTGAAGCATCGGCCCGTGGCTGTGCTCATCTACCGTGTTACGGGAGGCAGAGCAAGACTGGGCGATTCTAATGGACTCAGGATCCCGCCAATAACGGATGAGGCCATCCCACACATCCGTGGTGAGCTCAGCCGGTTTGCCATGCTCATATCCCTTCATGATCCAGTCACCCTTCCAGTTGGAGACCGTGTCCAACAAGCGAACTTTCGCCTTCGCGTAAAACGCTTTCCTCACCCTCTCATTGACCCGCATGGACCAATGATATTTTTGCTGTAAAAAAAACAATTAAATTAAAATTAGTTTTAAAAAAATATATATATATAAATCATGAAAAAATTAAAGTATATATAATTAATTAATAGTAACTTACAGCGTAAATTTTGAACCACGTCTTTCTGACATAGATCAGCGTCTTTTTCCAGTTCGGATGTGCCATGGAGAAGTAACCTTTGATCGTGTCGGTTACGTCCGATGCAAGACATCCATCAATCCCAAACCTGGAAAAAAACAAATTTAAAGTATAAATTATTTATTAATGTTATAAAATAATTTTAAAAGAATTAAAAATAATAATTAATGTAACATACCACAAAGTTTCGTCTGGTCGGTCGGGGTCTATGACTGGTAAACCTTCTCTGTCTGGCTAACTGAGAAGCTCCTCGACAGTGTACTGCGAGCAAGGAGCACTCGAAGGCACCATCAAATCGGAATGAATCTCGGCGGGCATCAGAGGAGCCATCGGAGGAGGCATCGTCGGAGGAGCCATCAGAGGAGGCACATGAGGAACCGATGGTGCACTAGAAGTAGGCGGCCGAGAGACTCTCTGAGAAGGCTGAGTCTCGGGGACAGTCTCCGGACCTGAAGAACCGGGAGCTGAAGAAGAACCGGGAGCTGAAGAAGACGACGGGTCTAAACGACTACCAGGCTCACCAAACATCTGTCTGTAATGGGGAGTAAGTCTGTTCTTTCGAATCGTCTAGAAAAAAAATTTAATTTTTAAAATTAACATCAACGGTAATTAACAAATTTTATAAATAACAAATTCTATAAATCTAGCTAAATTCTCTAACTTAACCACATAATCAACACTAATTAACATAAAATCAGTAAACCTATCTAAATTCCCTACACTAACCACCTAATCTACTCTAAACTAATCAAATTAGAGAGGAAATCGAGAGAGAACGTACTATTGCTACGAAAGAGAGAGGAAGTGGAGACGAAATGGGAGAGCGAAGCTCGCGTGTATATATAAGAAATTAGTAATCGTCATAATTTCCTCGTAAATTTACGAGGAACTAGCGAGGCCCGTGTTTTTCTTTTCGAGGAATTAGCGAGGCCCGCGTTTTGTTTCCTCGTAACGTCCTCGTTGATTAACAAGGAATTAGCGAGGCGCGCTTTTTTATTTGCGAGGAAGGAGACAAAGCTAATTGGTCGTAAAACCTTTCGAAATTTCCTATAAATACACACCAGTTTGCTTCTCAAATCAAAGATAAACTCACCGATTTTCTTCTCAAATAAGAGATAATTACTCACCAGTGTGTTTCTCAAATTAATAGAAGGAGAGAAAGATACGCGAACACATGTGGGCGGAGACAAGGCTAGACTTACGTAGTTCTCGCCTTGTTTCTTCCCACCTATGATTCCAGTATCTTTCTTCTCTTCTTTTTTATTCTCTTCTTTTTTCAAATATTGGTCGTTCATTTACGAGGAAATAGAAAGGCCCGTGTTATTATTTACGAGGAAATCGCGAGGCCCCTGTTTTTCGGTTACGAGGTATTTACGACGATTTCTGTTTACGTGGAATTAACGAGTCTCGCGTTCTTTTCGTCGTTATTTCCTCGTTATCTTACGAGGAAATTACGAGGATTATGTTTAAATCCCTAAAATCCGAAACCCCAAACCCCATCTTCCTTATCTTCTACTTCATATATTCGAAACCTCAAACCCTTCTTCCCTTTAACCTCAATCTATTCTTTCTATTCCAAACCCCAAATTCTAAAACCACAATTCCTTGACTTATAATCTCAATATCTTATTTCTAATACAAACTCCCATTACCTTACACAAAATCAAATTATATAAATAGTTTTTCATGATTAAATCCATCAAATCACATGCATTAAGTCTGAAAATCAATCTTATTAAAAACAAATACATCAATCGGATACATCGACATTCTCGTCATCACTAGAAACATCATCATTTTTATTAAACTCGTCTTCAACAGCTTCGTCTGTGGCATCGTCGGTAAGATATTCGTACTCATGATTACGCGGATCAATGAGAAGGATGTCATCAATTTCTTGTTCAGGTTCCTCGACTTCATTTATCTGCTCTTCTTGCAATGGTGGTTCTTCTCCACTGATGATTCATCCTCGAGGTGTAAATTTGATCACGGCTAACCAATTTATTCCCGATTCTCTCATCCGAGGGTATGGAAGGAAGCTAACTTGGTCTGCTTGTGAAGCTAAGATGAAAGGCTCGAATTTGTTGTACCTGAAAAAATAAAGAAAACATAGAAATTAATTTATTTTGCTCATGTATGGCAAAAAAAGAATTTGTTGTACCTTCGTCCCCCATTGACATCAACTACACCGAATTTGTGAAACCGAACACCTCTGTTGACGACGGGGTCGAACCATTCACATTTGAAGAGAACGCATTTCAGCTTCAATATCCCTGGGAATTCGACTTCAATAATCTCCGTCAAGATCCCGTAGAAATCTGTTTCCCCTTTCACACATATTCCATAATTACTGGTTACCCGCTGTCTATCATACTCATATGTGTGAAAACTATAGCCTCGTGTGAAATACATCTGTGATGTTGTGACCTTTACAAGTGGAGATTGAATTACTTCGTGTAACCACATAGGATAATCTGCATCGTCGTCATAATCAACCTGCAAAAATAAAGAGAACATTGAAATAGAGATCATGTATGAAAAAAGAGTTTGATCGACCTGAAAAAATTAAGAGTTTGAGTTAATACCTGATTCTTCAACCACTTAATAAAGTGTTGATCTTTCTTTTTGTCTACGTCACTTGTGGATATACATGGGAATGTTTCTTCGACTTGAGAAACAAATAGGCTGTAAAATCACATTTTATATTAATTAATATTTGTCAATTATATAATTTATACTTATATGTGTTTAGAAGTGTCCATATATGTTACCTTTCAAAATAACGCATCAATGGATCATCGCAATTGAGTAGAATATAGGTGTGTGCAATATGAGCGTCTTCTTCACTCGACCACCAAACCTCTTTTAATTTCCCACAGAGTCGCCCAATCTGACTAAAAATGTCTGGAACACCAGCAACTGCATATGTTGGCGCGACACCACCATCATCATATCTTCTTGGAGCACTTTTCCGGGTACGTACTTTTGACGTAAAGTAGTACGATGTGACGTGAGAAGTTTCTTCCGTCAAACTTCCAGCAATTATAGAACCTTCAACTTTTGCGAGGTTCTTTGCTTTTCCCTTCAAATATTTCATGGCTCGCTCATACTGATACATCCATCCGTAATGTACAGGTCCACGAAGCAATGCCTCATATGGGAGGTGGACAACTAGATGCTCCATGACGTCAAAAAATCTCGGAGAAAATATCTTCTCCAAGTTGCACAATAAGATGGGAATGTTCTGCTGAAGCTGTTCCACGACTTCTTCTTAAAGAGTGCGTATGCTCAGATCCCTGAAAAATGCTCCAATGCCTTGTATATTCCAAAAACAATTAAACACATTATATTAGTCATATATTATTGCAAACTAAACCATTATAAAATTACTGTGTTATACTATACTACCTGCAAGTGCTTCATGTACGTTTGTTGGAAGTAGCTCCGCAAATGCAAAGGGAAGTAGTCGTTGCATAAAGACATGACAATCATGACTCTTCATCCCGGAGAACTTTTGACCCTTTTCAATACATCTAGAGAGATTTAAAACATACCCAACAGGGAACTTCACTTCTGATGCCACCCATTTGAACAACACCGAGTTTTTTTCTATAGACAATCTGAATATCGGAACGGAAACTTGTCCATTGCTTTTTATATGTAACTCACTTCTTGAGCAAATATCCGGCAAGTCTAACCTCAATTTTATGTTGTCTTTTGTCTTCCCTGGGACATTCAATATTGTATTCATGATGTTCTCAAAGAAATTCTTCTCTATATGCATCACATCGAGGTTGTGGCGCAAAAGAAGATCCTTCCAATATGGCAACTCCCAAAACATACTCTTCTTGTGCCAGTTGTGATGAACATCGTAAGAATCAGACATATTACGAGGGACATGCCAATTACCACCACAACGAACTGTTTCGTTAGCTCTGTAGTAGTCGATTTGCGCTTTAATTTGTTCTCCAGTTATATATGGAGGAGGAGTGTCTCTCACAACCCTTTTGTGCCTAAACAAATTCTTGTTTCTTTGGTACGGATGGCCAATGGGAAGAAATAGACGGTGACAATCGAACCAACTTGTCTTCCTACCATTCTTCAGTTGAAACGTATATGTCGTTCCATTACAATATGGACAGGCTAATCTACCATGTGTAGTCTATCCAGACAACATACCATAGGCAGGAAAGTCACTTATGGTCCACAAAAGCATCGCTCTCATCGTAAAATTCGTCTTCGTTGAGCAGTCATACGTCCTCACCCCTGTTGACCACAAATCCTTCAACTCTTTTATCAGTGGTTGTAGGAAAACATCCAAAGACCTTTTTGGATGGTTCGGACCAGGTATTAATATGGTCAAGAATAGCAACTCCCGTTGCATGCACATCTCCGGTGGTAGGTTGTATGGCGTAAGAAAGACTAGCCACAATGAATATTGTCTCCCTGACATTCTGAATGGACTAAATCCATCTGTGCATAATCCGAGATACACATTCTGGCTATTGCTAGCGAAATCCGGATGTACTTTGTTAAAATGTTTCCAGGCTCTTGCATCTGATGGATGAGTCATCTCACCATCTGTCTGAGTATGCTCGGCATGTCATCTCATCTTTCCAGGAGTCTGCTCTGATTGGTACAATCTTTTCAATCTGTCTGTAATTGGTAGGTACCACATCCTTTGGTACGGTACCCTATTACGACCCCGTCCTTGAGGCTTGAATCGTGGCTTCTTGCAGAATCGACATTCTTCTAACTTCTCATCATCTCCCCAGTATCTCATGCAGTTGTCGATGCAAACATCTATCATCTCCGAAGGCAACGCAAGACTATAAACTAGTTTCTGAATCTCATAATAAGGATCAGTAGACACATTGTCTTCCGGCAAATACTCTTTAAACAAGTCTGCCCATTCATTCATGCAACTTTCAGGTAGATTGTGATCAGTTTTAATATTCATCATTCTAACAACCAACGACAATTTAGAGAGACCTTCTCTACAACCACTGTAAAGTGGCTGATTCGCCGCATTTAACATTTCATAAAACTTTTTTGCATCTATATTAGGTTCTTCATCTTCATCATGAGCTACGAATGCATCAGCTACCATATCATGAACCCTATCACAATCTACCATCTGCTCTTCATGCTGGTAATTATGTTCATTATGCAAATGATGATCAACCGGTTCTTCCTGAAAATTTCTATTACTACTACTAGCTTCATTCTGATCATAATTATAACCTTCTCCATGTTGAAACCATATATAGTAATTTGGCGTGAAACCTCTATTTATTAAATGCTTCCAAACATTTTCACGATTTGCTAATTTTGAATGGTTGCATTTTCGACAAGGACAGAACATCTTACCATTTTCTTGGGTGAGCGGTGTGGAATCTGCTTGATGCATAAATGTCTCCAGCCCCGCAAGGTATTCTTTCGTCACTCTCCCGCTAGCATCTCTATGCATATACATCCACCTCCGCAACTCAAAAATATTCCCGGAGGCCGACATTTTTTTTTCTTTCACGTTTTTTTTTCTTGTTGGTGTGTTTAAAATGGTGTTCAAATGTCCATATTTATAGGAAATTTTTGAATCTGGTAGTTGTAATTTTCCTAGGAATTTACGACGAAATTTAGTTAGGTGGCCGAAAAAACGTGTTACAACTACAAAGTTGGTGGATTCAAAATTTCCTCTAAGTAAGCGTAAAATATTTCCTCGTAAAGTACACGCTACATTTACGTCGAGTTTACAAGGAAAGCGTATTTCCTCGTAAAAGCCACGTGACATTTCATCGACTTTACGACGAAATCATTTCGTCGTAATTTTACAAGGAAATAACGCTGCTTTTATATTTTCTCGTAAGTTCCTCGTAGAGTCGACGTAAACTTACGAGGATTACTTTTCCTCGTTAAATTTCCTCGCTAAACTTGTGTTTTCTTGTAGTGAGCGTGCAATGTTGCTCAACTGGCCACTGCTGAAAAGTTGGGGAATCAGCCTGCTTCCCTCGAAGCTCGTCTGCGAGTTGTGAGTAACGAGAGGAAATAGGCCCTCGAGCAAGTTTCCTTTTTAGAAGCGAAGGTTGAATCTTCTGCTAATAAGTTCTCTGACGATCTTCGTCGTGCAACTTATGACGCCAGAAAGGCTCTGGCGGACAGCTACTTGGATGTGTTGGTATCCCTGAAGGAGAAGTGGGAGAAGAAGAAGTCCGCAATTGATTGTGAAGCTCGTCTTAGGGAAGTCATAGCAAATATAGATCTCTTGAAGGAGATCATGAACAACAATCTTTTGGCTTCGGACGAGTTGTTGCGACTTTGAACGAAGGAGGTCGGGCTCGGGTCCGAGCTCGATGTGATGGCGATTTCGGATTTCTCCGTTGGGAAGCTCGATCTGCCTCAGATTTCAGAGGATATACCAGAAGATTTCTTTGCTAAGGTCCCTTTTGTGGCGAATGGTACGAACGACGTGACGAAGTGCTCGGGTGGTCAGTTCGAGGATGGTGAATTCGGCATCGAAGAGTAGCTTTAGGGATTTTTTTTTGTTTCTGTTTTTCCCCCTTTGCTTTTGTTGCTTTATTATTATTATTATTATTATTTAATAAAGAAGGGGTCGTGACTCCCGGTTTATTTGCTTCTTTTTTTATGTTTATGCGAGGCTTATCTTTTGGGGCCGTGAGTCTATTTGTTGTAGATACTTTTATCGACATTTTTGATGTAACAAAAGATTTTGTTAGCTAGTTTCGTCTCGCTTGTTGGTTTGTCAAGATCTGCGATCTCCTTTTCGTCGAAGGTGATTTCGTAGTTGGGACCTGATAGGGGCTCTCTCACCCCTACGTTGTTTTCAGCTCTCCGTTGGTATGCTTTGATTGAGTTGACCAAATTGCAGAACTTGGAACCTCCGTAAATGAAGTCGATTCGTTTTTTGCTTTTGTCGTGGGCTGGAAAATTCCATTTCTTGGTTAGTGCTGGTTGGTAGTGCCTCTGTTCCCCAGACAGGTTGCGATTAAGGGTCTGCATTCTGTCTTTTTCTGAATTTGTAGGGCAATTGGTTTTTCTAGTAGCTTGCGAATTTTGGTCATCTTGTTCTTTCGCTTGAAGTTGGGGATTTTTTCGCAGGGAGACTCTGTGTTAGGGTTGTACTGAGTGACACTGGGAGGAGTAGTAGCTTCATCGGGTTTTTCTAATGTGTGGATTGCTACTGTGACCTCAACGCATATTTTCCCTTTGGTTTGGCTCTTGATTTCGTCGGTTGTGTTGCTGTTTGGCCCCCACGAAATCATGTCGACTCTTTTCTTCGGGGCCGGGGGTGGAGAGCTCGGCAACTCTGGCTCGGTTTCCCTCCCTCTTTTGTTCATCGAGACTTTGGATTTTCGGTTGGATTTTGGAGTCACTGGCCCTTCCTCTTCCTCTCCGGTTTCTTCGCTGGTTTTTTTTATTTTCGTTCTGACTGCGAAGCGCCGCTCGACACTCTTCGGTCGAATGGCCTTTGTGGTTATGAAAGGCACAATATTTGCTGAGGTCGTATGTTGAAGATTTTTGCGGTGAGTTGTTTATTGCGTAGGAATGTTGCCCTTTGGTCGCTGGTTCTTTAGGAGCGGTTGGCTTTTTGTCTGCATTATTCTTGTTCGCGCTATACTGCTCCTTTAAGGCTGCGACCTCCTCCTCGTGGGTGGCGAAGTAAGAGGCTCGGTGTAAGGCGTCATCCAACGAGATAGGTGCTCGTACTGCCAGTTCTTCCCTAGATTTGGATGAGAACCAAATGCCATTCTTCAATGCTGCCAAGGCGACGACCTCGTTTGGATGCAAAATCTTGGCTTTGATTTCTCGAAACTTGTTTATGTACGCTCTCAACGGCTCGAAAGGCGCTTGCTTGAGATTCCAAAGATATGCCTCAGTAACACTTGTTTTTATGAAGACTGAGTACTATTTTAGGAACGTAGATACCAACTGGGTGAAATTGTCAATCGAGTTTTCTTCTAGTCCAGCAAACCATTCGAGGGCCCGCGAGGTTCTCGGCGAAGAAGCGGCAGTAACCGGCCTCTTTTTCGTCGTCGGTGAGGTGTGCTCTTGATATTGCTAAACAGAAGGCTCGTACGTGGGCCTTTGGGTCCATGTTTCCTGCGTATTCGGGGAATTTTAATTTCCCAACATGATGCAGCCTCACGCTGGCAATTTTGTCTGTAAATGGAGTCCTTCTTGTTTCCCCGATGACCATGTCGATATCTGGGGTAGAGCTCGTTGCCATATGTACGATGGCATATATCCTTTTGAGTTCGGCGTCGTTCCTCTCAATATAATTATGGAACGCTCCGGTTTCACTCGGGATCCCTAGGTCTTCCCTTTGGGAGTCGATATTGACAGGGGCGTGAAGGTCGTGCATCCGAGCTTGTTTTGTTAGGTTATCAAATCCCGCTTGATGGAGGGTCCTCGTGGCGGATGGAGTTCGATTTTTGGGGATCGAATGGTTCGGCGGCGGGATCCGCGTTCTCGGTTCCCCCTTCCTTTCCGTTGATCCGTTCTGGAATTGGACCGGAGTGCTTCGTGGACGTTGCAGTCCAGTGTCGATTTCATCCAATCCGCTGTAGCTAAAGCTTTGGTGGGTCATGCCCTGCGGCGGGGGTCGTTGTGAGTTTTCTCCCGTGTAGTGTCTGGATCGAGCGCTTGGGATCTCCGGAGTGCCGCACAGACCGGCGTTTTGGGGGTTCGACGTTCCTCTTAATGGATCGATGGGTGTTTAATTTCTTTCTCGAGCGTTTGCAGCTCGATACTCTGCGAGTTCCTACTCAGCCTGGTCTAGTCGGTTAGCAATGGTTTGATTGGCGATCCTTTGGTTAGGAATTTTGTCGATTAGAGACGAGACCATTCCTCGAGGTTTTGTCATTTATTCTCGAGTTTGGGCTAGAGGGGTCGGCGAAATTGGTCTGGATTGAGATCGGGTCAGATCATCGGCGGATTGTCTGTCCCCGGGACGGTTCCAGACTCGAGCTCCTACTCATTCTGGGATCGATGTCTGGTTGATCGGAGGAGATCGATCTTGACTTGAGGTCGCAATCGGAGGGATTCGTTGCGTCTGGGTTGTTCTGGTCGCGTCATTGGCTCTCGTCGACCCAATTGGTATGGTTTCGGTCCCCGAGTCGGATCCGATAGGATTGATGTCGTTGATTCTTGAGGATGTGGTTCCGACGGTTTGGTTGGGATCCATAGTCGCGCTTAGGAGACTTACATCGGTTTCTTAGCAAAGATGTTTTTCGTTTATCTTCTCCACAGTCGGCGCCAAAATGTAGAACCTAAAATCTACACTAAGTATTTACTAGTGATCGAGAGTTTGATCTAGGGAAGACAAATGATGTAGGCAACGATATCTTTAGAACAATACGATGTAATCAGTTTCCAGTAGGTAAAAATGGACTTTATTGATGAATAAGATCGAATACAATTAGTTGAACTAGATCGAATGTTACAAATGAGATCGATAAAGAAATGATCTAAAATGGGAATGAGAACAAGGTCGATGTATGTGTGTAGCTCTCTCTAGGGTTTTCAACATGTCCATCTTCATGTCCGTTCTCCTTCCTTTATAGTAAGTCGACCTCGTGACCTTCGTAACTGCTCCGCGATCTTCGTCTCTTGTTCCATGATCTTCGGGACTTCGATGGCTCCGCCTCGAGCTCGCATGCTTGCTATGGGCCTCAGTCGTTCGCGGCCCATATCTTTGATCGCGGTCCATTAATGTACTGACCGAAATTGGGTCCAACACTGAGCATCGCCAATGTTGCAAATACATCATGGATAACTGGAAGAAAGACAGTCACGATGTGCAACCGAAGGACACAATAAGAAAAGATGTCCAAATGAAACTGCTGCTACTGAACCAAAACGACCAAGAGGTCGACCAAGAAAAAATCAGGTTAGTTTGTTTATTTCTTCTACTAAAATTGCAATGCTAGTTTTAGGGTGTAGAAATATTTACTCTCTTTTATACATGATGGATTGTTTCAAGTTCAAGAAACACAAGGGTTATCTCAAGTTCAAGGATCACAAGGTTTGTCTCAAGGTCAAGTACAAGGACAAGGATCACAAGGCTGGGCTTCTTGGCTCGGTTGAAGAACATTGACTGTTGTTTGTCGTTTAAAAACTGGATTTGTTTTGGTTGTGGATCATGGTTTGTTGTTTTATTTTGGTGGAACTTGGAAATTGGAATGCTGTTTTTCTTAATGTTGTTTTAAAACTGAAGTTCTTTTGGTTGTGGATCAAAAGCACACTGAAACACAAAAACAACAATGTCATAAAACAAACATGAATGTCTCATTACCATACCAAATGCACACTGAAACACAACAACAATGTCAAATACAAACTCAAAGAGAACAACATTGTCGACATACATAGGAGATAAATCGAAGCTACATAGAAGTAAATGCAAACTTGTTTTTTTAGCTTTACCAAACACTAAGAAAACAATGCAAATGGTCACAAAGCAAGCACACACAAAGAACAACATCATCAACGCTTTCCACTTCTTGATTTCCATCTTGCTCCTTGCTACATCTTCTTTCAAATCTTCAATCAAAGTCTTTAACTCATCTACCTCGCTTATGGTATTAGTAAGCTTCCTGCCAATGATTTTGATTTTTGGAATAGCATCTTCAACCTCTTCATACACAGCATCCTCAACCCACTTGAATAAATGTCCCTAATTCATGACCAAATTAGATGTTTAGCGACTGCGAGTGCGACAGAGAGTGCGATTGTGAGTGCGATTTTCTAGGCTTTCGAGATGGATCCGGCGTATCCGCCGGGGTTCAAAAATCTCTGGGGGGATCGGAGATCGGAGAGGCAATTCTGGGTGAGAAGCGAAGTGTAGAGATGAAAGGGAAACACGTTGGTGGGAGTGGGATCGTGAAGGAATCAAAGAGCTGGGTATCGGTAGCAGAGGATAAGAAACGATTGAAGAAGTATGAAGTGAGGGTATTAACTAAGGAAGGGAAGCACTCGGTGGCGATTCCGGAGGAGATTCTAACGGATTCAACACCGCTGTGGGATGATTTTGTAGTTGGGAAATTCATGGATCTTGCCCCTCATATGGTGAAGGTTCACATGGTAGTTAACAAGATCTGGAGATATGGAGAGTTAGCTTCATCGGTGGATGTCTATGAGGTCAATGCTACGACGATGAGATTTTGGATCTCAAATCCTAAGGCTCGAGAGAAGGTGCTCAAGAGAGGAATGTGGAATATTGTGGGTGTTCCCATGGTGGTAACTAAGTGGACTCCAAAATCAGAAGAGGAGAAACAGGAGGAAAATGAGATTCCGATGTGGGTGCATCTTAGGAAGGTACCTCTGCATATGTATTCATGGCAAGGTATCAGTTTCATGACCAGTACCGTAGGATTTCCTGATAAACTGCACCCGGAGACGCTTGCGTGTACAAACTTGGAGGTGGCAAAAGTGTTCGTCAATGTAGATATCTCAAAGACATTACCTAAAGAGATCGAGTTTTCAAGATGGGAAGGAGTTTACAGTAGAGTTTCACTACCCTTGGTTGCCAGCGAAGTGTAAACTGTGTGAGAAATTGGGCCATACAGAAAGAGTCTGTGTGAGGAATGGTAAGGAAAAGAAGAAAAAGGAGGTTGTGGTTGATTTGAGGAGTGATAGTGATGATATTGGTAAACATGTAGAGAAGGAGGTTACTGAGGAGGTTCTGCAAGAGGTAGATTGTATAAAAGAGGCAGGAGAGGGTTCGGGGGATCAAGAGAGTAGAGACTCAAATTGGTCCACGGTTCCTTTAGAAAAAGTGGGAAGATTTTCACTGGGGCATGTGTCTGTTGTTCAGATCTCTGCATCAAAATACTCGGTGCTAACAGTAGATGATCAGAAGGAGGGTGAAACAGAAATGGAGGGAGGTGAGATAGCAATAGATGATCAGGAGGATATTGAAGAGGAGACAATGGAGATGTGTGATCAGATGATAAGATCTGAAGAAGACCAGTTAGAGGAGGACATATTAGAGCATCAGAGTAGAGGAAAAGGAAAAGGGGCGATGAAGAAAGGGTTGAAAAGGGGGCCGAAGCTTAAAGCTCGGGATATAAATCCTGCTAAGAGCACAAGGCCTTCTCGGAAAAAAAACTAATATGTCGTGCTTCTTCTGGAATGTGAGAGGATTTAACAAATCTTTAAAGCATTATGATGTCAAGGAGTGGATTGGTAATAAAGATATGAAGTTCGCTTGTATTCTGGAAACTAGGGTGAAAGAAGTAAAGGCGGAGAAGATAATAAAGGAGGAGTTTAAGGAGTGGTCTATGATCATGAATTATGAGTGTAGTCAAGGAGGTAGAATCTGGGTACTTTGGAGAGATTCTATTAGAATGACCCCTGTGTTTAAGTCTGATCAATTGATAACTTGTTCTGTGGGGTTGGAAGGAGAAGAGGAGTTTCTGTGCACGTTTGTTTATGCAAGGAATTTGAGTGAAGAAAGAAAGGAGTTATGGGATGATTTATGTCATCATCATGACTCGGCTATGTTTAAAAATAAGGAGTGGATGATAATGGGTGATTTTAACGAGATACTAGAAGGAGATGAGAATTCGCGGTTTGCTAGTTTGGGAAGAGTTTCAGGAGGTATGCGTGAGTTTCAGAGAGTAATGCTTCATTGTCACTTATCTGATTTGGGTTACCAGGGGCCAGTGTTCACTTGGAGTAATAAACAAGAGGACGGTATCATATGTAAAAAGCTAGATCGAGTTTTGATGAATGATGCTGCTCTCCACCGGTTCACAAATGCTTACTCTATCTTTGCACCAGGAGGGTGCTCTAATCATCTGCGTTGTACGATTCAGCTCAAGCCACCTCAAGGAAAAATTAGGAAGCCTTTCAAGTTTGTTAATGCCATAGGTGCTTTGCCTAGGTTTCTTCCCATGGTTGGAGAGTTCTGGGACTCAACGGAGGTGTTATTCCATTTAACATCAGCGCTATATAGATTTTCGAAGAAGCTGAAAAATTTGAAGCCTTTGATAAGAGAGTTGGGTAGAGAGGGGCTGGGAAATCTTACGAAAAAAACTAAGGAGGCTTATGAGCTGTTATGTGAGAAGCAGAGGTGTACGCTTCAGGATCCAAGTGGGGCTGCCGCCCAGGAGGAAGCAAACGCTTATGAGAAATGGCTGAGAGTAGCAAGTCTGGAGGAGGATTTTCTTAAGCAATGTTCAAAGCTTTACTGGTTGAAGGTGGGGGATCAGAACAATAAAGCTTTTTACAATGCGATACGAACTCGTCAAGCCCAAAATATGATTAGAGAGATAAGGTGTGATGATGGTAACATAGTAACGGATCAGAAGGATATAAAAAAGGAAGCAGAAAAGTTTTTCTCGAACATGTTGAATATGTGTCCTGAAGATTACAAAGGCACTACTGTGGAGGAGTTGAGAGAGCTTCTACATTTCAGCTGCAGTATGGAGGATAGTAGAATGTTGAAAGCTGAGGTTACTGCAGAAGAGATTCAGAAAGTTCTATTTGCAATGCCAGCAAATAAATCTCCTGGGCCAGACGGCTATCCTTGTGAGTTCTTTAAGCTGGCTTGGCCTGTCATTGGGAGTGATTTTGTGGTGGCTATTCAGTCTGTTTTCAAGTTCGGGTTTCTTCCAAAAGGAGTAAACTCAACGATACTGGCTCTTATTCCCTAGAAGACTGATTCGATGGTGATGAGGGATTACAGGCCAATTGCTTGCTGCAATGTCTTATATAAGGTAGTGTCTAAGATTCCTGCAAATAGATTGAAGAAGCTTCTGCCTAGTATTATTAGTGAGAACCAGTCGGCGTTCATTAAGGGGCGGCTACTTATGGAGAATGTGTTGCTAGCGGCAGAGATGGTGAAGGATTATCACAAAGAGTCGATCTCCCCAAGGTGCGTTATGAAAATTGATATATCAAAAGCGTTTGATTCGGTTCAGTGGGAGTTTGTTTTGAAGGGATTGGAAGCATTGGGTTTTTCTGTGAAATTTATTCACTGGATCAGATTGTGTATCACAAGTCCATCTTTCTCAGTACAAGTGAATGGGGAGCTCGCGGGTTATTTTCAAAGTAAGAGAGGGCTTAGGCAGGGATGCTCACTTTCTCCATATCTCTTTTTACTGTGTATGAATATATTGTCTCTGCAAATAGACAAGGCTGCTATGCAGAAGAAGTTCAGGCTTCATCCAGGGTGCAGTTCGCTATCTCTCACCCATTTGTGCTTTGCGGATGATCTTATGATGTTTGTAGAGAGATCAAAAGAGTCTGTTGAAGGCGCTTTGGCAGTGTTCGATGAATTTGTAGTATGGTCGGGTTTGAAGATAAGTATTGAGAAGTCTACTATATACATGGTTGGTGTGGCTGTAGAGGAAAAGGCTAGGATCAAAAGAAACTTTCCTTTGGCTGAAGGTACACTTCCTGTGAGGTACTTGGGATTACCACTTATGACCCAGGTAATGAGAAGACCCGACTATCAACCGTTGGTGGAGAAAATCAGATGCAAGATGAACACTTGGACGAGTAGGTGTCTGTCTTATGCAGGTAGAATGCAACTGATAAAATCTGTGATAATGAGTATTGTCAATTTTTGGTCTGCGGCATTCAGACTCCCAAGCCAATGTATGAAAGAAGTAGAGCAGCTCTGTGCAGCGTTTCTTTGGTCGGGTCCTGATCTTATAACCTCAAGAGCAAAGGTTGCTTGGAAAGAAGTATGTAAACAGAAAGATGAAGGTGGATTGGGTATTAGAGATTTGAAAGAAGTCAATTTGGTTTGTGGGCTGAAACTTATTTGGAGGCTTTTGTCGGGTAAGTCTTTATGGAGTAAATGGATCAAGGTTAATCTGATGAAGAAGAAAAGCTTTTGGGAAGTGAATCAGAAAAATCAAAATGGTTCCTGGATGTGGAGGAAACTGCTTAAGATCAGGGAGATAGCAAAAGGTTTTTATAGAACAGAAGTAGGTAATGGGCGTCATACTTCATTTTGGTTTGATTGCTGGAATGAGAATGGAGTCCTATATGATCTTTTGGGTGCTCGAGGCTTTATAGACATGGGTGTTTGTAAAGAAGCTACGGTCGAAGATGCTATCTCTAGGTCCTGTAGACGTCGAAGATATAGAACAAGGATGTTAAATGCCGTAGAAGAGAGTCTGAACAGAGTAAGAGACAATATAAGTGGAGATAAGGAGGATGTGAGTCTATGGAGAAGAGGCTCGGGTTTTAAAAGTTCTTTCTCCACTTCTGAGACTTGGAAAATAATGAGAGGTGATAGAGTGAAGTATGACTGAACCCGAGGAGTTTGGTTTACTCAGGGTACTCCTAAATTTGCCTTTATGGTGTGGTTGGCGAATCTTAATAGGTTATCTACAATGGACAGAGTAATCCATTGGAATCCAGGAGCTGATGATGAGTGCGTGCTCTGTAAAAATGCGAGGGAAAGTAGAGGCAACTTATTTTTTGAGTGCTCTTACTCTATACAACTTTGGGAAAATCTTGTTAAAGGGATTATGGAGAGTTCTTATACAAGTTCTTGGTCAGAGATCATGCGGTTGGCTGCGGAGGGTTGTAACATGGATCGAAAGAGGCTTTTCTGTTTCCGTTATGCGTTTCACATTGCAATATATGGAATATGGAGAGAACGAAATAGAGTTAGGCATGGGGAGAAGCTAATGCCTATAACTGTGTTGAAGAAGGTGACTGATAAGGGGGTGAGAAACAAACTTAGTGTGATGAGAGCTAAAGGAGTAAAGGGTATGGAAGATGCTTTGCAACTATGGTTTGGCACTAGAGTGTGATTAGCTTTGATTATTTTATACGGGTTTTGTACAGAGTTTTAACTCTAGATTGATACAAGTGTAGCATCTTTTGTAAAAAGGTTTTTTTGAGGAATAAAATTTAATATTCTTTCAAAAAAAAAAAATAGATGTTTTACTGTCTAAATAACATAAAGAACATCTCAGAAGCTGTTTAAATAACGTAAACATCTAAGAAGCTTACATCTTTTTTTGGTTATACAACGGTCGAAAGGTCTTTCCGGATTCGCTTGTGTCGTTGATAGGTAAGGCTTTACACGTAAACCACACTCACACTTCGCTGGGAATCCACGAATTTCTCCTCCATGTTTTATCTCTGAAGATGAACTCATCATCAAATCGAGACAAAAATGTGAAGAGAGGCCATCTCTGAGATTACAGATTTAGGGATTTCGATTTGGAGATATATTGATTTCGAGGTTTTCTAATTTTAGAACGACGTCGTTTGGTGTTTAACAGAGATAGTAACGGTGATTAACCCCGTTTAATCCCTCTGTTAATCGAACTAACGTCATATTAAAATTGGCTTCGTCAAACTTAGTTGAAGCCTTAAATTGTTAGTCATGATAAATTGATGATTTAATTGGTCCAAAAGTAAAGTTCATGTTTTTTTCAACCAAATCAGAAATTTCATTGTATAAATGACAATTTTCCCTTTTTATTAAGTCCATTAGGATAAGATCACAAGACCCAAAATTTAGCAATGGACTTCCCACTACTGTTGCGAAGCATATTATTTCCCCTGTGCCTATTATTTTCCGTCATCCAATCACGTCCGTACACGTCATCACAGAAGATCCAACTTCCCGGCGATTCCTTGGCCCTCTCCGTCGCCGATTTCGGCGCCACCGGCGATGGTATCCACTACGATACCTCCGAGATACAGTCCGCCATTAACGCCTGCAATCATCACTACACCTCATCTTCCTCCATCTGCCGGGTCAAGTTTCCTCCCGGCACCTACTTGACCGCCAAGCTCCATCTCCGATCCGGCGTCCTCCTCGATGTGACGGAGAACGCCGTGCTTCTCGGGGGACCGAGGATTGAAGATTATCCGGCGGAGACTTCGTCGGATTGGTACGTGGTGGTGGCGAACAACGCGACGGATGTTGGAATCACCGGCGGAGGAGCAATCGACGGACAGGGATCTAAATTCGTGGTGAGATTCGATGAGAGGAAGAACGTGATGGTGAGCTGGAATCAGACTGGGGCTTGCTTGGGTGATGAGTGTAGACCTAGGCTTGTTGGATTCGTTGACTCCACCAATGTTCAAATCTGGAACATCACGCTTCGTGATCCTGCGTATTGGTGGTCAGTACTATCTCTTACTTGTTCCTTGTTCCTTGTTCAGCCAAGATCAAGAACTAATGTAGATCTCTGGTTTTGGATTTGCAGTTTGCATATCGTGAGGTGCGAGAACACTTCTGTCCACGACGTATCAATCTTAGGCGATTTCAACACGCCAAATAACGATGGCATCGACATAGAAGATTCAAACAATACTTTCATAACTCGGTGTCACATCGACACAGGAGATGACGCAATCTGCCCCAAGACTTATGTTGCTCCGCTTTACAACTTAACCGTTACAGACTGCTGGATCCGGACCAAATCCTCCGCCATTAAACTTGGTAGTGCGAGCTGGTTTGAATTCAAAAGTCTCGTCTTTGATAACATCACCATTTTTGAATCACACAGAGGCCTTGGCATGCAAATACGCGATGGAGGTAAACAGTTTCCTTCTTTCGCTACATATTACTCATAAACTACTCATGTAAGTGACCTTTTTGCAGGAAATGTGAATGGCATTACGTTTTCAAACATGAACATCAGTACAAGATACTATGATCCGTCCTGGTGGGGAAGAGCAGAACCAATCTATATAACAACTTGCCCGCGCGATTCATCTTCAAAGGAAGGCTCAATCTCGAATCTCCTTTTCGTTAACATAACAATCGTTTCTGAAAACGGAGTCTTTTTATCTGGCTCTCCAAACGGATTACTCACAGACATAAAGTTCAAGAACATGAACATTACTTTGAGAAGATGGAGTAATTACACTTCAGGGCTCGTGGATTATAGACCTGGATGTCAAGGTCTAATGAACCATAGCGCCACAGCTGGGATCATTATGGAACACGTGAATGGGTTCAGCGTTGAGAATGTTGACTTGAAATGGTCAGATGATAATCTGAATGCTTGGAATGTTCCTCTAGAATTTAGACCTTCAACTGTGAATAATGTTTCCTTTGTTGGTTTCAGTTCTGGTCTCTTACACGAAATTGTTTGAGTTTGATTGTGTTATTGTTGGTGAACACAAGATTCTAGAGTCATTTATGTTTGGTTTAATGGAGACTTGGATTCTGATTTATTTGACGTCCTAGATTTAAACCAAACTGATCCCTTATATATTAATTAAAGAGCATTACAACATTTATTTTGTAGCTACGTGTCATCATCACTAGAATGATTCATAAAATCCTTAGAGAAATAGGTTGGTCCATCTAAATATATAATAAATTTTTTATTAAACTAATCATAAATACATTATTAATGTGCTTCATTATTTTTTTAAATAAAATTACGGAATTGTCTAATGTGACTAAAGTATATATGACAACTAATGATTTTGAATAATAAAAATTTGATAAAAATAAGTGTATCTTATATTATATTTGTTTTGATTTTAAACTATTAAAATAAATTAAACAACCATATTAACCATATAATAAAAATTTAGATTTTTTGTATATGTTATATTTTGAATTTTTAAAAATGAGTATAAATTGCGAAAACTGTAAAAAATCTGACATTCAAATTTTGTGATCCATGGTTTAAAATTTTTGTTATGACATGATACACATGATTACAAAATCATATAAGTCGAAAATATCATTTAATAAGTATTTAGATTCAACGATAAATAAATATTATATATATATATATATATATATATATATATATATATCATTTTAAATTAACCTATATGCCATATAAAAATACATAAATATTTTAATTTTGAAATTTACTTTGATTTTTTTTTTTTGATAAAAATATATATATCATTTTTTTAATATTATAAATTATTTAAACTATTTAACCCACATTGAAATTTTATTATCAGTAATTTAAAGTTTTTTGTTATAACATATACAAATGATAAAAAAAACATATGAGTAAAAAACATCATTTAAAAGATATTACTATTAAAATATACTATATATATGTTACTATCATTTAAATTTAATTATATACTATAACAAATAGAAAAAAAAATTTTAATTATAAAATTTATTTATATGTTCACACAAATTTAATTATATAAGTAATAGTTACTAACTTTTTAATTATTAAATATATATTTATTATTTTATAATATGTTAAAAAATATAATACATAAAATATTTTTATATATAATGTTTATTTCGCGCAAGGCGCAGATCTTAACGTAATTGTATATATATTATACACTGAACAGAAGCGACACGGCTACCAAAAATGAGAACGAGTTGAACTAACACCTTATGATCCGCAAAACTGAACCAAATTTTATTAAATATTTGGATGAATCCTTCAATTCTGAAATCAAAAAATTAAAACCAAACCAGAACTGAAATCGAATGGGCACTCAAATTTTTAATACAGATTATATACTTAAAAAATAATTAAATTTAGATTTTGAATAACCAAATATCTTTAAAATGCTATTTATAAATCTAATTACCCTAAAATCCGAATGATCAAAATATTTCTTTACTTGAAATATTTAATGGTGATGATTGGTGACTGTTGTAGCTGCTATCCACAACATTATTTTGACTTACAACACTAAATATACGGGAAAACGGTCATTTCATACCTAATGTATCTCAATATGTTCAATTCATATCCGACTTATGTCACAGTGTAAAAATATATCCGAACTTTCGAAAATTTCAAATAACATACATGTTGTTTATTTTTTGAGGGAAATCATACATCAATCATCATATCAGCTGCCATATCATATAATTTTGTTGACGTGGATGTTACGTTGGCTAATTTTGCTGACGAGATGCCACATGAACAAATTTCTTTTTTTGAAAGAAAAACAAAATTGTCATTTTATAAAAATTATTTTTTACAAAATGCAAAATTTATAAATTATATTATTTAGCAAAATTGACATAAATTAATTAAATCATAAAATTTTAATCTTATAATAGGAGATATATTCGTAAATTTGCCGATCCTATCACAATACCGTCCTTTATAAGAGTTATCTATGTGTTGTAATGATTCAAATTCAATGCTAGTGTTGCTTTATAAGTATATATTTCTTATGATTTTCTTTTAAATTTTAGATTTTACGTCGGGTGATCTGAACCAATCCAACATAACTCAAATCCAAACGATATATGGTTACTTTATGTGTTCTAGTATGTGATACAAAACCGACCCGAACACTCAAGTATGTGATACAAAACCGACCTGAACCCGATGAGTTATATCTGATCCCGATCTATATTTACAAAAAATGCCAGTATGTGTCCTAGGCCATGTTACAATATAGTACCGAAATCCAAAAACTTGACATGAACTCAATGGGTACCCGAACGTTGTATTTAAGAATTTATTATGTAAATTTGTTATTAGAGATTTAAAAATAAATATCATATATTATATTAAAATTTCTTATTTAATTAAATTTGTTAATTTTACTAAATATAAATTTTAAAAATTTCACATTTTCTAAAAAATATTTTTATAAAACAACCATTTTGATTTTTGCAAAAAAAATGTTTTTGTACACGTGGCATCTTCATCAGCAAAATTAGCTTAAATAACATCCACGTCAATAAAATTAGATGACTTGGTGATAACATTCAAATTACCCTAAGAGTGATTTATACTCTCTCAAATAAGAGTTCGAGTTGTAGTACTTAGGGATCGAATTCACAGGGAGTTAGGGCACGCAATAGATCTAATAGTTATATGATTAAGCTTGGCTAATAGTTTTAATGTAAATTGCAATGGTGAGCAAGGCAGTTGCTCGGCTGATTGATTGAGGTTTGATGGAATGATGGTTTGCTAGACTTAAGGTTTCTATTCAGGCAATCAGGATTATAGTAGTATAGAAACTAAGGTTGGATATTCTAGAACTCAAACTAAGCAATAATCTATCAACTCTTGCATGTTTAGATTATCTATTACTAGATATAAGATCTCAACTCTCGCATATTGATCTTAAGAAAGTGTCGATCGACGCTATCAACGAGCTGTCGATCGATACAACTACCGAATTTTTGATCAACGACCCTTCTAGCAAGCTTTAGAGAACATGTAAATAGGTTTGATAAGTTCACTAGGATTCCTAAATCAGCTTCCGCTTGTTTCTAGCAATCCTAGCACAATGTAAATTAATTCAGACAGAGAACCAAGCTTCCTCTTGCGCCCTAATATCTATAGGCAAAGTCCTAGTTAGCTATTCTAGAATACATGCATTAAGAACAATTCAATTGATTCATATTCTAACAACTTAGCAGTTCTATATTTTGGGCTAATCCCTCATGACTATCTGAACCCTAAACCTAACAGGTGGATCTATTCAGACATGAAGTTGTCAAAGAAAATCATAGAAAGAATAGATGAATAGAATAGATAAAAGCAATAAAGAAACCAAAGGAGTTCCAGGAGGATTATGAAGGAGTTCCTCCTTTCTCTCCTAACATAGAACTACGAATAAAAGAAAGCGTAGCCGTCAACAATGGCTTAGAAAACACATAAATAGGATTTTATGTCGTCCAAGGGTATTCTTGTAATTTTTGGTTGCTTCCGGGCTTCAGTCGGTCATAAAATATGCTCAGCCCATATTATGACACCAAGGGTGCACCGTCTAGCGAGGAAGACTGACCACTCTTCAGTAAACCATGCATAACTTCTGCTACATGATGCTGATTGACCTCAAACCAGCAGCATTGGAAAGCTAACTCAAAGCTCTATCTTATGTTATAATATGGGCTCAATCTAACGGTGGAAAGGTCTCAATCCATAGCTAAACATCTGACGCGTCTGTGCAGCTCTGCACTCAAAAGGCTCCAAAAGACACCAAAATCACCACTTTCCTCCAAATCGTCTCTGAACCTGTAAACACTGTAAATAGACTTTATATCGTATTAAATATATCTTAAAATATCTATATACCATGACTAATAATGGGTAAAATTCATGGTATATCAACTCCCCCAGACTTACCCTTTTGCTTGTCCTCAAGCAAAACATAGAGTAGTCCTGTGAAAGAGGTTTGAAAACAGCAAAGACTCACACAATTTTAAACTTACTACTTTTACCTCTGCAATGTTGCAAGCCACATCAGATCAGTGCCAACTTTAGAGGCACTTCATGTACTAGACCTTAGCTTAGCAACCAAACCCTCCAGCCCACAGCTTAGCTGATTCCGCCTGACATACCCCTCTACTGACCTCATTTCTGCATATAAATGTGTAGGCTAAACCTTGGGATTATCGATCAAAGGACACATGGACTCTTACCCAGCAGGTATCTAAGTAAACATGTAGTCTTATTCTGGTTTCTTTTCTCCCTATATCTCTCTTCCCTGAATCATTTTATCTCAAATCCAATGAACAATGATGCTGATGTAGTCCATCTTCTTCATCTTCTTTTAGATTTTTCTTTACATTTTTTTTCTTTTCTTGGCAAAGTGTAGGCGAATAGTGGGGTCATCGGTAATGTACCTTCCCCTCGCTTCCAACGATGTGTGATCAATCCATTAGAGAAGAATAATGGGGTCGCATGAGACACTCCTACCCCTCTAAACCGCAGGAAATCATTTCAATCTTTTTTTTTTCTTCCTGTATGCCGAAGAGAGGAGAGAAGGAAACCAAAAATTTACAGACTTATACCTTTCAGACCTGAAAGAGGAATCCGATCCAATGTATACCAAGCCCCAAGACAAACAAGTTCAATTGATTAAGGTTGGAAGTTAGCTTCGGTTCCTTCATACTTTCTCAGCTAGCATGGATGTTATTGGCAGGTGATCCACTTTGGCGTTTCCATTCAAATTCAGCTACAGCACATGGAACCACAATCTTCACAAGATCATGTATCCTCTTCACTCTTTTGTGAAACTTAGCAGCTTCTTCTGCGCAGATAGGTGGTCTCAGATGTCTGGTGACAAAAAGGTGTGGGGTCTCATACTTGTACTCTCTTTGCTCAACTGGTTCCAACTCAACTATGTATCCTGGTAGCTCGTCCAACGATGGGTGTCGATCGATATCATTAGGTGAGTGTCGATCGATGCAGTCGAGTAGGTGTACATCGATGGTATATGTTGCATGTCGATCGATGATGTAGGGTGGGTGTAGATCGATGATGTATGGTGATTCTCGATCGATGCCAGCTTTTAGTGAAGTTCCCAGATCGTCATCAAGCTTCTTCTCCAAGTTCTGATCTAGATTCTCAGGTTGTGCTTCATCCTCTAGCTCCAAGAAATCTTCCATAGTGATCTCTCTATCTATATCTGGGACAAGATCACAACTTGATACATCGGTGCTCTTCTGTGTCGAGTCTGCACTGTCACGAAAACAACTCGGTCTGTCATGGATTTCAAGAGGTGTCGATCGACAACAGGATATTGTGTCGATAGATGTTGAGGTGCTGGTGTCGATCAATGGTGAAGTCGTGATGTCGATCGATTGTTGACGCCGGATCCCTTGTATCAGCTTCGTCAACTCTGCTCGGCTCTCCAGATCCATACTGTTCATCATCTTCTACCATATATTCCAGCATAGATATCATCTCAATCTCTAAGTTTACTGCTGCTTCATAGCTAAATTTGTTGAAAAAGGTGCTTGTAATGTCCTCCCAGCAGCTTAGAGATCATGGCTGCAGCTGTCTGAACCAGCGGAATGCATCTCCAGAGAGAGAATAAGGGAAGATCTTACAGAGTATGTGATCTACAGATATTTCATTCTGCTTACTCCTTGAAACTAGATCCTCAAGCTTTTCGATGTGGTTTCTGGGATCTTCACGAAGAAGACTCTGGAACGGGTCTTGACCTACCCAATCATACCATTCTCGGCTCATATCAAATCATTCATCTCAGCAACAGCAATAACATCATGGATCACATCACTATGAACATTAATCAACTGTCTGACGCTGTTGCGAGTGCGACCTTCTTTCTCTCTTAACATCCCATTCTAATCGACCTTAAGCATGAGCACTTCGACCTTCTCTGTCTCCACACAAGTGGTGTCGGTCATCGGATGAACAGTACCATGACGACCAGTGCCGCGGTGAACAGTGTCGCGATGAAGAGTGTTTCGATGAACAGTGTCGCTATGAACAGTGTCGCTATGAACAGTGTCGATCGATAGTTGATGAACAGTGTAGATCGATGGCTGATGAACAGTGTCGAAGTGAGCAGTACTCGAATGAACAGTGCTGGGATGAACAATATCGATCGGCACGAGATGAACAGTATCGATCAGCACGAGATGAACAGTACCGATCGACCTTGGGTGAATAGTGTCAATCGACGCCGGATGAATAGTGTCGATCGATGCTTGGATTTCTACGCTGCCAATCGCTGCTTGGAGGGTGTCGACTGCCCTCTTAGACTTATGGATCACGCGTTCCAAATCCAGTGGCTCTACTAGTAGGAGATCTATTTACTTGATGCTTCTGGTACTCATATGTATGTACATGAAACAGAAGAAAAAAAATTTATGAGTTTTTTATAACAGTAGTAAAACCTAGACTAAATCTAACTAGACAAGATCTAATGGCGATCAAAGCTCCCAGGCAATGACACCAAATTTGATCTCACTCAAATTACCCTAAGGAGTGATTTATACTCTCTCAAATAAGAGGTCGAGTTGTAGTACTTAGGGATCGAATTCACAGGGAGCTAGGGCACACAATAGATCTAATAGTTATATGATTAAGCTAGGTTAATAGTTTTAATGTAAATTGCAATGGTGAGCAAGGCAGTTGCTCTGTTGATTGAGTTAGGTTTGATGGAAGGATGATTTGGTTGACTTAGGTTTTCTATTCAGGCAATCATGATTATAGTAGTATAGAGACTAATGTTGGATATTCTAGAACTCAAACTAAGCAATAATCTATCAACTCGCATGTTTAGATTATCTATTACTAGATTTAAGATCTCAACTCTCGCATATTGATCTTGAGAAAGTGTCGATCGACGCTATCAACGAGCTATCGATCGGTACTCCTTTCAGACCGTCAATCGATACAACTACCGAGTTGTCGATCAACGACCCTTCTAGCAAGCTTTAGTGAACAAGTAAATAGGTTTGATAAGTTCACTAGGATTCCTAAATCAGCTTCCGCTTGTTTCTAGCAATCCTAGCACAATGTAGATTAATTCAGACAGAGAACCAAGCTTCCACTTGCGCCCTAATATATATAGGCAAGGTCCTAGTTAGCTATTTTAGAACACATGCATTAAGAACAATTCAATTGATACATATTCTAACAAGTTAGCAGTTCTATATTTTGGGCTAATCCCTCGTGACTATCTGAACCCCTAACCTAACAGGCAGATATATTCAGACATGAAGTTATCACAGAAAATCATAGAAAGAATAGATGAATAGAATAGATAAAAGCAATAAAGAAAACAAAGGAGTTCCATGAGGACCCTGAAGGAGTTCCTCCTTTCTACCCTAACCTGGAACTATGAATAAAAGAAAGCGTAGCCGTCATCAATGGCTTAAAAAACACATAAATAGGATTTTAGGTCGTCCAAGTGTATTCTGGTAATTTGCGGTTGCTTATGGGCTTCAGTCAGTCATAAAATATGCTCAGCCCATATTCTGGCATTACCGTCAATCGACACCGAGGGTGCACCATCGATCGACAGTCCATCTCCTCGACAGCTTCCTCCCGCGAGGCAGACTGACCACTCTTTAGTAAAACGGACATAAAGTCTGCTACAGGATGTTGATTGACCTCAAACCGGTGGCATTGGAAAGATAACTAAAAGCTCTATCTTATTCTAAAATATGAGATCAAACTAACGGTGACAAGGTCTCTATCCATTGCTAAACATCTAACGTGTATGTGCAGCTCTGCACTCAAAAGGCTCCAAAGACACCAAAATCCCCACTTTCTTCCAAGTCGTCCTTGAACTTGTACACACTCTGAATAGACTCTATATCGTAGTAAACATATCTTAAAATACCTATATACCATGGGTAATAATGGGTAAAATCCATGGTATATCACTTGGCAGCTGATGTAGCGACTGATGTATGATTTCGCCAAAAAATAAACGACATATATGTTATTTGATATTTTCGAAAGTTCATATATGTTTTTGCACTGTGACATAAGTCATATGATTTGAATATATCGCGATATGTTGGATATGAAATGACCGTTTTGATATATTTATCTGTAGAGTTACAGATGTGCTAAAATATATTTATTTTTAATTTATTCAAATATTAGTTTGTAAACAATAAAACCCTAGCTCTAAATATATATGTATGCTGCCGTGTATAATGAAACTCTCCTCTTTTTTGTCAACTTCTCGTTTATAAAACGAAAGCCCAATGGGCATATAATTACAATGTGACTCATTAAAATATTAAGCCCATTTCGGAGCCACTATTTTAGATAAGTATAACACATGATCGATCGTGGCTTCGTTTCCTTAGTCGTAGAGGAAAGATCGGTTCCAGAACTATCTCGCCGGGAAACCTTATGTCTTCCATCTCCGCCATGCTTGAGATTGTTTGCATGTTCTTCAAACCTTCAACCGCCGTTGATCTCGAAATCTTCTTCTCCGATTGTTAGAACTGAGCACCGGGAAAAGCTTAAAGATCCAAGAGTCGAATCTCGTCGGAACACTAACCCTTGTGGTAGCTCCGAGTCTTCTGGATTCTAACTTGAGATCTCCAAAGCATGATCCAAATCTCAGGACTTGATATTCGTAGAGACTTAGCATATTCTCCAAGGCGAAGCTTGATACCACCTCTGAATCAAGGACTAAGCATGTCTAACGAAAAAGAAGAACAAAATCTTTCGATCAACTGGGATAACTTAATAAAGCAGAAGGAGAAGAACTGGAATATATATAACTCAACCCAATCGGAAAAAGATAAGAATGATAATCAGTTCTGACATGGTTGAGATTAACACCACAAAAAACTCGCCAACGCGAAAAAAGTAAAGTTTCGCCAACACGAAGGGAAGATCGCCAACGCGAAGTAAAAGAAATCGATCTATCGATCGAACAACTATTTACATCAAAAACAAAAAGAGATTGGTAACCGGCGGCGTTAAAACCACCGGTCACCGGAAAACGTTTTTCAGCTTTTAGAGACTTCTACAGAAAAGGTAGAGCAAAGAGAGAGAGAAAGGTTGTCCTCGATTGTTAAATCTTATGAATGAAACTCTCCTAACCTTAAACTTTTCCGTACCTTAAACTCTTTCGTAACTATTGATTTATGATTATACAAAAAGTTATTTTTATAGAGATTCATACTTTATCAAAACATTAGAATTTTTAATTTATCTAATAATTTTTTATTGCTATAAATTTTATTTCGTTTTTATTAATATGTTGTTTATTATACGTGTATAATAGTAATCTATATCTAATACTAGGGTCGGTTCGCGCTACGCGTGGAATATGAGTTATGTGTGATTTCAAAACTATAGAATTGTATATTATTTTTTGCTTGTGTTCTATGAACTTTTGCAAAAGAAATGTATTATAATATTTAAGGTGTGTAGAGGATATATATTAGTTTATTTTAAGATTTTAATAATCTAATTTTATTTAGCCTGTGAAGATAATATTCTAATTCTTTAACTTAAAAAATTAAATATTCTGAATTATGTAAATAAATTTTGTGTACAATTCAAGTATAACTTTATTTTATTTTAAAATATTTTGAAATGATCATTTATATAATTATGAACAATACTTTAGTGTTTATAATAAGTCTTGCATATTTGTTTATATTCTATGTTTTCTAAATTGTATATTAAGCTAGAGGTGTTTATGTGCTCCGCTTCGAATGTTTACTTTTTTAAAAATATATTGGTGTTTTAGAATTATTTTTATATTTTGCAATTTTTTTTATAATTTTTACAATTTTTTTTATTCTTAAAAAATTATATTGTAAATAATTGTTTTTTCAAATTTTCTACAATCAAGTTCTTATTTATTTTCTAGAATTATAATTTTGTTAGAGATATCTTAATGGTACGGACCATAAGAATGTTTGTTGATTTATTTTCAAGAGCAGTTATTGTTTTGATATATTTTAAATATAATTTAATGCATATGTAGACATCATATATATATATATATATATATCCGATCGAGTTCAGTTTATGTCTACCCGTTTAAATTATGTTTATTTTATTGAAATCCAAATATATTTTAAGATCTTCGAATTCCAAAATAAAAGTAATACACATGTATGTTATATTAGTGTATAACTAAATACATAAAATTATCATGAAATTTGGTTAGTTTGAGTATTTGAGTGGAAACCCATTAAATACTTTAGTGTTTTGAGTTTTTTATTATTATTTCAAATATTTACTTTTGACTATTTTTAGATACTTTCAGATACTTTAGACAGCCCTAGGTATTTTGGATATTTTGGATATTATACCTTGAATTAATTATTATATTTAAATATATAATTATGATTCAAAAAACTTTGAGCACATATATATATATATATATATATATGTATATATGAGAGTCGCTGGCGGCTCAGATGAGAAGATGTGATCAGTAGGGTAAATCATATGGGTGTTCAATCCAGTAAAACGAAACCAATAAAAACTGAACTGAACCAAAATAGAGAAAGTGGTTTAGATTTGATAGTATTGAATAAACTGAATTGATGTTACTTTTAAGAAACCCCAATATACCGATCCAACCGAATAAAGCGAAGAAACCGATTAACTAAAATATAATTGTATACCTATATATAAACTTTATAATAAAATTAAAAATACACATAATTTATTTTATTAATATGGTATTCGTGCTTAAAACATTGATTTTAATTATTTTTTATTTTTTTTAGTTAAAAAGGTTGTTTTATTTTTCTCATTTTCATCAAATTAAATAGAACATGATTTTTAATTTTATTGGTAAATAGTTGTGCTAAAATATATTTATATAATAATATTATGATATTAATATTTTCTTAATTTTATTGTAATAGTTAAATAAAACATAAAATATTAAATTTAAAGTTAGAGTAAGGAATATATTTATGTATTAATAAATTTGTTTTCTAATCATATAAACTAATTTATCATCGAAGATAAATATAGTTATATGTTTTTGGTATAAAATCGAATAAACCAAAAACTGATGGTATATAAAACGAACCAAACAAATTAGATATGTTTCCAATATAGTAGCTAATTTTTATAAGCCGAAATACGAAAAACTGAACCGAAACCAGATCGGAATCCGGAAAGAGAACATGCCTAGTAACTCCCGAAATATCTTGGAAGTTTTCTTAAGAATCCTAGCCGCCAGAACGGCTGCTCCATTCGAGATCTTCCACTCGGGTTCTCTACTCGACTCCTTTTCTGCATGCACCCCTTTAAATGCTTCACGACTTACTCCAAACCTAAAATGACTCAAAGAGAACAAAAAAGATTCGATAAAGACTTGAAAATGATTTAGTTAACATATACAAAATGTGTCAAAAACACAATATATCAAAAACTTATAATAGAGGTAATGTAGCTCAGAAAACATGTCAAAACTCTGATGACAACTTCCATACAGAAATGCGTACTATAGTGGGACAAAATATACGACTTCGAGCTCAAACAAAAGAATTGATAATATGTTTGTAAGCGTTTCTTGACTGGGAATTCTGCAACTTTGGAAGCCTGAAATATTTATGGCCCTTTTGTATGGACGAAGCATTACTTGTAGAGTGGCATTAATGGCGACACAATGACGGTGGTTAGCCAACTTTATGCATATTCTCGTTCTTGTCTATGCCAATATCAAGGAAGCTTCATACGTAATATGATTTAGAAATTAGAGTAATATGTTGGGTGTGGGTCTATGGTGTTTCTCTGTTTAATGTTTTGTTATGAAAATTATTGTTTCCATAAGGAGGCTAGTTGGTTGTGGTTTGGCTTGGTGATTTAAGGGAAGATGTTAGGAGGAATTTTTTTTAAAGTACGGAGGTTGGTAACTCTCCCTACTGAGATGAGCTATAAAGTTCTTATTGAAGCATGAACCTTAAATAGACATATGACTGTATGCAAGAGTAGAATATCCATGACTGCAGGATTTGCAAAATCAGTGAAATCATACGCTGCTAACTCTAAACCAGATGCATCCATTTATTTAAGTTATATATATATGCCCAAATATTCTTCTCGTATTTAACATAAAAACAACAACCAACCACAGGGTGACTGGTGAATCAAAGCACTAAAGTTAGATATGAAATCTTGGGGACACAGCTGCACGAAGACACACTCCCAGCTATTCCAGTCACTGGATTGTTGGTAGTATGTTTGTTTTGCAGGAAGTAGCCTTGCTGCTGCTATCAAGTAAACTGCTCGCATATCCTAGCTGTCACATGTAATACGCAGAGAAAGTTGGTTCGTTTTTAATTTAAATTTCATAACTGAGAGAAACTGGTAGAGCTGGAACCCACCTGTCCCAAGGTCTTTGAAAATCTATCTGTAAACAATATTAGTTACACCATTTGGACTGCTTGTTGCAGCCGTTTTGTCAAGTATTCTGAGACCACCATGTGTTGTTACTCTTGAAAGCTGTACCTACGACGAAGACAACATCATTGATTTCAGCTGAAATGAACAAATCCACACGGTAACTGCAATACAACACCTTGACACATGCCAGATGAAGAGTTAAGGGTAGAGGGTGAAGTTAGCTAGAAAGTAAGTTCAAAGTCTGTTAAGCTAAATGTTGGTTACCTGAAGACACCAACAGCATTTGATTCACCACATCTAATGCCGGTGAATGAAGATAACACCAGCCATTATCAGATTGAATTCCCATTACGTTGCCGGTACAGGGAACGTCGACTGACTGGAATACATGAAAAAACAGTGGAAAATCATTTAGCACCAAAAATGGTTAGTGGTAAGTTAATTAATAGAGTTGCATAACACCAAGGTTGTATTTTTATGACATATTTATCAGTTCTGCTACAGTGAGAGATTCAATTTTCTGCGTACGAAGATACTTTGTTAATGTTGTTGGCGCAGCTGTGCCATCTCTGACCTATCTAATGCGTTTATGAGAGTTTTGAAAAACCAGTAAAGACCACCGGAATCAATTATACACTCGAGGGTAATCAAATAACTGGGAGTAGCTTACTTACCTCTCATAGTAACACTGTCCTGCAGCTGCTTCTGAATCAAAGTAGATGCAAGTTCATGACATGGCGTTGATAAATAACCAGGCTGAAACGGGATATAATCTTAGATTTAGACAAAGTTGAGGTCAGTTTAATACGCATTGTCACAAACAAAACACTCAAATGAATACATAAGCAGGAGCTCAAGTTTTAACATTAAAACTCACCTCACCTTTGGCGAAAATGCAGAAGAACATAGGCAAAAACAGGAATGAATAAAACGATAGCTTTACTTGGAGGAGCAGTAACCTCTGTTCCAAACAACTAATTATTGTAAGTAGATTAATTGATACTGAAGCAATGAAGTAATGGCTCAAAAGGGATTTGATGAAAACTTAAAATTTAACATCAATGACGTGAATGAGCAATATGGCTCTCACAGCAACACTGGAACCAGCAACGAAAAAAAAAACCAAAGCCATGAGCACAGCCAGTGGCTCGATCCTTCATGATCACCACTTGTAAAACCTCACCGAAACTCTGAAGTACTCTCGATATTCAGTGGTCTTCCATGATAGTCGACCGATGAACATCTTACATGATTCCATTTTCATCCTGCAAAAGCAATTGTTTGCGAGTATATATACATCTAATTAACATCTCGCTCAGACTGAAAACATCATCTATATTAAAGAAAAAAATCAGAATCATCTGTTCCAAAAAATCTGATGGAGAGAATCAGATCGACCTAACCTTTGTGGGAAAAAATTGGATGTACCGATGAATATGAACAGTTTGGGTCTTGAGGGATCATGTGAACCGATAAAGCTACGATCCTGGATTCCTGCAAACAGCACATGAGTCGATCAAATGAAGGTGTAAGTTTGAAAGAAGAAAACAAAAACCTATAAGAGAGAGAATTTGAGCAATCCACCTCGACCCTGGAAGAACAGCTGCCAGCCTTCAAAACAGGAAAATGAGATTCTAGATAAGACGTTAGAGAGTCAAGGTCGCAGACGATCAGCAAATCGTCGATGGAGAAATTAGGTTAGAGGGCAAGTCGCATCGTCTTTGGTCGAATAGAGCAGTCAAACGTAGAGCCCAACATGTGAATAACAAAGAAAGCCCATCATGTCACGCGTTTAAATGAAACGCTGAGTTTCATCAGTACGTGACACCTGTCGCGATGAGAGGCATCAACTTATCTAGCTGGCGGCTGACGTGGAGGCATGAGGAGTGAGAGAACTCTATTTTATAATACTAGATGTATGCCAATCATGCTTTAAAAAACTACAACTAAAATCTTACGGCTAAATTTTCAGAGCAATAAAATCTAAAGCTACAGCAAAAAAAATTTACAGCAATTATTCTACAGCAAAAAAATTAAAGGTACAACATTTACCAATCAGGCCCATTATACACAATAACCCATATTATCCAATATTTAAGAGAAATTGTCAAAAAAAATGCCATATTCACATAAGATAAATTCTCTAGGATAGACCTAAACAAGTTTTTGTTACAATTATAGACCTTAAAAATCAAAATGACCAAAATAGACTTAAATGTTTTATAAAAAAAAACTAAATATACACTTGTATCACTATGGTTAATTAATCTAGACATTAAGGTTTAGAGTAAAGAGGTGGGGTTTAGGGTTTATAATTGAGGAGTGAGGTTTTGGGGATAGGATTTCAAATTTTTAAAAATATAAAAAAAAAATTCAAAATTTCAAAATAAAAAATATTATTTTGGTCATTTTAGTTTTTGAAGTCTATTTTTGTGACAAAATTTTTAAAATGTCTATTTGAGAGAATTGTCTTATTCATAACACCACTTTTCATGTTTACACTAACCACTTTTACCCTCTCTTTTAATGAAAGGTAAAAGACATTTATAACCTATGATTAACTTTGATAAAAATAAACCCTAAGGTTAACCAATCTAAACTTAAAACCTCAGCTCTAAACTCTAAACCCTAAACCATCAATTCTAAACCTTAAAACATCAGCTCTAAACCCTAAACTTTCAACTTTAAACCCTAAACCCTAAAACATAAACTCTAAACCCTAAACCTTCAACTCAAAACCCTAAAACATCAACTCTAAACCCTGAACCCCAAACTTTCAACTCTAAATCCTAAACCTTAAACCCTTAGCTCAAAACCCTAAACTCTATATTTTTTTAAAATTCAAACACTAAACCCTAAACCCTCAACTCTAAACCCTAAACCCTCAACTCTATTTATATTTTTAAAAATTTGAACCCTAAACCCTAAAACCATAGACTTTAGGGTTATAGGGTTTAAAGTTGAGAGGTGGGATAGGGTTTAGGGTTTAAGGTTTAGAGTTGACATTTTAGGGTTTAGGGTTTAGAGTTGATGTTTTAGGGTTTAGGGTTTATGTTTAAGATTTAGGGATTAGAGATGAGGTTTTTGGGTTTAGGGTTCGAGTTTCGAAAAAAATATTATGTTTAGGTTTAGGGTTTCGAGTTAATGGTTTAGGGTTTAGGGTTTAGAGTTGAGTTTTAGGATTTAGGGTTTAGGATTGATGGTTTAGGGCTTAAAGACGAGGTTTTAATGTTTAGGGTGTAGGTTTATGGCTTAGAGTTAATGGTTTGGAGTTTAGAATTGAGTTTTAGGGTTTTCGGTTCAAATTTCGAAATAGTATAATTTGAAAAAAATTAAAAAAATTATTTTCTATTTTAAAATTTTTTGTTATATATTTATTATATATATAGAAAACAAGAATATAAAAGTCTTTTATCTTTTACTAAAAAAATATTTTTGAAAATGTTTATTTATTGGTGGTAAATATGAATAATGATATCACCAAAGTGGTAAAATTAAAATTTCCCCAATATTTAATCTAAAAAAATCTGAATTATGTGATGTTTTATCCATATTATTGAAAAATGGAACCAATCTGAAACTAAACTGGATTAATTTTTTTCAAATATTAACAATTTTCAATTTCGATATATGAATCGAACAAAAAAACCAAGAGTATTGAACCAAAACTATTTTTTGTCATCGACTTATACAGACTCATACTGACTCTGTGAACCAAACCGGGAGATCTTGATTCATGTGAACGACGAAAGACGATTGCTTCCTGACACTGCGTGCTAGGCCATCCGCCTTTGTATTTTGCGTCCTTGGTACATAGATAATCTCTGAATGGAGGAAACTTTTTTTCAGGGCCTTTAAATCTTCTAAATAGTTTGCAAGAGCTGGCTATTCTTCTGATTCTGAAACCATCTTCACCAATTAAGAGAAATCTGTTGCAAATGTAACCTGAAATTGACGTAAGTTTCTCATGCATTCCATTGCCCAGAGCAGTGCTTCCATCTCCGCATGAAGAGGATAAATACTAGCCCGGACATTCCTCGCCCCTAACAGCCCATCAAATCCTTCTAGAATATTAAACCAACCTTGTCCGAAGAAAATATCATTCTCTTTCCAGAAACCATCTATGAAACACCATCTTCATGGAATTGACGGTAAAGTCGTAACCTCTATGTGTTGTACATTCCTCTGTTCGTTCAATATCTATGCCTCAGCCCAAAGTGTTGACTCTGTTTCTGCCAAATTTAGTGTGTCTCTAGGGTCAAAATCCAGATTACTAAAAACTTTATTATTCCTTCCTTTCCAAATATACTATAATATCCATGCAAACTGATGATCATCCATCTGCGGGAAAACTCTCCAGAAGAGATGATCAATGTTAGTGAAGAGAGAGCTTGTTGGAAAAATAGCTGGATTTGATGGTATCTTTGAGAGAGCTCAAACCTGAAGTGCTGGGGGACATTCAAAAAACACATGGTTTATCGATTCCTCATCAGCTCCACACCGTGCACAACGTATATCCCCATGTATCCCCCGTGCTTGCAGATTCTTCTTGACTGCTATACACCCCGTGACCAATTGCCATAGAAAATGTTTGATCTTTGGTGGGCATCGTATCTTCCAACAGAAAGCCTTCAATACATCCACCGTGGGTCCAAACATTAATGGTGGTTTGTCTCTATCTGGATAAACCCGTTCTACCTGATATCCTGATTTGACCGTATATTTTATATTGTTTGTGAAATGCCATCCATCCCTATCTACCATATGAGTTCTGCTAAGTGGTATACTTTCTATAATTTTCACATCTTGTGGATCCACCAAAGTCCGAAGTGCCTGTGAATTCCAAGTTCGCGAAGTAAAAACAATGACAGAATCTATTGTGAGGTCTGGGTAATAGTTGTGTTGATTTTTATTTAGCTGGTTTCAGGCGAGTGGTTGGGAGCCATGGATCGTTCCATATAGATATAGATGATCCTGATCCCACCCGTTTGATTAGTCTTTTGCTTACCAGAGATCTAGCGATATGATACTCCGCCATCCATATGACGGAGAATACGAACGAATCGGTTCCAGGGGTGAGGCATTCCTGCAATACCGACTTTTGAAAACTCGAGCAAATAATGTGTTTGGCTTCTCTATCAGACGCCATAATTGTTTACCAAGCATCGCTGTATTGAAATCAGTGATGTCTTTGAACCCCAAACCTCCTTCATCCTTATTTACACATACTTTGTCCCATGATTTCCAGTGCATGCCTCTTGTGCTTCCCCCTGGACTCTACCATAATTGTGCTACTGCGGTCGTCACTTTTTTTGCAGTTGCCTTAGGTAAACGATAGCAAGACATCACATGATTTGGTAATACCGTAACCACTAATTTAATAATCACTTACTTTCCTCTTTTTGTGAAAAAACCTAAAAGTCCAACCGTTGACTCTATTATTTAGCCGGTCCTCCACAAAACTAAAATCTTGTATCTTGGAGCCCCCAAGATTTTCTGGTAAACCTAGGTAAGATCTCATTCCTCCAATATTCTGGATACCTAAAATATCTCGTAACTCGTGTCTGGCCGATTCCTCAATCTTGTGCCCAAATTGAATCGAAGACTTATCAAAATTTATGAGTTGACCAGAAACTACCTCATACTCCTTTAAGATCCTGAGAATGGTATTACACTCTTCTTTTTGAGCTCTACAAAAGAAAAGGTTATCGTTCGCAAATAGGAAATGAGATATTGATGGACAGGCTCTGGTTATCTTCATTCCCGTTAATTGTTTCCCTCTCTCCGCCTTCTTAATATTTGCAATTAAAGCCTCAGTACATAGAATAAATAAATAAGGAGACAAAGGATCCCCTTGACGTAAACCCATATGTGGAATAATGAGACCACGTGGTTGACCATTTAGTAAAACCCAATATTGAACCGATGATATACATTCCATCATTAGTCTAATCCAATGAAGATCAAAACCCATCTTTTGTAGTAAAGCCTTGATAAAATCTCATTCCACCCTATCATACGCTTTGCTCATGTCCGTTTTAATTGCCATATACTTTCCTTGACATGCTTTATTTGTCCGTAAACCATGAAACATTTCCTGGGCTATAAGAATATTATCAGAAATCAACCTTCCTGACACAAATGCCGATTGAGTTTCTGATATGAGAGAGGGGAGACATAATTTCAATCGCTGACACAAAACCTTCGAAATAATTTTATACCCTACGTTACATAAACTGATTGGCCTTAGCTCCGTCATCCGTGTAGGCCTTTCCGTCTTTGGAATCATACATATATTGGTAATATTTAACCTTGAATCCATTTCTCCGGAATCCAAAAAAATATTCACCATTTCTACCAAATCATCCTTAATAATATGCCAAGAATGTTGAAAAAATAGAGTTGTCATGCCGTCCGGTCCTGACGCCTTCTCTGGGTACATCATAATTAAAGCCTCTCTAACCTCATCCTCAGTTGCTATCCTTAACAATCGTTGATTCCTCTGAGAAGTAACACCCGGTGTTACCTCTGTGAGGAAACTATCAAATTTTGATGGTGAAGTGGTACTAAACAAGTCTTCAAAATAATCTACTGCCACTTTTTCCACCCCATTATCCTCCGTAATCAAATTTCCTGCAGCATCACGTAACCTGACTATCCTATTATGAACCCGTCTTTGCTTGGTTAAAGCGTGATAGAATTTTGTGTTAAGATCCCCAGATGAATACTACATATTCCTACTATTCTGATGCCAGTAATCCTCTTCATCCTTATATGCATCTTGTTGTTTCCTAGATACCTCCAGAATATCCTCCTGAGATCTAGTGTTATATGTTTGTACCTCTTCGAGAGCTTTCTGTAACTCATTTATTTTTTTTCTTTTTATAAGGTGGATTATTTTTCTGCCATTTAACAATTTCATGACGATAATTCCTAATTTTTTTCCACTATACCATCTTCTCTTCCTCTACTATAATCTTACGAGCCCATTGTAATTGATTCCATAAGACCTTCTTGTCTAATCCATCTCTTATCAAAAGGAAATTGTCATTTCTTCCTGACAACTTTATCTTCCAAGTGGGCCACTACTGGACGATGGTCTGATGTCTCCATCCCTAAGTATTCTGTATAAATGAATTCACGAGTAAAACTAATTGAATTCTGTAAAAAATCGGAAAGTTTCTAAATCTATAGAATCGAAAACAGAAAAATCTAAACCGAGATTTTAAACTCTAAATTTTAAACTCTGAATCCTAAACCAAACGACCTGGGTCTAGGTAAATACAAGAAAAAGCAACAGTGGATCAAATGCCTGCGACAGAAATGACATCTAACTCTTGAAGTGATTACATAATAAAGATTGTTTGAACTCGTGAGTTTTTTTTTTTTTGGTAAAAGAACTCGTGAGTTGTGTGGTTCTTCAACTTCGTTTACTTGTTTCTTTCCGTGGGGAAGACAGGAGGATTGTTGATAGCCTGTATCTATGGTTTCATCTCAAAGACTATATCTCTCGCGAATCGTTTCAAGGAAATCTCACTCTTTGGCAAGTGCCCGTGTTACCAAATCACAAGAGTCGATCCCCAAGTCAGTTGGATGCTCGGATTCGGGTTCGACCTGTGAGGCACACCAACTGTTCGACGAAATTCGAGACTTGAATGTCATTTCTGGTACAGCAGTGATTGGCCGCTTTGTGAAGCAAAGCAGGCATGTAGAGGCAATCCATGCTTTGAAAAGGTTGCTGTATCTGGGAATCAGACCAAACGAGTTCACCTTCGGCACCGTCATTGGGTCCTCTTCATTTTCGAGAGATGTCAAATTAGGCAAGCAGCTACATGGTTTTGCGTTAAAAATTGGACTTGCGTCGAATGTGTTTGTGGGCAGTGCGGTTTTGAACTGTTACGTGAAGCTGAGCACGTTGATGGATGCTCGTAGAAGCTTTGATGATACTAGAGATCCAAACGTTATTTCTTTTACGAATTTGATAAGTGGGTACCTAAAGAAACATGAATTTGAGGAAGCCCTTTCCTTGTTTAGAACAATGCCAGAGAGAAGTGTTGTTACTTGGAACGCAGTGATTGGTGGGTTTAGCCAGACGGGACGGAATGAAGAAGCTGTGCGTACTTTTGTGGATATGTTAAGGGAAGGTGTGGTGATGCCTAATGAATCAACCTTCCCTTGTACTATAACAGCCATATCCAATATAGCTTCTCATGGTGGTGGTAAAAGTATCCACGCCTGTGCTATCAAGTTCTTGGGTCAGCAATATAATGTCTTTGTTTGGAATTCTCTCATTAGTTTTTACTCCAAGTGTGGAAACACGGAGGATAGTGTTTTGGCTTTCAACAAGCTCCATGAACAAGAAAGGAACATCGTCTCTTGGAACTCTATGATATGGGGTTATGCGCACAACGGAAGAGGAGAAGAAGCTATAGCCATGTTTGAAAAAATGATCAAAGACACAAACCTGAAACCAAACAGTGTGACACTTCTTGGAGTGTTATTTGCGTGTAACCACACGGGCCTAATCCATGAAGGGTACTCATATTTCAACAAAGCAGTGAATGATTATGATAATCCAAACCTGCTACAACCTGAGCACTATGCATGTATGGTGGATATGCTCTCTAGGTCAGGTCATTTCGAAGAAGCAGAGAAGCTTATTAAAAGTCTGCCTCTTGATCCGGGAATCGGGTTTTGGAAAGCATTGCTTGGGGGATGCAAGATTCACTCAAACAAGCGTTTGGCTGAATTAGCGGCGTCAAAGATCTTAGAGATGGAACCCAGAGATGTTTCGTCGTACGTTATGCTTTCAAATGCTTACTCTGCTGTGGAGAAGTGGCAGAATGTGTCGGAGATACGGAGGAAGATTAAGGAAACGGGTTTCAAGCGTATCTCGGGATGTAGTTGGATTGAAGTTAGAGGCCAAGGTTGTGTCTTTGTCAATGCTGACAAAAGCAACAAACAGAAGGATGAAGTCTATAGGGTGTTGTCAGTTATTACGCAACATCTTATAGAAGACCTGCGAAGACTTCAAAAAGTCAACTGTCTAATGTTTAATGTAACATAGAATAACAATCCCTTTGGGACTCCTACCCCAATCTCGCATTGTTGTGTTAGAATTGCAGCAATCAAACAATGGGGGTGATTGGTTGGGTTTTATCCTCTGTTCTAAAAATCGGCCGTTTGGGCGCTACGCGTCACTTTTCCGTTCCGATTTATGCCAAATCGTTTAAAAAATCGGATATCTGATTTTCTCCGTCTAGACAGCCTAAATGACTGCCTAGACGCTTAGGCGGCCGTCTGGGCGCTATGCGTCACTCTTCCGCCTCGATTTAAGCCAAATCGGTTAAAAAAATCGGATATTCGATTTTCTCCGCCTAGACCGCCTAAATGACCGCCTAACCGCCTAGGCGGCCGCCTAATCTATTTTTTTATTATTTTTAATAATATTTTATTTATTTATTTGATCTAAAATTTTATAAATATCATTTATATTCATAATTTTGATGAAAATTACACTATATGAAGTTTATATATTCTATTTGTGTGTTTTATACAATCTTAAACATGAAAATGTATTAATGTTATACACAATTAAAGATTAACATGTTTTATAACATAGTAAACAATCTAAAAATTTTGCCCCGCATAATTTCCGATTAATCCCCTGATTTTCTTTTTAGGCGCTAGACCCAACCCGACCGCCCGACTAGCGCCTAGCGCCTAGCGCGTTCCCGAACAGGGGTTTTATCTCATTATTTTAGCTTTATTTACTTTTAAATCAATAAATTTTACCAATTATCTTTATTTTTAATAGTTAAAATCTAAATCAAGTTTCTATAAACTTTTACCAATCATGCTTTACCTTTATTTTTACAGGTACATCATAAAAACTAAAGCAAAATTTTTTTTAATGTATTTTAGGTAAAAAACTTAAAGTTTTCTTTTATAGGCTGTAGAATATGTGAAATAAAAAAAACTACCTATAATATTAAATAAATTAGATAATCATAATTAAAAACATCTATAAATATTTAATTCAATTTTGTGTGTTGTAAAAATTATTGAAATATTTTAAATAAAATATATATTATTTACATATCACATTTTAAATAACAATAAACTTTGAGAATTTATAAAAAATATTAATATAAATTATTTAATTGATAAAAAATAATTATATTATATATACTTCACAGATTTCACATATTTTATTTTAAAATATCTACAGCCTATAATTTACATCTACAACAAATTTAACTACATGAAAAATCTTTGCAAAAAAATCTACAGTAACAATTTTACAGTTACAACCATCACCAATTCAAACGACACCGCCACCAATTTGGTGATATAAGCGATTCTCGTATCTGAATTGCGGCGTAGTGCAACAGGTTAACTACTCACATTCACCAATGTAAGTTATATAAAATTTTCCGACAAAGCATTTTATATTTTGAGAAGCTACAAATTCTAAACTTCTGTTCGTGTGCATATTCTGTACAAACTTCTCAACATCACTGTTGGAGTCAAAATAAGTTATACTGAGATCAAAATTGTTAGTATATGATAAAACAGTTCTTAAAAGTTTACAAGCCAGAAATGTCGAGATACTAATAAATCCACATATGCCGCATCCAAACTAGAAAATTACACGAAACATTATGTAACACCCGTCACCTCCTATATGGAGAACGGCGTGTTACTTACGGAAAAATATCGAATTAAACCAAATTATTCAAAATCGAACAAAATAACATAACATTTAATAAATTTTTTTTAAAAGGAATACATTTTTGAATTGAAGTATAAAAATATATCAAATAAATCGAATGTAAAATTCGTATAAATCATTAGTTAAAACCGAAATAAAATACGATCATCCCAAAACACCAAACAGTCCAGATATCCAATTACTCGGCAAGCTCACCTGCAATGGGAAGAAGAGTGGTGAGCAACTGGGGAGTCACTCCGTGAGGTATGCGATGCTAAACACGCAAACCACTGACTTGAGTAAATAGAACTCCCACTATGGAAGTTTAGCTCTAACATGAACACACACGACGCCTAGCGCATCACACAAACCAAACAATGCGATGATAGCATATAGCTAGTCCATACACCCCGCATCTCCTCATATGGATATATAATACGTAGCGTCGCTAGTACAGTATGTCTCTGTACCCCCGCCCTCTCAAGTAGCGTCCATGGTACAAACTTCTCTGCACCACACGCCCACACCAGTAGCATCGCAAGTCCAGACGTCTCTGAACCCCTGCCCGCACAATCAAAGTAGGGTCGCTAGCCCATACATCTCTGAGCCCCCGCCCGCGCACATAGTCCCTACAAATAACTATGTATACATACATATATATATCGCATCTCTTAACATCACACAATCCAATCAAATGTTGAATCCTCTAGACCCATAGTTCCAGTTTACAATGAATGAACTAACTAATAATCAAGACTCAATTCAAACCGACGGATCATGATTCGAAATCTAAACTACGATAGAGAAAATTCTACACTGGTACGGGATTTACGGAATAGACCCTCACCTTAGCCAATATCGGAAATGAATCTGAAAACGGATATTCTCGCCTAACAAGCCGTGACCAAAATTTAGCATGAATTACTTGTTGATTAAGTCTCACCTAAGTCGCAAGATTACACCATGCACAAGTTATGATTCGGTTTTAACCTACAAAGGTATCTTGCCACACAAGGAATAGAGAAAAGGTCACTTAGCTATTACGGCTTGGAATCACGTTAAAGGGTCTCACACTTTGGCGACGTGGGCTCCATTTGAGGTGACTAACAACGTATGACAGTGCGGATCGGTGATCAGCAGTGATGAGATGGTGGCTCCGTCTTAACTCTTTTTCTCCTCACGTCTTATGCTTCTCGGATCAATAGCATGACGCCCATAATACAATGGTGGTTGATCCTTAACGACAAGTCTATGTCTCAAACCATACATGGTGGCTCCGGTGTGACAAGGAAATAAAGTGACATCCCGGCTGTAACAGCCCGATCTCCCGGCGTCCGACCGGGGTTATCGAAGGGGCGTTATGGACACGTGTCTACTCATTTAGCCAACCCTACGTGTCTCGTTACTGGTCCCGAGAGACGAGCGCATAACCTTCTTTGAAATATCGTCACACCCACATCTATATACTTCTACTTACAGTCCCGCGCACAGGGAAAAATGGAAATGGAGGGGTGAGTAACAAGTTACTCAGTTAAGTGGTTCTAGCCCAGCCTGCCCGCATGACACTCTATACTACTCTATGCGGGAACTAGGACTGACTAGCCACTACAATCAGTTAATGCATTTTATCATTTCCTAACGTCATCTATTGATTTTCCACATTCACTTCCATTCATTTCTAACAACCTAGTGATCAATCAATACAATGATCTCACTCATTGCCACACACGTCAAACCCTAGGCTTAACCGACTCATCATACCAGTCCGACTCGATCCTATGACACCTTTAACTCCCTGTTACCCGACCATGAGCTAAAAACCCTACAATGCACATCCTTTTCATCTTTTCGTCTTTTTCAACAGTGGGTAGCCCCAACTAGGCTTCTACCCCATATTCTTGTGGATTGGCCACATCTCCTATGGGTGCTTCCATATTCTTGTGGATTGGCCACATTTCCTATGGATACCTAGCGTGGACTACTACCCCACATACTTTCCTTAGACCCTCTATATGCTTTCCCACCCATGCTTAACCTTAACATCATTCTCTCATACTTTTACTTATCCTTTCACTTCCTTATCATTTTCACTTATCCCATCCCATTCTCATTTACCTTCCTTTTTCATTCATACTTGTACTTGAGACTCAATTCACTAGACGCCACCCGCTATCGGTGTCACACACAATACACATCGCATTCAAGTTCCCTTTCAATAACTTTTATAATCATTACTCGTCTATCGTCCTAGCATTTATTTCTCTCTAGCATCCTAATTTCAATCACAACAACACATGGGACAACACATCCAAACATACTAGAATCAACTACCAATCAATCATCACCACAACAATTCAATTCAGTTCATCGAGTCCCATTTATCAGTATGAGGGTTCTTATGCATCATGATCCATTCATCTATCATCCTAGCAATACCATGTCCTATCAACCTAACTCCCAATCAGGGTCTAATCAAACCTAACTCCAACATATAGGAGTATACAGAATCATGAAAGAAGGTTGGGTTCGAGACACTCCAACTTAGTCTAGATCTGGATCTGGATCTGTAAACACGGATTTAAGAAGGTTGAGATCTGGTCACCACCACCACTTCACGGCGCCGGCGAGGGGAGAGAGAGAGAGAGCGTGCGACGGCGAGGAGAGAGAGAGGCGGCGCAGGATAGAAGGGGAGAGAGCTCGACGGCTAGGGTTTTCGGCCTCCGGGAATTCTCTGCAGAGCTTCGCTTCAGATTTGTGATGAGGCAAAAAGGGAGGCTGCATCTCTTTTTATAGGAAAGGGGAAGGGAAACCCTAGGTTTTTGCCAAATGGGCCGTAGAGAAGCTCATATTCTTTGGGAAATTTTACGGGCCAGGAACCGGGCCGTTACAATCCTCCCCCGTTAATCGGAATTCGTCCCCGAATTCCAAAGCCCACATCTTTCAGACCAATCGTTCGTTAACGAAATGAATCACACATTCACACAACAATCAAGGGAGGCATACAAAGCGTGATAACTCTACTGGAATCTTTAAAACCAACGAAAGAATGTCATAAATAAAAGGAGTAGGCCTACAATAGTTTGTAAGAGAAAACTCAGCACATCTGCACAAAACACAGAATGCCGTAACGAAAGAAAGAACACCAACTCCAATAACCAATAAATAAAATAAAAAACAATAGCGAAACACGTGTCCTACTCCTACGATTCGTCCCTAGGATATCGTTTAGCCACATTGACATGGCGAGGGGCAGCGGGTCTCGGATCCAAGGTCTTCATCGCCCTCTGCGACGCGATCATACTCGGCCTCCGCCTCACTTTCCGCCAGCCACTCCTCCGCGTGCAGTGCTTGGTTGGCCATCCTTCTCACCAGTGCAAATTCCAGAGGCTCCAGAACTCCAACGAGCTCTTCACGAATATCTCCACGTAGTCCAGCCCTAAACAGATGACACCACTCCTCGGCTGGCTTCGGTTGACACCTCTTGGCCGTATCCAAGAACTCCTCCAGGTAATCTCTCACCTTGCGTGGCTTCTGAACCATCTGGACCAGTACGTCACAATCACATGTCACTGTAGGAGGTTTTCGCGGACGCCCCCGCTTTCCCTTAGCGAGTTCCCCGACCGGCACCTCATAGCCATCGACGTCCCTACCCGGGTTTCCTCCTTCCATGATTGAGAGAGCGGCCACATCGGCTGCAATCTTCTCTTCTGCCTCCATGGCGAAGCCTGCCATCTGCCTCACTAGCGCGAACTCCAGGGGCTCCAAAACACCCCTCAACTACGCCTGGAGTTCCTTACGAAGCCCGCTCTTATACCATACGCACCACGTCTCTGCATTCTTCGGTTTGAACAGTTTGGCTTGGTTGATGAAGTCCTCGGTGTATCCAGCGACTGATCGGTCCTCCTGAGCATTCTTGATCAGCACTCCACACTGGCACTTCCCGGTGAACACCCTTGGGGGTCCCCCTGCTGCACTTGGCGGCTTGCATGGACGGCCACACTTCCTCGGGGGCCCCTCTTCGGTTGCAAGCTGGAACCTCGCATCGCCCTGCAGTAGATGTTCCTCTATAGCAATCCTCTGGAAATGTGGCATCAACACCTTATGCCTCACAGTCTGCTCGTGCGGGTACCTGAATGGAAACTCCCTGTACTGTTCTTCAGGATCCGGAAACATGGGTAGCACCAAGTTACCCTCCATGTCATAGTGACGCCTTTGGGCATACTCCCTGGTGTTCCTCCGTCCGTAGTGCATACGCGGCATCCTCCACTCGTAATGGTCAAGCAAAAACATCCTGCAATAAAATTTCAATTAGAACCATAATAGAAGTATGGATATAGTGGAATTTTCAAATAATCTTTCACAATCCGAAAACACTTAGTAATAACGAAATAATAAATTTTTTTTTTTTTTTTTTTTCCAAAAACGAGTTTTTTTATTATTTTTTTTTTTTTGAAAACGTCGGAAATGCCGATCCCTTAGGACAGAACTAAGGGATCTTAACCCGCTCTGATACCAATTGTAACAGCCCGATCCCCCGGCGTCTGACCGGGGTTATCGAAGGGGCGTTATGGACACGTGTCTACTCATTTAGCCAACCCTACGTGTCCCGTTACTGGTCCCGAGAGACGAGACGAGCACATAACCTTCTTTGAAATACCGTCACACCCACATCCATATACTTCTACTTACAGTCCTGCGCACAGGGAAAAATGGAAATGGAGGGGTGAGTAACAAGTTACTCAGTGAAGTGGTTCTAGCCCAGCCTGCCCGCATGACACTCTATACTACTCTATGCGGGAACTAGGACTGACTAGCCACTACAATCAGTTAATGCATTTTATCATTTCCTAACGTCATCTATTGATTTTCCACATTCACTTCCATTCATTTCTAACAACCTAGTGATCAATCAATACAATGATCTCACTCATTGCCACACACGTCAAACCCTAGGCTTAACCGACTCATCATACCAGTCCGACTCGATCCTATGACACCTTTAACTCCCTGTTACCCGACCATGAGCTAAAAACCCTACAATGCACATCCTTTTCATCTTTTCGTCCTTTTCAACAGTGGGTAGCCCCAACTAGGCTTCTACCCCATATTCTTGTGGATTGGCCACATCTCCTATGGGTGCTTCCATATTCTTGTGGATTGGCCACATCTCCTATGGATACCTAGCGTGGACTACTACCCCACATACTTTCCTTAGACCCTCTATATGCTTTCCCACCCATGCTTAACCTTAACATCATTCTCTCATACTTTTACTTATCCTTTCACTTCCTTATCATTTTCACTTATCCCTTCCCATTCTCATTTACCTTCCTTTTTCATCCATACTTGTACTTGAGACTCAATTCACTAGACGCCACCCGCTATCGGTGTCACACACAATACACATCGCATTCAAGTTCTACTTCAATAACTTTTATAATCATTACTCGTCTATCGTCCTAGCATTTATTTCTCTCTAGCATCCTAACTTCAATCACAACAACACATGGGACAACACATCCAAACATACTAGAATCAACTACCAATCAATCATCACCACAACAATTCAATTCAGTTCATCGAGTCCCATTTATCAGTATGAGGGTTCTTATGCATCATGATCCATTCATCTATCATCCTAGCAATACCATGTCCTATCAACCTAACTCCCAATCAGGGTCTAATCAAACCTAACTCCAACATATAGGAGTATACAGAATCATGAAAGAAGGTTGGGTTCGAGACACTCCACCTTAGTCTAGATCTGGATCTGGATCTGTAAACACGGATTTAAGAAGGTTGAGATTTGGTCACCACCACCACTTCACGGCGCCGGCGAGAGGGAGAGAGAGAGAGAGCGTGCGACGGCGAGGAGAGAGAGAGGCGGCGCAAGATAGAAGGGGAGAGAGCTCGACGGCTAGGGTTTTCGGCCTCCGGGAATTCTCTGCAGAGCTTCGCTTCAGATTTGTGATGAGGCAAAAAGGGAGGCTGCATCTCTTTTTATAGGAAAGGGGAAGGGAAACCCTAGGTTTTTGCCAAATGGGCCGTAGAGAAGCTCATATTCTTTGGGAAATTTTACGGGCCAGGAACCGGGCCGTTACACCGGCGGTGGGTCTACGGTGATTGACGGTGGTGATCAGCGCCGGATGTTACGTGGTGACTCCGTGTACGTGTGTCTCTTCTCCACATCTAAGCCTCTCGGATCTGATGCACGGCGACCATAAGGGAGAGGCGAAGGATCTTTGATAACGGCGGCTATACGTCACAGCTCCGATTGCGATGCTCCATTGCTGGTGTGATGAAGCTTCCCTCGTACGCAGCAAATTATATGATCGTTTTGTGGTGACGACACAAACATAATCTCTACACCAGCCCGAGATGGAGACGGCTAGGTTATTGGGTAAGGAAGAGAATACATATAATTATATATATATGCCACTAACCAACGACAACACAAGGGTTTGGTTTAAAGGCTAATTAATTAAATTCAGACCAATGGTTTAGGTGAAATTAAAATAAAATTAGAACAAACCAAACCGACCATTATTTTTTAAATAACCGGGTCGTTACAATTCTCACCCACTTACGAGGAATTCGTCCTCGAATTCAATCACCAGGCCGCTGTCCAATACCATCGTGAAAAAGCTCTGGATAGGTAATTCTTATCTGAGTCTCAATCTCTTAGGTCTCCTCCAAGATCTTGTCTCTCTCTCTCCAAACTTTGACGAACATGGTCATCGTCCTCTGAACCTTTTTCACTGCAAAATTATAACATCTACTCGGCGAATTGGTGCAGATAATTTTTTTTTTTTTAAAAACCAAGATCACTTGCGGCTGATGCAAATGAGCTCTGGCTCTCTCCCGACCTTCCTCAAAACTGGCACTTAGAACATGTCATGATAGTCTGATAACTCTGTTGATAACTGCAATCTAGAAGCTACTACTTAAATTCGCTCCACCGAAGGATACAGTCCAATGTACCTCGATTTAAGTTGCTTCAGCTTATGAGTCTTAAGTCCTCCCTGAAATGTCATTATTTTCAGGTACACTAGATCGCCCATATATAACTCGAAATCCTTACGGCGCTTAGCTGCATAAATCCTCTGCCGTCATGGGCTTCCCAAAGCCAATCCTTGAGCATGTCCATTTGCTATACCATCTCTTGAACCATTAATAGTTCTAACTCATGTCACTCCCTTACTTTGGTCCAACAAAGTGGTATACGACAAGGCCTACCATAAATAGCCTCATCCGGTGTCATCTCAATGCTCGAACGATAGTTGCCGATGTAAGCACAGTTTGCTAGATGTAATACTTTCCGATCTTCCATCCCACTGTAAGACGCAATCCCTGAGCATGTCCTCTAAGTCTGAATAGTTCTCTTTGACTAACCATCTGTATGCTGATAATAAGTTGTATTTCTGTGGATCTATGTCCCAAGTTCCTTCTGAATGACTCCAAAAATGTAGACGTGAACTTCGAATCCCAATCCGATACAATGTTGACATCCATAAAACCTCCCAAACTCAATAATGTAGGTATGCTCCAACTGATTAGCTCTCACTGTCTTCTTAGTTACTTAGGAAATGGACTGACTTGGTAAGTCTATCCATGACTACCCATGTGGCATCCTTTCCACATATGGTGATTTAAAATCCAATAACAACGTCCATAATCACCATGCCTCATTTCCACTCCGGTAAAAGCAATCTCAAAAATAACATGATAGATAACTGATCCTCTGACATGTCTGACACTGTGACGCAATGAAGCTACAATTCTCTTCATACTAGACCAATTATAGTTGACGCTTCATATCCTTGTACCGCTTGGTGTTCCCGATGGGTAGAGAAACACGAGTGATGTATTCGCTGTAAGATCCCTTTTCTTCACAGTTTATCGTCCAACACACAACTCGGTTTCGGTACAAGTACATCCCGCTCGACACTTATGATATCCAATACTCCCAATCTCGATCGTCTTACAAAGCCATAACGCTAACATGCGCTTTGCGTATCCTCCATAGCAAAACTGCCTGCTCAAAAGTCCCAAGGCCATCTGTCTCTCCATCGACAGTAATGGCACACAATCTGACACAAGCAAATGTCCCAGTAAAATCATGAACCTCTTTGGTTCCTGATACTTCGCTCATGTGCCTACCCAAGGCATTTGTCACCTGGTTGTCTTTACTAGATGGTATGCAATATCCAAACTGTAGCCTGCTACCAACTCAATTCAACTACACTGTCCAAGTACAAGTTTTAATAAATGAAGATAGATTTCAGACTCCAATGATCCCAGAGAATCTGAACTTCCTTCCTGTACAATTACAATCTCCAAAACTATAACGCAAATACCACTGCAGCCACTACGAATCATGAATAGGGTAGTGGGTCTCGTGAGGTCTCAACTGATGCAATGTATATGGAATGACCTGATCCTCATGCATCAATACACAATCCACAAACGCTCATCATGCTCCCTCTACTCCAAGAATAAACCAATGGGGTCGTCGGTGAGTACAATCGCGCACTTGTCCAAGTGTCCGCGAAAGACATCATTCATAAGCTTCTCAAATGCTATCGGTGCATTCGTCGATTCAAAATGATATCACCAAAACTCATAATATCCATAACGTATACGGAAACCCACATTCCGTACATACTCCTCAACTATAGCAATCTGATGATGTCCTGATGCCAAGACAACCTTCGAGAACCATAAACCTCCATGCAGCAAATTCAACAACTCATCAATATGGTTACCATGTTCAAATCTATGTAGTCGATACAAAGCCTGAAACTCCCATAATTTTTTTTTTCTTTACAAACAACACTGGTGCTCCCCACAGCGAATTACTCGGCCTGATAAATCTCTTGTCTGATGAATCTTCTATTTGTTCTTTCAGCTCAGCCATCTCTCCTGGCGCTAATCGGTATAGAACTCGTGAAACCGGTGCTGTCCCTGACTCCAACTCGATCGTAAGAACATCTCCTCTGGCTGGTGACATCCCTTCCAAGGCCTCAAATACATCTCCATACTCTGAGATAACTAGAAGATCCTGCAACTCATGTCGACCATCGAAATGATCACCAAAATCCATTTACTCCCCATATCCAATAACTCCTATGCATGTAGCATGTATGCAAATAAAATCTGCTCTGCTCCAGAAAAGTGAACTCATACCCTCAGGCAATCCAACAGTACTCGATGTCGTGATAACTAGTCCATCCCAAGAATGATATCGCAAAACACAACTCCATCTCTAACAAGTCTTTGAACCAATCGGCCCTCCAAGCATAACTGGTACACCACAATCAATATAAATAGTTCCCAACGTTTCTATGTCAGCTGTCCGAACTGACACATCTCTGAAATGATCAACACTGCCAAAAACTGGAAAACATACCAAGTGTAACTCCAATATAACACAACGCAAGTTGTCGAACCCCAATCCAAAAGCGATCCCCACGAGTTTACAAAATAACCATGCCTCCATCGCAGTAACTCTACTCATACACACGAATAACACATGCCAACTCATGGCTCACATCTCATACCACATAATCTCCAATAACGAAAACTCATGGAGAGATGGCTTGAAGTTTGGGTGGTGGCAACAACGTCACACATCCACATGCGGACAATCTCCGAACACGACTGATAAAACTGATACACACCTGAGCAATCTATCAAACTGTGACATCATTCATCTCTCGAACATCTGGCTGAAACCCTGTTAGCTAGAGAACGGATGACGATGATAAACTCATCGTCAATAAAAATACAATTGGGTTAGAAGTTACTGAACGGAAAGGTGCTGTATTTTTCTTTCTTTAAAACTCCCAAATCCCCAGATTCAAAAATCTTTTAAAATCGATTAAACCGAATTAAAACTGAGTCAAAACCGAGTCGAAACCACGTCCCAACAAATCGCCATCCCGGGTCAGAGCCGAGACGGAACCCCGCTCTGATACCAAATTGTAACACCTGTCACCTCCTATATGGAGAACGGCGTGTTACTTACGGTAAAATATCGAATTAAACCAAATTATTCAAAATCGAACAAAATAACATAACATTTAATAAAAGAATTTCAAAAGGAATAAATTTTTGAATTGAAGTATAAAAATATATCAAATAAATCGAATGTAAAATTCGTATAAATCATTAGTTAAAACCGAAATAAAATACGATCATCCCAAAACACCAAACAGTCCAGATATCCAATTACTCGGCAAGCTCACCTGCAATGGGAAGAAGAGGGGTGAGCAACAAGGGAGTCACTCCGTGAGGTATGGGATGCTAAACACGCAAACCACTGACTTGAGTAAATAGAACTCCCACTATGGAAGTTTAGCTTTAACATGAACACACACGACGCCTAGCGCATCACACAAACCAAACAATGCGATGATAGCATATAGCTAGTCCATACACCCCGCATCTCCTCATATGGACATATAATACGTAGCGTCGCTAGTACAGTATGTCTCTGTACCCCCGCCCTCTCAAGTAGCGTCCATGGTACAAACGTCTCTGCACCACACGCCCGCACCAGTAGCATCGCAAGTCCAGACGTCTCTGAACCCCTGCCCGCACAATCAAAGTAGCGTCGCTAGCCCAGACATCTCTGAGCCCCCGCCCGCGCACATAGTCCCTACTAATAACTATGTATACATACATATATATATCGCATCTCTTAACATCACACAAGCCAGTCAAATGTTGAATCCTCTAGACCCCTAGTTCCAGTTTACAATGAATGAACTAACTAACAATCAAGACTCAATTCAAACAGACGGATTATGATTCGAAATCTAAACTACGATAGAGAGAATTCTACACTGGTACGGGATTTACGGAATAGACACTCACCTTAGCCAATATCGGAAATGAATCTGAAAACGGATATTCTCGCCTAACAAGCCGTGACCAAAATTTAGCATGAATTACTTGTTGATTAAGTCTCACCTAAGTCGCAAGATTACACCATGCACAAGTTATGATTCGGTTTTAACCTACAAAGGTATCTTGCCACACAAGGAATAGAGAAAAGGTCACTTAGCTATTACGGCTTGGAATCACGTTAAAGGGTCTCACACTTTGGCGACGTGGGCTCCATTTACGGTGACTAACAACGCATGACAGTGCGGATCGGTGATCAGCGGTGATGAGACGGTGGCTCCGTCTTAACTCTTTTTCTCCTCACGTCTTATGCTTCTCGGATCAATAGCATGACGCCCATAATACAATGGTGGTTGATCCTTAACGACAAGTCTATGTCTCAAACCATACATGGTGGCTCCGGTGTGACAAGGAAATAAAGTGACATCCCGGCGGTGGGTCTACGGTGATTGACGGTGGTGATCAGCGCCGGACGTTACGTGGTGACTCCGTGTACGTGCGTCTCTTCTCCACATCTAAGCCTCTCGGATCTGATGCACGGCGACCATAAGGGAGAGGCGAAGGATCTTTGACAACGGCGGCTATACGTCACAGCTCCGATTGCGATGCTCCATTGCTGGTGTGATGAAGCTTCCCTCGTACGCAGCAAATTATATGATCGTTTTGTGGTGACGGCACAAACATAATCTGTACACAAGCCCGAGATGGAGACGGCTAGGTTATTGGGGAAAGAACTGAATACATATAATTATATATATATATGCCACTAACCAACGACAACACAAGGGTTTGGTTTAAAGGCTAATTAATTAAATTCAAACCAATGGTTTAGGTGAAATTAAAATAAAATTAGAACAAACCAAACCGACCATTGTTTTCTTAATAACCGGGTCGTTACACATTATGACGAAATTATCCGAAACACGATCCTTTCTAAGAAAAACCTAAGAGTTTATTCGTGAATAAAAGTCATCCAACAAAACATACTTACAACAAAGAATATAGCAAAGCCGTTTCAATTGATGTTTAAATGAAGAAACTTTTGTATAGTAAAAATAAGCGACCTAATATAATAACCTTCGTAAAACAATACGAAAATCAGCGTTTACGAAATAATCTTTGGACGGTTGTTTAGAATCATACAAAACGATTTTCCGAGAAGTTCATAGAACACCTCGCCTTCATCTCTCATCCTTCCCCTATCTCTCTCTCTCTCTCCTCAGTCCTCTCCTCGCCCATGTCTCTCTCTATCTTCTCTCCTCGCCCCATCCTCTCTTTTCTCCTCACGCTTCTCTCTCCAGTCCTCGCTCACATATCTCTTGCTGGGCCCAATAATAAGCATCAAAAGCCCGAGCAGGCCCATGATCGGACTCAAACCAAGACGGATCTGCGAGCTCGACTCAGTCAATGAGTAAGTCCGTGATTCTCAGAGATCAGTTTGAACAACCAAGAAAGGAGACTATAAGAAGAAGAAGAGATGGGAGAGAAGACACAATTTGGGGTACTCAGAAATCCTTGCGAGCTTGTTATATGACTATTCTTTTAAATATGCGGTCCATAGAACCAAGGCAACCTATAACACGAAATGAGACCGCCGCAGGAACTACCCAGCCAACATGGAAATAAGAAACGACCTCCTCGCATTCTTAAAAAAAAACCTGGAAATGTTTGCATGGTCGGAACAAGATATGCCGGGAACAGACATCAAAGTCACCATGCACGACCTAAACGCCGACCAATCATTGATATACCATGGATTTTACCACTTTTAGACCATGGTATATGACCTATTTAGAGTATATTATATGGGTTTGGAGTATGTTTTAGAGTGTTTTCAAGTTCATGTATGTTTTGGAAAACTATGGTGACTTTGGAGTCTTTTGTGGTGCAGAACTGCACAGACGCGTCAGATGTTTAGCTACGGATGGAGACTTTTCCAGAGTGATATTGAGCCCATTTTTTAACAAAAGATAGAGCTTTGAGTTAGCTTTCCAGTGCCAATGGTTTGAGGTCAATCATCATCCTATAGAAGAAGTTATGCCCGATTGACTGAAGATTGGTACGTCTGCCTCACTAGAAGAAGCTGTCAAGGAGATGAATGAATGTCGATCGACAACACAGCCTTGGTGTTGATCGAAGGTGAACCCAGAAGGCGGGCCGAGCCTATTTCATGACCGACTTAAGCCCAGAAGTTACCACAAGTTACCATAATACCCCTGGACGACTCAGAACCTTATTTATGTGTTTTTAAGCCATTGTTCACGGCTACTGTAACACCCCTTGACCGTCCTAGACATAGGTCGACCCACCGGCTAACAATAAAACAAGAACATGACCGACGGACGACCCACACCAAGGGTTGGAGATGAAAGGCCAACCGGCCAGCCAACAATCAAACAAGAATATAACCGTCCAATCCAACACCATGGTCCAGAAGTGCTACGTGACGTGCTAGGGACAATCCGGTCAGAGTCACAAAATTTACTCCACGACTTAGACCAGTTCATCCACTAACTCGTCCCGTTAATTCAATGCGTAAGGCTTTGCAACCCATACCAAGAGTTAGCATTTTCTGTTAGATCGAGGCCTAAGGCTTTTCAACCCGTACCGTGACCTAACGTTGTGTTAGACCGAACTAGTCAAATATCAAAGTACTCATGATGCGCATATAAAACAAATACTTTATTGATTCAAGAAACATCCATACACTGATATAATTCGAGATCGGTCCCGGCTTAATGCCAAATCGAGTCAACTAAACACAAATCCAAAATACCGTTAACAAAAGGCATGAAAATGTACACCGGTGGTCCTAGCGTCCATCACCAATCTATCCGATCATCCTTACTAAAGCTACCTGCAAAAGGACAACAGAGTTGAATGAGTAACCTAACGTCACTCAGTGAGCCGGCCGCCTCTACCCGCAACCTAGACTCTAACCCGGACAACCCAAAATAACAATCAACCTAGTCCTAGCATGCAATCAAAGCTAAAGCTAAGCAAACAATCACAATTAAACTCATTCATAATCTAAATCAAACCGTTACTAAGTTAGATTTGGCCTCCTGCCGTGGTCTAACTTCAAGTAACAGGAACCTGCATGAAAACAAGTCAACAACCAATAGCCAATCACAATCACAATAATAAAACTATAACTTAATATGACTCGATCTAACTCCTAACACCGTATTTCGGTGTTACATTTACTCTAGGGTTCAATAACCCTTTAATCTACCCTATACTCTAACTCGACACTCTAACCTGGGCCCTGGTGACTTCGTGTTCATCCTCTCTATCGGAAATATCCTATCTTCCTACCACAAAGGTCAGAAGAAGGAACTTTCAACCGACCGCGGCCCACAGTCCATCGGGTCACCGCGCGACAGTCCAGAGTCCTTCGGGTCACTGCCACATTACATCGTCGTGTAATACTCAGCCATAGGCCATGACCCCGTCTATCTGAGTCTTTTTGATCTAGAGAATAAGGGGTTTCTTTCAACCTGTTGGGTACGAGGCCGAGGAAACACTAGTTTACCCCTAAACATGCCTAGCATGGGCGGATTTCCCACATGCTGTCGGCACTACACACTCAACACAACCTATTCTATAACATAGCCTAAAGACAGATTCCAGACTACCTATCTCGACTCTACGACACTAACCTATGTACCAGTAATCCGGCCTATATGGCCTAGGATCCTTAGTACTAACATCTAATCAACTAAGAAACAACATCATCACTAAACAACTCAACCAGTTAGCCACTCCCTTGACTAACCTCAATCTACAAGATTAATTAAACCAGCAAGCACTTAATTAACCCTAAAAAGAAATCAACTCAATCAAACAGTTACCCAGATAGTTCAGCCTCCTGCTATGAAACTATCTTTAAAGATAACGGGAACCTGCACTCAACCATAACAACACGCAATAATAGAAAAGATGATGCACTCTAGCCCTAGTTCTAGTCAGGTTATTACCTTAGTCTTAATTCCATCATCTCAGTTTAGCCCGTGCTAAACTGAGTCTGGTTACATAAATAAAATAACCCTAAGGACTCTATCACCCAATAATGTAATCATTCTAATCTATATGCAGACTCGATCTAACCTAAGTTCTAAGTCGAACTCAAACAAAACCAACTCACAAAACTACCCTAAATTCCAAGTGGAATTCAAACAAAACCAACTCACAAAACTACCCTAAATTCCAAGTGGAATTCAAACAAGCCAACTCACAAAACTACCCTAAATTCCAAGTGGAATTCACACAAAACCAACTAACAGTGTTTGATATACCATGGATTTTATACAATACATTATAGTTGTTTTGGAGTCGTTTTAGTATGTTTTTCAGGTTTTGGAGTGATTTGGAGGAAAGTGGTGATTTTGGTGTATTTTGGAGATAAAATGTCAAAGACCCGTAGCTGACTATCGACCAGACTATCGATCGATGGGTGAAGGAAATAATCGATCGACACACACTCTGCGTTGTCGATCGGCAGCAAAGCGCGCGGAAGCTAGATTTGGTTCCAGCCGGCTTAAAGCCCAAATCCCACAAGAATTACCAGATTACCCCTGACGAGTTTTAACCTAATATTTATGTGCTCTATCATTGTTCTAGGCAACACATGCTTTCTTACTTTCATACAGCAAAATACTAAGAGTCTTAGGTTTGGAGAAAAAATCCAAGAACTCCTTCAGAGATTTGTGATTGGAACTCCAGTTTTCTACTCTATTCTATTTATGCAGTTTTCATATCTTATTATTATGAATTGCTTAGCTATTTCTCCTAATTGTTTACAACCTCAATCAACCAATCGAACAATTACTTTGTTCACCTTGCTTTCATTGAAATACTGCTTTATAAACTATTTGCGTAGCTTAATCTTGATTTCTATAGTTTATTGTGTTCCCTAGCTCTCTATGGATTCGATCCCTAAGTACTACAATTGAACCTCTTATTTTAGAGAGTAAAATCACTCCTTAGGGTAATTTGAGTGATATCAAATTTGGCCCCGTTGCCGGGGAGCAAGGATTCGCCATTAGACTTGATTAATAGGTTTAGTCTAGGTTTTATTTGCTGTCATAGTTACTTACATAGAATTTTTTCTTGTCTTTCAAGTACATGCCTATCAGTACCAGAAGCAGCATGGAGGAATTACTTTTCTTCTCAGACCCAGCACATTTGGAATGCTCGATCCGCAAAGAGGAGCGTGCATCATCGATCGACACTACCTCTACTACGTCGATCGACACCACCTCTACTATGTCGATCGACACTTGTGACAGAGTGGCGATCGACAGTTCAACTCAAACATCGATCGATACCAATCCGCGAGCAGACATGGTCGCGACACTTGTGCTACAGAGGGATGAGAATGGAGACATGCATGACCCTGAAGGTTATATGTGTAATGCATCAGGTCAGAAGATAGATGGATAAGGGATCCTTGAGCCATCTACTGCCACCGAGGATGGTAAAGTTCCTTGTCAGGTAACTCTAGCAGATTTGATCAGGCCTAGTCAGTTCTATACCAACAGGTCTGCGATTCGACCTCTAGAAATCCAGGGATTTCAAATACACCCCACACACTTCTCTCATGTGGGCCAGCACCCTTATCATGGTCTTCCTGATGAAAATCCCTCGGATCATATTGAGACACTCGAAGACTTTGTGTCTGGCATCCATGAGGATGAAGCAACCAAAGACTACATCATCTGCAAGCTGTTCAAATATTCTCTCTCTGTGAATGCTAAAAAGTGGCTGAGATGCCTACCACCAGGATTTCTCAATACATGGAATGATATCAAGACTGCGTTTATGACTGAATTTTTAGATGATGCAAGGGCTGAAGAGATGAGAGATAAAATTTGGACATTTTCTCAGGGACCTACAGAAGCTTTCAAAAGATCTTGGGAGAGGTTTAAGAGAAACCAAAGAGACTGTCCACATCATGGTTTTACAGAGATACATCTGTTGAAGAAGTTCTGCAAGGGTATTGATGTGCGATATCATATGGTGTTGGATACTGCAAGCGAAGGGAACTTCGAGACAAGGAACCCAGAGGAAGCTAAGAGACTGATTGAGAACTTGATGTCTAGCAAAAGTTTCAACAATCTGGATATGCACAAGATAAAATCAGCTGCGATGGATAGCGACAAAATCGTTGAGGCCGAGATTGGTTCGGTACATGAAGTCTCGTTGGTAGAACATGCTGTAGAGAAGGATGAGGATCATGGCTATATAGAAAAGATGGAATCTATGATAGAGAAGGTCCTGGGAATTCAGCAGAAGACGAGTGCATACTTAAATTTGAGGTTGGATGTTCTCTACAAAGAGCTGAATTGAAAATTTGAAACCTTTGATGCCCATGTCATGATGCTAGATGTTCAGGTTTCTCAGACTGCAGAAGCTGTGAAGAAGCAAGAAGCTCTGGTCAAATGGAAAGCTGTGGAAAGTGAGAGGCACCAGGTTAATGCCATCTCAGATAATGACTTTGGGGAAGTGCTTGAGCAGGAGAAGTTGGAAGAAGATGCTTTCCTAATCGAAAGCTCCATGTCCATAGGCAGCTCGTACTGGTGTCGACCGACACCAACAACTGAGCATCAACCGACACCATCAGCTGAGCATCGATCGACATCAACAGCTGAGCACCAATCAACATCATCAACCGAACATCGACCAACACCACTTTTGGGATCAGACAAAACTGTTAGAATTCAGAGCCACTCAAATTTTTCTGCTCGACACCCACATCCTCCCACCCTAGCTCGAGTTACATCAGATGACGTCAATCGGCAACAACACGAAAAAATCGATCGACATCAACATGGAAGCGTCGATCGACAATAGCCGAAGAGCAGCGATCGACAACCATCAATGCCATACCGAGTACGTTTACCAGATCTTAATGCACACCGCTTGAAGGAAACTCGAAATCCATATCAGACCTCAGTTTGCTTGAAGACAAAAGAGAAGATAAGTCTGCAATCTGCAGAAGCACTTAAGCAAGAATAATCAACCCTAGCTGAAACCTCTTTCGTTGAGAGTGTCGATCGACGACATCTACCAGGTATCGATCGACCCCAAACAGACAGATATGAACCTGCCATGGAAAGGCAGACAATGAAAGAAGAAATTCCTGTTGAGAAGAGAGTGAAATCTAGGAAACTCTATATTCCCAAACACCTCAGGCGAGAAGTTAACAAAGAGGAACTTGAAGGATTTAAGAAGAGGGTGAAGAGGGTTCCTAAGGATATGTCTTTCGAGGATGCATATCATAAGTATTGACTTGGTAATTTCTTTAGAGAGAGCAGAGAGACTGATAAGGACATTGAGCTCCTATTCAACAAGGTCAGCCATAAACCCAAGAGGACACTGAAGAAGGAACAAGATCCTGGAAAGTTCCTGATTCCATGCTCTATACATAGCCACCATTTACCAAACGCCCTTTGCGATACTGGATCTGCAGTCAGCATCATGGCCATAGACACTGCTGAGCTATTAGGACTAAAGATGAAACCTTCTAAAGATAGTTTCACTTTCGTGGATAGCTCCCAAGTAAACTCAGCAGGCATGATCAAGAATGTTAAGGTGGAGATAGGGGAATGCATTATCCCTGTGGACTTTCATGCTATGGATATCAAATCAGGCAAAACATCTCCACTCCTTTTTGTAAGAGCCTTCATGGCTACAGTAGGGGCAGTTTGTGATCTTAAGAGAAATAAGCTGTGTCTGACTAATGTTGATGAAACTGTCTTCTATGATCCCATGGAAAAGAAGAAAAGTGAGGAGCTTATTTCATGCATAGAGATGTTTGAAGATCCAGGACCTACTGCTGATTCCAATCGTGAGCCCGCAATACCAGAATCAGCGTCGGTCGACATTAGAATTGCAGCATCGGTCGACTTCCAGTCCTGAGAATTGATCGGCAATCAGCCTTCAGCATCAGACGACTCTCAGTCTTTAGAATCGATCGACACGAAGCCTTCAGCATCGGTCGACACCCTTCGAATTTCAGAACAACCCGAGACTGAAAAGTCTAAGTCTGGGGGAAGGACCAGGAATAGAAAGAAGAAAAAGAAATGGAATGTAGATGCGATTTCCTGTCACTAGTCCCTTTGCAATGTCAAGAGGCAAGTCTTGCGTATAGAGTGCGCTGCAGAGGAGGTTCTGAATCCTTTACCAAGGTCAGAGTGCTATGTGATCCAAAGCTGAGAGACAAAGGGGAAGCTTCTGCAAGAGCTTTTATCAACTGCATCAATAAGATGAGAAACAGAGACATTGAGACTTGTTGTGGAGCAAGTTCACATCCTCATCCAGACTAAATCAGATATCCAAAAGTCAAGCTAATGACTAAAAATAAACGCTGAGTGGGAGGCAACCCACAATTAGTTAATTTCATTCAATTTATGTTTGATTTTTATTGATTTTTGTTTTAATTTTTATGCAGGTCAAAAAAAAAAGTGAACAGTAACGACGGCACTGTAGCAGCGCCGAGCGACACTGTAGCAAGAAAATCGAGCGACACTGTAGCAAGAACATCGATTGAAACTGTAGCAGGAAATCAGGAGTTACTGTAGCTGTGATACTGTAGCAGGGCTACTGTAGTTGTGATACTGTAGCAGGGCTACTGTAGTGGTCACTGTTCATCGGATAAAAAATAGATTGGTTTTATTAGTTATCTATTACTTACTTTTAGTGTTTTATTTATGTTAGGTAAAAGGAAAATATCCGAGGAAGACGAGTTTGAACGAGGATCAACGATGGCTGCACAACATCGATCGACAGAGCATCAATAGCATCGATCGATCGCCACTTAACTGTGTCGATCGACAGAGCTTCAAGAGTATTGATCGCCACTTAACTGTGTTGATCGATACTCACATCAATGGCAGGTATACTCGCGAAGCCTTCCTTATGATTTATTTTCCCACCAATCTTAGACTGTATAACAGTGGTCACAGTGCTGTTTAAGTCTGGGGGAGGTTCACTGAAATTGTGTTATAGTTAGATATATATATATAAAAGAGAAACAGATCCGAGTAGACGATTGCTCAGCACATCGACCGATGAGACCAGCTCGATATCCATCGACAGCACTTCACATCCAACGATCGATTGTCACTTCATTGTGTCGATCGACACTTAGCATGTCATCGTTCTTACTTGTTAAATTATGTACTTGTGATTATTTCTCACCATAACTCCCACTAGATATATACTGCGGAAGTGTAATTTAAGTCTGGGGGGATGTTTACTGATTTTAGTGTGTTCATGAGTCTTATCAAAATGTTTTCGAAAGATTTTTATTGAGTCAAGAAGGGGATAATGGACTTATTAGATTTTTGCTTGTTATGTAACCATTCTTTAGCACCATTTTAGACTTACTGATTGCAGATAGTACTAATGATACTAAAGTGGATCAACCTGTCAACTATTCACACTTGCTGAGATTGTTCGAAGGAACCAAAGCTGACATCCAACACTAAACTTGACACAACTGCTTGTCTTGGGGCTTGGTATACATGAGATCGGATTCTTCAAACAAGTCTCGAAGGTAAAGCTCTGTGTAGATTTATCACATTTTCTCTCTCTATTTCGACCCTAGATTTATAGGTAGAGATATTTTTTTCCAAAAAAAAAAAAAAAACGAAAAAGAAAGTGTTGGGGAAAAATATTCCATTAAGAGATTACTCCAGCTTCCGGGTTCCTGCCTACAGGTTCCGGGTTCCTACCCTCGGGTCTGGGTCCCTGCCTCCGGGTCTGGGTCCTGCCTCCGGCTTCCAGGCCGAGTGATTTATCCCGCCTTAGAATAAATGGAAATCTTCCTTTAGTAAGGTACCAGCTTAGACAAGAAGGAGTCTCCCTAGATCCGAGAAAAAGAGGAAGTATTCCAATACATATGACCTCCCTTAAGAAAAAGAGAAATATTCTATTATCTAAGGATATAATGAATATTTCCAAATCCTAAGAGGGAGGCACGACCTCCACTATAAATATAGGTTTCTAAACCTAAAGAAAGGGGGGGGGGAGACGTCGATAACCAGAGCTCACCAATTTTACAGCCGCAAAGGCAAGGTTTTGCACCTAGAAGAACATCTTCATCTAGAGGCTTATAACCGACGAATCCCTGCGATTACTGTCAACTAGATGAAGATATATGCTCCCTGCAGCACGTCTACAACTCTACTTAGTGGCTCAGGCCACGATCTCCAGCTCATCAGCAGGGTCCCTCCATGCTCACTGAAGCACTTCGACACATCATGTTCACTGCAGCATATCGACAGGTCTACCATTTACTCCGGCCATGTGCCCCCTAGAACAGATGACTCCTACCAACTACAGAGCAACGTGCTTCCAAGGCTACTTGCCCATTAGGCCATGTGCCCACTAGAGTCCCAAAAAGTTACAACCCAAATCAAACACCAAAAGATACATACCAAAAAGTTATCAGAGTTGTTATATGTTCAAAATACCAAACACCAAAAGATAGTTAAATATGATAACCTAAGAACACAGAGCTTTTACTGATCAGGAGGAGCTGGAGATGATGCTTCAGAGGCAATGAAATCAAGGTATTTTTGGTCAGTTGAACGCATGTACTTGTGCATAAGGGAGACCTCAGCCATCTTAGACTGGTTAGTAGCTTGTTCCAGAGCACGGTCTGCCACAGCCTTGGCAATACGGGCTTCTTGTTCTTTTATCTTGAGGTCAGCTTCTTCAAGCTTTTGTTGCATGTGCATGAAAGAATAGGAGCTGATCGGGTCATTTGGTTTTCTCTTAAGCTTCTTCTTCAGGCTTCCAATATACCAAAAAGGTCTCCTCTGTCATTGCAGAAAGTTGACTACAACAAACAAAATAATGAGTAAGTCATTATCAATCAATTTCCAAGCTGGAAAACAACTCCAAACTCTTAATGCAAAAATTTATGACTGTAAAATATTTTTTTTTTAAATACTAGACCTGAATAAACAGCTCGGTGTCCTCTTCTATTGCTAGCAAAAGCCCCTCTGAGATTTCAGTGTTATCCTTCTCAAGGTTAGCCAACTTCTCTTCCTTTTTCTTTTTGTAAGCCTCAGCAACTTTTTCTGCTTTGAAATCAACATAGGTTCCATCTTTTCTTGTATGAGCCTTGATGAATACTTCACCAAAACTCACAGGTCTTCCCAACTCCACTATCTGAAATGAAATGGAAGAAAGACACACATGAAAATGAGACAAGTGTTAAAGAAAACGAGACAAAGAAAATGATACTCACCAGCTCCTGTTCGATTTGCATATAGGACTTCTGTCCTGAGTTATGCTTGTGAATACCAAGACCATTACGTTCAGACAAACGAGCTGCTGATGCCTTGCGGCTCTTTCCCACTGCTGCCTCAGTGTCCCAATAAGCAGTCATTTGTTTCCAGAGTGTATCTCCTATCCAACTCGGTTGCTCGCGAGAGGTCCTTACATCACTGACCATACCTTTCATTCGGAGCTGACAAATGGATTCAAAGTGTTCTTGAACAAGACCGGTTAACATGGGATTCCATGTGTGTTTTTTCTACAAACCAACAGAGAAAATATAAGCTTATCGTGCATGGTTGCTAGCTACTTTACATATCTCTCACATACAAATAAATAATTATATATGTTTCAGTGTTCTTTGTTCCACCTAGTTTCATTTTGCATACTTTACTTGCCGATATTTCTTTTTACAACAGAAAGAACTATAAAGTGAATGTAAAAGATAGAGAAGGTTACCGCAAATTCAACGAAGTATCCTTCTTGTCTATCTCTAGGCACACAGGTCCAGCTGTAGAAAGGCTTATTAAACTTCTTTTTCATAATCTTGGTTATCTTACGGGTCAAGCTGGACTTGTCATAACCAAACCTACAACACAAGAGGAAAAAAACAGAGACTCTCAATCAGCAAACTCAAACTCAAACAAGCAGTGAGAAGACACTAAACAGGCAGAGAGAAGACACTAGTATAATACTCACACAACAGACAGAAAGAAGAGAAACTCAAACAAAAGCGAAACATAATTATAATCTTCACAACAGAACCAAAAAAAAAAAGAAAACTAAGGTTTTGAAACGAAAAGCTAAAACTCGGAAATAAACTTAAACACACAAAACATATAATTAGCTCAACTTCGTGACTCAAAATTGTTTACTAGACTCAAACTCAAACAGCTAAAACTCAAACTCAAACTTAAACACACTAAAACTCTCATGGAGACAAACTGAAACCTCACACAACAGACACAAAGTAGAGCAACCATACCATGTTGTACCAGGCTCGAGTTTGGGAGACAGGACCGTTGTGAACTCCTTTCGAACTCAGCAAAATCTTCTGGGTCTCCATGAGAGTTTTGTGCTTGAGAACCGTGAGGCGATGGAGCTCCATGAAATGGAGACGATTGAGATTCTTCAAGCGGAGGAGATTGAGATTGTCTCCGCCCAGGTTGAGGATATGAAGTACCTTCACCGCCAGAAGACTGAGGTACTCGAGTTGGAGGCTGAGTTTGAGGAACCGGAGCAGATCCAGAGGTTGGAACGTGGAGCACGGAAAGAGTTGCCTCGGAGGTGGATAATCCCTTACCGACGGCGCCGGTTGTTGTTAGGGAGAACCACCGGTGGAAGATTCGACGTCGTCGCCTTAGAGACGAAGTCATACTGAGTCGGTAATGGTCTTGGTTTTTTATTAATCGACGAACCCGGTGCCACGAGTTTGCGCTGCCTCTTTCTACCCATCGCCGGAGATAGATCGGCAGTAGCTTCGGTGAAATCGCCGGAGTGAGAGGTCGAGATCGAGAGTGAAATCGCAAGTTAGAGAGGAGGCGGTGTGAGATCGAGAGAGTTAGAGAGTGATTAGGGTTGCCAATGATTAGTAAAAAAATCTAATTAAATGGGCCAAAAATAATTGGTTTTAGGCGGGTTTACTGAATTTTGGGTTTATAGGCGGGATTAGTTAAATTTTTGGGTTTAGGAGGGATTCTAATTATCAAATTTTTGGGTTTAGTAAATTTAGGGTTTATAGGCGGGTTACTTATGGTTTAGGTGGGATTAGTTAGCTAAATACAATTTTTTTATAAAAAAACACACCATGAAATTAATGTTTCAATAATATATATCATTACATATTGCCTCAAATAACTTAAACGACGATAAATTACATCGGAATTCGTCATTTGGTTCTCCATCTGCCACCTCGAAATCGAGATTTATTGGTTCTTTTCAAGCATGTACCAAATGCTCAAATTGTAGGTCTTCAACTGTAGTCATCAGAACAGCATCATCGTTTTCTTGTTGTAACGTAATCGAGGCTACGTCTTCATATTCTCCAGCAACAATTAATCTCCTCGGATTCATTTTAAGAACATTGAGCTACAACTGCTTTGGTTTCTTTACATACGGATAAGGGATATAACAAACTTGTTATGCTTGTGAAGCTGTGTAATATCAAATATCAATATAGATACACATATTATATGTACCTGATGTCAAATATATATATATATATATATATATGTATGTACCTAGAATAAATGGGTCATATTTGTAGTATTTCCTCGATGAAAGAACATCAACGATACCACCATTGCTCCGCCGAGTGCCTCTACCAAGAACAGGGTCATACCACTTAAACTTAAAAAGTGTGATTCTCAAATCGACCGCCCCCTCATACTTGATTTCTATGATATCAGTTAAGATCCCGTAGTAATGTGCTTCATCAGTTATATTTGTATAACTCTCTCCTTTAACACATACTCCATAGTTACAAGTCTTTCGTCCGTCACCATGCTTATGCGTATGAAACAAAAAACCTCATGTGAAATAGATAGGCCATGCTTTAGCTTTATTCATGGGTCCATTCGCCATATCTTTAACCCAAAGAGGAAAAGGATGTGTGTTGCTCCAGTAGCTAATCTGTATCAATAAATTTCATATATATACATATATATCAATATAAATTTCATATATATATATATCAATATAAAGAACAAAAAAAACTTAATACATGTATAATTACTAAGACATACATAATCTTTCACCCATATATGATATTCATCTGCTCTCTTCGTGGAGAGTTCTTCTTCGGAAATGTCTGGATATTTTGCTCTGATATAATCTTCGAACATCCTATATTAGACCAACACATATATGAGAAATCAGAGTAGGATATATAAAAAAAAAACATAAGGTTAACAATTGTCAAGTTATATACCTCTCAAATGGATGAAGATATTCACAATTTCGCAAAACATATGAATGTGCGCATTAATAATCTTTTTCGGATAGCCATATTTCTTGAATTTCTCCACTTGGACGACCTAAGTGAGTAAATATATCAGGTACTACTTCGACATGATATACAGGGATTTCACCTTCATCAAATCTCGTGAACCTGCCCAAATGATGAAAATATAACATTTTATATCTGAAAAGTGAACATATGAATCATATCTATGTATTTACCTTGATTTCGTTTGTATATTGTCAGCAAAGTAGTCCTCCGAGAAAAAAGCTATCTCGTGGTTGATATATGCTTCAACTATCGATCATGCCGCATATATTTTGTTCTTTGCATTTGCTTTCAACTTTTTGAAATTCCTTTCAAAAAGATACATCCACCTATATTGCACGGGGCCTCCTAGTTCAGCTTCGTATGGGAGATGTATAGGCAAGTGCTGCATCACGTCAAAAAATGATGGTGGAAAGATCTTTTCCAAATTGCAGATTATCGAAACTATGTTTTGTTTAAGTCTTTTGACCCGACTTTTTTTCAAAGTCCTCGAGCAAAGGTCACGGAAAAATATACCAATACCTACAATATATATTCAAATTGCACATTGTGAGTACAACACTAATTATCAACATATATATATATATATATATATCAAAATTTCAAAAAACAAAAAAATTACTACCTGATAACGCAAGATGGACGTTTTGGTCTAGAAGTTCTGCAGATATAAATGGAAGTAGCCTCTCCATAAAAACTTGGCAGTCATGACTCTTCATTCCTGAAAACTTTCCATTCTCAAGATCAACACACCTAGCTAGGTCTGAAGCATAACCATCTGGAAATTTAACCGAATGTTTCACACATTCCAATAAACTTGTTCTTGCGTTCTTGTCCAATGTGTAGGGAGGGAAAGGAGCTTGCCCATTCCTATCAACATGTAAATGTTCCCTATCACAGAAAAGTGTTATATCCAATCTTGACTTGATTGTGTCTTTCGATTTACCCTTCACATTCATAAGAGTATTCATGATGTTGTCAAAAAAATTCTTCTCTATATGCATCACATCAAGAATATGTCGAAGAATGAGGTCCCTCCAGTACGGCAGCTCCCAGAATATGCTTTCCTTGTGCCAATTATGGTGTTTCCCATATCCAGGTTTCTTCTTGTCATGACCATTTCCACCACACTTAGATGTTTTCGGTGGATTGACACCATTTAACCGCTCCGAATAAACTTGCTCACTAGTCAAAGATTCAGGTGGAAAATCATTCAAAGCGTGTTTTCCCTTCAAGAAGTCCTTTTTATTCTTCCTCAGTGGATGGTTATGAGGAAGAAATCTTCGATGACAATCAAACCAACAGGTCTTCTTTCCATTAGGCAGATAAAAAGCCTTACAATCTTCCATGCAAATTGGACAAGACAACTTTTCATGGGTTGTCCATCCTGATAGCATGCCATATGCCGGAAATTCGCTTATAGTCCACAGAAGCACTGCTTTAAGATTGAAATTTTGATTCAAGGAGACATCATATGCTTCAACTCCAGTAGACCATAACTCTTTCAACTCCTCAATCAAAGGTTTGAGGAAGATATCTAGACTAGCTCGCGGGTGATTCGGTCCAGAATTCAAAATTGTGAGAAACAAGTACTCTGTCTTCATGCACATACCAGGGGGTGGATTATATGGAGTCAAGATCACTGGCCACAACGAATGATTATTAGACATTCCAAATGGATTGAAGCCATCCGTACATAAGCCAAGATAAACATTACGAGGTTCTTCTGCAAAACGGGGATGTTGATCTTGAAAGTATTTCCACTCCGCCGCATCTAACAGATGACACATTTCACCCTCCTTTGCTTGGTGCTCTGCATGCCATCTCATTGCTGATGCAGTCTTCTTGTTCTGGTACATTCTCTTCAATCTGTCAGCAATAGGTAGATACCACATACGACTATATGGTACTTTCGTCCTACGCCGTTCATTTCTAGGCTTCCATCTTGGTGCATCACAAAATTGACATTTATCCCATCTTTCATCTTCTTTCCAGAAGATCATACAATTGTTAACACAAACATCAATTGTATGGTAGGAGAGGCCCAAATTACGCATCAACCTTTATGTCTCGTAATGTGAAGCGGTTGATTGGTTTCCAGGTGGTAAATAGTCTGATAACATTTGGCATACCGAATCCACACATTTTTCACTCATATTATAATCTGTCTTATTTTGCAAAACTCGAGCAGCTAAAGATAACTGCGAGTGACCTTCGTGACAACCATCATACAAAGGATATTTTATGAATGCTCGTCATTGTTGTTCACGATTTTTTTTTCCGAAATTGTTTAAGGATATGATTGTTACGCGGGTGATGAGATAAGAAATGTGTCGGTTTTCATCTATATATAGAATATTTACCAACTGTTTTGCTACTCTTTTGCTACTTATTTTGCGACTACTACAATCAGTCGTCAAAAACCGGTGTACTAAACCCAGTAACGATTTCCACGTGTTTTGTAACAGTATTTTGTGACTGATGACCGACAAAAATATAGCGACCTAGTATAAGTAGCTAAATAGTCGCAAATTATCGACTGAATAAAGACTAAGTTGAGTAGTCGTAAATTAGCGACCAACTAGTAACAGATTTAGATTGGTCGCAAATCAGTAGCTAAATAGTAGGTATTCGGATGGTATATTTAGCGACTGCAGATGTAGTCACAAAATTCAGTAGGAAATCCCTGTTTTCTTGTAGTGGAAGCATGAGAATACACTCAACGACGCGTCTCCTTCCTCCTATCATTCTGTAGAGCTGAGTACGGATCGCTTGTACACCAAAATACCCTAATAGTTTAGCGCTAGAAGGAGGGGCAATTTTAAACTATGTGATAATGTGATAGGCGGAAGAGACATTACATCTATTCCTGCAAAATCTCTCAACCCCAGCCACCTGGGGGCAAGAAACAACTTCTTCTCACCACATCCATTGTTCACCCGGCTGGAAACACCTCTCCAAGGGAGGATAGCACCAGGCTAACATCAGTAGGATGATCCAATAAGGGAATTATCTACTAGTTCCTGCTAGTCCCTGCTAGTCCCGGGCCTAAACCACAAGTCAGACCTCTACAGTCTTTGGTTCCTGCCGGTTCTAGGTCCCAACCTCAAGGCCGACCTCTACAATCTTTGGTTTCTGCCGGTTCCGGGTCTTAACTATATATCAAGCCTCTAGCCCTTTGGGCCCAACGTGAGCAGTCATCACCAACATCAACATCAGTGGGTAGTCAACTGGTAGCAACATAGCAAGCCCTAGACGCCATCAATGCTTCCAAACAGGAGGAGTCAGAAGAAGAGCTCCTGGAAATACTGCAGGCATACCAGGCAACCACTAAGAGGTAACTGGAGAACCACCTTTCTCTATAGGTTCTAGAATCTAAGTGGTAGTGGTATACTAGATAAGCCTGATAGTTAGGTTGATAGAATGCCTTTGAGTACTCGTCGAATTCCATTGGAGATGTTCCGCGAAGAAACCCTGCCTAAGTGCCGAAAACACTGCTGCTCTACCTCCTGCAAAGGAGCCAGGGAAAATGCTAATACTACATCAAGGAGTGCTGGTCTTCATACCCTCTACTCATTTGGAGCAAATGGGAGTAAAAGAAGCCAGAGAACACATGTTCCCGCTACTATTCATCAAAAAGAAAAAGCCAAACCTCTGGGTTCCGGGTTCCAGCTTCCAGGTTCTGGATCCCAGCTTCCAGGTTCCGGATCCAGGGTTCCGACCACCTTACTACCGCTTTTCCTGACCATGTACCCTGATATACCTATGAGGAAGACACGACCACGAGGAAAGCAGGGGCAGATGAGCTAAGCATTAACCCACGGGGATACACACATCAACAACTCCCATCAACATGCATGTGGCAAAGGAGATTCGAGATGAGGCGACGAGTCATCGAACGACGTCCAGAAAACGCCGAGAGTGGCTCACCCAAGGGGAAGCAGGGAGCAGCCTGGACGTTAAAAGACATCGTGAAACGCTGAGAGTATCTCACCCAAGCAAGGGCAGAGAGCAGCTAGAACGAGTCATCGAACGACGCCTGCAAAGAAGGAAATCCAAGGAATATGAGAAAATCATTATTCGTGGATGATCAATCATCTCCTGATACGTGATAGAATACGCCAACCCCTGCTATCCAAACAACGGATTCCGACTCCAAACCCAGGTCAATCCCTGCATATGGACCAATCTGGGTCCAAAATCACATGAGACCATGTCAACCCATACTCTCCTAGCCCAGGGACAGGAGAAGTACTGTTGCTTTACCTAAAAGAACAAAAGTACACAGGGAGTGCCGTCCTGGTGCAAATAGCAGAAATATTGCTCCACACGCCAGAGGTACAAAAGTCATTGGCAAGACAGACAAAGGAGCTCGCCAGCATCCGGGAACCTCCATATTTCAGTAGGGTCTACCTCAAAACCTTCGGGTTCCAAGAGAATCAGTTCCACGAACTCCGGGTTTCTAGGGACTAAGCCCACAAACCTCCATGTTTCAGGAGGATAAATTCCAGATCCTCCGGACCTCAGGAGGATATTTCCGCAATCGCCGGATTTCAGGAAGATACATCCAAGATGACAAAATAGAAAAACTTGAGACCAGCAAAGAGTACCAGAAACTGCAGGACCACGTGTCCCACAAAAGTTTTATTACCACGAAGCTGTCCCATAGATCTTGAAGGCACTCCGAATGGCTCCACAGAAGGGAACATGTGCTATCTCGACAACAGCCCACATCCAATCGACATCGAGAGTGGTCCATCTCCGGAGGACAGAGTGCGATGTTGTATTAAGTCAATAAAGACTCTTGGTTCCCTAGGATAAATCCTCCTGTGTCAGAGCACTAATTCCTCGAAACCTCCAAGTTCCCCAGGATAAATGTACAGGTCCAACAGGATCAGAACATGAAGCCCTTAGGAGCCTTAGATTCCAAAGAAGAATCATCAGGGACTACAAGTTCCTACACGACGTACGTCGATACCTCAGGGTAGTACAACAAAGAATCAGCCTTCACGCCTCAACAAAGGGTCATTCCTCCCGAAGAAGGAATGAGAAAAATCGCGATCTTCACTCGACTACTACCTAGTACAGAACTTCTTCATCCTAGAGTCAGGGCGTATCTTCTTCAGAAGATCATCCTCCTGCTGATATCCAATCATGGGGGCACATAAGCAAGAAGTAAATCGATAATTAGTTTCCTTGCCCCGGTCATGTGCCATTCGGATCCGTGAAATATGTGGCTATGCGCCACCGAGGTCCTGCGCCAGGAAGACAGATCTCGCTTATCACTGCAATGCGAATCCTAGATCAAGAACTCCTACTTTCGAGCGGGGCAACATATCACCTACAGTAGATTTCGACAGATACAAGTGATCTTCACCAGCCAAACCTACGAGTCTTGCCATCCATTGACATGCAAGGCCAGGATCCTGAATCTCCCTAGATCAATCGACCTAAACAAGTCATATGCCTGGGAATATCCATTAGACTCCTGTCTATCTCGAGGAAATCAACTCTCCTCCAGGTTCAAACACGGCAAGCTGACGTTGATGCCCACTCCATCAGGTCTTGCGCCAACCAGGAGAGAACTACTTCAGGCCACGAGCCCCATGAATAAGTCTTGCCATCCATTGACATGCAAGGCCAGGATCCTGAATCTCCCTAGGTCAATCGACCTAAACAAGCCACAGGCCTGGGAATATCCATTAGACTCCTGTCTATCCCAGGCAAATTTGTTCTCCTCCAGGTTCGAACGCGGTCCAGACCTAAGAAGAACCTGGGAAAGAAGGATTACTGGAGCGATGTCCTGCCCAGGGAAAGCCTGCTGAGAATGAGCAACTCCAGTTGACTTTAGTGCACAGGTTATTCCCCGAGTTTGAGGACGAAAACAAGAAATAAGGGGCAAACTGGTTGGGAAATATCGTCCAGGCCTCGGGCAGGACACTGGCCTCCAGGTTCCTGTTGAGGGAAGCTCAGGCTTCGACCCCTGCATCCATCCCTGCCTCCAGATCAATAAAAGGGATTACTAGATCCTATGATCTTGCGCATAAGTGGAAAACCCACACATATGACGCATGGAAAATATTTGACAATCGCAGGAATGGGCTAGCACAAGCCATAGTATGCGGTCAAATATAGTACTCCTGCTCAAGAGCCTACTCCCATGCTGGATACGGTGTACATATAATGCAAAAGTACTGCCTGAGGAGCTTATACGCTTACTCTCAGGCAGGGAGCATATTACATATAATGCAAAAGTACTGCCTGAGGAGCTTACACGCTTACTCTCAGGCAGGGAGTATACTAAATACAAACGCAAAAGTACTGTATTCAAACTCAGAGTTTGTACAGGGAGAGATAATGGGTATGAGATATAAAGCAGGAATGGGTCTGCGCAAGCCTGAGTATGCTGTCGAAACTACATAAATCCCCTGTGCAGCCTAAGATGCATCGGGGTCCCTAGAGTACCATTGTGAAAAGTACTTGTATTAAAACGTTACGAGCTATACAATACATGGAACACATGGCACATATTCATTGCAAAAGTACTGTGAAATACATGGAGCAATCTAAATCCTGCTTCTCCCGACGTGGAAAGCAGCGTAAGCCTGGCACTTGGGTCATAACACCCACACTAGCACCCTCTAAGCCTGTCAGTGACTTCCTGCAGAAGTAGAATACAACATAGGAACTCGATAGTGGCCAGCTTCCGAGCGGCAGAATGCGAAATCCGAACAGGTACCGGGAGTAGTCTTGCCTAGGAAGGCGGAGTACGGTCCCTGCAAAACCAATTATTCCGGGTTTTTAAGAACTCCAGGTCTAAAGATAACCTTCGGGTTATTAGATCAGAACCCCCAGGTTATTAAGAACCTTCGGGTCCCCATTCAGTCTCCGGGTCCTGAAAAGATCTCAGGGCCTGGAAAAGGTAAACCTCTAGGTTCTTATATAACCCCGGGTTCAAAACGACCTCCGAGTCCAAGAGAAACCTCTGGGTTCAAAACGACCTCCGGGTCTAGAGCAACCTCCGGGTTCAAAACGACCTCAGGGTCATAAATACGACCTCAGGGTCTAAAGGAACCTCAGGGTTCCCAAACGACCTTCGGGTCCTTATTCGACCTCCGGGTCCTAAATACGACCTCAGTGTCTAAAGCAACCTCCGGGTTCAAAACGACCTCCGGGTCCAGAAGGAACCTCTGTGTTCCCAAATGACCTCCGGGTCCAGAGAAACCTCCGGGTTCAAAACGATCTCCGGGTCCAAAAAAAACCTCCGGGTTCAAAACGATCTTCGGGTCTAGAGGAACCTCCGGGTTCCCAAACGACCTCCAGGTTCAAAACGACCTCCGGATCTAGAGCAACCTTCGGGTTCGAAATGACCTCCGAGTCCCGAGAAACCTCCGGGTTCAAAACGACCTCTGGGTCCTAAATACGACCTCAGGGTCTGAAGGAACCAACGGGTTCCCAAATGACCTTTGGGTCTTTACTCAACCTCCGGGTTCCAAATAAGATCTCATGATCTAAAGAAGAACCTAGGGGTTCCCACATGACCTCCGGGTCCAGATACGATCTCAGGATCGAAAGGAGAACCTCCGGGTTCCCACATGACCTCCGGGTCCAGATACGATCTCAGGATCTAAAGGAGATACTCCGGATTCCCACATGACCTCCGGGTCCAAAAGTTACCTTCGGGTTCATAAAACACCTCTGGGTTATAAACGGCCTCCGGGCCAGAAACGAAGGTCCATGGACCCTTCGTAGGGGAATTTATATCGATAGAAACCAACCTAAGGGAGGTGGAATGCGATACCTGTCTGAAAGTTTACGAACTTATAGAAAGATGTTGATAGTAACCTACTTACGAGTGGTAGAATGCAACATCTAAAAAACGACATTAATAGTGGCCTACCTATGGGGGCAGAGTGCAATGTCGCACACGATTAAGAGCAGCCTACTCACAGGGGCAGAGCTCGATATAACACCTTAGGACCCCCAGGTCCAAAAGGGCTACATCCTAAAACCTCTGAGTTTGAAGAAGGGATTCACCCTACAGCCTCTGGGTTCCAGGACGAGAGTCCATCCAGCCTCCGGGTTCCAGAACGAAAGTCCATCCAGTCTCCAGGTTCCTGGACGAAAGTCCATACAACCTCCGATTTATGAAGAATTGCACCCACGAGCCATGAGTTTCAGAAGGATGTATCTCTAAATCTTCAGATTCTGGGAAACATGCCCAGGATCCTCCAGGAAAGCACGACACAAGGCCATCTTAGCATTGCTTGTAGCCTACCTCCGGGGGAAGATTGCAATATTACATAGTTGAGAGTAGCCAAGAATCAATGGCAGAGTTCAACTAGTGGTTCCACCTTCTCCATTCGGCATGGACACTACCGCTCACCGCAAACAACATGTCCAAGAATTTTACTCCGGTACCAAGAGTCAACTAGGTTATCTCCGAGTACCAAGACGAACATGCTGAACGTCCCCCCTGCCAAAAGTCAAGGTACAATCCCGAGACAAGGCAAGAAGCTACAACTACAACATCAAAACCTCAAGGAGCATCAAGTATGCTAAATGCAATAAGGAGACCGGCATGAAGACCTGAATGAAAGTCCATTACAGCTTTTACAAGCTCAAGAGGCGCAAGCAAGGCTAGTCGAATCAAGCATGAGGATCCTCTGTTTCGGCCCCCGGGTCTTATTAAACCTCCTCATCCCCTTAATCCTTAGCCTCGCCAAAATTCTCCCTCTTAGAATTCTTGGGTCCTGACGCATACACTCCTCCACACGATTCATTGAACCATAGAGCCTCCAGAAATGCAAACTAAAGTCCTGCCTGAACTAAGGCCGAGTATAGCTACAGGAGCAACATAAGAATCTGGGGTATGAGCAGAAACATCACCCTTTATGCATACGTTCCCGGGATCTCCATCAAACTTTCAGCCAACTCCGACCAATCCCCACCATAGGGGCAACGTCGCATCCTTATAAAGGAGAAGAAGAAAGTCTTACAGGCTCAACTTGACCCTGTGTGACAGTGATGTCCTCCCTTAGAGCATTTACTAGGTCCTACATGGTGGTTCTTCCTGATTATCCACTTCTAGGCCATCGGAATCAAGGGTACAACTACATCCACGTGACTATCCTCATTCAGACCAAACACATGCCCATTGAAGCATGTCTGTAAGTCTATCTACATTCGTCCAGGCCATGACATCATGCCCACTGGGTTCACCGACGAATACACTATCCGATCTAGACCACATGTCTGTATCGAATCAAGGATTATTGCCCATTCTCCAGGCGATATATCTCCAATCAGGCTGTGAATACTTTTAGACCGACCGCAAGTACATCCGAGCACTATCGACAAAGGAGTTTGATGGCCCAGACTACGAGCCGACGTCCTACTCCAAAATTCAACAGTGAGACTCACGAAGTCCTATGAAAAAAATCATGTTATTTCCTGCCTTCATACATGAAACCAGAAAATAAGGAGCAAACTGTTAGGGAAAAATATTCCATGAAGAGATTACTCCAACTTCCGGGTTCCTGCCTCCAGGTTCCGGGTTCCTGCCCCCAGGTTCCGGGTTCCTACCCCCAGGTCTGGGTCCCTGCCTTCGGCTTCCAGGCCGAGTGATTTATCCTGCCTTAGGATAAATAGAAATCTTCCTTTAATAAGGTACCGGCTTGGACAAGAAGGAATCTCTCTAGATCCGAGAAAAAGAGGAAGTATTCCAATACATATGACCTCCCTTAAGAAAAAGGGAAATATTATATTATCTAAGGATATAATGAATATTTCCAAATCGTAAGAGGGAGGCACGACCTCCACTATAAATATAGGTTTCTAAACCTAAAGAAAGAGGGGGGGGGAGACGTCGATAACCAGAGCTCACCAATTCTACAGCCGCCAAGGCAAGGTTTCACACCTAGAAGACCATCTTCATCTAGAGGCTTATAACCGACGAATCCCTGCGATTACTGTCAACTAGATGAAGATATATGCTCCCTGCAGCACGTCTACAACTCTACTTACTGGCTCAGGCCACGATCTCCAGCTCATCAGCAGAGTCCCTCCATGCTCACTGAAGCACTTCGACACATCATGTTCACTGCAGCATATCGACAGGTCTACCATTTACTCCGGCCATGTGCCCCCTAGAACAGATGACTCCTACCAACTACAGAGCAACGTGCTTCCAAGGCTACTTGCCCATTAGGCCATGTGCCCACTAGAGTCCTGTGCTCCCAAGGCTACATGCCCATTAGGCCATGTGCCCACTAGAGCCCCGTGCTCCCAAGGCTACGTGCCCCTTAGGCCATGTGCCCATTAGAGCTCCGTACCAAGGATACGTGCCCACTAAGGCCATGTGCCCGCTAGATCCCCGTGCTCCCTAGGCCACATGCCTCCGTTAGGCTACGCGCCTCCATCAGGCTACGTGTCTCCATCAGGCTCCGCGCCCATCTAGGCTCCGTGCATCCATATACATGAACTATGAAGGACTTGATCCCTCACTGAAGGGTACGTAGGCAATCCCCACTGAAGGATGCAGCTATAAACCTAAACACCTTCCACGGTTCCACACCTAGACGCTCAGGGACCGCCCCTAATGGTTGGAACCATCAACTACAGATCAGGATGCACCCAAGGACCGACCCTGGTAGTCGGAACCATCGATCATAGATCAAGAAGACCCTGGGATCTTCACTATCGGTAGGCGGCCCTTGCCTAAAGACCAATCCCCCCTGCTGCTACTAAGGCACCGACGACATACACTGGCCCATACCCATATGGCAGTATCCTAAGAGCAGGATCTCCTGGTTTCTCAACTATCGAAGCAAGAGAATACACTCAACGACGCGTCTCCTTTCTCCTATCATTCCATAGAGCTGTGCACGAATCGCTTGTACACAAAAATACCCTAACTAAAAGAAAGAAAACGAAAAAGAATTTCTTGTTAATGAGACACTTTTGCCTCTCCTAAAGCTGTCCACGTGTGCATTTCATAAAGACTGTGGTCCATTTAATTTCCGGTTAAGTTTCGTCGAGTATGTTTGTATTTTGGTCTCGTTCATAGGTTGATTGTTTGTGGTTTTTCAAATAGTTTTTGGTTTTTGTTTTTGTAAAAACCTTTTTTTTTGGTTTTTGTTTTTGTAAAAACCTTTTTTTTACCAATCAAGATTTTGGGAAAATAGATTTCCTAAAATATAGGAAATCAGATTTTGTAGTTAACTACCTATTTTCAAGTAAAAACCAAAAGCCACTATTTCTTGGTTTTTAACGGTGTACGTGGTTTTTTTTTTTTTTGCATTCATGGGTTTTTTTTTTATTTATTATTAAAGTATTTGTATATTTATGTATTAATATAATAAAATTAATAAGTAATTCCAAATCACTAAAGTTTTTGTATATTTTATACTAAGGAATAAAATTAACATAATTATTTATTTTTAGTTTCAAAAATAAACCAATCTACATATTCCTTATTGATAATATATAGATACTTAATTTTTATTTATTTATTGATTTCTTACTGTCACATTCATTAAAACCAATTTACTTATAAATCATATTTTAAAAATAATTTGACAAATAATAAATCAAATTTATAAGAACATAATATTTACCGAATAATCAAATAACTAATATCTAAAAATAAAAATCAATATTGCCATCAAAATACTAATATCCAAAAAAGAAAATATTTCCAATGTATTATACATATTACAATTTTTATTTAATAATCTAGCTATTACTTTGTACGTTTTAATTTTTGAACTACATAAATGTTATGCATTTTACCATATTTTTTTAAAAATATATATATATTTTAATTCTGTTAATATAAAATCAATTATTCATTGACTATAATTAAATACACTTTACATATCCAGATATTTATATTTATTTTGTTATTTTAAAAGCAAAAGTCAAAGGCTAAAAACCAAAATCAAAAATCACCATCATGTTTTTCAAAAAATTAAAATCTACGGCAAAATCAAAAATCAAAAACCAAAATCTAAAATCTAAAAACCAAAAACTAAAAACCAAAAACCAGAAAATCCAAAATGTAGAAACTAAGAAAACAATCATCAGCTTAGTTTGTCCGAATCGGATTGTAGTTTGGTCTGCTTTGTGCCTTACGCGTGTGGTTTCATAAATGCGTTCGATTAGGGTTTCCATAGTTGTCCTCATGAACTCAACCTCGCCGTTCTTTTCATAATCTGGATAATTCATGTTGCTCTTTTCAATTGCTTAACCTTCCCTGTCGTTTTCTCTTCACCTCCCCTGTGGTTCAATGTCTTTCTTTTAATTCGGGAATAATTCTCATAAAACCCAGTCACGATGGTGCCTCTTCCGTTTCCTTCACTTGAAATCTATATATATCAGCTGGTTGAAAGCATGATTGATCCTCAGAAGTCAATCGCTCTCGACTCGGTAGATCTGCCCAGTTCTTTGATTATGTAAAAAGCGAATGATCTAAATCTTTGATTTATTTTTGTTTTTCATTTTCGATTCTTAAGGCTTCTGTAATGGCCAGCGACCGGAAAACGGAGAAAGAAGTCTCTGCCGATTCAGCGACTTCTCTTCTCAGTGAAGAGGTTTCACCTTTTCTGGATTGGTAAGAGTTTCAGCATTTTCTTCGATTTTTTTTCTATGTAAATGGGTATTAATTTTCACTAACTGTGAGGAGACTCTTCTAGAGAAAGAGATACTTTTAGCCAATAATGGAGAATCGTCTCTTATTTCTCAGGCTATGGCTCAGGAAGAAGAGCAGCTGCTCAAACTTCGGGAAGATGAGGAGAAAGCTAAATATCTGTTTTTTTCCTTTTTCTTGGTTGGTTAAAGAACGTGATTTTCTTAATTGAGTTAGTGTGCTTTGCTCGAGTGGGGTAGAACGGGAGAATCAAAAAGCCCAGCCTGAGAATAAATGAGGTCGGGACGCAATAGAAATTAAGTCTGCTACACAGTGTAAGTTCAATAAATAAACTTCATCTACTCTCATGATTGATTTATTTTGTGGTTCAACTTGCTTGGATGTTGGATGCTTTATTCTTCATTCAGATGAAGGCTAAGAAAGTTGTTACTGCTAAGAAGGTCATGAATCTGCCAACTCATATCAGACAGAGGAAGAAAGAGTCATGAAAGAGCAGAGTGAATTCATAGGAATCTACTCCTCCACGATTTGAGATTAGCTCTGTTCCTTTCATCACCGCTGAACGCAGCGGTAGCTTCAAAAAATTAAAGCTTTAACGACAACAACACAGAGCACAGATGAAGCACGGCGGACTGATTTTGCAGTCGTGCGGCAACAAACGGAGGATAAAACAGACGCAGAAAATATCAGCGGCATCGGCTTCTCATTGCTTGTGTCTCTGGAAGTCCACCAGCGATTGCCGCTGCATCAAATTACTCTTATTTTTGTCTCGTTCACCGTACATTATTTTGCCGCTGCCGCTGGATGTGGCGTCTATGAAACGAACAGACCTATCATCATAGAGATATGCGTTTGCACATTGAGGAAATGTCTTACTGGTGAGCCATTCATTACTCTTTACCATGTTGTTATCATAGTTATGTATTTAGCAGCTGCAAGTTGTCTGTCTTCAGAATTAGTTTGTGAATCTCGCAATGTAGTTTTCTGTGATCACGTTTATGTGTTTTTGTTGAAACTGATTTGATAACACATTGGTCTGAACAGGAGCTTCTTGCGTTGAGTGAGCGGATTGGAACTGTAAACACTGGTTTGACAGAGGAAGATGTCAAGAGCCATCTGAAAACAAGAACATGTTCTGTAATAAACCTTGCAGAAGAATCACCCTCGTCTCCGCAAACTAAAGATAAAACTGAACCTTGCACCATATGTTAGGTAACAAAATATAGCCAAAGATGAAGCTTTTAAAGGCTGCACATGCTTGGGTTTTAAGAGATGTCTTAATTATTTTTTTTTGCAGGAAAACTTCAAGAATGAAAAAAGATTGCTACTTTGGATTGTGGGCCTGAGTATCATGCTGAATGCTTGGAGAAATGGCTGATTGTGAAAAACCTTTGCCCTATCTGTAAATCAGAAGCATTGGCCATGGAGAAGAGAAACGTATAATAGGAAGAAGAATGACTTCTTTTAATCTAATGGGTTTATTTAGATATATTTATATATAAAAAAGGAAACTTACATGAATAGAAGAAAACTGAGTTTTATTTTCAGCTCCAAAAGGATTCTGTAAATTTGTACATTTTTTGTTTGTTTGTGAATATAACAATGTGTGAATGGTCAAAAACTTTCTCTTGCACTCGCTGCAGCAAAAAACTAGACAGATATCCCGCATCTCTCCGCTACAACAATGTGTCAATCACAATGTACCATTGTTGTATAGTATGAATTTTTTACTTCTATTTTTTTTATGAAACTTTGATGTGAATGGTGTAAAACATACGCCAGGTAAGAAGAGAATGAAAGCCATATGTAGGGATGATGTACCTCAAGAAGCTTTCATGGCCGTCCTCAAACTCGAGGAGGTTTTATAACATTGTTAACTCGAAAAGGAGGTTTTATAACACTTTTAACTCGCTCGATAAAAATATTTATTGCATTGTATTTCATGTGATCCCTTTGTAGTATACTATTTTCACACCTAATACAATCTTGCTTGCTTTCTACTAACCATGTTTTCTGTATATATTCCTGAAAATGATCCTACATAAGTGGGCAAAGACTTGACAAGAACATTTCTTCAGATGTATTAATATTTTATTTTAATCATTATTAACAGAAACCATCGATTTATTTTTGCGGGAAAACAACGACTCAATAACAACCATGTCCTCTATTTCAAAACAACCAACTTTATAATTTTTGAGATAAAACATACTATTAACTATTAAGAAGAGATCACACATCAAAAAAAAAAGAAATAAATTTTCGAAACAGAACATACTATTAAGAAAAAATCTATATCTAGACCGATAATTTCTTTCTTTTATGGGCTTTTTGCAAAAGTGACTCAAAACTTGGAGTCAAACAGAAAACTAACCTTTTCTTTTGACTCCTTTTTTTTTGAGATTTTAACCCCACACCTGCATTTTATCTACGAAAATGCCATTAACATTTTTTTTTTTTTCGAAAATGGCTTCTTTACTGTCTCAACCTCATCTTCTTCAAGTATTTACAATATTGCCACTGCAATGAATAGTGGCAACAACCTTGTACGAACTGTTTGGAGCTTTTAATGCCCTTTAATGCACGTAAATCTCTTTACACTCTCTCTGTTTCAATTGTTATGAACTAAAAACAACATTTCTTTCACTTTCTCTCTATATTCATCCAAAAAACTCAAGCTTTTGATTCAAAATATGGGCTATGGTTGACAGAGCCATATTTCTTTCGTTTTGACTTACGGTTGCTTTCGTTTGAGGTTCTGGGTGGTTGGAGAAGACCCTGTGTGCAAACGAAGTCATCTCACCTAGTTTAAGGTACGAATTTGAATTTTTTTTCAAGATCTGTTCGCGTAGAAGACTTACTAGTAAGTCATCTGTATGTAGAAGACTTACTGATGAGTCTTCTGGTCAAACGGACGACTTAAATTAAGTCGTCCAGCTTTGTTTGTTAAAAAAAACACTCCAGACGACTTATATATACGTCGTCTACGAGAAACGGGCTAGTTTTGCATTTGACCGAATCGTGTCAGATCTTTGACTATTTCTGGACGACTTATAATTCAGTCGTCTCTGGGAAAGTTAAAATTTCAATATTTTATGAAAACTTGACGACTTACGTGTAAGTCGTCCTAGGTTAGTTTTGTAATTGAAAAATAAAACTTCATAATTTAACTTTAACCAGACGACTTAATATAAAGTCGTCCCTCCAGAAGACTTAATTTAAAGTCGTCCGGGGAAAGCAAAGTCGTCCAGAATTTTTCCCAATTTTCTGGTCAAACCTTGCTTATCCCGGACGACCTTAAATTAAGTCGTTTAGCTGGACGACTTTCATCTAAGTCGTCTGGAGAAAGTTAAATTTCAAGTTTTATTTTTCAATTACAAAACTAACCTAGGACGACTTACACGTAAGTCGTCAAGTTTTCATAAAATATTGAAATTTTAACTTTCCCAGAGACGACTGAATTATAAGTCGTCCAGAAATAGTCAAAGATCTGACACGATTCGGTCAAATGCAAAACTAGCCCGTTTCTCGTAGACGACTTATATATAAGTCGTCTGAAGTTTTTTTTTTAACAAACAAAGCCGGACGACTTAGAATTAAGTCGTCCCTTTTAATTTTCAATTGCAAAAGTGACCTCTTTAGACGACTTACCTTTAAGTCTTCTGGACGACTTAATGCTAAGTCGTCTGCGGCAATGTTTATTGAACTTCTTCATTTTCTCTATGTTTACTAATGTGTTTTATTTTGAATATTTGCAGATGATTTTTCAGTTACATGCAGTGTATGGAGAATGGTTGTTGAGAGATTTCCGTTGGGATTTTGTGGTTGATGATCTCAAAGGAGCAAGATTGTTTTTATTGAATGAAGATTCAACACATGCTGAACTTGTTGCAATGGCTCAAGAAGATTATAACCTGGACATGAGAACAGTGAGTGTGGAGATTAGCTACTCATTACCAGCAGAAATGATGATGGCTCCAGGCAGTCTTCCCATTCATGTTACAAGTGATAGACAAGTTCGAAACTTGCTGGAGATACTCAAAACCCATAGAGTATGTCTTTGTGTATCAAGCCGCAGCAAGGTCGAAACGGTTTCAGAGAAAAGGGATATTGATGAAGCTGGTGAATGGGAAAAAGATGTTGGTGATAATGATGAAGCTGGTGAATGGGAAGAAGATGTTGGTGATGATGATGAAGCTGATGAATGTTTTGAAGATGTTGGTGATAATGAGTTTGTTGAAGATGAAAATCAAGATGGGGAGGAGGAAAATGGGGAGGAGGATGCTGATAATTCTATTGTTGGTGAAACGGATCAGAATGGTGGGGATTACAGTCTTTATGGAAAGGTTCCAGATGAGGACGAGGAAGATGATGATAATATTTGTTTTGAAGAAATCCAAAAGACATGCTAAGACAAATGCTATTGAAGGAGGAAAATCGAATGGTACCAGTATCTATGTCAACCAGAGTTTTGTTAGCAAGGGTGCACTGCTTTCAGAGTTGCGGTTGGCAGCAGTGAGGGGTAAGTTTTCTTTCAGATTATACAAATCAACGAAAACTCTCGTTGTGGCAACATGTCCGGTTAGCTATTGTGGATGGAAGGTCAGAGCGAGTGTCAAACATGGGACAAACACGTTTTGGGTAACAAAGTATGTGGAAAAACATTTATGCTCAGCGGGAGACCGAATCGCTCAGCGGAGACACTGTACTCCGAAGTATGTAGGTAGTCTTTTCATTGATCGTGTTGGAATCATTGATGGGATAACTCCGCAGCATATCACTGATGCAATGAGGAACATGTTTGGCATGGCGCTTGATTACACCACTTCATACAGAGCACTGTTATATGCACAAAGATTGGTGAGAGGATCAGCAGAAGAAGGGTATTCGCGTCTGGCATCATATCTCGAGCAAATCTCCATTGCAAATCCTGATTCTATCACGGCGATAGAACTTGATTCTATGAAAAGATTTAAGTATCTATTTCTCTCTTTTGGAGCTTCTATCAAAGGTTTTAAGTATCAGAGAAGGGTCATTGTGGTGGATGGAACTCACCTAAGTGGAAAGTATGGAGGAACTATGTTAGTTGCAGCCGCACAAGATGGCAATTTTCAGATATTCCCATTGGCTTTTGGGATCGTGGATGAGGAAGATATACCTTCTTGGGAATGGTTTTTCACAAAATTGGCTAGTTGTATATCTCATGACAAGCCTCTGGTGATAGTCTCCGACCGGCACAAGGCCATTAAAAGTGCGTGTGATAAGGTGTTTCCTTGGGCAACCCGAGGAATATGTTATTATCACCTTCAAGATAACATTGTCAAAAAGTTTAAAGGGAAACATCTCATGTACTTGGTGAAAGGGGCTGCTTATGCTCACACGGTTTACGATTTTGACCGGTACATGGCTGAGATACGGAGTGCAAACCCGGAACTTGCAACGTATTTGGAGAAAGCCGACGTCAGGCTATGGTCAAGGGTTTATTGTAAGGGGAACAGGTTCAACATAAAAACAAGCAACATTGCTGAATCTATTAATTCCGCACTGAAGCGAGCAAGAGGATTTCCGATTACGTTCCTGCTGGAGTTCATAAGGCAGAAGTTAGGAAAATGGTATTGGAAAAGGAGACAAGATGCTTTGAGTCTCACAACTGAACATAGCGGGGGTGTTGAATACTTGCTTGCTGTTCGAGAAGAGATAGCGGGTACGATGACGGTCGAACCAATTGATGGATGGCATTTCTTTGTCAAAGGTGGCAAAATGGACTGTGTGGTTGATTTGGAACATGCAAAGTGTGATTGTGGTGTCTATGGAGTGGAGAAAATACCTTGCTCTCATGCTATAGCTGCTGGAATACATGCTGGTTTGCATATCTCCACACTTGTATGTCCACTGTACTCAAAGAATTATCTGTATGCAGGATACTCAGAGAATATATATCCTATCGTGTCACAACATATTGAGGAACGAGAATGCTTTCCTCCAGAACTAAAGCGTGGTCGGGGGAGACCGAAGAAATCAAGATGGCAATCTTGGTTGGAGCTATCTAGGATGAGAGGACACAAACCCAGGAAGAAACACAGGGCACGGAGATGCTCAAACTGCAAGGAAACTGGCCATACGAAACCACAATGTACACAACCAGTTGACTAGTTGTCCAGACGACCTAAATTTAAGTCGTCCAGTCTTGATTACCCGTCCAGACGACTAAATTTTTAGTCGTCCAGTGTATTTTATTTTTAGACGACCTTCTACTAAGTCGTCCAGTGTATTTTATTTTTAGACGACCTTCTACTATCCCTTCAAGTGTATTTTATTTTTAGACTACCTTCTACTATCCCTTCAAGTCGTCCAAACCTTCTAGACGACTTATTTGTAAGTCGTCCAGTTGGAAAACCTTCCAGACGACTTATAATAAGTCGTCCAAACCTTCTAGACGACTTATTTGTAAGTCGTCCAGTTGGAAAACCTTCCAGACGACTTATAATAAGTCGTCCAAACCTTCTAGACGACTTATTTGTAAGTCGTCCAGTTGGAAAACCTTCCAGACGACTTATAATAAGTCGTCCAAACCTTCTAGACGACTTATTTGTAAGTCGTCCAGTTGGAAAACCTTCCAGACGACTTATAATAAGTCGTCCAAACCTTCTAGACGACTTATTTGTAAGTCGTCCAGTTGGAAAACCTTGCAGACGACTTATTTCTTCCAGACAACTTATATATTTACAAATCTATACAAAGAGAAGCTGAAATACAAATACTTCGCTTGTTAAAAAAAGACAAGCTGAAATACAAATACTTCGCTTAAAAAATCATGTTCAAATCTAATCATACATGCCCACGAACTTATCACCATCCACATTTTCTTTCAGATGCTGATCAACAAGCTCCTTCCATATATCCACCGCCATATTATCCCTCATTTTCTTCGCGTTGCACCTAGCAAAGTCTTTAGGGTCAAAGGAGACGCCAAGAGCATGACATTCAATGTACTTTACAGCGTACACGCCACAATCACCATTGTTGGCCGTGGGTACACCTTTCAGCGGTCTCTCATATGTGTATGGCTCCAACCCGTATTTGACCCGTATTTCGTCGGTGGCTGCGCACTCAACAAGCAGATAAGGGACCATCTGGAGAAAAGGCTCCATTATCGCATCCCATGCGTCTGGTACACTAGATGAAGGTATGCTGTCCCAGACGACTATGTGCCTCTTAGGGATCGATATCCAAATAGCAACCCAATGCTTGTCGTCCAAGTTCACTGGCGCATAGATATCATCAATGTCCTCCCCCCACTTCTTGTTTGATTGGCAAAATGAAGGTATTGATCCGTCATAAAAATCCGACGCCCCACCAGGTAGAACTCTTCCTAAACCTTTGTGATCAGGTTCCGATGTTTTGAAGAGCTGATACTGCTCTCTCCAAGACTGGGAAAAGTTGTGATCCAGGAAGCACATTCGCTCGCTCCTGAAAGCTTGTGGGTTCTCCTGATACCTCTGCCTTAGCACATTAATCCAAGCATCTATATGCTGCATATTAAATATAACAAGTTAGAAGTTACCAGACGACTTTAATATAAGTCGTCTACGTGGTCGTCCAAGTAGACGACTTTCCAGACGATTTATCTTTAAGTCATCTGGAAAGTAGTCTACTTGGACGACTTTGTAGACGACTTAAATCGTGTGCAGAAGACTTACACAGTCTTCCAGCCATCCTCTGGCTGTCCGGAGGAAGTGGTACCACCTTGTTGGTGATGTACGTGGTTTGTCCTCGGTCTTAGTTAAATAATGACTGCAAAAAAAAAAGCAATCAGTTTTGGACGACTAAATCAAGCTATTATGGGTAAAGCAATCACTTACGGATCAGTTTTCAACCAATCAGCGAGTTCCTTCAACTTATCTTTGTTTACTGGCGGAAATGGATTATAGGCTGCCACTTTATCTTTTTTTTTCTCTGCCGTATAAGGAGAACTCACAGTGGGAGCAGGTTTCTTCGCTCGTTTACTCTTTGCACGCTTGTCCAATACAACCAGGCTCGGTTCTGAAACTGGATCGCTTGGCTCGGTGGAAGCTTTATCCTCCGGCAAGATCTTATTTACCGAGTTCGCCTCGGTTGCTGTATCTTCCGGCAACCATCTCTGCAATAAAAGTTGCACACAAGTTAACTCTGGACGACTTAAATAAAAGTTGTCTGGACGACTAGTTGACCCTGGACGACTTAAAATTAAGTCTTCCGTGGTCAACTAGTCGTCCAGACAACTTACGTTTAAGTCGTCCAGGGTCAACTAGTCGTCCAGACAACTTTTACAGTCGTCTGGACAACTAGTTAACCCTGGATTTGATACTAACCTCTTTGATTTGAGGAGGCTGTTTCTTTTGAGGAGGAGGCTGTTTCTTTTGAGGAGGAGGAGGCTGCTGTTTGGTTTGATGAGGAGGAGGCTGGTTACTAACCACGGTTTCATTGGCATGAGGGGTAGCCTGTTTGTTTCTACCCCCGGTTTCTTTGGCAAGAGGGGTAGGCTGTTTATCTTGAGGGGTAGCCTGATTGGTTAGAGGTGGAGGGGTAGCCTGATTGGTGACACCAACCTTCTTCTCCACAGCTTCCAATCTATCGGACAACTTCCTAAACTCCCTCATGCACTTATTAAACCCTTTTTTCATGCAGTCAGCTATGCCCTTGAACATAATTTCCAACTCCTCTCTGGTCACCCCTCTAGCCTCTTCTCTAGCCTCTTATCTAGCCTCTTCACTAGCCACTTTAGGAGCCTCTTTACGAGCTTTCTTCCGAGGTCTTGGATTGTCTTCCTCCTCCTCCTCCTCCTCCTCCTCCAACACAACCATCTCTTTGGCCTTCTTCGATGGAGTCACAACCTTAGGTTTTGTATTGACCTTAGTACCAGTGACTTCCCAGCAATCCATGGTCCACTTCCACGGTCTCCGCTCATACATGACTTTAATGATGTTCTCCGCGGGCAGGTCCTCAACCTCAGAGTCCCATTTTGGCCACATTTCACTAATGTCCTTCTCAACAAAGTTGATCACGCGGGTCTGCAGTAAATAGAAGAATCGAGTTAGATATTTGAAAAAAAATACTAAATAGACGACTTAATTATAAGTCGTCTACTAAGTCGTCCAGCTGGAAGACCTTCCAGACGACTTATAATAAGTCGTCTAATAAGTCGTCCAGATGGAAGACTTTCCAGACGACTTAATTAAGTCGTCCGATAAGTCGTCCAGCTGGGAAGACTTTCCAGACGACTTATTATAAGTCGTCCGATAAGTCGTCCAGCTGGACGACCTTCCAGACGACTTATAATAAGTCGTCTGCGCAGTCTTTTGGATTGAAGTAAATACCTGACTCAAGATAGCAGCTTTCATTGATCTGCGGCCTCTGCTGCCCTCGTAAGCCAGTATCGGTGGAGACGGACTGTCTGCTCTGGGACCACCAATACTAGCACCCAATTCCGGCATAGCTGTGTACGTCCAGACCTGAAGAACTTGTATAAACCCATCCACGGTGTAACAGCCAGCAATTTCTTTGTTCCACAAAGAGTCCATCAGCACCTTAAACGCGACTCTCCCCCATGGATAATTCTCAAACCGTTCTAAATCCATCACTAGCCTTGCCAGAGTAGATCGTGTAGCGGTTGAAAACTTTCTCCCTTCAATGAATCCAGTGAAGATGGAGAGGTACGCGAGCCGCTTGCGATCTTCCCTGGACCAATCCCCGCATCTCTTCAGTGCTGCTATTATCTGATCAGTAGTTGGCCCAGCTTCCAGATGAACTCCCAGCATCCCCCAGAAAGAAACCATCTCTGGGGTAACGTCACATTTTGGTGTCTCAAGGTCCTCGATGTACTCGCAGTTTAGACCAGTGAGGTTTTCAAACTCTAACAGTGAAAACCTCAAAGGTTCTGGACCAACGAGAGACCACATCTCATACTTCTTCTTAATGTCCAGCTTGAAACTGAGCATGTAGTGAACCAGCCTTGAAGCCCAACCAAATCCCTGCTCCTTGAACTTGATGAAAACTCCCAAACTCGACTCCTTGAGCTCTTCAAATTCGTCATCAGTAAGAGCTTTCCTAAGAGCAGTATGCAACTTGCTGTTATCCGTATGATACGAAATGCTATTGTGGGCTTCTGGCTCTTCCCCTGATGTGTATAACCTACGGGGGAGTTCTGGAATATCCATCCTTTTTGTCTGCAAAATAATCAAAGACAACAATATAAGTCCAGACGACTTATAATTAAGTCGTCTGGAAAGTCTTCCAAATGGACGACTTATATTTAAGTCATCTACTAAGTCGTCCAGTTGGAAGACTTTCCAGACGACTTAAATTACTTACAAGTCTTCCAGTCGCAGAAGGAGTTGGAGTACTCGTCATTGCGGTTATAGATCTGAAAAAATAAACGTGAAACGGTGAGAATGAGTAAATTGATAGAGACAACGTTTTATGTTCATCTTTTCCTCGAGATTGATGACTTAGCGGCGTTAGGGTTTACAGAGAAACGGCGCTAAGGTTTACAGAGAAGAAGCGGCGGCGCTAGGGTTTAGAAGAAGCGGCGGCGCTAGTGTTTAGAGGAAGCGGCGGTGAGAACGTTGGTGACCACGGTGGCGAGGGCGACGGTTTGTTCGGAAATAGTGGAATCGGCGGCGCTAGGGTTTAGAGGAATCGGCGGCGCTAGGGTTAGAAGAAGCTGCGGCGACAACGGTGAGATAGATAGCCGACGTTGAGAACGATGGTTTGTTCGGAAATTGTGGGAATTCGAAATCGCCTTTGAGAGAGAACTGTTAGGGTTTCTGAATTTCGCGAAAAATGAAACAAAAAAATAAAAATCACCTTATATATTGGGTAAATAATCCGGTTAGCTTTAAAAGTACATTGGTAAACTTTAAGTTTGGTCCGGTTTAGACGACTTATTCTGGCCGATAATGTACAACAGACGACTTAATATTTAGTCGTCTGTTTTCAGACGACAAAATATTAAGTCGTCCTAAACCCTAAAATGAACCCCTAAACTAAAATGACTAGATTAACTAACTAACCACGTTATAAAATCAAATTATACTTAAATAGTGTTTACTATACACAGAAATGAACACGCATAAGTAATTTTAAAAATTTTCAAAAACGGTTTTAATGCTTTCCAAAATCTAACCCTAAGAACACATACAATACTACAACATATGTTGATGAAACATAAACTTAAGAATATCATGACTCACTACTTTCACTCATCTATGCTGAAAACAATTGAAATTTGTTATATCTTAATTTATACCTCCTAAGACATATGTTAATTACATAATTCCCATTTTTCACTTATCAAAATATTTTTTACAAAATTTTTAAATTATGTTTAAGACTAACTGTCCAGACGACTTTCAGTTAAGTCATCTAAACAGACGACTTGCGAGGGGTAGAAACGTAAAAAAAATTCCGTTTTTTGGTTTGGTCACAAGGGGATAGTTGTAATTTCAATAGCCTTTTAGGTTACTTTTGCCTTTGACCCAAGTTGGAGTATTGTTTTGGGTTTGACTCCAAGTTTTGAGTCACACTTGGCAATTCTCCCTTCTTTTATTTGTTCTTGTCAAAACTAGCAGCGATTCTAAATTTCGAGACCCATCTTGTCAATAACTTTTACGGGGATAGCTGGAGGATGCAGACTCCCATACTGTGACTAAACTCATTGGCAATTCCACCAGCAAACATGCAGTATTGAAATATAAGTCCCGTTCGTATTAACTATATTCATTTGCAGTTCCAGTTAAACAAAATATCAAACATTATACAAATACATCAATATGAATCTAGACATCTATTATCTTCTTCTTATACATCTGATAATTACGAATATACTAAGCAAAACACTTGACTTCATCTCCTATAAACTACAACAACACATGTATCTTAACATCCCCGCGCTTGTGCGGAGCTCTGCTTATAGTAGGTGTTAGTTAAGTGGAATCCGAACAGGACTTGGTGACTACAACCATTAAGGCTTGCTTCATAAGGATTCCAACAAAAAGAATTGGAACGGGACTTGGTGGCGGCAATCATCAAGGTTCGATTCACATGAATTCTTGGATATAGATCAATAAGAATGAACAAGACTTGGTGGCAACCACCATTAAGGCTTGATTCATGGAAGCTTGTCCAATCTTGGTCAATGATCCTTCAATGGAAACAGACTTTGACTAAAGAGAGAAATTAGTAGAGATAAAATATATGAACTAACTTTTACCTGCAGATCCAGATACTTGTTTGAAAATCCTTGCATCATGTGATCGATACTCCCAAGGTAAAAAGCCTGCACTTTTATTTATGTTAAGAAATGAGGTTGGTAGAGGGGAATGTTAGACATGATTTGCTAAGTTGTTGGCTAGGTGAATTTGGTTGCTAAGCTAGGATATGGTATAATGTGCTTTTGTGATTAAGACTTCTTAGATGTGGATTGCAATATTGCAGATATGATGATTCTAAGTTTTAAATCATGTGAGTCCCTGCTGTTTTCAAACCTCTTTCAGAGAGACTACCCGTCTGTTTGCTTGAGGACAAGCAAAATAGTATGTCTGGGGGAGTTGATATACTATGGATTTTACCCACTTTGCAGCCATGATATATAAGTGTTTTAAGATATAATTATTATGTTTTGGAGTCTTTTTAGAGTATCTACAGGTTCAGTAACATTCTGGAGAAATATGGTGATTTTGGAGCCTTTTTGAGTGCAAAGCTTCAAAGACGCGTCAGATGTTTAGCTATGGATAGAGAAATTCCCACCGTTAGATTGATCCCATCTTTTGACACAAGATATATATTTGGGTTAGCTTTCCAATGCCGCCAGTTTGAGGTCAATCAGCATCATGTAGAACACGTTATTCCTGATTTACTGAAGAGTGGTCAGTCTGCCTCGCGAGAGGAAACTGTCGAGGAGATGCATGACTGTCGATCGATGAAACAGCATTGCCATCGATCGACAGTGATGCCAGAACATGGGCCAAGCATATTTCAAGACCGATTGAAGCCCAAAAGCCACACAAAGTTACCAAAATACCCATGGACGACCAGAAATCTTATTTATGTATTTTTAAGCCATTGTTGACGGCTACACGCTTTTTATTATCCTATTCTATTGTTTTCTCTTAGGTTTGGAGAGAAGATCAATTCTCCTTCAGAGATTGATTGGAACTCCATTGGTTTTATCATTGATTTCTTATCTATTATATTATTCAGACTATGATTTGTGTTATTGCTTGCATGTCTGAGTAATTCATCTTGTTAGGTTTAGGGATTTCATAAGTTTAATGTCAAACTGATAATCAATTAGGATTGCTAGGTTATCTATAGATCTCTACACCAGGGTGATTTGTAATAGTAGGATCTGGAATAGTTAGAATAGCACGACAGTGTGACTAATTGTTTGAACCTAGAATCATACGATAGTTGAGAGGCACGAAAGTGCAATCAATTAACGGAACCCGAACTCTACTGGATTAGATACCTAGGCGCATACGAGAGTTGGTCTAGGAATCTAGTTGAACTTAATCGATTTGGTCGTTAATGCTTGCCTGAGGACACATCAATCAACGCTCAGGCCATAGCATCGATTGACGCTCGCTCCAAGTCAATAAGCGACAGGTGAGACTGGACTTAGACATCCGATTAGCAATTGCATGCGAAAGCTGGATTGCTTATTTATTAAAATCGAGTCATAGAATTGAATCTATAAACCATTAGCATCCTCGAATTGTAGTTTTGTTACTGATTCTTCTTCTTCACCTACCTTTAACTTTCAGGTGTATGAACTTAAGGAGCAGGGGTCCATCAAACCTAGTTTCAATAGTAGCAGACATCAGAGCTTTAGAGAGGGAGTGTGCTAGAGCTAGAAGAGAAGAAGAACAACAAGCCCACTTGCAGATATTGGATATTGATATGGCAGATCCACCGCAAGGGGCAGAACACCAACCGCGGGCAGCTCGACCCATTGGTACTTATGACCGGCCCAACATTCATGGTCATAGACTGAGAATCCGAGCACCGGCTGTGGCAGCCAACAACTTTGAAGTCAAGTCAGGACTCCTGAACGTGATCGAGAACAACAAGTATCATGGCTTGGCTCTAGAGGACCCATTTGATCACTTGGACAGGTTTGACAGCTACTGTGGGTTGTCAAAGACCAATGGTGTGTCCGAAGATGCCTTAAAGCTCAAGCTATTCCCTTTCTCTTTGGGGGATAAGGCACGTCAATGGGAGAAGTCTCTATCCAGCGACTCTATAATCACCTGGGATGACTGCAAGAGAGCATTTTTGGAGAAGTTCTTCTCTACTTCAAGAACTGCTAAGCTGAGAAATGAGATTTCCAGCTTTCAACAGAAGAACTTGGAAGGATTCAGTGAAGCCTGAGAGAGTTCAAGGGCTACCAAGCTCAATGCCCACACCATGGTTTCTCTAAGGAGAGCTTGCTGAGCACATTCTACTGTGGTGCTCTTCCTAAGTATAGGGCCAGACTGGATACAGCTAGCAATGGGTTCTTCTTGGGAAGAACTGAAGATGATGCAGAAGAGCTGGTTGACAACATGGTGAAGAATGATGCAGTCTACAGTGCAGACCACGACAGAGGCAGTATGGGTGATGATAAGCAGACGAGGAAAGAGATCAGAGCTTTGGAAGACAAGATCGACCTACTCATTGCTGAAAAAGCCACCCAAGAGCAGCTGAAGTTTGTTGGTAACTCCAAGCAGGATGATCCACCTGCTGTCAATGAGGTTGAGGGTTTGGAAGGTCAAGAGGAGTTGTGTTTCATTAACAACAATGGTAGCTGGTACAAAAAAGAGCCCAACTTTCAGTACAACAACTACCAACAGAAATCCTATCCCAACAACCAACAGAGTGGTTATCCGCCTAGAAACAACCAGCAAGGTAGCTATCAGCCTCAGCAAAACCCCTCGTCTGTTTCCTCTGCTCCTCAAGAGAGCAGCACTGATACCTTACTGAAACAAATCTTGGAGTCTCAGACTAGAAGTGAGAAGCATGTTTGTTATGAGTTGAAGAACCTTCATTCCAAGATTGATGGGAGCTACAATGAGATCAACAACAAAATCTCACATCTTGCTTTTACAGTCAAGAATTTAGAGAATCAGTTTGCTTCCATGAACACTCACCAAAATCGCCAGCAAGGATCTCTACCTGGAAAATCTGACCAAAACCCCAAGGAGGCCAAAGCTATCACCCTTAGGAGTGGTAAGCAGTTACCTCCTACAACCCTCACTATGGATGCTGAGAAACTATGTGAGGAGGTGGCCATCAACTTAGATGATGAAGTGGTGATTGTTTATGAGAAAATCAATGATGAAATCTTGGAGAAGATTGTGGAAGCCAAAGGTAAAGGAAAGGTTGGGGAAGAGAAGAAAACAGTGAAAGATGGTGAAGTTGTTGCTCCAGCAAGTGAGAATTCTTTTGTTCCTCCTCTCTATGAACCCAAACTTCCATTCCCTGGTAGATTCAAGAGGCAGCTGCTAGAGAAGTACAAAGCTCTGTTTGAGAAGCAAATGAGTGAAGCTCAGGTTGCAATGCCCATCATCGATGCTTTCATGTTGATTCCTCAATATAACAGGTTCCTGAAAGATGTTGTAGCTGCAAAGAAGAAGGAGATGGAAGGCATGATGATTCTTACCCATGAGTGCAGTGCCATCATTCAGAGGCTTGATGTTCCAGAGAAGTTAGAGGATCCAGGATGCTTCACACTACCTTGTGCTCTTGGACCTATGGTATTTGAGAAATGTCTCTGCGATTTGGGAGCTAGTGTCAGCTTGATGCCTTTGTCTGTTGCAAAGAAGCTTGGATTCACTCAGTACAAGAAGTGTAGACTCTCTCTAGTGTTAGCTGATCGTTTGGTGAAGTACCCTGTGGGCATCTTAGAGGACCTCCCTGTGAAGATTGGAAGGTATGAGATACCTACAGATTTTGTGGTGCTTGAGATGGGTGAAGAGCCTCAAGACCCATTGATTCTTGGAAGGCCATTCTTCGCTACAGCAGGAGCTATTGTTAATGTGAAGGAAGGCACGTTTGATCTCCATTTGGGTAAAGAGAACATCCTCCACTTTGACATCAAGGGGAAAATGAGAAAACCAACTGTGTTCGGGCAAGCCTTCTACATTGAAGAGATGGGCACTCCTGCTGATGAGCCCCTTGAAGAGTTACCACCTGAGGACAACGAGGAGGGAGCATCTCCCTCTACTCATTCCCCATAGAAGGTAACCCACTACTTTCCCTTGTATATACCATTTCGTTTTTGCATATTAGTTTTCTCTTTTTGGGTATCTCTCTCTCCTTCACAACACAGAGACTGTGTGATTTAAGTGTGGGGGAGGTACCAAGTACTTGATCACGTTTGCTTTGATGTTGTTTCATTGAGTCATGCATTGCATACCTATTTGCATAAAAAAAAATCATTTAATTTGCATCATTTGCATTTCTAGGAGAGTCTAGAGCATATAGGTTGCATATACTTGCATTGGGAGCAATGATTTGAGATGCCTTGTAAAGAACATTACTTTGCACCTGAGTAGCTTATGCACCTCTCAAAAAGACTTGTATGCTTCGAGCCTTGAAAACTCTTCCTGAAACTTGTTGATTGCTGAAACTCAACCTTTGAAGCCAACTACAACCTTGTTTGAACTGAACGAACTTAATACTTCTTGCTTATGGTCCCTTGTGTACTGAGTCGTGGATATACACACTTGAGTTGTCACATCCTTTATGCCAATCTTTTTTGACAAACTCTAGTGGTACACCATTCCCAAAACCCTTCCCACCTTTTGAGCTTTCATTATTTGATGAGTGAGGCCTTTTTCGGAAAGCCTTACATGTGCATAATGTTGAGAGTATCGGAAACGACAATGCTTGGTCTTCATTCTTGCTAGATTAGACACTCTATTGTCTAGCTATAGGTGGAGGTGAGTGTGGTGACTATGGTTTGGAAGCATGAAAAGTTCGAAGGAAAAGAATAGACTCTTTGTGTTTAAATGGATAATCTTATTGGAATTAATAGATAAACGTCTAGCTCGAGTTTATGAAAAGTCTTGGCCACCGAAATAAAAAAAATAAGATTCAACAAAAAAAAAAAAAGAAGAGAAAAAGAAAGAAAAGGGGGCTAGCAAAGTTGTTTAGAGGTAAGATTTGTTTAGAAGTTGAGAAAATTCTTTATAGATTTCAAAGAAAAAGAGTTTTATGTGCAAAGTATTCTTGGCATCTTTTGGTAAGAGATGAGAGTTGGATTTGACATTGAGAAGTGATTGTGTAACTTGTATGTTTGGGAAAAGGGTAGAACAATGGAGATTGAGCATTGTATGCATGAGTTGATCCCTTTCTTAGATATATTATGTGCAATGTCAAGGCTACTTGTTTTGAGAGTAAATCACTTTAAAAGATTATGGATTTTGAACCTCTTGACCCACTTGAATAAAAGCCTTCCCTTACTCAACCAAATGATTTGGACCAATTGACCATTTGCAAGAATTCACTTGATGCTATGCTTAATGAACTTGAGAGTTGGCTGATTTGCATGTGTGAATGCATGATGATGAGTGTAGGGATGAAAAGAGTTGAGATAGTCCTAGAGAAGCTAGAGTATAATAAGAGAAGGTGTACTAATGCTGAATTTAGATGTTAATTTGAGTGCTTTGTGTGTTTCTTTTGGCTATGAGCTCCCACCTTCAAACCTCTCTCCCTATGAGTTCTAGAAAGTTCACTTGAGGACAAGTAAAAGAATAAGTTTGGGGGAGTTGATATCTTGCATATTTACATTGTCTTATTCATTTATTCATGTGCATTTTCATCATATAGATTAGGATTTAGCCATGTCTAGGTTGCATTTTGCATACATATGTCTCTATTAGGTATTGGAGTACCACATGGAGTTCCTGAAGACATTTGGGTGCATTTGTAGCTCAAAAGAGGTGATTAAGGTGATCATTGGACGAGCAATGCATTGGAGCGACCTACCGGAGCGACGCCATGAACTCGCTCGCCATCTACGCTTCGGAGCGACCTCCTAGAGCGACAAGGCGAAGTCGCTCCAGCTCCTAGAGCGACCTCACCACAGCGACACCCAGAGGTCGCTCGGGTTGTGTCGAATTGAGAGCGACGAACAAGCCGGGAGCGACCTCCTAGAGCGACACCCTAAGGTCGCTTGCGTCTATGGTTTCTGAGCAAGCCGGGAGCAACGTCTTCAGAGCGACACAGCTAGGTCGCTCGCGAGGAGACGACTCGGAAGCGACGTCTTCGGAGCGACACAGCCAGGTCGCTCGCAAAGAAACGACCCGGGAGCGACCTCTCGCAGCGACGTGCCGAGGTCGCTCCGCGTCTATTTGTTTGGCCGAATTCATGTTTTCTCAAGGGTCTTTTGGTCATTTCATTATGCTTTTTACTTTTCAAAAATCTATGTTTTAAGTACCTTTGGTAGCCACCAGGGGAAGCATTTTTTTTTCTGGAGAACAACTAGTAAAACTTCTTTTGATTCAGATTTGATTGCTTTCATCTTGTGTTCTTGTTGATTTCTTATCTATTTCTCTACATGATTAATCTGAAATCCAATATGGGTTTAAGAGAAATCACCTTTTGAATTCATGGGTTAGGGAGATCAAGGGTGATTAGGTTAGTTCTAGGATGTTTTAGTGTAGATCATTCTTGTTCCTTGCTAGTAGAGTATTCATAATGCATTTTCTGAGTTGGCCACTCAAAGTTGATCAATAGGTATTTCCCACCCAAAAGGTATTTGATGAAATGCCTGAGACAACTCTCCTAGGCTTTTAGTATACTTTGCCAAAGACATTTGTTGTTAAAGGTGCTAAGATAGCTAATAGACTTGTTAGTAATGATTGTTTTCACATTATTCAACCAAAGACATTTGATGTTTGAGATATGTTAGCAAATGAGCATTCATCTACACATAGAGCTTGTTTAGAATTGTGTCCACGTTTAAGGTCGATAGTTTGATTGATCATTTGCCATCCTTATTTCGAAACTTGATCACCCAAGGTCTAATCCCTATGCCCATGAGTTCTTTTTTCCCTTAGTCAAGAAAGTATCATTCTGTAATTGATTTCTAGTATTAGTAGTAGTTTAAAACCCATCTAAATCATTGGTTGCATTTAGATTAAGTGAGTACATGCATTCTCGGTGCTTTGATATCCCTCAGAACTGGTTCGACAATCTTTTATACTACAACATTTGTCTTAGGAGACTTGAAACCCCTAACATCAAAACATTACCGTCTTAATCGATATGTTCAATAGGTTAACTAAACCAGCTCTTGCTTGCAACTAACAATCTAGCTCAACAGAATTATTATCAGATAATGAACCTACACCAGAACGTGTACAAAATAACGTACACCGGAGAATTCTCAGTGTACACCAAGAAATGTACACCGAAAGTGTACCCCGAAAATGTACATATGAGTGTGTACACCATAGCGTATATTTCAGTGAAGACAGTAACTTTAATTTTGTTTGTTTTATCTCAATTAATTTAAATCTAATTTTATTTAAGCTTAAATACTAAACCCTATTTACGTAATTATGTTTAACTTTTATCGTGTAGTTTAGATATCAATAAAATATAGCAAATTAACTAATTTTCTTGATACAGTTCATATGGGTTTTTGGTATTGGTTCAATTCTAAATAACATAAAACAAAATAATGAATATTATCTACTTAGGCACATTGTATATTTTATTTTAAAGCTTAAGAGTTCTATAAGAATTTTTCTATTTCGAAAGGAAATTTATGTTCATATATACTATTAAAGCCAAATTCTTACTAAGATTAGGTCTTTGATTTTCTTAGGTAATTACAATACCATACCAATTATCTTTTCCTTTACTTTAATATACTAAATAAATAAGGAAATATTCCTAAATAAAATTCAAACTAAACAATCCTAGGCCCATATAAAATTCAAACTACATTGGAGTTATGATAGCCTCAAAGTATCACTTTGATTTTAGGATATAGAGTCTATTATTTAAGGGTCAGGATATAAAATATTTAATATAGGGTTTTGAAAAGTAATAAGACAATAAAGGTGATTGAATAACAATAATAGTGTGGTTTTGGTTTCCAAGATGTATACTGAATAACAATAAGATAGTGGCAGTACAATAAATTAATACTAACCCTGAAAAATATCGTATCACAAGGTGTATATTGATCATAGACATAATATCGTATGACAAATCGATAAGAGTCATATGCATTATGTAAAGGGTTTTAGCTATTATTGTTTTATTTTTCCTCATATTTTTTAATTATTCTTTTGATTTAGGGTTTACGGTTTTGAGTTTTAGGGTTTAGGATTTACTTTGAATTACATTAGGTTTTGAGTTTATGGTCTTGAATATATGAGCTAGGGCTAAAGGTTTCGAGTTTTTTCAGGATCATGGTTTAGGGTTTAGGGTTTAGGGTTTACTGTTACGCGTCTTATATACAATATAAGATATATAACTAATATGTATAAAGTGATTATTCATTTATATTAATAGAAAATACAACAATATACTATGTAAATTAATATTATTAAAATATAAAATTAACTTAAACAAACATTTTAGATTTCTTTAAGCAATAACAATAAATCATTCCTTTTATGTAAATTTATATAGAATAAAACAGTAAAAATAATGTTTACGATAATCATTCTTAAATAATATATCAACATCCAAGTTGTTCAAAAAAAATTATAAATCAACATTCGAGAAATTAAATTGCAATAAGGATTTATAAAATTCCTTATTCATAATAAATTTATAAAATTTATAATTTTATCATGAGTTCTGCACATTGCAATAAATTATATAAAATCAAATCGAATTCAGAATAATCGACTGGGATAAATTGTAAAATTAAAATATTTTGGGCTGAATCAAGAGGACGTTTCTGCACATTGTAAGGGTTTAGGGAAAAAAATATTTACAAAGGATGAAGGACAAGACTTGCCAAAAAGCTAAGAATGGCCATTGGAGCTCACGAGCTTTCTCTTCACGGGATTCCGGGGCTTTCACGGTCGATTTGTTTCAAGTTAATTAGGAGAAACACAAATTCAGAGCTATATAAGGTAATCGGTAAAATTGAATTCATATTAATGCCGTTCTTCAGTTAATTTACCAAATTTAACAAGACGTGGTTGGGAAGAATAATACTTCGACGGTAAACTGAGATCCCGTGGTGGATTTGAGCTTTGATTTCACGGAGGATTTGAGTTTGGGAAGTAACAAGACAGATTTCACAAAAACTGAAATTATTTGGGAAGTAACAAGACAGATTCCATCACAGATTTCAAATCCCTTGGTGGATTTGAGCTTTGATTTCACGGGAAGGAGGTACCAAGGCATGGAACGAGCAGAGAACCAGGTGGTGATAGATAAATATTGAGGTAGAGTCACACACGTGTGAGCTTAAAGTTTTTGAGTAGCTTATAGAACCAAAAACTAAAGTTATATGGGTCAAAAACTTTTAAGTTTATGGGTCAAAAGGCCGAAAATGTCACAGATTGTTTCTCTTTCCACTAGGTATGCAACCCGCAAATTAAAACTTCCTGCGACCCAAGCCCACAATTAAAAGCTTCACACGACCCATTCGTAAAACCGACTCCTGTAATATGTAGCATAGAGTTGCGATATGAATAAAAAAGAGGCTTTACATTACTTAAAGTGAACTAACAATAAAGAACTTAAACATGAGGAACTTGCATAGTTAAATCTTAAACTGAAAACCAGAAAAACCATAACGAAAAGATATTCTCATAAATAAAAAACAAAAGCCTATTTCTGGAATCTCTTGATAACACTCTTCAGTTCATTCTTCTCCTTATTGATCATGATCGAACATGCATCTTATATCACTATTCTTCTGGTCAAAGCTATCCTATTATAACTGGTTCCAGGGCATTTAGCTGGTGACAGATCGTATGAATCTGGCTGTTGAGATGAACCAGCAAGTAACAGCATAGAGCCATGTTTGCATTGCACTTTTATTAGATCCCAAAACGAACATGATATTAAAACACAAATTGAACAAAAAACGTTATGGAAATTGGCAAACCTCGTGTGCACCTGAATCAATTGAAAACTCTGGGCAGGCCATGTTCCTGAGTTCCCTGGTTATAAAACATAGCTAACCCTGTCACATTTTTTATTAATCTAACAAAATTATGGTAATGTAGGAGGATTTCGAGTGATGCATTTTTCTTGATGGAGTTGTGAGACTATAGCAAGTGATTATATAGTATCTTTTGCGGTAAAGAGTGAAGATTTTTCTAATAAATTCGCTTGTATTAGCTTATATCTAATCTATTCACTACAAGAAAACATAATCTTAACGAGGGCGGTTTTCCTCGCTAATTCGTCGTAAAAGAGGCTTTACGATGAATTAGCGAGGAAACGCGTTTGCTCGTTACACGTCTGTCGTAACACATATTTCCTCGCTAATTCGTCGTAACTTAGCGAGGAATATATTTCGTAGTAAAGACGAAGTAGGACGATTCGTCGTAAAGACCACGTCAATATTCCACGTAAGGACGTCGCTATAATACCTCGTAAATACCTCGAAAATAGTTCCTCGTAACCTACACGTAAATACCTTGAAAGAGTTTCCTCGCAAAATACACGTAACAACCACGAAATGATTTCCTCGTAAAATGGTCGTAAACTTTTCCTCGTTATTTCCTCGTAAATGATTCCTCGTAAAATACTCGTTAAATGTTTCTCGTCATTTCCTCGTAAGGTTTCCACGTAAAGAGGTCGTACATTGGCTACGAATTTACTTCGTTTTTATTATTTTACAGAATTTAAAAATATAATTAAAAAATAATTAAAATTATTTAATTTAATAATAAATTAAAATTCAAAATAAAAATAAATCAATATGAAAATATTTTATATATAAATAAGTTTTGAATTTATATAATACAACAACCAAAAAAAAAAACTAAGGGTCGTTCATCGCCCGGTAGAATTCATCACTCCTCCTCGTAACATCCGCCTCGTTATGTACGTCGGATGACTCGCCTTGAATGGGATGTTGTTGTCGCATGTTCCTCAACATGGACTCCCATTCCGGATTTGTGGCCGCAATAACGTCCAAGAAGCCCTCGACTCCACCCATACGAGATTTTGTCGCGGTCAACTCGTTACGCAGCTGAGCGGACTCTCTACGCAGCTCCGTGACTTCATCATCCCGTCGCTGACCATAAGACGATGTCGCTCTCGGAACATCGTTGACGGAACCAATACCCAACGTCCGTCCCTTTTTTTTAGGGACAACCTTAAAAACAAAAAATAAATATTGTAAGTAAAAATTTAAAGTTAAATTAAATGAATAATTAAAAATTAATTTTTTTGAAAATTTACCTCCTCGTAAATCTTATCCACTTCAAGTGTGGATAAGGTGACGGGTAATCCGTCGGTAGACTGCTGGGTCAGCTGAGTCTGGCGGTCTTCAACCCGAGCAACTACGTCGTTGTAGATTTGCTCGGACTTGCCATCTACAAATACGCCCGCCTTGTTCTTGTGGGTCCTCTCGTAAAGTTCCATAAGAGACGGGAGATGTCCCGTCTCTTTGGCCTAAAAAACAGTTAAGAAAGTTAGAATAAATTAATATATGTATTAAAAAAATTATTTAATAAAATATTTAATTACCATTTCCAAACGGACACCGGCGTGGGGTTTTTGGCCCGTAGTGTGAAGCATCGGCCCGTTCCCGTGCTCATCGACCGTGTTACGGGAGTTAGAGCAAGCCTGGGCGATTCTAATGGAATCAGGAAGGCGCCAATAACGGATGAGGCCATCCCACACATCCGTGGTGAGCTCAGCGGGTTTGCCACGCTCATACCCCTTCACGATCCAGTCACCCTTCCAGTTGGAGACCGTGTCCAACAAGCGAACTTTCGCTTTCGCGTTAAACTTCTTCCTCACCCTCTCAGTGATCCCCAAGGCCCAATTATATTTTTGCTGTTGGAAAAAATAAATTAACAATTAGTTTTTTAGAAAGTATATATATAAATCATGAAAAAATTAAAATATATATAATTAATTAATAGAAACTTACAGCGTAAATTTTGAACCACGTCTTTCTGACGTAGTGAGGCGTCTTACTCCAGTTTGGATGTGCCATGGAGAAGTAACCCTTGATCGTGTCGGTTACGTCCGATGCAAGACATCCGTCAACCCCCCACCTGGAAAATACAAATTTAAAATATAAATTATTTTTAATGTTATAAAAGAAATTTAAACGAATTAAAAAAAAATTAATGCAACATACCACAACGTTCCGTCCGGTCGGTCTGGGTCGATGACTGGTAAACCTTCTCTGCCTGGCAGACTGAGAATGTCCTCTACAGTGTACTGCGAGTAAGGAGCACTCGGAGGCACCATCAGATCAGGATGAATATCGGCGACCATCGGAGGTGCCATCGGAGGAGGCACAGGAGGAGGCATCGGAGGAGGCACATGAGGAGCCGATGGTGCACTAGAAGAAGTAGACCCAGAGACTCTCTGAGTGTACTGAGTCTCGGGGACAGTCTCCTGGCCCGAAGAACTGGGAGCGGAAGAAGAGGCCGGGTCTAAACGACTACCCGGCTCACCGAAGATCTCTCTGTAATGGGCAGTAAGTCTTCCTTTTCGAACCTGAGAAAAAAATGAAAATTTTAAAATTAACATCAACAATATATTTCCCAACATTATCCACCTAATCAACACTAAATAACATAAAATCCGCAAACCTATCTAAATTCCCTATACTAACCACCTAATCTATCCTAAACTAACCAAATTAGAGAGGAATCAGAGAGGCTTACCATTGCTACGAAATGGAGAGGAAGTAGAGAGGAAGTAGAGAGGAAAGAAAGAGTGAGCGCTCGGGTGTATATATAAGATTACATATCGTCGCAAATTCCTCGTAAGTTTACGACGAAATAGCGAGCAGTTACAAAGGCCCGTCTTTTTTTTTACGAGGAAATTGCGAGGAATCACAAAGGCCCGTGTTTTTTTATACGAGGTATTAACGACGATTTACCTTACGAGGAATTAACGAGGCTTGCTTTCCTATAAATATACCCACAACTCTCACTCTCAAACCACACACAAACTCCCAAATCACACCTTATCTCAAATCACAATCCTCAAAAAAATCCTATTCAAATTATAAATATTTGAAAAAAATAGGAAAAGGAGAAGATATTAGAATTCATGTGGGCGAGACTTACGTATTATAATTGCTGGAAGTCTTGCCACATGTTAATCTGGTATTTCTCTCCTTTTCCTTTTTTTTCAAGTTTGTACACTACGAGATATTTACGACGATTTGTACTTACGTGGAATTAACGGGTTTATGTATAAATCCGTTTACGTGGTCTTTACGACGATTTGTGCTTACGTGGAATTAACGGGTGTTTTGTTTAAATCATTTTACGTGGTAGTTACGACGATTTCATCCTACGAGGACTTTACGACGATTTGTGCTTACGTGGAATTAACGAGTGTTATGTTTAAATCCCTAGAATCCGAAACCCGAAACCCGAAACCCGAAACCCAAACCCGAAACCCGGAACCCCATACCCGAAACCCCAAACCCCAACCCCCAAACCCGAAACCCGAAACCCAAACCCCCATCTTTAATTTTCTACTTCATATATTCCAAACCCCATATTTAATTTTAAGTTTCGTCGTTATTTTTAACGAGTGTTATGGTTAAATCCCTAGAACCCGAAACCCGAAACCCGAAACCCGAAACCCGAAACCCGAAACCCGAAACCCGAAACCCGAAATCCAAAACCCAAAACCCCGAACCCCTAAACCCGAAACCCCAAACCCGAAACCAAAAACCCGAAACCCGAAAGCCGAAATCCAAAACCCGAAACCCCAAAACCCGAAACCCCAAACCCCAAACCCGAAACCCCAAACCTGAAACCCCAAACCCCAAATCCAATATTCCTTATTTTCTACTTCATATATTCCAAACCCCATATTTATTTTTAGGTTTCGTCGTTATTTCCTCGTTTTGTTACGTTATATTTACGACGATTTCATCCTACGTGGTTTTTACGACGAATTCATCCTACGTGGTATTTACGACGATTTAGTCCTACGTGGAATTAACGAGTCCTTCGTCGTTATTTACTTGTTGGAATACGAGGACTTTACGACGATTTAAGCTTACGTGGAATTAACGAGTGTTATGTTTAAATCCCTAGAATCCAAAACCCGAAACCCGAAACCCCAAACCCATATTCCTTATTTTCTACTTCATATATTCCAAACCCCATCTTTATTTCCATTCCAAACCACAATTCCCACATTTGCTTATTCATAAAACAAACTCCCACATTACCTTATTCATAAAACAAACCCCACATTATCTTATTCATAAAACAAACTCTCTCATCTTATTCATAAAACAAATACATCAATCGGATACATCGACATTCTCGTCATCACTAGAAACATCATCATTTTCATTAAACTCGTCTTCAACAGCTTCGTCTGTGGCATCATCGGTAAGATCTTCGTACTCGTGATTATGCGGATCAATGAGAAGGATGTCATCAATTTCTTGTTCAGGTTCCTCAACTTCATTTATCTGTTCTTCTTGCAATGGTGGTTCTTCTCCACTGATGATTCGTCCTCGAGGTGTAACTTTGATTACTGCTAACCAATTTATACCTGAATCTCTCATCCGAGGGTATGGAAGGAAGCTAACTTGGTCTGCTTGTGAAGCTAAGATGAAAGGCTCGAATTTGTTGTACCTTCGTCCACCGTTGACATCAACTACACCGAATTTGTTAGACCGAACACCTCTGTTGACGACGGGGTCGAACCATTCACATTTGAAGAGGACGCATTTCAGCTTCAGTATCCCTGGAAATTCGACTTCAATAATCTCCGTCAAGATCCCGTAGAAATCTGTTTCCCCTTTCACACATATTCCATAGTTACTGGTCGCCCGCTGTCTACCATAGTCATATGTATGAAAAGTATAGCCTCGTGTGAAATACATCTGTGATGTGGTGACCTTTACAAGTGGAGATTGAATTACTTCGTGTAACCACTTAGGATAATCTGCATCGTCGTCGTCATAATCAACCTGCAAAAATAAAGAGAATGTTAATGAAATACAGATAATGTATGAAAAAAAAGTTTTAGTTAATACCTGATTCCGCAACCACTTAATGAAGTGTTGATCTTTCCTTTTGTCTACGTCACTTGTGGATATACCAGGAAATGTTTCTTCGACTTGAGAAACAAATAGGCTGTAAAATCACATTTTATAGGAATGAATCTCTCGCAATTATACAATTAATTATACTTATATGTGTTTCGAAGTGTCAATATATGTTACCTTTCAAAATAACGCATCAATGGATCTTCGCAATTGAGTAGAATATAGGTGTGTGCACTATGAGCGTCTTGTTCACTCGACCACCAAACCTCTTTAGACTTCCCACCGAGTCGCCCAATCTGGCTAAAGATGTCTGGAACACCAGCAACTGCATATGTTGGCGCAACACCACCATCATCATATCTTCTTGGAGCTCTTCTCCGTGTACGTACTTTTGACGCAAAGTAGTACGATGTGAAGTGAGAAACTTCTTCCGTCAAACTTCCAGCAATTATAGAACCTTCAACTTTGGCGAGGTTCTTTGCTTTTCCCTTCAAATATTTCATGGCTCGCTCATACTGATACATCCATCCGTAATGTACAGGTCCACGAAGCAATGCCTCATATGGGAGGTGGACAGCTAGATGCTCCATGACGTCAAAAAATCCGGGAGGAAATATCTTCTCCAAGTTGCACAATAAGATGGGAATGTTCTCCTGAAGCTGTTCCACAACTTCTTCTTTAAGAGTGCGTGTGCTCAGATCCCTGAAAAATGCTCCAATGCCTTTTATATTCAAAAAAAAATTAAACACATTGTTAGTCATATATTATTTTGTAAATTATTGTGATATAATACACTACGTACCTGCAAGTGCTTCATGTACGTTTGTTGGAAGTAGCTCCGCAAATGCAAAGGGCAGTAGTCGTTGCATAAATACATGACAATCATGACTCTTCATCCCGGAGAACTTTTGACCCTTTTCAACACATCTAGAGAGATTCGAAACATACCCATCGGGGAACTTCACTTCTGATGCCACCCAGTTGAACAACACCGACTTTTTTCTGAAGATAATCTGAATATCGGAACGGGAACTTGTCCATTGCTTTTAATATGTAACTCGCTTCTTGAGCAAATATCCGGCAAGTCCAACCTCGATTTTATGTTGTCTTTTGTCTTCCCTGGGACATTCAATATTGTATTCATGATGTTCTCAAAGAAATTCTTCTCTATATGCATCACATCGAGGTTGTGGCGCAGAAGAAGATCCTTCCAATATGGCAACTCCCAAAATATACTCTTCTTGTGCCAGTTGTGATGAACACCGTAAGAATCTGGCATATTACGAGGGACATGCCAATTACCACCCCAACGAACTGTTTCGTTAGCTCCGTAGTAGTCGATTTGCGCTTCAATTTGTTCTCCAGTTAGATATGGAGGAGGAGTGTCTCTCACAACCCTTTTGTGCCTAAACAAATTCTTGTTTCTTCGGTAAGGATGGCCAATGGGAAGAAATCGACGGTGACAATCAAACCAACTTGTCTTCCTACCATTCTTCAGTTGAAACGCATCTGTCGTTCCATTACAATATGGACAAGCTAATCTCCCATGTGTAGTCCATCCAGACAACATCCCATAGGCAGGGAAATCACTTATGGTCCACAAAAGCATCGCTCGCATCGTAAAATTCGTCTTCGTTGAACAGTCATACGTCCTCACCCCTGTTGACCACAAATCCTTCAACTCTTTTATCAGTGGTTGTAGGAAAACATCCAGGGACCTTTTTGGATGGTTCGGACCAGGTATTAATATGGTCAAGAATAGTAACTCCCGTTGCATGCACATCTCCGGTGGCAGGTTGTATGGAGTAAGAAAGACTGGCCACAATGAATATTGTCTCCCTGACATTCCGAACGGACTAAATCCATCTGTGCATAATCCGAGATACACATTCCGGATATTGCTAGCGAAATCTGGATGTACTTTGTTGAAATGTTTCCAGGCTCTTGCATCTGATGGATGAGTCATCTCACCATCCGTCTGAGTATGCTCGGCATGCCATCTCATCTTTCCAGCAGTCTGCTCTGATTGATACAATCTTTTCAATCTGTCTGTAATTGGTAGGTACCACATCCTTTGGTACGGTACCCTATTACGTCCCCGTCCTTGCGGCTTGAATCGTGGCTTCTTGCAGAATCGACATTCTTCTAGCTTCTCATCATCTCCCCAATAGATCATGCAGTTGTCGATGCAAACATCTATCATCTCCGAAGGCAACCCAAGACTATAAACCAGTTTCTGAATCTCATAATAAGAATCAGCAGACACATTGTCTTCCGGCAAATACTCTTTAAACAAGTCCGCCCATTCGTTCATGCAACTTTCAGGTAGATTGTGATCAGTTTTAATATTCATCATTCTAGCAGCTAACGACAATTTAGAGAGACCTTCTCTACAACCACTGTAAAGTGGTTGATTCGCCGCGTTTAACATTTCGTAAAACTTTTTTGCATCTATATTAGGTTCTTCATCTTCATCATGAGCTACGAATGCATCAGCTACCATATCATGAACCCTATCATAATCTACCATCTCCTCCTGATGGTAACTATGTTCATTATGCAAATGATGATCAACCGGTTCTTTTTCCTGAAAATTGCTATTACTACTACTAGCTTCATTCTGATCATAATTAAAACCTTCTCCATGTTGAAACCAGATATAGTAATTTGCCGTGAAACCTCTATTTATTAAATGCTTCCAAACATTTTCACGGTTTGCCAGTTTCGAATTGTTGCATTTCCGACAAGGACAGAACATCTTACCACTTTCTTGGGCGAGCGGTGTTGAATCTGCTTGATGCATAAATGTCTCCAGACCCGCAAGGTATTCTTTCGTCACTCTCCCGTTAGCATCTCTATGCATATACATCCACTTCCGCAACTCGTAAATAGTCCCGGAGCCAGCCATTTTTTTTCTTTCACGTTTTTTGTTGTTGGTGTGTTTAAAATGATGTTCAAACATCCATATTTATAGGAAAATTCGAATCTGGTAGTTGTAATTTTGCTATGAATTTACGACGAAAATTAATTAGGTGGGCAAAAAAAACGTGTAACACCTATGAAGTTGGTGGATTCAAAAATTTCCTCGCTAAATACACGTAAACTATTCCCTCGTAAATACCACGCAAAATTTACGTCGTATTTACGAGGAAATAGTTTTTCCTCGTAAAATACTCGTAAAATTACACCCACTTTACGACGAAACAGTTTTGTCGTTACGTTATGAGGAAATAACGATGACTTTAGTTTTTCACGTAAATTCGTCGTAAACTCGACGCAAATTTACGAGGATTGTTTTTTCTCGTTAATTTTCGTCGTTAAGCATGTGTTTTCTTGTAGTGATTAATTTAGAGTCCTATTTTTTATTTACTATAAAGAAGTATTGGTAAGACCATTTAAATTAGTGTAACAAATAGATCTATCGTACATATATATATTTTTTTACTCTACCTTTAAATAGAACAGATATCAACCAACCATTTACAACATTTAGATTAAAATAAATAAAGGCTATACCGTACGTAATAAAACAAATGATCGAATGTTCTATTCTTTCTCCATCAACCTAATAAAATCTGCAAATCAACAAACCATTTTTAAAATATACATTAATAATATAACCTACTATATGTTAAACGATTGCATCATCTTTAACAGTTATATTCTTCTGTCGTGGACCATCATGGACATACACAGAATCAGTTTACTTTTGTGATACTGACATTTCTCCGGCTCAAATTATCACTTTCAATCATCTGAACATTGAATCAGCATGAGCCCCTGTCTCATGACCTCTCAAGCAGGTCATATCATATTCTATATAGCTCATAATTCATCCTTCAATAAAAACCTATCACAATGAACCATCTGAATCTGGTGATTCATTTCTCTCCGGCTCATTTTTCTCATATTGAAACATCTGAAACATTTATCATTATGCCATGATCTTCTTTAGGCTTTTCAGCAAAGTGAAGAACACAATTTCATTAGGCAAATTAAACTCGGTTTATTTTTTTCCTTTCTCAATCCATCCGGTTCTCTACAAACCACAAAATCAAATGATAATTTTGGTTAATTATATTTCACATAATAAAAAATTGAATGTAAATTAGAAATTCAAAAATTAGTTATATATAGAATTTTCCGATACCTATACATATATAGAATTTTCTATGAATATCGACTCTATTAAACTATATCAAAACAACTTTCTAAATCGTAGCAACAAAAATTCAGTACTAAATCAAACAATATACAAACAAACGATTTAACAACTTTCTCAATCCTAACTAAACCGAATATTACTGAATAAACTCATAAATACGATATCAAACAATATATATATATACTCCTTCATCAAGGATACAATATCCCCATACAGAATATTCGTTTTTTATTGTACAAGATATCTAACAAAATCTAAGCCTAGATGCTATATATATATATATATATATATATATATACTATCAACGCCACCACTCTAATGACGCATTCCAAACTTCAACTAAACACTCGATTGTTAGCATGGTGACTCCTAAAGGTTTAGCTTTACTTAAAAATTCTCAAACCCTTCAAAACAGGATGGCAAACCTTTACCACCTCCTCTGCAGCGAGGTCTCTAACTTGATTAGTGAATTTAGATTTCAAGCCATGCATGTTTATCAATGAATCATGAATCTTAACTATATATTTACAACAATATTTTTTTAATAATATTAGCGATAATCACTAAACTATTTAGAACATTCAAGCATTCTTTCGGATTCGGTTCGGATCTATTTGGTTTGGGTAATTTTTTGGTTACGGATTTTTGGATTAGAAATTTAAGTCCCATTCACTTATTTATAAATTTCGGTTCTAGATTGGCTCAGATTTCTGTGAATCCAATTTGGGTTCAGATATCTGTTTAAAATTATATGACATATTTAAGAATCACAATATATCTTAAAGTCAAAAAATAATATACATCATATAAATTTTAATATTATATGCTAAATATCTAATATTAATATGAAAATAGTTACTTTTAGCTATTTGAATAGAGAACTACTAGGTAATGAGAGTATTTTCTGTGCTTTGAGTATTTTTGAATATTTTGGATAATTTTTCAAAGTATTTTGAGTATGCTGAATAGTTTTAGTATATTAGATCTAAGAATAATTATTATATTTAAATATACGGTTTTTATTCACGTACATTCGGATATCCAAAATATTTTGGTTAGGGTTGGGTTCAAATCCGATTCTTCATATACCAATTTTTTTAATTCTAATATTTTATCACTTTTTATTTGTTATAATTTCGAATATTTTTCCCAACCTTAAAGTTTCGATAAAAATTGTATCATTTTATTTAACGATTTTATAAAAAAAAAAAATATAATCCGCGTTTTAACGCGGGTCAAAAATCTAGTGTATTGGTAATGTAGGAGGATTTACTATTTAGAGAGTAAAATATAATAATTAGAGGAATCAAATTCAAAATTTTCATTTGAGTAAAGAAATATACATTGAATTTCAAATATTTGCTTTATCATTATTGTAAAATTTGACTTGTCAATCAAACTTAAGAGATTGCACAACAAGTTTGACATTTATCATAACTTCCTTTATTTAGCTTTTGCCAATAATAAAAAGATGCTTACTCTAAATGGATGAATCTTACTAATAAAACATCCATATGCATTGTTTCGCATATTACGCTTACGGAGCAAAAAAAATTCTCACGCTAGCCTATATTATTTCTTACCTAGCGTAATGTGGTTTAGCATAAGTTAAAATTTGATATATTCTAGCGAAATCACCTCCTATATTTTGGACCAACATTGTTTTTCAATTGAATATGAGGCTGTCACGTCGTACTAATTGATATGCTAATTAACTGACACCTAAACTGGGCAATTTTTTAATTAGTACAAAATACAAGTTATAACTTTTCAAATGTTCTTCTATTAATATATAGGGGATGACTGAAACAATCGTTGATAGACATGAGAATATATACGGGACCTTTGATGATTTTACCTCCAAGGTTACAGGATTAGCAAAGGGACATTTGATGAAATAGCCAATATGTTTTCATTATACTTATTACTCATTTGTGGAATGTGTTTTGTAAAACGTCTGGTAAAGCTTTGCAACATGTTCATTATGAAATGTTATCTTCACCATCACAAAGAAAAGAGTCACAAAACATGTTATGAAGAATTGCCATTAGAAATTTAAAGGTGCAAGACGAGTCTGTTACAGAGAGTAATACATACAAGTACAATGCTTTTATTTATTTCACAAAGTACTACATCAGGATTACAATGAAGGTTTATCTTTATATAGATAAAGTGCCTTACTAGCTCCCTTCCAAGTTGACTAACATGTCACACTCAGACAGAGACACCAGCCTAACGCGTTCCTAGATCAAACTAATACTCCTCTAACCCCCTCATGACCCCTAGCCCTTATGCTTTGTGTCTACTCTAATTCAACACCAAAGCTCTTGTGCTTACGGCCTTCTCTTGAGGTGGTACCTATCCCAAGGCACGTCTCTGTCTACTTATACTTGTAGACTTCGTGGCTTGTCCTAGCCAACTTCCCAAGGAAGAGATATTACCATATCTTCCGTTATGAAATATTTCCAAATCTTCTTCAAAGTCTTTTGGAAATCTTCCCTTGATGATTTACCTTTTCTCCAAGGTAGATCATAACTTGCTTAGCCTCCAAGTAGTCTTTACTTCAGCTCTAAGTCGGCTCTAATATCAGTCTTCAAGTTAGCTACACAGCTTCACTTCACGTAGCACTTCTTGTATGACTTCATGTAGTACTTCACGACTTCATGTAGTACTTCACGACTGGTACATGGACACCTTGAGGAGTTGTTTTTCTTTAGCGTCTAAAACTCAGTCGTCACTGCACTAACAATCTCCCCTTTGATGATTGAGTTTTAGAATACATCACCCATACACTGCTTCAGCGCCCATACACTGCTTCAACGCTCAGACACTGCTTCAGCTCAACCACCATGCTTCCTGCTGTACTCTGTCTTCGGTCTTCCCTCTTGCCTTCAGGATCTTCACCAATGATTTAGGTGATCCGCTCTGATACCACTTGAAGGTGCAAGATGAGTATACATACAAGTACAATGCTTTTATTTATTTCACAAAGTACTACAATAGGATTACAACGAAGGTTTATCTTTACATAGATAAACTGCCTTACTAGCTCCCTTCCAAGTTGACTAACATGTCACACTCAGACAGAGACACCAGCCTAACACGTTTCTAGATCAAACTAACCCAAGAACCCCTCTGACCCCCTCACCCCTAGCCCTTATGCTTTGTATCTACTCTAATTCAAAACCAAAGCCCTTATGCTTACGGCCTTCTCTTGAGGTGGTACATATCCTAAGGCACGTCTCTGTTTACTTATACTTGTAGACTTCGTGGCTTGCCCTAGCCAACTTCCAAAGGAAGAGATATTACCATATCATCCTTTATGGAATATTTCCAAATCTTCTTCAAAGTCGTTTGGAAATCTTCCATTGATGATTTATCTTTTCTCCTAGGTAAATCATTGCTTTCTTAGCTTCCAAGTAGTCTTTACTTCAGCTCTAAGTCGGCTCCAATACCAGTCTTCAAGTCAGCTACACAGCTTCACTTCACGTAGCACTTCTTGTACGACTTCATGTAGTACTTCACGACTGGTACATGGACACCTTGAAGAGTTGTTTTTCTTTAGCTTCTAAAACTCAATCGTCACGACACTAACAAAATTATGATGCTTTAAACAAAAAGCTGTGACCAAGCTTTTTAAATGCGAGTCATACATAAGCTGTGACGAAGCTTTATTCAAAATGTACTTATGCATCATATAATCATAATCATCATAAAATTTTAATGTATGACAGGATTAATGCTTTGTTGGGGACATATTAGTTTAGGTTAATATAATGTTTTCTAACTAATTAATTTTGGACCTACTTTTTTTCATTTGAATCTAAAACTGTCACGTAAGGTAAATTGACATCTTAATTGATTGACGACTCAGCAAGGTCATTTTTTAATTATTACAAACTTAAGGTTGCATCTTTTCAAATGTTCTTCAATCAATATATAGGGGATAATATTCATCTAAAACCACGAAAAAGCACACACAAAGAAGGAGATGATGATAGCTTCAAGTATTGCTTTGTTATTTATTGACTTGATGAACTTCTCTTTGTTGTAAACCGATGTGCTTAAGACAACTATGATAAACTATATTTTATAATTGTTCTATTAGTTTTAGTTATATAAAATAACACTTTAAGAAATACTAGAGCTTCCCCAGTGCGACCGCACGAGTATTTATTTTCATTTTTATAAGTAAAATTTTGTTTTGTATAATTATATTATTTAAGTTTTGACGCATATTATATAATTGTTAAATATAAAATTTTAAACATAATAATTCTATTTATTACATTGAGTAATTATATTTTGTCTAGAACATTCAATTACATCACCATATTTTTATCATAGAAATTTATTGTATTTTATTTTGAGTGAAATTTAATTTGTATAAAAATAAGCTACCAATAATATATAAATGGAATAATTTATATTTATGTATATATATTATATAAATGATTATTTTATGTAGTTTTAAATTTTTAGTTATTACTAATAAATAATGAAAATATAACTATATATTTTTTAAACGATATTGTATTCTAAATTGAGTAAACGGATACCTAAATCGGGGTAGGTGGTTTTTACAAGTTTTTTTACGTTAATGTAAATTAATTATTGTTTTATATTTGACATTATATCACGTTTTTATCATGTTTATTAATTAATGACACATCTTCCATATTCGAAATAAATTTTGTATAAATGCATGTTGAGTTTTATATAATTCTATTTGACTAAAACTAATGACACACATAACTAAATAAAAATATCAGACATATTCATCATGTGAAATATGAAAATTAATTTTGAATATCAATCTAAGAATATATATATTTAAAATTGTAGTTATTTTAGTTAAGTATATTGTAAACTTTGACAAAATTATATTGTAAATGAAATGATTTTTTTTTAGTTTTTCTTTACGTTTACTTAAATTATTTTAAAACTAATTTTAAAAGTTCATATTAATTTATTTAACCATTGGTATTACTTGGTGTAATAATGTAATTAGGGTTGTTAAATACTTCCATTATTTTACTATAGCATCAAAATATATTTTATAATAGTTTATAATAATTCGTATCTATATATGTATTACTCAGCAAAAATTATTTTTAAGAAAAGTTAAAACAAAGTAAATTGGGAATGTATTGATTATAAATCTGTTAATATTTATTAAGTCATGTATTTTTATAATTTAAGACTGGCCAATTACGAAGATCCTAAATATATGGATTTCGAATTGTAGTGTATTAATTAAATTTAAGATTTATCATGAATTTTTTGTGAATTTATTTTAGGTAATTGTGTATAAATTAGGAAAAGACAGTTAATGTTTAAAGATAAGATTAATTATTACTTCAGTGGCATTGAGGCGTAAATAAATTGAAGTTTTAAGGGTTAATTTATAAGTGTATTTCTATTTTAATAAGATATATTTGTTCTATTATTTTGGTGATTATGTAAATCTAATGGTCTTCAAGAACAATTACAAACAGTACAATAAAAACTAAAATTTCTAGTCAATACATTAAACCAAACCAAATATAATTTTTCATAAACTGTTCAACATATTAGATTAAAGTAATAGAACCAAACTTTTATAAGTTAACTAGTTACATATATATAGTAAAATTTACAGAAACTCCAACATTTGAAGAACATATCACCCATTCAGAATTTTAATATACCCTTCTTATAACATCTAATATTATATGCCATAAAATCGTAAACTCGAACTTATGTTTACTTATACACTCAATTAAAATTACAATCTTCGAGTTTTTTAAAACAAATATTATTTTAAATTTGTAAATTGTTGATTAAACTTCTCTCAGTCACATTTTAATTTTTTTTTACAAAACTGTGGTTTTGACAATGTGTTGACCAACACGACAAAACTATTGTTGTTCAAACCAATTATTAGATACACTAAAAATGAAAAGTAAGACACAAACCAAATGAAATAAACTTATACTTAAATCATATAAGTCGAACAATGTTTCTGCAAATTAACTTAAGAATCTAGATTAGACAAAGACCTTTCTTTTCGTTCTTCTTCTTCGTAAATAAGAGTAAAGATTCTTCGCCAGAGGCCTGGATAAGAAAATTCCTCACGCTTACACTTCGTATAAGACTAGCAGCAGTGGGGGTGTTGAATTTCAAATTCAACAGTTGAAAGTTCACACTGAGGATGTTGAATTATTTGCGAATCAAACGAGATTCAAACGAGTTGAAACCATTCAACAAATGGGGCCTACAAGAACAGCTGTCACAAGATGAGAGGAAGAGATAGGTGAAAGAGAGGGTTTACGCACAAACATTATATTTTAAAATAATACTGTCATTTCATTAGTTTCTTTAAATTTTAGAGATTTTTTATCCCCTCAAATTATTAAAACTCAATTATTTTGTAACAATAACTTAAAAAAAAACTTTATATTAAAATTCATATTTTTTTATGGTCTATAAATAGAGACTAGTTTCACTTCATTTGGATACCAAAAAAATCCGTCAATTTCACATAAATTTCTATTAATCTCCAATCTTTTTTTTTGTGTTTAAACTTCTTTTTTGGTTAAATGGATCAAAATAATGATCATTCTAACACTCAAAATTCGAGTAATTTTCCTTTTAACTATCCAAATCTCAATAACTATCAGTTTCAAAATCAATCTCCAAATACACCCCCAAATATGCCAAACTATGGTTTTGCACCAAATTTCTTTATGCCATCACCTGTTCCAAACTATCCTCTGTATTATGGATCGGTGATGCCATATTTATCTCAAAGGCCTCCTATTTCTTCAACTTCAATGGGTAATGAAGTTGTACCAAATATTGGAACAACTGAATTTCCAAAATTTTCTACACAAATAGGTCTTGGTGGCACGAGCGCTGTCAATGAAGGCACTCGAAAGGAAAATGAAGAAGATTCAACACATACTCGCCGCAAAAGCCCAAAATGGACCACTGATCAAAATTTGGTGCTAATTAGTGGTTGGATTAAGTATGGAATTGATAGTGTTGTTGGCAGGAACCAATAAAGTGAAGCATATTGGGGGGAAATTGCTGAGTACTGTAATGAGGATTGCTCATTTAATCCTCCACGAGATGGAGCTTCGTGCAGAAACCATTACAACTATATGAGCAAAAAGTTGAGCAAATGGGTTGGCGTGTACGATAATGCTACGCGTATGCAACAAAGTGGGTGGTCGGAGAATGATGTCTTAGCAAAAGTGCATGAAATATATTCAGGTGGTAAGAATGAACATTTCAATTTAATGTCAGAATGGCATGCTCTCCGTGATCAACCACGTTATGGTAGCCAGGTAGGAGGAAACAGTGGTTCAAGTAGTGGATCTAAGAGATCCCGCGAAAATGATGCAAGTGACTCTAACTCTGTCGGATCTAGTGTTCGTCCAATGGGGAGAGACGCAACAAAAAAAAAAGGTAAAAAGAAAAACGTCTGTGTAACTTTGGAGATGGTCAACGAAGAGTGGAATGAATTCAAACAATTCAAAGAACAGGAATTGAAACGATTGGACAAAATAGCCAAGAGACAAGAGGAGGCAAACCAATTGATGAAAGAAAAGACTCAAGCTAAGAAGATGAAGATGTTCATGAAGCTAAGTGTAAAAGAGCATCTCAACGACAAGAACAAACATCTGTTGGAGAAGTTGAGCCACGATCTATTTGGAAATTAATTGATGTCAAGTCTTTATGATTTAATAATCTGTATTTTTCTACTTTCATTATGTGTGCTTGTTTTTTTTACTTTAATATTGTGTGTTTATTTTTTTCTACTTAAATAATATGTGTTTGTCTCGTTCTACTTTAATAATGGGTATGTCTTTTTCAACTTTAATAATTTTGTTTGTATTCAATCAGTGACTTTTGGCTTTTGTGAGAGAATCTAATCTTATCTATTAATTATGTCATTTTAATATTGGTTTGAAGTCCAAAAATTTCAGCCACTCGATCTTTTATAAATGGAGACTCTTTATTTCATATATGTACCAACAACACAAATCATAGCTTACAAAAATATCAATGGATCCTTCAGAATTTCCTTTTGATATTGAAGCTTACAAAAAACAGTCTGAAATTGAAGAGAGATACATCGTTAATCGGTTTAGAGAGCGTCGAAAAAAAATTGCTGAAGAACAAACACCTCGCAGCAAGAGGAAATACTTCAAAAGAGATCATGTTGCTGCAAATCAAAGGCTTATTGATGATTACTTTGCGAATCAACCAACATATGATGATGCAATATTTCGTCGGCGATTCAAGATGCGAAAACATGTTTTTCTTCGGATCGTTGGAGACCTATCAAGCAATGACAACTATTTCGCCCAGCGAGTTGATGCAGCCAATAAAGAAGGTATATCTGCATTGGCAAAATGTACTACTGCCATGCGAATGCTAGCATATGGTGTTGCGGCCGATGCAGTCGACGAATATATTAAAATAGGAGGTACTACAACATTGGAGTGCTTGCGTCGATTCTGTAAAGGAGTCATACAACTGTATGAGCACGAGTATCTTAGAGCTCCAACTCAAGATGACCTTCAAAGATTTCTGCACGTAAGTGAGATGCGGGGGTTTCCAGGGATGATCGGGAGCATTGATTGCATGCATTGGGAATGGAAAAATTGTCCAACGGCGTGGGAAGGTCAATTTACTAGAGGAGATAAGGGAACCACCACTGTTATACTTGAAGCAGTTGCTTCTCATGATCTATGGATTTGACATGCATTTTTTGGATGTCCAGGCACATTAAACTACATAAATGTTCTAGATCATTCTCCGGTGTTTGATGATGTTGAACAAGGAAATACTCATAGAGTGAAATTTTTCGTGAATCAACGTCTGTATGACATGGCATACTATCTAGCTGATGGTATCTATCCTTCTTATCCAACTTTCGTCAAATCAATCCGACTTCCTCAAAGTGAGCCAGACAAGTTGTTTGCAAAATATCAAGAAGGATGTCGGAAGGACATCGAACGCGCATTTGGAGTTTTATAGGCTCGATTCAAAATCATTTGTGAACCAGCTCGCATGTGGGATATATCCGATTTGGCTATCATCATGCGGTCATGTATCATATTGCATAATATGATTGTTGAAGATGAACGAGATACATATGCTCAACATTGGACCGATTATGATCAATCTAAGGCAAGTGGTTCTAGTACACCTCAACCATTTTCGACTGAGGTGTTACCCGTTTTTGCAAATTATGTGCGTGCTAGATCTGAATTACGTGATTCAAATGTACATCACGAATTGCAAGCAGATCTAGACAAACAAATATGGGCAAAATTCGGGATGTTCCAAAATTAAAACGACTTTAAGTTACGTGTGGTTTAAGAGTTTTTATGTTTTTGAATTGAGTTTATTGTACCAATTAAGTTGTGTGTTTTTATTTGTTGTATTACATCGTGTGTATTTTAATTTTCATAAGTTTATTTGTTTAATAAAAAATATTGTATTTTTAAAAATAGTTAAAAATATAAATGTATTTTTTTAAATATGTCATTATAATTATTTATGTTAATTACACTCGAAATTATTATTTATGTAACTATTAAATTGTAAAGAATAATAAGATGATTTAAAAAATGGTGGGGTAGGGTGTTGAATTTTATTAAACAAAACTATTGTAGAGATTAAAAATGAAGTGGGTGTTGAATAATTAGGTGGAAGAGAGAGAAGATGATGTGGTGTGTTAAAAAGAGAAAAAAAAGGGTGTTGAATAAAACAACCATTGTAAGAGATATTGTAATATAAAGACCAAATAATTATAATTTAACTAAAAATAATGCCTTTCCAACATAAAATTCTAACCTGTTATTGGCAAAATGTCGCACACTATGGAATCCGCTGTATCACCGCTTCATCCCAGTCTATCCATTCTTTTATTAAATTAATTTTAAGAAATTTAGAAAATTAGCACAACAAACCTGAATAAACTGTTAAATACTATAACCTTCTCCATGAATGACGAGCTGTGTTACTAAACTCATGTATATCGTGAGACTAGCAGTAAATATAAGAAACTACTATCAGAATAGAGAATTAACTAATGATATTCATCAATGTTCAATCATCTCTAGATTCAAGTGGTCACTTTACTAAACGTAAAGAAAACTTACTCTTCCAAGAATCCAAAAATGACTACTTAGAGCATGATTATTGGGGGTTCTTAGGGTGGGGTTCTTAACGGAATATAAGAACCCTACTCTAAGAACCCCCCAATAATCATGCTCTTAGTTTGATACAATAAAAAATTACACCAATCAAAACATGGCAACTGCTAACAAAGTTACAAAACGACACGTTTCCTCAATCGCCTCTCTCTCCTATTAGCCAAAAACTATTATCAATATGAGAGATGCTCCAAATCCGTTCATACTAGAACCTGGTTTTGAATTGTGAGAGAGGGTTCTTCGATTTTATTTTCTACTTCGGTAGATCGAGCAACGTGACGTGTTAGTGAATTGCAGGTCGAGATGGACGCTACCTTTCTTTCTAGGACCGTGATGAGGAGCAGTAGATTCGCGGAGTGAGGTCACCACACAGAAGCGGCAGCCGGCGTTTCTCCTTCCAGGCGACGATCATGTTCGAGGACGGCGAGGAAGATTTGGAGGAGTTTTGGTTTCGGGATCTAGCGGAGTGGGGTCGCTCAGTGCTCCGTCGCGGTTGTAGTGTCCAGATCAGTGAGTTTGACCGTGAGTGAAGAAGTTTATTTCTGGTCGCTTTCCCCGGCATCCTCTCCACAGCTCCCGACGATGTCGACAGTGGTCTAAAGGAAGAAGAAACAAAACCGATTGCAGCTGAAGATGTTTCCGAAATTGACCGACGAATGCACGAATTCACCATTGTTGAAGTTCATGCTTGACAGAGTTTGTTCTTTCATTTATCGGAGTGATGAATCTGTTCGTCGCATTCAGAAAACACATTTATATGCCGAGTATCAATCAGTTACCTTTTATGATGATGAGCCTGATTAAATGCGACATAGTGGGATGGGAGATGAAATTCACTTTAATGATTGGATTAATGTAGGAGGAAGATGAAAAATGAATCAGTTACACCGAAGTTAATCCGATTTAATGAGTTCAGAAGGAGCACGACGACTCAACTTTTGATATTCATAATCTAAATGAGGATGCCCTAAATAATCATGGGCTAGTATAATTATATTATTGTTGGCCCAATAAAATCAGAAGCCTATAGCAACATTGCGTTCAGCTGCCGAACGGGATTTGATAATTAAGAATAGTTTGCCACGTGGCATTAATTTCCCAATGCTAAAGGATGATGTGGCACAAGGAAAAAAGAGAAAAAACAACTTTATTAGTATAGATAGATAGATGTCAAAGCTACGAGTGTAACACTCCAGATTCCTTAGGTTCATCTGCCAAAGAAAAACAACAACAATAGGTTTTTGAGATATGAAAGAAAAATTGAATTCCATTGAGGATGATCTCCGCTCAAATTTCAATTCACTACAACAGCAATACCGGTCTCACAAAATTTAGGAATGAAGATCAACCTAACCGGCTGACCTTCCGACCCTGCAACATTAATATATTACCCAGCACACTTAGAGCACTGTTTGACCCAAGAAACAAAAAGTACCTACTATGTACTTATATAATAATCTCTATGCAAGGATATTGTACCTTTTACCAAACGGTTGTCATATCTATCTTGACTCCCAACGAAGAAGACATGAGGGCAAGTTGCAATCATGAAAAGGTCTCCATCGGTGAAAGGATAACAACCTGCAAAGAGGTGAATCAAACCAATAGACTCCAAAATGGAACTTTGTTCGAAATATATATTTTGCAAGGCCGGGGGAGGTGAATTCTCAGTGAGTGTTTTAGGTGCAGTGGGAGCAAGATGTCTCCACTTCAGTGTTCTTTCGACAAAATCAAGATTGCTTTTAGCTTCTGAGTACTTGTCAAGATCATTGATGTTCTTACCATAAGTTCCAAGAAATGTGCAAAAAGTGTCAAAACTTCCTAAGAAGTTTTAGCTAAAACAATGAACTATAGTTAAGAGATTGTGTCCTTTATGTACAATAATCATACCTGATATTGTCCACATCAAAGAAGTGAGGATTTCTACATGATCTGAAGATGTTATAAAGTGTTGATCGAGGGAAAAGGCAAATGATCGGGGGTGTACAAAAGAAAACGGCCTTAAGATAATTTGTCCATAGTAATATTGTTTTTTTTTCAGTAGTGTTTGCTATGTATTTGCAAAGTGCAAACCTGCTGCGGTAATACAAAGTTACTGGATCATTCACGCTTGAAATTATAGCTTCTGAAACTTCTGCATGTATCTTAAACAGTCTACAAGCAAAACAAAAATTTGAACTTTCCTCAATAGAATTTGATAAGACACAGGTGGATCTGTTTTTAACTCACTTGGTTTAACATGATATCAAGCTCTTTGATGGGCTCATACAGTATTGACTAATCTTTGGAGGACATGTTGTGCATAAATCAACCAATAACGATCATAAAAACCGGATAATTGAAGATGTATACCCGCAAGAAAAGTTATCAGTTATGAGTTCATGGGAAAATTCAACAAAGTTGCAGCAATTACCACCCATTGGTAAAGCTCGTCATTGAGAAAGTTGATCTTCTCTGATTGTATAGGGGTGAGGAGATCAATTGTAGTCTTGGAGAGAATATATAGTCAGAACTTGTATCGGTTACCTTCGACTATGATGATGAGGATTTAATGCATAAGAAAGTGATAGGAGTGGGGTGAACCACATAAATGGTTGCTTTAATACGACAGAAGACAGAAAATTGTAGTCGTTATAGTGACAACGATACCGGTAGCGATGAGGATTCAAATCGCCACGTCATCTATAGTAAGAAGGTGGTCCGGTGAGTCGGATAAAACCCTTAAAAGTAATGGTTCTAGAGAAATTCGGAAAGGTCTTATGGGTTAACCAGAAACTAAAATAATGGGCCCAAAAAAAAAACGAAATCAAAACACAATTTACAAAAGTTTTTATGTGGATGAGTACACGTGTCATGATTAGGAATAGGGTATAGGCAGCCAAAAAAATTTAGGTGGGTCAATTTCATAACAAACATCTATTATATGGATCAATTGTCTATTTTTTGTTATATTTTTCAGATTTTTATTAAATACAAGTAATTTTTTTTTTTACAGATTTCACTTGGGTCAGTTGACCCATATCCCCAAGCCCTCCCATATCCCCAAGCCCTGGCTCCGCCACTGAATCAGACCTGTAGACTTGTTCACTGATGTTTTTATATATAAATAAAATGGTACATGTCATATGGTGGAATTATCATTTTTACTATTGTCGTAAATTATGCTATTTTATAAATTTATAGTAGTTTTTTTTTTTTTTTTTTTTTTTTTTTTTTGTTAATCTGGGGGTATCCCAGGCCCATAGAGAGGCCCGGACTAATTCCCAAGGGGAGGTGCAGCCCACGGATAGACCCTCTCTCCGGGTATTCAAATGGGCCCTAAAGCATAGGCCCATATCCGTGTTGGGTGACCAGGATAATTGTGACTTAGTTTCGCGCAGCAGGTAGATCGAACCTGAAACGTGTTGGCGTCTCAATCCCGTCTCCTTACCACTCGACCACAATCACCCGGTCAAATGGGTCATTCCGTTTGAATACGTGGAATGGGTCATTCCGTTTGATTCGAAAATAAAACTACCAGTTACATGGAATTAAAAAGTGATCACATTCCAATAATTCATGTGGGATAAATGGAAACAAAAGGATTGTAGTAATAAATCATTCAGAAGAAAAAAGTTACGTGAATGTAGTGGAATGGAATAAAATTAGATATTCTTAATTATGTTTAGATAATAATTATTTATTTGTAGTCATATGGCAGATTTGTTAAGATTTTAAATTTGAAAATTCTGGTAAAGTCTATGATTTGTTACAACCTTAGACTAAAATATAGCAACATATTTTCTTATTTAAACACTCCGTAGTGATATCAAACTTACAAATCATGAGAAGAATGTTTAGTATCAAACTAAAGTTAAATAAATATTTTTGCTTTTTTTAATCATTGTTTATTAATTTTAATGAAATTTATTTTACTGTTAGATACAATTAAGTAGTATAATGAAAATAGTCTTAATAATTTAATTAAAACTATAGTTAATGCCATTCCATTCAATTCCTTTAAAATGTTACCATGTTACAAAAATGTTTTCCTGCTATTACTCATTCCATTTTATGTTATTCCATAACTGGTACCATTCCAACTTTGACATTCCATTTTTTTTTTCTAGTTCCTTTCATTCATAGCATTCATAAAATTTATTTCCAGTTACAGCCTATGTTGTAATTGTGGGACTCAACAATCGAGTAATTAAATTTGATTAAGAAATTTAAGAGGATAAAAAATTCTAAGTTAGAATCACAAAAAAAAAAAAAAAAAATTCAAAGATTAATTTTCTTGCGGTTTGATGTCTAGAAATTTAGTTATTTTACATACAATCCTTCCACAATTTTATGAGCAGGAACTGTGTATGTGCCCTTTTTATGATCCGGTCAAGCGCATACTGGAGAAAGATTTGGTAAATCTCCAGCCAGATGATTTTACGTTCTCGGTTCCCGGTAACAAGCTGAGGCCAAACATTTCCTTTGGCATTCGACTAGCCTCAACAAATCCAAGCAGCTTTGCCACAAGAGAAGCACTCTCTTTTATGTGTTCCGTGTCTTGTGTGTTAGTCCACACTTTGTACGCCACCTGCAGACTTCTCTGCTTTGAGTTCACCTCCACGCCCCATTTTCGGTAGAGTTCTATTCTCTGGTTCCATGGGAATTTCTTTGGTATTTGTTTTGAAAGCCATTCCTTCTCGCGTGTGAGTGCCTTCACCGTTTGTGTCCTGATTAGATAACATATATAAGAAGTGGTTAGCATAATACTTAATTGGTGGGTCACTGAAGCAGGTTGTTGAAAAAGACCTTGATGTTTCCGTGTCATTATTTATCGTCTGCTTCAGAAAAGATAGCCTTCTGAGTTCAACTTCCATATAAACATAGTCAGATGGATCACCTTTGAAGAGCAAGAAGAAGTAGGTTCTGTGAACCAGTGGTACATTGCATACCGCCCAAAGCTCAATTATTTGCCGTTGCTGTCTCTCAAAGTCTGATAAGTTTCTTGTATATTGTCCTTTATCTGGGAAAGTCTCTGTGGAATCTGTTTCCTTAGGTACTGCGTCTTCTACCTGCAATTGGTGATCATCTAAACTTTTAAGAAAGGATGCAATCTTTTATCTTCCCAACAAAAAGAGTTCAAAGGAAAGAAAAGATTTCACTCACCAAATCATCACCCTGCTCTCTCTCTAATTGATCACTGGTGGTTTCTTCATTTCTGTTATGAGGATTTGGCAATGCATTTGCAGGGCTTTCCGGCTTGATCTCAATTCCATAATCTAGCCCAGGTGTCGAGTCAAGTGAGTGCTGCCTTGCCATTTCTTGGAGACCTGCTACAAATTCTTGGAAGCTGTTGCCCGTTTGCGCATCAATGGGCGTAGAACTCATAGAGCTCCCTGAATCAAAGGAAATGCTGGTAGTCTTGTTCATGGGTCGTCCAGGAGATGCATTTAACTCCCTAACCCTCGAGGAAGGCGAGGCATTGTTACTAGCTTCCAAGTTATCAAACCATAGAGGAGATCTAACACTCAAGAGATTCTCTCTGCAACTTCGGCTTCTTTTTGTAGTGAAAATTTCCGGACTCTTGTAGTCTCTTCTGAAGCAGGGTGACTGTTGTTCTGCTGTGTGCATACTCATAAGGTATTTAATTTTCTTCTGCATCTCCTTTACCTTTTCTTTCAAAGCCTCGTATGTACTGTTGTCAACATCATCTGACATGTAGACAGATGATTCGCTATAATATTTATCATCCTCATCTAGCTTAGCACCATCAGGTACTAATTCCACTTCGATTGTCTCTTCAGATTGCTTCTTTGTAGGGAGTGAATTTAATTCCCAGTGTTCCTTTGTTTGCTGCTCTGGCTGAGCATCTTCTTCTTCTTTATTTGAGCATTCTTCAGCTTGCTTTGTTGACGAACTTGTCATCCTTTCTTCTTTCTTTTCCTCTTCGTCTTCCTTCACAAGTTTCTGTGTTTCTTGTACTTCAACTGATGATCTCATCTCCAAATCCGAGGTCTCAGGCTTAGCATTTGGAGACGACTCTACATCTATCGTCTTTGAGAATAAGTCAACGTTTTCCTTTTCGGCAGGAGTGCTAATCTCCACCTCTTCTTGCTCATTATTACCCATTAACGAGCTATCGCTTGGTTGGTATTCCGGAGATGATATAGTTTCTTCTTTTCTGGGTGAAAGAACCTCAGACACAGCTTTCTTATCAACAATGTCGTCATGGCTTTCCACTGGTTCTGCTTGGACACGACTCTGCTCACCTTCCACTTTTTGGTTGGTTGTTTGAACAATCTCCTCCCAGCCATTGTACAGATTGTACCTCGAAAACTGAGGAATATTGTCTTCCACCAAGAAATCATCTTCTTCAGGGTTTTCGAAAAGCTCAAAGTTCCTCTCGGTGAAGTTATTAACGGTACTAGGCTCACCAATATCTATTGAATCATAGCTTCTTCTTTGGAGATCTGCATTAAAATCACTGGAGCTTAACATTGAATGTTCATCCATCCTAGAAGACCGCTCTTCTGCTGTTGCTTTAAGCAAAGTCTCCACCCGAGATTGCGCTACATCACGCTGCCATTTTAGTTCTTTCATTTGTTCCTCCATCTGCAGTTTTGGTCGTCAAGAAAGTGAGTAGACTTTAATAGTTAGAAAAATAAGAACAATGTACTAAGAATCATCTGAAGAGAGAGAGAGATGAATCACTTGTGAAATGACTTCCTCTTTCTGTTTCAGCAATGAATAGAACTCAGAGCCTGCAGAAGAAGAAGAAGAAGATCCTATGTTCTTCAACTCATTCTCCATTCGAGCAAGTTCCTGTTGCAGTTGCTTCACCAAAGCCTTCTCTGACACAACTAGATTGACCTGAGCGTTTGTCGTCACCTCTTTAGCACATGTTGCAAAGAGAAGTGTGTTTCTTGACTGTTCAACATGACTACGTGCAGGGCTCATTGTACATATGATAGCTGTTCTCGCATTTCCTCCCAAAGAGTTCTGAAGGATTCGAGTTAGCTTCGAGTCTCGATATGGTATATGCCCGCCGTTTCTACCTTTACTGTGTTTCAAAATGAATGAGACTGCCTGTTTAAAATACACACATGTCTTTGGTAGAAGAGGATCTTAATAAGTAACGAAAACCGAACCTTAGTTTGCGGATGACGGTTCCAAGAGTAAGTACTCCGGTTTATATGACAACCTTCTTTCAATCTTGCACCAGCAGATAAAGTCTGAGAAGCACGTTCACTTCCCGCCAGATCAACGAAGCACTTGATAATCCAAAGACATTTTGACATCAGAGAAAAGAAAGATGACAAAAAAAAAACTCATTAAACATTGCTCATCATCATACCACAGATGCATCAAGAGTTCTGGAGCTCTCTAGAGAGAATTGTCGACCAGTGCTTTCAATAGTCTGCACGAAATGAAAAAAATTAGCATAGCACCGGCTTTCAAGAGAATCGAAGAAACAATATAGTTAAGTTGAGATTACCAGCCGGAGAATCTGATGTGATCTGGAGCTAGTTTCATTCAATGAGGTTTCTCCAATCTTCCTCTGAGCTGCAATGACAACATAGGTTCATAAGTTAACAACATTCATCATTAAAAAAATAATAATACAAGTTAGGGAGTGTTACTTACTCTCACAAATTGAAAGAAGCTCCTCTAGATGGGTTCTGTCTCGGAGGGTCTCCTCAATAAGTTTCTCAACGACGGTTCCTCTCTGGTGAAGCTAACACAATATGAGAGAATGTATGGCATAATATCTGAAAGAAAGTGATATAACTAACCTCTGGATCATCTAGAAGCCTCAACTGGTTATTATCTCCACTAAGGAGATCCCTCACAGCTTCATTGTAGATCTCGATTGCTGAGAACTTGAGAGTGAATTCCCTTTCTTTATGCTGAAGGAAAACAAATAATAAGAAGAGGGTTGGTTTTGTGCTCATCAAGGAAGAAAGCAGTAAAAGGTCTTGAAATTTTTATATTATTTCTTGTTACTCGTTACAAAGCCATGACTACGTATACAAAACTTAAAAATATTAATGAATATTTACAACCTTAGTCCATGACTACTGTATCATATTCATATAAAAGACCATCGTTATCCCAGTTTCTTAATTTTTTTTTTTTTCACTTTTTCGAATTTTGAAAAAAAAAATTAAAAACGAACCAATCGCGGGCCGCCACGTGTCAGTGGAGCCCGCGAACAGTGTAAAAAAACCATTAAAGACCGACTACTATTTGGTAGTTTTGGTAACCGGTTTCTAGGACTCACACGCTAAGAACCCCTCTAGTATCCTTAGATAAAGATGTTCTAAGTAGGGAGAGCATGTCAAACCTTTTGAATGTAACAAAAAATATCATTCATTGCGAATTCAGTGATGCCACTCATCGTGTACGTCTTCCCACTGCTTGTCTGTCCATACGCAAAAATGCTTGCTGCAAAAAAATGTGTCAAACCTAACTCATTGAGACAAGAACAAATCAAATCATTGAGACAAGAACAAATCAAATCGTTGTTACAATTGATTCCCTCGAGGACACAAAGAGCAACCTCCTTGGCTCCATCTTCATAGACTTGTTTTGTGGGGCTATCAAATCCAAACACTTTGTCTGTAACAAAAAATTCAAAACTTGTTTTCTTAGCATCCTTAACTCTAAAATGGTTAAGTTTAGCTTTTAACATGTTACCAAATGTATAGGTAGATGGGAAGAGAGATCTCTCAGGCAAATTATTGTTGCAGATTATGGTTGTGTTGTTTACACATTCCCAATCGCAGATATCGTTCCTCGTCTTTTCCTTGTCGTTCCGCGGCCTTACTCTTACCGAAACCAATATCTTCTCTCCCTTTCCACCACCCGTCGTCATCTTTTTATTATTTTTAAACACAAACACACTTTTTCTTATTGTTATACAAATACATTTCCTGCATGAATCTTCTTGTTCTTTACGCTCTTTTTTCTTCAAAACATTATCATCGAAAAATAGAGAAATGTTTAGATTGTAAAGAAAAAAAGATTAAAGAAAAGAAATGGAAGGAAGAGGACACGATTAGAGATGGCAGCAACAAAAGAATTTATCTCTAGTTAGGAATCAGGTAAAATGCCAAAAATGGGTGAGAGGCTTTATTGGAGGGTTTAATCTTCCTCTAGCAAACATCTATATATGCTTTAAAACCTAAAATAAGAATGTTAACAGTTGTACTTTTTTACTCATCGGCTGACGGTACAAATCTGTGACCTGTCTCAAGTTCTAACAGACAATGGTCAAGTAGATCAATATACAGCAATTCGTTGTTTTTAGTCTGGTGGCAGTGTCGCGGTTCCTTAGAAAATGTCCCTGTTCTAAAACGCGGGAAAATCAGACGTTTAATCTGCGCTTAAACGTCACTCGGCTGTGCACCGTGGCGGATTGGACCAATTCTCTCTAAAACTCTGATTTTTCAAAAAAAAAAAAATAATATTTAAGAACATTTTCAGATTATAATCATAGTTATGGTTGAAATCCCATTACAATTGAACAAAATCATAAGAAAAGAGGTTGAAATCGTGGTGAATAGTGAAAAAATGATGAGATTCAAAATTTAGGGTTTGAAGGTCGAAATTGGGAAAAATGAAGAGGAGAGTATTTTTTGTAATTACCTACTCATTAAAGACAAAAATGGAAAAAATGAAGCAAAACAATCATTTTGAAGCTTGAACACGCACTACAAGAATTCATCTTGATAGCTAAGGACCGGCTACAGAAATTCTGTAGCCTCAGTTATTAGCAACGTAAATGGCGACGGATGGCGACAAAACACAAATTGATCAAATTTGTGGCTATTCTGTAGCTATCTGTAGCGGTTTAGCTAGGGATGATGTCCGTAGGTAATTTGTAACTATATAGCTACACATTAGCTATAGATTGGTTGTAGGCAAAAAGTTTTTAGACATGAATGTTTACAAATGTCTTACTTTTTTTGCTTATTAGTTATGAATACTGTAATTTTTTGAAAATACAGTATATAATGAAAATTTATGTTTGGGATTTAGTAGATCTAGATTAATTTGACTTTACATCATCAAATATCACGGTGTTGAAAATTTTAAACAAATCTTTTATGTGTATATCAAACTATTGGATGAGGTGCACATAGTCGAAAACTCAATTTATGCATTGTTTATATATATCTCATAACACTAGTAAAAAATGTGATAGATTTCATTGCAATTCATCAAATAGTTTCAAAATTTTTAGTTTTCTTAGAGATTATAGTATAGGGGTTGGAGTTGATTAAAGCATAAAAAATAATGTTATAGTTTTTGGGGTTTAGAGTTGGTTTTTACTTTTTAGTTGGTCACTAGCTTTGTTAACGTTGTAGGTTTAAGCGTTATAGTTTTAGGGGTTATAGTTTAGGGGTTATATTTTATGGGTTGTAGCTTTGTTATAGTTTTAGGGGTTATAAGTTATTATATATGATTTATAGTTCATGGTTACTAATGTGAATTTACACCGAGTTAAATTAAATGTTAAATTCTTTCAAAGTAGTGTAAAACAATTTTTGATAAAAAAAATAGCGTAAAACATTTTGGCTCCATTTTTTTTTAGTTTGGCTACATTAGTAGTTTTTGGCTCCATTTTTGCCACCGTTATTTGGGTTTTGCCTCCATTCGATCTGACCCAAATATTACTGAAGTGTTTTATCTCTTTAACACTTATGCATTTTTTACACCTAAACAAAAAAAGAAACCCTAGTCTCTTTCCCCACATCTCTCGCGCGAACTCATTGTCTCTTCGTCTCCATTTCTCCTCCGTCGTGTTTGCCGGTCAGTCTCTTCATGGCTTCCACCGGAAAAACCTCCAATTGTCGTCGTTCATGGCGAGCCGAGTTAAATCTATTGGGTAATTTATCTTCTTAGTTCTTGGTGTAGCCATGAGTAGAGACATTGGGGATCTGAGTGAGTCTGACGAGGAAGAGCCAGACTTGAGAAAAGAAGAGCCAGACTTGAGAAGAGAAGAACCAGACTTGAGAAAAGAAGAGCCAGACTTGAGAAGAGAAGAACCAGACTTGAGCAGAGAAGAACTAAATGAGCTAGCCAGCTTGTGGAGTGTACCAGTAACCAGATCAAGGCTGAGAGCACAAGAGGAGAGGCTCCAGGAGATAGCCAAAATCGTGGGTCTTGGATCAAGACAAGGAGATCAAGATAAACCAGCCTGTTGGTTTAATTTAATTACTTTGTAAGGGCTTTGGTTATTGGGCTTTCATTTAATTTAAACCAAAGACAATTAGGATTTTAAAATAAACCAATTTCAATTGGATTAGGATTAGAATTAGAATTAAACCATCCTGGTTTACTTCTAGGGTTTCTGTTTGTCGATTTCTTTAAGAACATGGGGGGGGGAGGCAGCTTTGTTTTCTCAACTTTCAATCTAAGAATTATTCAGTCAACTTTGTTGTCTTGTCTCTAGCTTTCTCTGTTCAGCTCAAGAACATTGATCTCACTTAAAGGAAGGAATTCCTGTGAATCCCATCTTAGACATTAGAAGGTGATCTTGTGTCTTTGAGTAGCAAACCATCTCTGTTGCCATTCCATAGCTTCAGAGAGACGTCCATAGTCCAGCAGAGTGCTAGTAGCCTCCAAGGACATCCCTATTTTGTTCCCCTTCAAGTGATCCAGGAGCAGAAGCCATACCCAGGCTGCACCAAGTGGTATCAGAGCCACTTGAAGGTTAGGGTTTGCGATTTTGACTACTCAGATCATTCATTCCATCAAACACTTCTCTTATCTTTCTATCTGTTGTAAGCCAGCTGAGCCAACCCTGCAAATCAAAAAAAAAAAAAGAGATCTTTGATCCAAATAAAAAAAAAAAAAAAAAAAAAGCTGAAGAGTAATCCAGCTAGCTGAAGAGAAATCCAGCTTAGGGTGGTAAAGTCAGCTGGTACCTAAATCTCTTAATACTTTCTTTCTGATTCATTGGGGTTTAGTTCTAGATCTTAAGTGTAGAACTTTGTTTTTCAACTGAACTTGTGGGAAGAGCTGAGACTTGGCGATTTGAAAACTTGAGTGAGAGAGAGATACTTTTGTTCTTTGCTTTGTGTTTTCTCTAACTATTTCAGGAACAATGAGTGAAGAGAGACGAGATGGAAAGCAACCAGAGGGTTCAGGAGAACCGGCTGTCCAGCAAATCAACCTCAACCAAGTTCAATTTGAGGCTATGATGGCTGAGATAACCAGAAGAATGCAAAATACTTACAACCTTGCGCAACAAGCTAATGAAAACTTACCTGGTGTTAATGCAGGGCAAGAGAGGGATGCGGTTGCTGCTGGAGCTCAGAGAGCACGCATTGGACCTATAAGAGGGCCACGAGTTGAGATTGGGGGTCGTGGGGTTTATGGAGAACATTATCAAGAAGATTCAACTGATGAAAGTGATGATGGATCTCAGGCTAGTCAGCATGGTAGAAACTACAACCGTAGGCGACCAGCTACTGATAACCTAGGCAATCTCAAGCTTAGAATCCCTCCATTCCATGGGAAGAATGATCCTGATGCTTACTTAGAGTGGGAGAAGAAGATTGAACTGGTTTTCAATTGCCAGCAGCTCACTGAGGAGAGAAAAGTGAGACTAGCAGCTACTGAATTCTGTGGATATGCTATTAGCTGGTGGGATCAGATTGCTACTACCAGGAGACGCAATGGAGAGCCTCAAGTAGCTTCCTGGTTTGAGATGAAAACTGTGATGAAGAAGAGATTTGTTCCTAATCACTATGGAAGAGATCTACACCAGAAGTTGAGAAGGCTTTCTCAAGGGTCTAAGAGTGTAGAGGACTATCACCAGGAGATGGAAACACTCATGTTAAAAGCTGATTTAGAAGAAGGTGTAGAAGCTACTATGGCTAGATTCCAAGGAGGTCTTAACAGAGATATACAAGATAGGTTGGAGCTACAAGAGTATGAGGACATGGATGAACTGCTACATAAGGCTATTTTGATTGAGCAGCAGAACAAGAGGAAGAGCTCTACCCGGTCTTCATACACTCCTGCTTCAAAACCGGCCTACTCCAAGGAAGATAAGCCAGGGGATAAGTCCAAGGACGGTTCTTCTTCAGTAGAGACCAAGAGAGATGACAAGGGTAAAGGAGTAGCCACATCTACTAAGACCAGGAACATTAAGTGTTTCAAGTGTCATGGCTTTGGTCACTATGCTAATGAGTGCACCAACAAGAAGGTGATGACTATCTTAGCCAACGGGGAGGTGATATCTGAAGAGGAGGACGCCGGCCAAGAGTCAGATGAGGAAGGCGTGGAGTACCCTGTCCGTGGAGAGCTACTAGTCACCAGGAGACTTCTCAATGCTCAACCTAAAGCCAAAGAAGATGAGCAAAGGGAAAACTTGTTCCACACCAGATGTTTGGTTCAAGAAAAGGTTTGTAGCCTGATCATTGATGGAGGAAGCTGTACTAATGTAGCAAGTGCTGAGTTGGTGGAGAAGTTGGGTCTTCAAGTGTTTAAACATCCTAAACCATATCTCTTGCAATGGATCAATGATGAGGGTGGATTAAAGATCACCAAACAAGTGAAGGTCTTGCTATCAGTGGGAAAGTACCAGGATGAGATCACTTGTGATGTAGCACCCCTTGAAGCTAGCCACATCCTTCTTGGTCGTCCATGGCAGTATGATAAGAGATCAGTACATGATGGCTTCACCAACAGATACACTTTTATCCATAAGGAGAAACAAGTTACCCTGGCGCCAATGACCCCTCAGGAGGTACACCAGGATCAGATGCATCTCAAAATGAAGAGAGGAGAGTCCAAGGCCGCCAGCAAGTCCTTGCTTCTTGAAGAGACCAGCCAGGTAAGTAAACTCAACCTCTTTGCTACTGCTAAAGATATCAAAACTGCTGTGATTGAACAATCAAATTTGATACTAGTGGTTTATAAAGAATTGTTGAGCTCTACTACTAACCCTGCTCCTGAGATTCCAGAGGAGATTGAGTGCCTTTTGCAGGAGTATAGAGATGTGTTCCCAGAGGACAATCCAATAGGTCTGCCGCCTATAAGGGGAATAGAGCACCAGATTGATTTTGTACCAGGAGCTACTTTACCAAACCGTCCAGCATACAGGACCAACCCTGTGGAGACCAAGGAGCTTCAGAAACAAGTCAATGAGCTAATGGATAAGGGACATATCAGGGAGAGTTTGAGTCCTTGTGCTGTACCTGTCCTCTTGGTACCAAAAAAAGATGGAAGCTGGAGGATGTGTGTGGACTGCAGAGCCATCAACAACATAACAGTTAAGTACAGACACCCTATTCCTCGCTTAGATGATATGCTAGATGAGTTACATGGTTCATGTGTCTTTTCTAAGATTGATTTAAAGAGTGGTTACCACCAGATTAGAATGAAAGAAGGAGATGAGTGGAAAACTGCTTTTAAAACTAAGCTAGGATTGTATGAATGGCTTGTGATGCCTTTTGGACTTACTAATGCACCTAGTACTTTCATGAGGTTAATGAATCATGTCTTGAGAGCTTTGATAGGACGATTTGTAGTTGTTTACTTTGATGATATCCTGATTTACAGCAAGACTATGAAAGAACATGTTAACCACTTGAAACAAGTTCTGGATGTGCTTAGAAAAGAAAATCTGTATGCTAACTATAAAAAGTGTTCTTTTGGCACAGATAACCTTGTCTTTTTAGGTTTTGTTGTGACTTCACAGGGCATACAGGTTGATGAGGAAAAAGTGAAGGCTATCAGGGAGTGGCCGATTCCTAAATCTATTGGAGAGGTCAGAAGTTTTCATGGACTTGCTGGCTTCTACAGGAGGTTTGTGAGAGATTTCAGTACAGTTGCAGCACCACTGACTGAAGTAATCAAAAAGAGTGTAGGTTTCACTTGGGGACCAACCCAAGAAGATGCATTTCAAATGCTAAAAGAGAAGTTAACAAGTGCTCCCTTACTTGCACTTCCTGACTTTTCTAAAACTTTTGAAATTGAATGTGATGCATCTGGTATTGGAATTGGAGCTGTGTTGATGCAGGATAAGAAACCCATAGCTTACTTCAGTGAGAAACTAGGAGGCGCCACCTTGAACTATCCTACCTATGACAAGGAGCTGTATGCCTTGGTGAGAGCTTTACAAGTGTGGCAACATTACTTGTGGCCTAAGGAGTTTGTGATCCATACAGATCATGAATCCCTTAAACATCTCAAAGGGCAACAGAAGCTGAACAAGAGACATGCCAGGTGGGTGGAGTTCATTGAGACCTTTCCTTATGTCATCCACTACAAGAAAGGTAAGGAGAATGTAGTGGCTGATGCACTCTCCAGAAGGTATACTCTTTTATCTTCAATGGAAACTAAACTCTTAGGCTTTGAACATATCAAATCTTGCTATGCTAATGATCCTGAGTTTAAAGATGTGTTTAGAGAATCTGAGAAACATGCTAGTGGAAAATTCTACCAAGTAAAAGGATTTCTTTTCTATGATAACCGCCTGTGTGTTCCTAGTGGCTCTTTGAGAGAATTGTATGTTAGGGAAGCTCACGCTGGAGGGCTGATGGGACACTTTGGAGTCGCCAAAACACTCTCCACCTTGCAAGAGCACTTCTACTGGCCGAGTATGAAGAAAGAAGTGGAGCGTGTGTGCTCAAGGTGTGTCGTGTGCAAACAAGCCAAGTCTAAGGTCCAACCAACAGGTTTGTATACACCTCTCCCTATTCCTACTGCACCATGGATTGATATCTCTATGGACTTTGTCTTAGGATTGCCTAGGACTAGGAAAGGAAGAGATAGTATCTGTGTGGTTGTTGACAGATTTTCTAAGATGGCTCACTTCATACCTTGTCATAAAACTGATGATGCATCTTTGGTAGCTGATCTATTCTTTCGAGAAGTTGTTAGATTGCATGGTATGCCTAGGACTATAGTTTCTGATAGAGATACTAAGTTCCTTAGCTATTTCTGGAAAACTCTGTGGGGAAAGTTGGGAACTAAGCTATTGTTTTCAACTACTTGTCATCCCCAAACTGATGGTCAAACTGAATCAGTCAATAGGACATTGTCTACTCTTTTGCGTGCCATCATTAAGAGTAACATTAGGACATGGGAGGATTGTTTACCACATGTAGAGTTTGCATATAACAGAGCAGTGCATTCAGCTACTAAACTCTCACCTTTTCAAGTTGTTTATGGTTTTAACCCATTGTCTCCTCTTGATTTATTTGCTTTACCTTTAAAAGAGCAAACTAACCTTGATGGCAAGCAAAAGGCCGAGTTTGTTTTGTCTTTGCATGAGCAGGTCAGGAAGAACATTGAGGAGAGAACCAAGATGTATGAGAGGCAGAAGAACAAGGGGCGCAAGGAGCTAGTACTTGAACCGGGTGATCTTGTGTGGATTCACATGAGAAAAGAGAGGTTTCCTGTTGAGAGGAAATCAAAGTTGCTACCAAGGAAAGATGGACCTTTCAGAGTGCTGAAGAGAATCAACAACAATGCCTACCAGATCGATCTTGAAGGGAAATACACAATCAGTTCTACTTTCAATGTTTCTGACTTGGACCCTTTTATTGCAGATGATTTGGATTTGAGGTCAAATCCTTTTAAAGGAGGAGGGGATGGTGTAGCCATGAGTAGAGACATTGGGGATCTGAGTGAGTCTGACGAGGAAGAGCCAGACTTGAGAAAAGAAGAGCCAGACTTGAGAAGAGAAGAACCAGACTTGAGAAAAGAAGAGCCAGACTTGAGAAGAGAAGAACTAGACTTGAGCTGAGAAGAACCAGACTTGAGCAGAGAAGAACTAAATGAGCTAGCCAGCTTGTGGAGTGGACCAGTAACCAGATCAAGGCTGAGAGCACAAGAGGAGAGGCTCCAGGAGATAGCCAAAATCGTGGGTCTTGGATCAAGACAAGGAGATCAAGATAAACCAGCCTGTTGGTTTAATTTAATTACTTTGTAAGGGCTTTGGTTATTGGGCTTTCATTTAATTTAAACCAAAGACAATTAGGATTTTAAAATAAACCAATTTCAATTGGATTAGGATTAGAATTAGAATTAAACCATCCTGGTTTACTTCTAGGGTTTCTGTTTGTCGATTTCTTTAAGAACATGGGGGGGAGGCAGCTTTGTTTTCTCAACTTTCAATCTAAGAATTATTCAGTCAACTTTGTTGTCTTGTCTCTAGCTTTCTCTTTTCAGCTCAAGAACATTGATCTCACTTAAAGGAAGGAATTCCTGTGAATCCCATCTTAGACATTACAAGGTGATCTTGTGTCTTTGAGTAGCAAACCATCTCTGTTGCCATTCCATAGCTTCAGAGAGACGTCCATAGTCCAGCAGAGTGCTAGTAGCCTCCAAGGACATCCCTATTTCATTCTCCTTCAAGTGATCCAGGAGCAGAAGCCATACCCAGGCTGCACCAAGTGGTATTGCACCAGTTCTTTCTTAGGGTTTCGATTTGGGGTTTTTAAGGTTCAGGGTTTTAATTTGTCTTGACTATCTGTTTCTGGGTCTATAATTCCTGTTCTGAGTCTCTATTTCTGTCTGACACAATCAATTACCTCTGCTGATATTCTCAGCTAGGGTTTCCTTGTTAGGGTCTTGACTATCCGACTTATCTTTACTCTGGTTTATCTTGTTCTCTGTGTAATTGTTCTTTGTATCTGGTCTTCACTATCTTGTTTATCTTGTCTCCGTTAAACTTGTCTCTGGTCTTGACTATCTATTTTTAATCTTATTTATGTGTTATAGTATCTAGTTTATTTTGTTAATAGTCTCTGTGTTACGATTTTGTTAATGGTTCTCTGTGTTATGGTTCAGTGTGTCATTCTATGTGTGTTTCAGTCAGTTAGTCTCTCCATTTTCATATCTTCTGTTAGTTTAATAAAAAGAAAAAGACAAAAATAGCACTAAATCAAGTTTTTGTTCCCAAACTAGCACTCAAGGTCAAAAGTCACAAAAATAGCACTTAATGTTTTATCAAAAGTCACAAACTTAGGGTTTAGAATTAAAAGGTGGGGTTTAGGATTTAGGGTTTAGGGTTTAGAGTTTAGGGTTTAGGATTTAGATTTTAGGGTTTAGGGTTTAGGGTTTAGGGTTTAGGGTTTAGGGTTTAGGGTTTAGAGTTTAGGGTTTAGAGTTTAGGGTTTAGGGTTTAGGGTTTAGGGTTTAGGGTTTAGAGTTTAGGGTTTAGGGTTTAGAATTGAGAAATGAGGTTTTGGGGATAAGATTTCAAATTTTGAAAAATAAAAAAATTAAAATTTTCAAAGGATAAACTTAGAAATGTGCTATTTTGGTCATTTTAGTTTTTGAGTGCTATTTTTGTGATTTAAACTTAGAAATGTGCTATTTTGGAGATTTGCCCTTTAATAAACTATGTGATTGATCCATCTAAAGCTCTTCTTTTTATCTGTTTGTGCTAATGTCTTTGAAATCCTTGTAGTATGCATCCACCAAAAAGAGGAGGTTTCCCCGCAAGAGCTACCGCCGGACGAGGTGGACCCAGTTTCGTGAAGAACACAAACCCATGTGCTTCACCGGGATTTCCACTGCGAAGAATTGAGGAACTACTACAAGCACCTGCACGCAGAAACCAGCCAACTCTCCACCCTGAGAAGAGAGATGGTGCTCTTTCGTAAGATATCCTTATGACAGAAATTTTATAAATTTGTATTAAAAGTTTAACTAACTAATTGTTCTTTGTGGTTGTGATAGGATATCAACTGACGATGAGGTCAAGTATGATATAAAGAGGGCTTTTTCCAACGATTTTGATGGAGCTTGGTGGAATCTCAGTGAGGTTCCTCCAGAGCAGCAAGACAAGTGGTGGTCCGATTTTGTGGTAAGATTCATATTGGTTGTTTCCCTTAACTACTTCTTGTTTAGATTAGATCTATTTTGACATCATATTTTGCTTTTCTTTTTTTTTTCCAGCAAAAGTATTACTGGGATTCAGACCACCATAATTTGGTGAAGGCTCTTTGGACAAAGCAACTCAGGAGAATGATCTCAAACAACATTAGCAAGGGATAGACAAACAACAAAAAGCCCAACTTTGTCTCTGATAACAAATGGAAGTTGATGTAGCAACATTGTAACACTCCTCAGGCACTTCATGTTAGCAACACAAACTCCAAGAACAGGAAATCAGAGCGTGATGGAGATGGTATACATCAACACATCTCAGGTTCCAAATCTTATGCCAAGGTCAAATATGAAATGGTATAATAAACTTATTCTTATTGTCTTATTGTGTCTATTTGTGTTTCTATGTTTTTCTTGTGTGTCATTTAATCCATTTGCCTTTTGTATATAGATGATGGAGTTGGGTGAGGAGCCAGCTAACACTGACCTGGTGCGGAAGGCTCATATGAAAAGGGACGGCACGTTTGTAGACAAGCGTGCACAGAAGATTATTGAAGAAGTTGAGTCTATTGTTGTTTCAGAACACCCCAGCACTGATGAGACTGATAGCCAAGACTCCAACTCAGAAGCATCAATCACACCACTTATGAGAGATGAGGCTTTTTACAAGGTAAATGTTAGATTATTTTGTGGTTCATTGCTGCAGATGTTAATGATTATTGGTAATTGTTTGATAAGGCTTTATTTTGTTATGGTTGTGGTAGTGTTATGTTTTGTTGTATGTGTCTAGTGATTTTTGTTTCTTGTTTTTCTGCTTTTGTAGGTGGTCAAGCCACACAAAGGCAGGCTGTTTGGACTTGGAACAGCACAAATGGAGAACTATGATCACATTGCTCCACCTGCTGTTGTTCTTACTCGTCAAGCTCAATTGGAGAAAGAGGTGATTAATCTTACTGGAATGGTCAAGTTGATGACCAGCAGCTCACTGCTTTGTGTGAAGCTAGAGGAGAGTGACAGCCTCTGATGCAACTACCAACCCTTCTCCATCTTCACCTCCTACCACCAATGAGCCGAGAATCTAGATGGCGTTGCTGACTTTCTGTTAGCTTTTTTTTCTGGGAAATTGAAGACATAACAGTTAGAATCTTTTTTGTGTTATGTCTGTTAGTTTTCACATATCGGTTTCATATTCTGTTTCTACTAAATGAATGCTTTGTTTCCATTATGTTCCAAGTGTTTCAGTTTATTTTTATGCTGTTATAGATTTAAAAAATCAATCTATATAGCTTTTTGTGTATTGTAAACAAAAAAATCAATTTTAATTGTCAGGATTCTATAATTTTTGTCATAATAATAATAACCACAAATTTGGTCGTAGCTATTCTGAATCCAATTCTTTAGATACAAATGTTTTGTAACTAAATTTGTAGCACCATTTGCTATAACTTCGCTTAGGATAAATTGTTGCCAAGTTCTGTAGCCACTTAGCTACACTATATCTCTTGCTAAAAGCGTTGCTAAAGTGCGACAGAAAACTCCATAGCCATGGTGTAGCTAATAGCTACGGCCAGCGCTCTTGCTCATCCGTCGCGAGCGAGCTACGACATAACGACGGATTGGAGTTAGCGTCGACGCTGACGCCACGGTTTCCGTCCGTCGCTATCCATCGCTTACTCCATTTTAGCTACAGATTCTCTTTTGTAGCAATGAATAAATCTATATCTATTTAGCTTATTTCTTGTAGTGACGCGACCTCAAATGCTTGGATTAGCGCACTAACCACTAGAAAACACTACAGTTACTGATTTCTTTTACGGATACTAGTATATATATATTAACCCTTAAAATTTATCCCCAATTAATCCACGATTAATCTCCTAATTTTTCTCAACTCGCTAGGCCAGACCAGCGTTACCAAACAGGTCAAAATGTTAACAATTGCATCCTCCATTCAAGTCTATGCTTGGCAAATATGTTTTACGTCATGGGGTATTTTTATAAGTTTGGGAGGTCAGTGGAATTTTGAAATTAATGTATCCAATTAAATTATTGAATAACATTTTTCAAAACACAACTTAGTGCACCGGTGGCACTAACCAAAAACTTGAAAGATTTTGAAATTCTGTATAAATTTTGTGACAATCCGTCCCGCTCACTCGGAGTCCGGCTCACAGCCCTGCAGGGCACCGACCCTAATCCCTCACATGTGAGTTCTCACTGGCTCCCCCATGAAAGTTATTGATGCGCTTGACGTTACTCGAACCCAAGACCACACTCTTTAACAACACTTCCACATGACGAGTTGTTACCAATTGACACGCAGATCAATCGGTGACAACTTGTCCTGTGGGAGAGTTGTTAAAGGGTTAGGTCTTGGGTCCGAGTAACGCCAGCGCATCAATAACCTACACATACATGGTGGAGTCAGTAAGGACTCACATGCGAGGGGTTACGGTTGGTGCCTTGCAGAGCTGTGAGCCTGGGTCTGCGGGACAGGTTGTCACAAAAAAAGTCGAATTTTTATGTAACAACCTGTCCCGCGGACCTAGGCTCACAGCCCTGCAGGGTACCGACCCTAACCCTTCACATATGAGTTTTCATTGACTCCCCCCCATATAGGTTATTGATGCGCTTGGCGTTACTAGAACACAAACCCTCACCCTTTAACAAGACTCCCACAGGACGAGTTGTCACCAATTGATCTGGCTCTGATACCACTTGTGACACCCCAACCCAACATAACTGAAATGGTTGGCGATATCATGACACTTGTCTCCAGCCACAAGGCCGAAACAATGTGTTTTTAGGATCCCAGGACGTCTTTGACAAAAACCCACCAACATGAGCCGAACCTGAAATGAAAAGGGAAGAAGGAGGGGTGAGCATTTCGACAAAAGCCCAGTAGCCCCGGAATCATCACCCATCATTCACCACACAACATAACAAAAGCTCTATCTAGAACATCCAGTAAAGCAAGGCGATCAACAAGAAACGAGGATAAACCCCGACGGTGCCAACATGAAACTAAGCCACATCACGGTGTCTCCGTGAGTTTCACGCCTTCACGCGATCACACGATCACGCCACATCACGCTGTCTCCACGTGATCCGCGCCACTACAACCACACGATCACGCCACATCACGCTGTCTCCATGTGATCGGTGTGACTACATTCACACGTTCACGCCACATCACGTGTCTCCACGTGAAACGTGCTACTACATTCTTAACTTCACACAGGCACGCCGCATGCCCGCTCCAGGGATGAATCATGCCAACTCACACAATTGCCACATGATCCAAAAAGAAACGATGTAACGCCTTAGACATACATATATTCACCACATTACACCGGCACACATAGGCCTTAAGCCTTTCTGTAACTTATATACATCCGACATATACATCACCCACATATACCATAACCTCAATCAATACAATCATTACATACAATCCTCAAACATCATCAAACCATATTCAATTTAACAACCAACAATGAATAGATCTAGATGTTCACACATTACAATACAATATATAAGTATAATATATATATATATATATATATATATATATATAGTTCATTTATCAAACAACTACGCATATGCTTATAAATAACACGTAGGTATGAATGATTTAGTTAGATACTTATACTATGAAGTGATAATGAAAGTAGGAAGGAAGAGATCACATATGTTCTCACCTTGGCCTTAGATCTTCGAATGGAAAAGAGAGAAGAAGCAGATTTGAAGCTTACGGATTTCCACAAACAATATCATCAAACCAGATCTAGTAAGAAGACAAGAAGAGATCTGGACACAGACTTGGATAGGTTAATCGAGGATCTCCGACAGCTTGGCTCTGGTGCGCAACGAACAACCACCAGCGAAGAGAGAGAGAGAGAGAGAGAGAGAGAGAGAGAGAGAGAGAGAGAGAGAGAGAGAGAGAGAGAGAGAGAGAGAGAGAGAGAGAGAGAGAGAGAGAGAGAGAGAGAGAGAGAGAGAGAGAGAGAGAGAGAGAGAGAGAGAGAGAGCAGCCAAGAGAGAACAAGAGAGAAGAGAAAAAGAGAAATCTTGACGGCTAAGGTTTTCCGATTTCTCTGGAACTCTGCAGGGCTTCGCTCTGGTTTCTAAATAGCAGAGAAGAAAATGAGGAGACTTCTATTTATAAGAAAAGAAGAGGATGCCCTAGGGTTTACTACGCTGGCCTGAATTAAAAGAAAGAAAAAAAATGTGCTTTGGTCCAAATTAATTGGAAAAAAGGAAATCCTCATACCGGTAGGCCGGGATGTGACAAATCTATTGATGGCTTTTCTCATAGATGTACAAGAATAATACCCTATATTTTTATCTTTAGATATTTTTTATTATTAAAAAATGAAAAAAAGATTTTATATGTATATTCTAACATCCTCCTAAGTGAGATTAAGAGGATGTTAGATCTTTAAACTAAACCAAAAAATTCTAAAACATTCAATTTTAATAGAAAAATAACATAATATTCAATATGGTACCGGAGTTATGATCTTTTCGCATGTATATGAGAATAAGGTACCGGAGATATTTTGGTGGTGTACATAGGAGCAAAATCGTTGAATAGGATTGGTAGTTCCAGTTTTGTTATGAGTAGTCAGCAAATGCACCATAGCTAGTGGCGGTGGCACATGTAGCGATTGTGTTTGTAAAATTAACATTTTAAAACCTTTCAACATTCACCGCCGCATATTAGAAACATGAAAAATGGGATGTTATTGTGGGAACCGAAATTCGCACTGTCGATTTTCCGTAAAATAAGGAAAGATAGAAACCCTAAATTTTCCAGAGGTCCCGCATTATCTGTCTAAACCACGAAAAACGAAAGAGACAAAGATAACAGAATATCGAAAGTAAATTGCACATCGGCGTATAATTGATTGATAAAAGAAGAAGATTACATGATTTGCGAGAGATAAGACAAACAGAGTTTCGCTAGCCAAGTTAATCTTAGAACAAGAACGAAAAGAGTCTAAGTAAAATCGAGCCGCCTAAATTCTAAGTTTTCCTAAGCTAGCAGAGTTTTTCTAGGTCTAAAAATCTCTCTCTCTCGCCCCTGGCTTTAGCTCCTATTATATATCCTTCTAATTCGGTTCCCCCTTCCTTTTTTGCCCTTGGTTGAGCTTATCATTTTGCGGAAACTTTCCATTTTCCTTCGATCTTTTGTGTTTATCCTTTGGAAACTTAGCATTTATCTCCCGAACTTCACATTTATCTTCTCCTGCACATAAAAGATAAACCGGCATATCGATTGGGCTTGATTTTGTACAAGGTCGTGAGTGGGCTGTTAGCCTTGTTCTGGGCTTTTTCTTTCGGGCCGTTTCTCGGCTTAAGCGTTTTTCACGACTTATCGAAGAGCGCTCTCGAAACGACGTCGATTCCGAAGAAAGCCTGGATTTCTCATACTTTAGGCAGTTCAAGATGTTTAGTTAACCGTCACCGTTTCATACTATAAATCCAAACTTCATAAGAGAAAACGAGTTCTCGGGGTTTTTAAAGTCGTAAAGTTCCTACGGCGCCTCCGATCGAAGTGAGACAAGAGCAAGTTTGATCAAATTTCGGGGAGGAAGCTTTGCGGACTGGACGAGAACATCACGATCATCCCAGCTCGGCCATTCGATCCAGCTCGGCCATCCGCCGAACTGGACTGGATCAGTTTGTCGAAGGGTTGAGCTGGACTGTTTGTTTTTGGTTCCGAGGTTCATCTTTCTTTGAAACTTATGCTCGGGAACTTTTGTCGAGAGTGTGTCGAGAAAGCCTTCGTAAGGAAAGGTGATTTAGACGCTGATTTCGAGATAACTGTTTTTGACCCCAACAGTTAGCCCGCCGGCTCGCAAGTTTCGAGTACGAATCTTGCGGGCGAGTGATGGCGTTAATTGGAATCCTTGGTTAAAATTGCTTTTTCTCGAAAATTTTCTTCCGATTATTTTAATGCGGAAAATATCCCTTCAACTCTTGTTTTCTCTATAAGTAGTGACCTACCTTCTTCATTCTCTCCACATTCTCTCAACTTCCCAAGTCCCCCTTGCATTTTCTCTCAAAAACTTCTCTCCACCAAGATGTCTTCTTCCGGCAATGTCCAGAAGGATGGTGATGTCGAGATGAGCAGCGCCGCCGGTGAAAGTCCATCTGTTCTTCCTGCCGCCGGCGAGAATTCGTCGGCTCTCCCTGCCGCTGGAGCTGTTTCGGCTCACATTGCGGAGTTTCTCTCCTTCCAAAGTGAGATGGCCCGTTGCGAGGCTGAGGAGACGGCGAACCCCACCGGTGGCGTATCTCCAAGACCTGAGGTTCCTCCTTGACACGACGCTGCCCCCGCTGTGAGAGCTGCTGCCTCGGGGGTTTTGGTACCCGAGGTTGAACTTCAGCCGTCGGGTTCTTCTACGACTCCAGCGACTGTTGATGACATCGAACCGGTTCACGAGTCGATGCCTCCTCCCACGGCCAACAGAGTGATTGTTTTGGCGCTGCCCGCCCTAGGCGCGATTTCGGCTGCTAAGCCGAAGGGTCGTAAAAGGCCGTGTACTGACTCTGATGTGGCCAAGAAGAGGAGATGTGCCAAGGAGCCCTGGGCTGGTTCCCTTCCCGCAAAGGGGTCCAGTTCTGTTTCGACGTCCCGTCAGCGCGCCAAGGTTTGTTTCGAGGGAAATTCTTCTCCACTTCTTAACGTGTTTTGATAGTTCCTTGATTATCTTTTATTTATATATATTTTTTTTAAGTTTGTCTTGTTGATTGATGGGATGATCGGCGAGTGCGGAGCAGAGGTTGAACGCCTTGCTAAGGAGTTGACGGAGTCTCAGGAAAGATCATAACAGCTTGAAGGGAAGTTGAAGGTCGCCGAGGACGCTCATTCCCTTGAAGTGGCTCAGTTTGTATCTCAAGTTGACGAGCTTGAGCGGGATCTCGGGAAGACCGCGAGCTCTTTGATTAAGGCGAAATAGGCGAAGACGGCGAAATCCTCGGAGTTGCGTCGGTTGAAGGGGAAGATCAAGAGTGGTGAAGGCTCGCTGACTGGTCTGAATGAAGAAGCCAAGGAGGCCACGCGTGCTGGGTTTCAAACCCGTTTGACTAGGATAATTGATTCCCTTGATTCCATGGCGCCGTTCATGCTAGAGATCTGGCTCGGGCGAGCATTGCGACGAGCGAGGCCCAGTTGCTTCGGGGTGAGGTGCCCCCGTCTCCACGGGCCAAAGAGGCCGACCTTTCTGCTCGTAGAGCAGAGTTAGCGGAGGTGGAAGGAGACTTCGATCAGATCCTTGTGGATTTGAAATCCGAGTGTGTCCTTCCGTCTAGCTCGGGCGACGGCGAGGGTCAAGATCCCATAGTTGAAGAGGGTGCACATGGCGTGATTCCAAACCCGGAAGGGGTGATTGGTGAAGGTGAAGCTCCGTGCGCGGAGGATGTTTGAGTTTGCAGTCTCGTGTGAGGCTTTGTTTTTTATGTTAACGTTTATGTTCTGCAACGGCCAAGTTGTGCCGTGTTTTTATCTTGGGACTGGCCGCTTGTGGCTTTGAATCCCCGTCGCTTCTGCGACTTTTAAATGAAACTTCGTTTTTTGCATTTTTAAAATCTTATAAAGTATTTATATGGGTGTTAGAGGGAAGACTACGAGTTGTCATCTCGTAGGCTAAATCTGGGTGAGCAGCTATATTCATGATTTGCTTCGAGAGTTTTCCGTAGTGCGAAGACTTGCAAAATTTCTGAAAATGCACGAATATTAGCCAAGAGACAAATTTTGGAATCTCGTATCAGGGTGTTTGATACTATGCCTAGAGATGTTAGTGACCAGTGTGTTCGGTTTAGGGTCAGACCTAGGTCTAATCACGGCTTTAGGGGGTGCAATGACTATTTCGACTTACGTTTCCCGTATCGTTTTCGACCTGATTTTGTCCTATTTTAAAGTTTGCGATATGTTCTCGGCTTACGTGACTTGTATGGTACAAATCGAGCATCTCTTCGAGGACAATTTTTAAGTCTCCTAAAAGTGCTGACCAAAAATTTTGGATTTTTTTATATAGCGCTATTACCCTTGTGTCGGGTGTTCGAGAGATATCTCTACGAGACAGCTTAGTCTGTTTAGGATGTTGAGAATTTGTTGTGATCAGCAACAAACTTATCGGTTGATATTACCGTTTTAGATTCTTCGCGAAGGATATGTGTTAAGAAGGAGTGTGTGTTTTATAGTCGTGGATGGACTGTTTTAAAGTCAGCGTTCCCTTCACTTGAAAGTTTCTGACGAAAAAGAGTACTTCGGGCGTTAGCGACGTCTCGCTTCTCCGAAGGTCAAATTTTTTATGTTGTTCTTTCAAGTGAAGGAGTGTTCTGATGTCATTTGGATTTTGGGATGTTTTCCGCTGCGTTAAAAAGAAGTTTCAAAACTATCGAATCTAGGATCAGATATTTCTTTTTGGGAGTATACGAGTATACATATACGTAGCCCCTCCCCCCCCCCCCTTTTTAATGAGGGGGGACAGCTGAGCTTGTCGTATGACGAATTGCCTACATACCCTCTTCTGGGATCAAGCCGTCTCGTAGTTCGGTGCAAAATGTTGCTTAGTGGTAGTATTTCTTGAGGTGCATCGCGTTCCAAGTTCTCGGAATTTTGGCGTCCTGCAAATTTGCGATTTCATACTCGCCTGGTCGGACTACTTTTATGACTTTGTAAGGTCCTTCCCAGTTGGTTCCGAGTTTTCCTGCATTCCGTTCGGCGGTGTTTTAGAAAATTTTTTGTAAGACTAAGTCGCCTTCTTTGAATTTGCAGCTGCGTACGTTAGTGTTGTAGTACTTTGCAGCTGCCTGTTGATAGTTTTGAATTCGTATAAGGGCTTGGTCCCGTCGTTCATTGATTAGATCGAGTTCGTCCAGCAACATTAAATTATTTGAATCTTCTCGTTCTGGGAGTAATCTTCTGCGTACCCCAGGAAATTCGACTTCTGCTGGGATAATACATTCGCTTCCGTTAACGAGAGCGAACGAAGTTTCTCCCGTTGCACGTCTCGGAGTTGTACGATGTGACCATGAGACTCCTTCGAGTTCTTCGGCCCATCTACCCTTTTTGGCGTCCAATAGTTTCTTAAGCCCATCGAGGATGGTCTTGTTAATTGTTTCGGCTTGGCCATTGCATTGTGGGTATCTAGGAGTCGATTTGGTAAGTCTTATCTTCCACTTTTCGCAGAATGCCTCGAATCTGGTTGAAATAAATTGGGATCCGTTGTCCCTTTTGATTTCGTATGGGACACCATGTCTGCAGACGATGTTTCTCCACACGAAGCTTTCGAGTTGGGTGTCTTTGATGCTTGCGTAGGAGTCAGCTTTGACCCATTTTGAGAAGAAATCCGTCAAAACTAACAAGAATCGTTTTTGCTTTGACCTGTGCATGAGTCCGACTATGTCCATCGACCATCGCATGAATGGATATGGTGCCGAGATCGACGAGAGAACCTCTGCCAGCTGATGGATAGTAGGAGCATGAGTCTGGCATTTTTCGCATTTTCGCGCAAACTTCTCGCAATCTTTGATCATCGTTGGCCAATAGTGTCCATGGCATTTGATTTTGACTGCGAGGGATCTTCCGCCAGAATGGTTTCCGCATTATCCAGAGTGGACTTCTTCCATTATCCTTCATTATTTCTCTCCTTCTACGCAGGTCATGAGTGGCCCGGAAAATTTCCACTTGTAGATTTCTCCGTCGACCAAGACGTATCGCGCGGATTGGGTCTTAATCTTTCGGGCTGCCCATTTTTCTGCTGGGAGTTTCCCGTCGGCGATGTATGCGAGGATTGTTTCTGTCCAAGGTTTGTTGAATCCATACTTGAACTGCTCTGGATAATGCGTCGCCTGGACATCGACTTCGTCGGGATCACCGTCGGGTGAATCGATTAAGTTTATAATGACAGGCGGCCCGATGCTAGGATGCTCTATGAACTCTACGGGAATTACCCTGCTCAGACCTGGATCTGAACTAGATGCCAAGGCGGCTAGGGCATCGGCCTGTGCGTTTTTGGCACGAGGAATCCGGGTGAGAGCGAATTGGTCGAAACTTTGAGCCAAGTTTTCAACAAGTTTCATGTAAGCTTCCATTCTCTCCTCCCTTGCTTCGTATTCCCCGTTGTATTGGCTTGCCACAAGTTGGGAATCACAATAGGCGTGAATGCTGTGTATCTTTAGGCCCTGAGCCAATCGTAAGCCTGCGATTAGGGCTTCGTACTCGGCTTCATTGAGGCGTAGAATACTAGTCGGAATGACTGTTCCAGTACTTCCCCAGTTGGCGACGTGAGTCTGATCCTGATCCCGGAGCCCTGTTTGGAAGAGAATCCGTCGACGTGGAGGGTCTAGGTCAAATCGGGTTCTTGGTTAGTCGTGTGCCCTGTTGGGAGTTCTACTAAGAAATCGGCGAGTACTTGCGATTTTGCGCAAGCTTTTTCTCGGTGCTCGATGTCGTACTCGCTCAGCTCGATTGCCCATTTTGCTAACCTACCGGATTAACTGGGGCTATGCAGGATCGTCCGCAGGGGGAATGACGTGAGTACTACGACTGTATGGGACTGGAAATACGGCCTTAGCTTCCGTGCTGACATTACGAATTCAAGCGCCAGTTTTTCCATCATCGGATAACGCATTTCTGCGTCGAGCAAAGTTTTGCTTACGTAAAAGATGGGCTTTTGCTCGCTGCGTTCTTCTCGGATAAGGACGCCGCTCACATCCGTGACTGATACTGCGATGTACATGAATAGTGGTTCTCCTTCTACGGGTTTTGCGAGCACCGGGGGAGTGGCTAAGAAGTATTTCAGCTGTTGGAACGCTTTTTCGCACTGTTCAGTTCTCTCGAATTTCCTATTCCTCTTTAGGGTGTCGTAGAAAGGCAAATATTTATCCGTTGATCGCGAGATAAAGCGGTTGAGCGCTGTGACTCTCCCGGTTAATCTCTGTACCTCTCGCTTCGTTCTCGGGGATGCCTTTTTGATTAGCACGGTGATCTTTTTAGGGAATTCTCCTGATGCTACTGCGAACCGACACTTAGTGGGGTTAAGTTTCATATTGTGTAGGTTTAGCCTTTCGAAGCACTCTTGGAGGTGAGTGATATGATCCTGCTCTTCGAGGGATTTCACGAGCATGTCATCAATGTACACCTCCATTGGATTCCAATGAACATACGATTGACGAGTCGTTGATAAGTTGCACCAACATTCTTAAGACCGAACGGCATCACTTTGTAGCGGTTTTCCTCTTGATCGTCAGGGTTCATCACGATTTGATTATACCCGGAGAATGCGTCCATAAAGGATACGAGTTTGTTCCCTGCCGTTGCTTCGACTAATCGATCGATGTGTGGCAATGGGAAGCTATCCATTGGACATGCCTTATTGAGATCGGTGAAATCGACGCACCCTCGCCACTTTCCGTTTTTCTTTTTGACAACGACCGGGTTAGTGAGCCTCTCGGGATACCTCACTTCTGTTATGGATCCGACTTTGAGGAGTGTTTTTACCTCGTCGTTAACCGCACCTGCGCGTTTGGGTCCCAACTTTCGTCTCTTTTGTTTGACAGGTTTAAAAGTTGGGTTAACGTTCAGCTCGTGACATGTGACCATGATGTCAATCCCAGGCATATCCTTTGCGGCCCATGTGACCGTGTGCAAGTTATTTTTTCAGACAAGCTATGAACTCGGTTTTTAGAAACTCACTGAGGTTCGCGCCGATCTCTATGCAGCGAACTGGGAATGTTTCGTCTAAGCATACCGAAATTACGGGCTCGCAGGTCGGCTCGCGTTTCTCTTCCAAAGCTTCGGCTAATCGTGACTACCAAAATATTTCAGTCATATCTTGTACTAGGGCGTTGTAAACGACATACGATTTCTTTTTCTTTCGAGGCAGAAACTCGGCCGATGGGTTTTTTGGTTTCAATTCCGGAGCGAAGCAGACTCGCGAGATTCTCCGATCTCCTCAGATGGTCTCGATCCCGCGAGGGGTTGGGAATTTGAGACACATGTGGTATGTTGACGGGATTGCTTACTTGGAATTCAGCCACGGAGTTCCTATGCGTTATATGATGTGGGTCGATTGATGACCAAGAACTCCATGATTTTCGTCATGCTGCCGGCTTTAACCGAGAGGTTGATTGTGCCGAGAGTCATTGTAGCTTCTCCCGAGAGTCCTACTATCGGGTTTGAATCTTCCATGATTTTGGATGGATTGTTTTCCATTCTTTCGAGGGTGTTTTTGAAGATGATATCGGCCGAGCTTCCGGTGTCGACCAATATCCTTGCGACATCGATATTCTGGATTGTCAGCTCAACGACAAGGAGATCGTTGAGAGGTTTGATCGGATCGATCATTGCTCTTTCCTTGAAGGAGATGACATTGCTACCCGTTTGATTAGGCATATCGTGTCTCAGTCGTTTTGTGGTTCTTGAGTTAGAGAATCCGATCCCCCCCTCCTTCTAGCGCCAAACTGTGGGAACCGAAATTTGCACTATCGATTTTCCGTAAAATAAGGAAAGATAGAAACTCTAAATTTCCTAAAGGTCCCAGATTATCTGCGTAAACCACGAAAAACGAAAGAGACAAAAATAACAGAATATCGAAAGTAAATTGCACAGCGGCGTATTATTGATTGATAAAAGAACGAGGTTACATGATTTGCGAGAGATAAATCGGACAGAGTTTCGCTAGCCAAGTTAATCTTAGAACAAGAACAAAAAGAGTCTAAGTTAAATCGAGCAGCCTAAATTCTAAATTATCCTAAGCTAGCAGAGGTCTAAAAATCTCTCTCTCTCGCCCCTGGCTTTAGCTCCTCTTATATATCCTTCTAAGTCGGTTCCCCCTTCCTTTTTTGCCTTTGGTTGAGTTTATCACTTCGCGGAAACTTTCTATTTTCCTTCGATCTTTTGTGTTTATCCTTTGGAAAATTAGCATTTATCTCCCGAACTTCACATTTATCTTCTCCTACACATAAAAGATAAACCGTCATATCGATTGGGCTTGATTTTGTACAAGGTCGCGAGTGGGCTGTTAGCCTCGTTCCGGGCCTTTTCGGGCTGTTTCTCGGCTTAAGCGTTTTTCACGACTTATCGAAGAGCGCTCTCGAAATGACGTCGATTCCGAAGAAAGCCTGGATTTCTCATACGATTTAGGCAGTTCAAGATGTTTAGTTAACCGTCGCCGTTTCATACGATAAATTTGAACTTCATACGAGAAAAAGAGTTCTTGCGGTTTTTAAAGTCGTAAAGTTCCAACGACGGCTCTGATCGAAGTGAGACAAGAGCAAGTTTGATCAAATTTCGGGGAGGAAGCTTTGCGAGCGGGATGAGAACAGCATGAACGTCCCAGCTCGGCCATCCGCCAAACTGGACTAGTCCAGCTCGGCGGATGGCCGAGCTGGTCGTGTGGTCGATTCAGCTCGGCCATCCGCCGAACTGGGCTGGTCCAGCTCGGCGGATGGCCGAGCTGGTCCCGTGGTCGATCCAGCTCGGGCATCCGCTAAACTGGACTGGTCCAGCTCGGCGGATGGCCGAGCTGGTCGCGTATTCGATCCAGCTCGGCCATTCGCCAAACTGGATTGGATCAGTTCGTCGAACGGATGAGCTGGACTGTTTGATTTTGGTTCCGAGGTTCATCTTTCGTTGAAGCTTATGCTCGGGAATTTTTGTCGAGAGTGTGTCGAAAAAGACTCCGTGAGGAAAGGTGATTTTAGATGCTGATTTCGAGATAACCGTTTTTCACCCCAACAGTTATAGTTTAAGACCTAATCGCAAGATATCTGAGGAACAAAGTTCTCAAAACAACAAATCACCTTTTCTACATCAAAATTCATATTTATTAAACTAATCTGAATATGTTAGAGCAAACTCATGGTTGGATCTTCATGTTGAGTATCCAAACCATAAAGTAATATTATTATAATTTTTTTATTAATGAATTAAACTTTAAACTTAAAATAAAAACAACTGATCTATAGGTTGACAACTATCTATTGGATTTATAAAGAGGTGGTTAAAGGTTGTAAAATAAGAAGCCGTATCTGACATACTTTTCATTCTACCATTTTTTTCCTAATATATTTTTATGATACTCTACCTAGAATCTCATGGTTGGAGGTTCTTGTTGGGGTCGAAAACGGTTTCGACGAAGTTAACGTCCAAATCCCCGAAGAAAAAAACAAAAAAAACCTTCTTCGACGAATAGTTTTTCGAAATAGATTCTTCCTTACGAAAAGCATTGCGGAGGAAACGAGAGTCATCGGACAAAAGCTCGAGAAGGGTCGCTACGCAGCGACCGAACGCGTGTTCCGATTGGTCATTACGTAGCGACCGAGCTCGAGCCGAAGCTCGGTCGCTACGTAACGATCGAGCTCTTCCGAAACGTCGATACGACTTTAGTCCATGCATTCTCGTCTACACTTCGATGCTATCTCCCGAAGACCGTAGCGAACCCATTTCACGTTCCTCACCATTCTAAGTTATCGATCAAACTTTGCCGTAAAAACCGCGGAAAGTTCGTTCTTTATCGAAAGAAGTCGTAATAAACGCTTCAAGTCAGAAGACAGCCCAAAAGGACCTAGGACATGACTCGAGGCCCGACTTACGATTTCTTAACCAACAGCCCGTGAGCCGCATAGCGGTTTACGCTTGGCTCGCAAGGAAAGATAAATGTCAAGTTTCTGCGGATAAATACGAAATTTTGAAGATAATTACGAAGATCGGAAAAATGGAATATCTCCATTTTTATGCTATGGCAGCTTAAGGGCAGAAGAGGAAAAGCGTAAACCGACCTTGGAGCCAGTATATAAGGAGTCCTAGGCGAGAGGCATGGGGGAGGACTTTTCACAGCAAACTTAGAACTTAGAGCGATTTTAGGCAATTTTCCATTTTTGTTATTCGAGCTGCGACTCAATTAGGTTTTTGCCGTCTTAGGGTTTTAGAACTAGGAATCTCGCCGACAGCTCTCGTAGCCCAGGCACTTACCTTGTTGTATACGCTCAAACGCAGATTCGGAATAAGAACTATCTTGCTCTCTTTTTCGATTTCTTATTTTATTACTGTTCTCGTTTTGTGTTCTGATTGCTTGGCGTGTGGTATTAGCAGATATCCGGGACCTCTGGGAAACTAGGGTTCTCCTACTTTCCTAATTTAAACGGAAATCGACAGTGCGAATTTCGGTTCCCACAGTTTGGCGCTAGAAGGAGGGGGAGGGGAACAGATCAATCTAACCCGCAAAAGCCACTCAACGATCAGGAACGATATGCAAGACTCAACGTGCGCAAACGTCATCTCGTTCAAGGGGGGAGCAATGGTCGATCAAGCCAAACCTCGAAACGATCTCCTTGTTATCGAACGACGATCCGAGATATCGATGTTGCTATGGTGCTAATCGACACCGGAAGTTCAGACGATATCATCTTCAAAGATACTCTCGAGAAAATGGGGATCGATCAATCCGAAATCGTGAAATACCCTAGCCCACTACTGGGACTTTCGGGAGAAACGACCATGGCCTACGGGTCGATTAATCTAGCAGTCAAAGCCGGAACCGTTAAAAAAGTCACAGAGTTTCTAGTCGTTGACCGTCCCGCATCTTACAAAGTTATCATGGGAACGCCATGGTTGAACACCATGCGTGCCATCCCATCAACGTACCATCTTTGCCTCAAGTTTCCAACCCCTAATGGAGTCGAGGTAATATGGGGAAACCCAAGAGTATCACAGGTGTGTTATGCCGTAGAACAAAAACGAAAAAGACCAGACCTCGAGACCAATCCTAGAAAAACGAAGAAAAAGGTCTCCGACCAGGGTTCGCGAAGTCAAGATTCGGCTTAACTCTTCTGGCAGTCTCGTAACATCATGGCCCTAGAGGAAAAACGCGAACCAACTTGCGAACCTGTGGTCACAGTCTGCGTCGACGAAGCATCTCCGGAACGATGCGTCGAGATCGGAGCCAATCTCCGCGAGCCTTTGAGGACAGAGCTCATAACCTGTCTAAAAAAGAACCTCAATACTTTCGCGTGGGCCGCGGAAGATATGCCAGGGATTGACATTAACATAACGTGTCACGAATTAAATATCGATCCAACTTTCAAACCCGTCAAAGAAAAAAGGCGGAAGCTAGGACCTGAACGGGCTTCTGCGGTCAACGACGAGGTCAAAAAATTGCTTAAAGTCGGGTCAATAACGGAAGTAAGGTATCCAGACTTGCTCGCTAACCCTGTAGTAGTCAGAAAGAAAAACGGAAAATGGCGAGTTTGCGTGGATTTTACCGACCCAACAAGGCCTGTCCAAAAGATAGTTTCCCCCTGCCACACATCGATCGATTAGTAGAAGCAACGGCGGGAAACGAACTTCTTTCTTTCATGGACGCCTTCTCAGGTTACAACCAAATTATGATGAACCCTGACGATCGCGAGAAGACTGCGTTCATCACCGATCGCGGAACCTATTGCAACATGGTAATGCCCTTCGGCCTCAAAAACGCTGGCGCAACTTACCAACGACTCGTGAACCGTATGTTCTCTAAACAACTCGGTAAAACGATGGAGGTTTATATCAACGACATGCTCGTCAAATCCCTCCAAGCAAAGTATCACGTATCACATCTCGAGGAATGTTTCGCGCAGTTAAATTCCCATAACATGAAGCTCAACCCGACAAAATGCAGGTTTGCCGTGGCATCAGGGGAATTCCTCGGCTACCTAGTAACATTCCGCGGCATCGAAGCTAATCCAAAACAGATCAACGCACTGATCGAGATGGCTTCGCCGAAGAATAAGCGGGAAGTCCAAAGGCTGACCGGTAGAGTCGCGGCACTTAACCGGTTTATTTCGCGATCAACAGACAAGTGCCTGCCTTTTCTATGATGTCTTACGGGGAAATAAAAAATTCGAATGGTCGGAAGAATGCGGAAACGCTTTCCAACAGCTGAAGCGGTATTTAGCTTCCCCTACAGTCCTCGCAAAACCCATGGAGGGGGAGCCTTTGTTCTTGTACATCGCTGTATCAGCAACAGCTGTGAGCGGCGTGCTGATCAGGGAAGAACGCGGCGAACAAAAACCTATTTTCTATATAAGCAAAACCTTGCTGGATGCCGAATCTAGGTACCCGCTAATGGAAAAATTAGCATGCGCGGTCGTAACATCGGCCCGAAAACTAAGACCATATTTCCAATCCCACACGATCGTCGTCCTCACGACTTTTCCCCTACGAACGATTCTGCATAGCCCGAGTCAATCGGGCCGGTTGGCCAAATGGGCGGTGGAACTGAGCGAGTACGATATCGAGTACCAACCGAGAACAAGCGCAAAGTCACAAGTGCTTGCGGACTTCTTGGTCGAATAACCGACATAGACCATAACCAACGAGGAACCAAATTCCACTTGGCTCTTTCACGTCGACGGATCCTCGTCCAAACTTTACCGTAAAAACTGCGGAAAGTTCGTTCTTTATCGAAAGAAGCCGTAATAAACGCTTCGAGTAAGAAGACGGCCCAAAAGGACCTAGGACATGACTCGAGGCCCGACTTACAATTTCTTAACCAACAGCCCGTGAGCCGCATAGCGGTTTACGCTTGGCTCGCAAGGAAAGATAAATGTCAAGTTTCTGCGGATAAATACGAAATTTTGAAGATAATTACGAAGATCGGAAAAATGGAATATCTCCATTTTTATGCTATGGCGGCTTAAGGGCAGAAGAGGAAAAGCGTAAACCGACCTTGGAGCCAGTATATAAGGAGTCCTAGGCGAGAGGCATGGGGGAGGACTTTTCACAGCAAACTTAGAACTTAGAGCGATTTTAGGCAATTTTCCGTTTTTGTTATTCGAGCTGCGACTCAATTAGGTTTTTGCCGTCTTACGGTTTTAGAACTAGGAATCTCGCCGACAGCTCTCGTAGCCCAGACACTTACCTTGTTGTAAACGCTCAAACGCAGATTCGGAATAAGAACTATCTTGCTCTCTTTTTCGATTTCTTATTTTATTACTGTTCTCGTTTCGTGTTCTGATTGCTTGGCGTGTGGTATTAGCAGATGTCCGGGACCTCTGGGAAACTAGGGTTCTCCTACTTTTCTAATTTAAACGGAAATCGACAGTGCGAATTTCGGTTCCCATAGTTCTCTTAGACATAGACACATAGGATCCAACCATTGGGGGATGGTAGGTCTACATGAGAAAAGGGAGAGTTGCGTGCAACTCTTTTTGTAAGGAAATCCGCCTGATTATCAAAAATTCGAGAGAAAAAATAAAAATGAAAAACTAGTAAGAAAGGAACTAATATTACTAAATTCATCTAATTCTTAAACCAAAGATGGCCAAAATTCATCTTGCCATTTAGTTTAGTACTATTTGAAGGCAACCCAATTCGAAATACATGTATGTGAAGCCCATACGCAGGGAGATGTGCATTGCTGAGAGCAGTGTGGTGAACTACACCTGGAGTGGGAAGTGACTTGCTCTTTCCCAAGCATAACATAATACCTTTCCTCCGTTTCTAATTGTAGGACCATAACTCCACCAAAATTCGAGTAATTGGTCGCCCAATATGCTTTCTTGTGACATATTGGTAGTCGCACACATTCATCTCATCTTGATTGATTGGGTTGTCTCTCTAGTCGCAACAACCTCCAAAACTATTTGTGCCACTTTCCAGCTTTCACTTTCATGTGAAGCCCATAGTATAATGTATCCAATGGTGATTTTTCTTTTCATTGAATAAATTGTTGTTCTTGGTCTTCAATATAAACCATAGTATCCATGTAGAGAGAGATATATATATAAAGAGAGAGAGAGAGATGTGGACGAGTAGGAGAGAGAGAGCATTCCCAATGGCTAAAGATATGAGAGGCGATTCGTATCTAACAAAATTCCCGATGGTTTCTCCAAGTTTGGAGCTAGAGGAGTGATGTAGAATGCTAGTAACTCTTTAGCTATCACATAATAAGGAGAGAAGATGTGATTTAGGCTGAGATGATTAAAGGCCTTAAAAATGGGTAAGTGTGCAAAACTCTCATTTTTTTGATTTCTGAAGCTCTTTGTTGGTGGCACTGAACCTATTATGTATGGTCATATACACTGTTTTGTTAATTGTCTTTAGAAAGTGTTGGGATCAAGTTGCAGAGAAACTCTTGCTTAGCCAGACATTAGACTTTGGTCTTTGTACATATTAGTACCAGCATTCCCACTAGTAATGCGCGAGGACAAGAGAGAGAGACATGGGCTAGGAGAGAGAGAGAGAGAGAGACATGGGCTAGAGGAGAGAGAGAGAGAGAGAGAGAGAGAAAGAGAGATTAGTTTATCCGATTGAGTGTTATCCCCGACAGTTAGGCCGAAATCTGTGATTGGGAGGGGGGGGGGTCATTACAACTTCAAAAACCTCCGAGTTCCCACATAGCCTTCGGGTTCCAATCAAAGATCTCCGGATCTAAGGAAGGACCTCCGGGTTCCCATGAGACCTCAGGGTCCAAATACAAACGTCAGGGTCGCAATACGATCTCTGGATCTAAGGGAAAACCCTATATTCTCACACATCCTCCGGGTTACAACTACGATCTCCGGATCCATCAAAGAGTCTCTGGGTTCCCAAACCGCCTCCGGGCTCCAGTCATGATCCCAGGATCTATAGAAGGACCCCCGGGTCCCAAATAAGACCTCATGGTCTAGGAGAACCTCCGGGTCCCTAATGCTATCTCAGGATCTAAGGGAGAACCTCTGGGCTCCCCCACGAGCTCGGGGTTCCCAGAGGACCTCTGGGTCCTTGCGCGACCTCCGGGTCCCCGGGTAATCACCGGATATTTACGCAACCTCCGGGTTACAAGAGCCATCTCCAGACTCCAAGAGTTCACACTCTAAAACGCTCGAAACCTCTGGGTTTAGAGCCCGTCTCCCAGGATCCTATTATCTAACCTACGGAAAGGATAAAGAGTGATCATATACTGCAAAACCCACCTCGATCGGGAAACAGGCGGAGGAGATCCTTTTCACCAAAAAATGTGAAACATTACTATCAGAAGCATGCGAAGCAACAAGAAAGAGTGGATAAAGAGGAAAAACTACGAAGCATCATTATTCCAAAAATCAAAGGGAGCTACAAAGAGCCTTTATTCAAACAAAGAAAAGCAACAAAAGCCAGAGTCTCAAAACAAAGAAAGGAATCATTCAAAAAGAAGGCTCCTCCGAGAATCGCGACCCCACAATGGATCTCGGGGTGGCAACCCGGGAGAAGCTCCCTGACTGATGGCTGATCCATCCGGATAGGAACAAATGGCGCCGATTCTCTTCTTCAGGATTCCAATGTTCTACACGCTTCTCCAGCCATTCCTTCATGAGCTCCCATCTAGGCGAGGCTTTCACTTGCTGAACTAGTAGATCCCGGCGAGCCACCATGTCCTGCACCTAGCCTCGAAGAAGGAATACTGTTAGGGGATTTTTGTGTAGGATCTTTGTGAGTACCACGGAACGATGGACAAAGCTGGTATTTGTATAGATTTCGTATATAGTTTTAGATAAATAGACTTGAAGAGATGTTTTATTAGATGAACAAGTTGGAGCTACAACATATTGGTGTATAAACCCTAGTTCTAGCCGCCTAGCTCTAATCTCTAAGTCTTGAAGTGTCGATCCCTTGCTTTCGGGTTTAGGTTCCCTTTATATAGTCTTCTTAAGGCGGGCCTTAGTCGGTTGGAGTAGGTTAAACTCTTCCATATTCGGAAATATGGACGGTTCTCCTTATCGGAAGATTTCCTTTTCCCGGGGGAAGGGGGCAGTCTCTGGGACCGGACCGCGAGTACTTCGTGTGGGAACTGAAATTCGTACCATCGATTTCCGTTGAATTAGGAAAGTTAGGAAAGCCCTAATTTCCTAGAGGTCCCGGATATCTGCTAAACCATGTGGGAACCAAAATTCGCATTGTCGATTTCCGTTTAAATTAGGAAAGTCAAGAAACCCTACCTTTCCTAGAGGTCCCGGATTCTCTGCGAGAGCCAACGACAAGTAACCAAATAAATGCGGAAAATATGTAAAGACAATAAAGCGAATTTAGAAAGAGTTGATCTTATTTCGAATCCAGGTAAGAGCGTTGCGATCATTACAAAATATTACAAAAGCTTCGGCCGCAAGAGCTGTCAGCGAGTTCCCTAGTACTAACGACCAAAAACCTTAAACGTAGTTAAGTCGCAGCTCGATAACAACAAACAAAAAAGATATGAAAAAAGGTTTTGATTTGATTTCAGACTAAACCTTATGAAAGGCTGCCTACGTACCCCTTTCGAGGATCAAGCCGAACGTAGTTCGATTGAAAGAGTAGAACAAGAGATCGAACTGCCTGGGAAACAGAGCATGTCGAGAATAATATCTAAAAGTTTCTAAGTGCAGGGAGTTCTAAGTCTAAACGAATTGTCCCCTTGCCTCTTCAACCTCGATGTCTTTATATACTCCTCCTAGAGGCGGTTTGCTCTTTCCCTTTCTGCCCTTGGTCGAGTTTATCGCTTCGCGGAAATATTCCAGTTTCCTTCGATCTTTGTGTTTATATTTGGAAACTTCACATTTATCCTCCGAACTTGACATTTATCTTCTCCTGCATAACAAAAGATAAACCGTCATAATTATTAGGCTTGATTTGGTATAAAATCCTAAGTGGGCTCTTAGCCGTGTTTTAGGCCCTTTCGGGCCGTTCTCCGACTTAGGCATTTTTATGATTTTATAAAAAGAGCGCTTTCGAAATGACGTCGATTCCGAAGAACATTCAAATTCTTCGTATAGCGTAGGCAATTCGAGGTGTTCAGCAAACCGCTGCCATTTTATACTATCAATCCGAATGTTATTCGAGAGAACGAGTTCTTGCGGTTTTTAAATCGTAAAGTTCCAACGGTGACTCCGATCGAGATGAAACAAGAGCAGTTTCGTTTTAATCCGGAAGGGTGGAACTGCAAGGACGGGATGAAGACAGCACGATCGTTCCAGCTCGGCGGATGGCCTAGCTGGTCGCGTGTTCGGTCAAGCTCGGCTGATGGCCGAGCTGGTCACGTGTTCGATCCATCTCGGCGGATGGCCGAGCTGGTCACGCATTCGATCCAGCTTGGCAGATGGCCGAGCTGGTCGTGTTGTCGATCCAGCTCGGCCATCTGCCGAACTGGACTGGTCCAGCTCGGCGGATGGTCGCGTGTTCGATCCAGCTCGGTGGATTGCCGAGCTGGTCGCGTGATCTATCCAGCTCGGCCATCCGCTAAGCTGGACTGATTCAGCTTGGCGGATGGCTGAGCTGGACGGTTTGCTCTGTGCACCCTTCAATAAAACGAGCATAACGTATGCTACACGATGCTGATTGACCTCAGAGCGGAGGCATTGGAAAGCTAACTCAAAGCTATATCTTCTTTCAAATGATGGGCTCAATTTAACAGGGGAAAGGTCTCCATCCATAGGTAAACATCTGACGCGTCTGTGCAGTTCTGCACCTCAAAAGGTCCGAACGAACGAGTTGGACTGCGTGTTTGGTTCTGTGATCCATTTCTCTCGAGTCTTTTGCTCAGGAAATTTTGTCAAGAGTGTGTCAAGAAAGCTTTCGTACAGAAACACAATTTTTGGATGTTTATTTCGAGATAACCGTTTTTGACCCCAACAATGTTTGCTTCTTGTTGTCGATAAAATATATCAAGAACTCGTAGTATAACCTTTTCAATAAAAATTATACGAAATTTTTATTGCTAGAAATATTTTCCGGGGACTTTCAGACATTGATTCCGTCGTGACCGATTTCGACCCCAACAGTTAGCCCCCCAGCTCGTTAGAACCATGAGCTTCTAGCGTTTTCTAGCGAGTGGCTTGGCAAGTTAGACAAGTTAGGTAAGTTAGGCGGAATTAATGGTTTAAAAGGTCCGTCGTAAGTGGTCTTATCGCTCTTCTAATAGTGGAACGCGATAAGATTGGGGCTGCGCCTTATGACGACTGCCTATGTACCCTTGTTGAAGGGATCAAGCCTTTCGTAGTTCATTTTGGAGTTAAGGTTCTTATGACCTGTTTTCCAGCGAGACATTTACGGTCTAGTTTATATGTAGAGGTTATCAGGCATGTTGCTGCCGATGGCATTTTATATCGGTGTAGAGGGAAGACTACGAGATGTCATCTCGTAATCTAACTCTGTGTGAACTGCTATATCCGTGATCTGTTTCGAGAGTTTTCCACAGTGCGTAAACTTGTGGGAATTCTGAAGACGCTCGAATATTAGCCAAGAGACAAATTTTGGGATCTCGTATCAGGGTGTTTGATACTATGCCTAGAGATGTTAGAGACCAGTGTGATGGGTTTAGGGCAAGACCTAGGTCTAATCACGGCTTTATGGGGTGCGATGACTACTTCGACTTGCGTTTCCCGTATCATTTTTGACCTGATTCCGTCCCGCTTTAAAGTCTGCGATATGTTCTCGGCTTACGTGACTTGTATGGTAGGAATCGAGCATCTCTTTGAGGACAATTTTTAAATCTCCCGAAAGTACTGACCAAAATTTTGAATTTTTTATATAGCGCTATTACCCTTGTGGCGGGTGTTCGAGAGCTACCTCTACGAGATTCCTTAGTCTGTTTAGGACGTTGAGAGTTTGTTGTGATCAGAAACAAACTTATCGGTAGATATTACCGTTTTTGACTCTTCGCGAAGGATACGTGTTTGAGAAGATGTTAGTGCGTATGACTGTTTGGTCTTCCAAGAAGGTGCTTTTATCGAGGAAGGTATTTTTGTCGAAAAAATTATTCTTCAAGCGTCAACGACGTCTCGCGATACTGAAGGTTGGTTTTTCTTTTGCATGCCGTGTTTTCGTGGTTCAAATGTTTGCGGAGTTAAAGATGTTTTGCGGTGTTGCAAGAGTTTAGTCTTAACCCTACGTCGGAGAAACATTTTTGGTTTGTCTGCTGATGTTCGCAACCAAAACTGTTATTGCTGTTCGGATGCTAATAGTTTGATTTGCGATCGAGGAATTAGGACCGAGGGGTCGCGTAAATTTTTTCCATTGGAAGAAGGGGTTTCCTTCATAGTGCTTTGTGAAGTGTTGGCCTTCCGAGATCTATTTCGTGCAATTTGGAGGATGTTTCGTATAGCTTTAGGAGCTTTGTTACGAATTTTTCCTTACATGCCGCGTATTATGGGTAACCTTGACTGAAAAGCTACCAATTAGGTCAGTAGCTGGCCGAGTTGCTGATAGACCAAATAAGCAGCTTTATTTGATGATCCTAGATATAGAAGAAAGAGTAACATAGCGGGCTTAAAGTTAATTGTGGAATGTATCGAACTGGTCGATTGTCGACAAGTTTAAGTTTTCCGTTAACCGTTTGATTGTTAGGACTGAGTTTCGTTACGAAAAATTTATCATATAATTTTTGACTATGGGTTATACGATAATTATTCTCTTAATAGTGACGCGACGTTTTTAGACAAATCGTAGATTTCGTTTAGCCGTTAAGTGATGGAGCAATGGTTTCTCAAATAGTTTGGCTTGGTGTGAAGGATGTGTTCACTCAGATAGCCAAAGACGTTGTAGGTCAAGGATTAGACCACGGTACATTCGTGTTAACATTAAGGTCATGTTAGTTTACGATCGTCCTTAAAGGGGATGCAAAATTTTGGTTCGGACTTTTACTAAAAGGCGTAATTGACCGATGGCCAAAGAGCGCTTGTCGAGATTGATAGGCCAAGTTTGCCAGAGTTATCCATCTTAAGATGGCCGATTGTCGTAGAAAACAATTCTCCGCCCTAGGTTTCAGCTATACGACAAATGTTTCGTATAATGTTACCTATAGTCTTATGAAAATTGATTCGTTTTTGTCTGAGGAAGACGAAGCTTAAGAGGTTTAATACATAACCAGTGCGTAGTCAACTGCGGGATGATTGCCTTCTCGAATATGACCGAGGGAAAAGAAAGGCAGAAGCCAGCGAGCCGCATGGCTATTAGATCGTAATGCGAAGAGATAAAGTTCAGATTGATCATCCAAAGTCAGATCTTACAGATTTGCGTTTGCTATACAAAATATACTTCTTCGTAAAACCAGTTATGTTTACTTTCTAATGTTTCTTCGTAAGACTTGATCTGATTGTACGAAGGATTTTTTGCGTAAGTAATGAGGACCAGTTTTACGAAGGTTGTAAATCGGTGACATGTATACTTATGTCAAAGTAGTGTTGTTTATGCGGGTTTTACGAGAAACGTTTCTGCTGTGATTTTGATCTTAGGTGAAAGTTGCTTGTTGTTACTCATGGAGTGTTACCGAAGTTTATTTCACAACGATCTAGTCGCATAACGTTTTTCATAGGTTTTTTGAGAGGATTCTCATGACACATTCGTTTCTGGAACGAATTGGTCAACCATAGGTAGATCTAGCCAACGATTGGGAAGAAAGTGTTCCCTTTGATGTGCCCGATGCTACATTTATTCTCGGGTTTTCTTCGTCAGAAATGTTTTCGATGCTTTTCCGTGACTCACTTGGTTCAACGGAAACTGAAAGAAATGCTTTTATGCTTGAAGATTTCTCCTAGAAATTTTTATACGAAAGTGGTTTTATAAAGCCAGAAAGGGCTTCAAGACTTTGGCTAATCGTCGAGTTTTAGTTTGATATTGGTACAAGTTTTCTATACGCATGATTGCGACAAGAAATGCTGTATAGTCTTTGAGATTATGTTCATGATTGTCTGGATATGTTTCTAGCGTTTAGACGAATTTTAGATTGACGTTTGCCTATTTGGGACGATTTGCTTTGACGAAAGCGTTTTCTTGACGATTTGCAAAAGTTTTTGAAGTTTGGGAGTATACGAGTATAGTTTACGTACCTACTCCCGCTTTTTTTTAAAGAAAGAAAACGGTTGAACCGATACTTGGAAGGGTTGTGTACGTTTCTTCTTCCAAGGTTTGGAATGATCGACAATCCGGGTCGATTTAGAGACGATGCTAGGACTGTGATTTGGTTGGTTCCAGGTTGACGACTTGGAATATGTCGGTTTTGAGAAAATCACTAGAAACAAATCGATTTTAAGACAACGTTCATGTCTCTAGTTTTTTCTCTCTTTAGGAAGTGAGCTGGATATGTGTGGCGATCGTTTCTCGATTTTTAGAGAGTTTAGATCGGTTTGCAAGATCTGGCTGAACAGTTATGGAACGATATACCGGGACAGGAAAATCGCCTAAGACTTCATTCGCTAGACTATCCACCTAGGTTTTAAGTTTCCTAAAGTTCTATGGTAGTCTCAAAGGCGTTTTTATTTCTTAGTAAATTCCCACGAAAATTCCAAGTCTGATTTCAAAAATTTCAAGTCGGAAGTACCTTTGTTCTCTCGAAGATTCGGGTTAGCCTCTTCTCCGTTTTGCTTGCTCATTTTCCCTTACTCTTTTCGTGTCTGTCTGCCCATTTCGAATAGCAAGAATATTGATTCTTCCTGGACTTCTCTGCTTTCCTGGCCACGTTTAGGCTGCTGCCAATCTTGCAGTTTTCGTGATCCATGTTTCAATCATAGTATCATTGGATTTGCGAAAATGAATAAGCATCTCGTCGAAAACTTTTTAGCGTTTAGGAATAGCCAGGGACGATCAAGATATGCCAAGGATGATCAAGAAAACTCGCCAGGTGATGAGGTTTTGGTGACAGATCAAGGCGTGAGAGGAAGGATGGTGAGACCGTGGAGAGAGGTGGATGGGCTAATTTTGATTCTCGGATTTCGCTCCATCTCTTATTCGAGATTCTTTTTCTATGATCGTTGTTAGATTTTTGAAGGTTGTCAAATGTTGCCAACTTTAGTTTTAAGAAAGTTTTTTCCGAAAAATAATATCGAGTTTAATTTTACGAAAGTTATTCCGCAAAATGTTATCAATTTTAATTTTACAAAAGTTGTTTCGTAAAATGTTGTCGAGCTTAATTTTTGCAAAGGTTATTTCGCAAGATGTTGTCGAGCACAATTTTTACGAGATTTGTTCCGTAAAGAAGTTTTCAAGTTTTGGCTGTGCGAGAGCCGTGACGAGGTTAATTATTGCAACCAAGCTTAATCAGAAGTTTTTCTCATATCCGTGGGATTGATCTATGGAAGTTTCAAGTAGTTTTTTTTCTGAAGTAAGATTTATGTGACAAACATCGACAACTCGCGGAATTTGCTACTATGGAAGTGATACTTGAATTCTTACGAAATCTTAGGCTTCAGAAATTGTTTTAGTGGTGGGGATATGATCTCCCGTTTTGCTTTATTTAGTCTTCATCAGCCGTTTTAGGTTTTGAGTGATTCTATAGAAATCAACTTCGTTTCTCTGAAAGTTATTTGGAAGAAGTACAGCCGTGGGGGTTTCGTAACCGATGTGCTGTGCTTCCATTTTTCCGCGACTAACTTAGGGTTTTTCTGCAAGATATTTGGAAGAAACACAGCGGTAGGTTATGTACACGATTTGCCGTGCTTCTTTTTTCCGCAATTAACCTAGGGTTTTTCTGCGGTTTTGGGGAGAGCAAGTTTTTCTTTTCCGAAAAGTTTTCGGGAAACGTGTTTTGGTAAAACCCTTACACGTTGAGACTTCTTTAGCTCGGTAATGAGCCAAACATAAGGGGTTTGATAAAATTTATCGTTTCCCTTTATGTTTAGACAGAGAAATCGTGAGCTCGTTTCATTGAACTTCCTGTGGCGAAAAGTCACGGCTAGGTTTTCGATCTTTTCATGAACTGTGGCGTTTGCGTAAGCGTTGGCCATAGGCTCAGTGGCGGCTGGAGTTGTCTTACCAGCGTTGTTGCGAACTGCAATTTTGTCTTGTATATCCAGACATTGTTTTGATCAAGCGTTTTGCGGCTATGAGTCAGAGTAATCCGTACCCCCTCCATGGAGCGCCAAACTATGGGAACCGAAATTCGCACTGTCGATTTTCGTTTAAATTAGGAAAGTCAAGAAACCCTACCTTTCCTAGAGGTCCCGGATTCTCTGCGGAATATATGTAAAGACAATAAAGCGAGTTTAGAAAGAATTGATCTTATTCCGAATCCGCGTAAGAGCGTTGCGATCATTACAAAAGATTACAAAAGCTTCGGCCGCAATAGCTGTCAGAGAGTTCCCTAGTTCTAACGACCAAAAACCTTAAACCTAGTTGAGTCGCAGTTCAATAACAACAAACGAAAAAGATATGAAAAAGGCTGCCTACGTACCCCTTTCGAGGATCAAGCCGAACGTAGTTCGATTGAAAGAGTAGAACAAGAGATCGAACTGCCTGGGCGAGTTCGTCTAGTAATCGGGTGCCAGTCATAGAAACAGAGCACGTCGAGAATAATATCTAAAAGTTTCTAAGTGTAGAGAGTTTTAAGTCTAAAAGAATTGTCCACTTCCCTCTTCAACCTCGACGTCCTTATATACTCCTCCTAGAGGCGGTTTTCTCTTTCCCTTTCTGCCCTTGGTCGAGTTTATCGCTTCGCGGAAATATTCCATTTTCCTTCGATCATTGTGTTTATCTTTGGAAAGTTTACATTTATCCTCCGAACTTGACATTTATCTTCTCCTGCATAACAAAAGATAAACCATCATAACGATTGGGCGTGATTTGGTATAAAATCGTAAGTGGGCTCTTAGCCGCGTTCTGGGCCCTTTCGGGCCATTCTCCGACTTAGGCGTTTTTAGGATTTTATAAAAAGAGTGCTTTCGAGATGACGTCGATTCTGAAGAACATTCAAATTCCTCGTATAGCATAGGCAATTCAAGGTGTTCAGCTAACCGCTGCCATTTTATACGATCAATCCGAATGTTATTCGAGAGAATGAGTTCTTGCGGTTTTTAAATAGTAAAGTTCCAAGGGTGACTCCGATCGAGATGAAACAAGAGCAGGTTTGTTCAAATCCCGAAGGGGGGGGAGCTGCAAGGACGGGATGAAGACATCACGATCGTTCCAGCTCGGTCATCTGCCGAACTGGACTAGTCCAGCTCGGCGGATGGCCGAGCTGGTCGCGTGTTCGATCCAGCTCGGCGGATGGCCGAGCTGGTTGTTTGGTACATCCAGCTCGGCCATCCACCAAGCTGGACGGTGTGCTCTGTCCAGCCTTCTATAAAACGAGCATATATTATGGTACACGATGCTGATTGACCTCATACTGATGGAATTGGAAAGCTAACTCAAAGCTCTACCTAGTAATAAAAGATGGGCTCAATCTAACGGTGGAAAAGTCTCCATCCATAGCTAAACATCTGACGCGTCTTTGCAGTTCTGCACCTCAAAAGGTCCGAACGAACGAGTTGGACTGCATGTTTGGTTCCGTGATCCAGTTCTCTCGAGTCTTTTGCTCAGGAAATTTTTTCGAGAGTGTGTCGAGAAAGCTTTCGTAAAAATACTCAATTTTTGGACGTTTATTTCGAGATAACCGTTTTTGACCCAAACAATGTTTGCTTCTCGTTGTCGATAAAATATATCAATAACTCGTAGTATAACCATTCCAATAAAAATTATACGAAATTTTTATTGCGAGAAATATTTTCCGGGGACTTTCAAACATTGATTCCGTCGTGACCGATTTTGACCCCAACTGATGTGCCCAGTCCATGGACCAGACCGAACATAGCGCTCCAGACATCCCAGTTGAGGTTCATTCATCTGATCAGACCAGACAGACCAATCGGGCTGTGTACCGGCTCGACCCGTAAATGTCCGGATTAGAGCTTCGTCCAGATCCCCGACCAGATGATCGAACTGACCGAACTGAAGCTCGTCTTTCCCAGCCAACTCGACAAGCCAAGACTAATGGTTAAGCCAGAATCAACTTAGCTCGAGCCAATTCCGATTCAGACCATGGCTTCTCTCTTTTGGCTCGTTTGGCTCGTACCGCATGTACCGGCGTCCGTGCTGATGATCTCTCTACCTTCTTCGATCCGATCATGGACTTTTCCTTTGGATATTTCTCTAAGCCAAGGATCCTTAAGCTATCTGAAGACTTGGGCTCTGTTGGAACGCAACTTGTCCGATCAGAACGTCCCGCGGCCTTAGCAGAACGTCCCGCGGCCCTTGTTGATCGTCCCGCCTATGTGCTGATCCTTACCACTTTGGACATAGACAGTGTGGATGCATCTGGACAGGAGCCGAACGATCGTCTTCTATATTTTTCGTGCCTTGACCAGATCTAGTCAAGTTTATATTTTCTATTTCTTGTTTTCCTACATTTCTATTTAATGTCTTTGACTACAAAACTCTATAAGTATGTAATCTCTTCAATGGAATAAAGCCAATCGATTTTGTCTAAAGCTTTTGAGTTAAACTCTTTGTTCTTTGTTTAGAACATGTGTTGTTTCTTGGTGAGTAATATCATAGCAAACACCTCTCAAACTTGTTGGTCTTGTGAGTCATATCAAGCAACGGTTCGAGATTCTTGTTTTGGTGGACTTGTGAGTCATATCAAGCACCAGCTGAAGTCGGGAATATCGGAGGCTTTTCCGCAACCTTCGTGCGACCTTTCAATCCATTCAGTTCTCCTTTTGAAGTTCATATCAAATCTGATCCAGTCGAGTGAGCCGATCTTAGGGTCCTTCAAGTGGTATCAGAGCCACTCATTTGGTATCTTCTGAATCATTCCATCTTCTCATCTTCCATTTCTTCATAAACACTTCTTCTTCTATCTATCTTGAATCCGGATCCCTCATTACCATCCACTTAAAAAAAAAAAAGAGATCTACGATTTGATAAAAAAAAATAAAAAAAAAAGTTTCAAGTTTGATTTGTGGATTGGTGGTGGAAGAGAAAGTCTGCTGGCTGAGGAGAAATCTAGCCTTTGAGGAGGTTAAAACGGATTCCAAATAAAAAAAAAAAATTCTCTTAACTTTCTTTCTTAACAAAATCCCCTTGTATTTGTTTGGATTTTTTCCATTGGGATTCTTTGATTTGTTCTTCTTAGAACCTTGAGTGAAAACTTGTGTGTGTGACCATCCAAATTCTGAGAGAAACACGTGTGTGGGTGAGGATCAAACACTTGAGAGAGTGAGGATTTTTATCTAAAGTTTTGTGTATAAGAAATTTCAGGAACCTTGAGTAGTGATGATGAGCGAAACCGTCCCGGAAACTCAGTTGCTTGACTGTCTAACCTTCAAATGCGTGCTTTGATTGATTCTATGTCTAACATGTTGAACGCAGGTTTAGATCAAATCCATCAGAGGCTTGATGAGCTTCAGGCCAGCCAAACTCATCCTAGAACCGGAGCAAGAAGAGACCGTCCGCGAAGGAACACCCGGTCCGACGATGAGATCCAAGAGGAGGACGCCTAAGAGGATGAGGCCAGATCCGCATACCGTCCAAGAAGAGGTCCTAGAACCCGAGTTCCAGGTGATGTCAATCCATTTGCTAGAACTGGTCGTACTGATGATAGTTTGAAAGGATTGAAACTGAAAATTCCACCTTTTGATGGTTAAAATGATCCTGTTGCTTTTCTTGAGTGGGAAAGGAAAATTGAGCATGTGTTTGATTGTCAAAACTTTTCTGAACTTAGGAAAGTAAGACTTGCTACTACTGAATTCTCTGGCTATGCTATTACTTGGTATGATCAAGTTTTGACCCACAGGACGAGAACAGGTGAACGGCCGATTGAGACGTGGGACGAACTTACTGAGCTGGTGAGAAAACGTTTCGTACCTGCTCACTATCACCGTGACCTCCACCAGATGCTAAGACGCTTGCTTCAAGGAACCAAGTCGGTGGAAGACTATTACCAGGAGATGGAGATCTTGATGATCAAGACGGACACGGATGAGCCTTTGGACGCCACCATGGCTGGATTTCTTTCTGGCCTCAATTGTGACATCCAAGACTGTATGGAGCTTCAAGAGTATGGTGGTGTGGAACAGATGCTACACAAGGCCATCTTGATCGAGCAACAACTCAAGAGGGAGAGTTTTTTATAACCGGCCATTACCTCTAAACCGGAATACTCTCCTAAACCGGCCTTTGCTCCTAAGCCAAGCTACCAAGACAAAGGTAAGTCTTCTTCCACAACACATAATGCTTTTAAAACTGATGTCCCTGCTCGTGATGACAAAGGAAAGGCAGTGGAGACTTCTGGCCGAGCAAGAGACATTAGGTGTTTCAAGTGTCAAGGTCTAGGACAGTTTTTGGGGACATTTTGCCAAAAATTGTCCCAACCAACGAGTGATGATTCTCATGGAGAATGGAGAAGTTGAATCTGAGGATGAACAGGAGGACAAAGAGGATCTTGGTCCGATCTTTGATGATGAGGACGAGTCCTTTAGATATCCGCATCACGGGCCACTACTCGTTGCTAGGAAAGGCATGGTCGAGTCTATCTTCGATGAGACGGACGGCCACTTGGTCGATGGTTCCGATCCAGTCTTTGAAGATGAGTCCGATCCGATCTATGATAAGGAGGTTTGCTTCGACTATCCAGCTCATGGTCCTCTACTTGTCACAAGAAGATCTCTGAGTGTCCAACCCAAAAGCAATGAAAAAGAACAAAGGGAGAATCTTTTTCATTCTCGTTGTTTAGTTTCTGAAAAGGTATGTTCTTTGATTATTGATGGTGGGAGTTGTACTAATGTTGCTAGTGAGACTCTTGTCAGGAAACTAGGGCTTGCTACCCGGCCTCTCTCTCGTCCTTTCAGGTTGGCATGGCTAAACGAGGCTGGAGAACAGTATGTGAAAGCGCAAGTTACTGTCCCTCGTACCATTGGCCGATATAAGGACGAGGTCGTTTGCAACGTTCTTCCTATGGACGCATGCCACATTCTCTTGGGCCAGCCATGGCAACTTGATAAAAGGGCCGTGCATGATGGCTTCACAAACCGACACTCCTTTGAACATAAAGGGAAGAAAATCACGCTGGTGCCTTTGACACCTTTGGAAGTTCATCAAGATCAGGTCCAACTCAAGAGGAACCGTAACAAAGAACCCAAGCCAGATGAACCTGAATCATCTCAACGGAACTCCAACATCTATATCAAGCAAAGTCAGGTCAAGAGATCTCTTTACTCTCAAAACCATTTCTTTTACTTGTGTACAAAGAATCTCTTATGGCTTCTTCTTCTGACCTTGCACCGGAGATCCCGAGTGAACTTTTAGATGTTTTGCAGGAGTTTTCTGATGTATTTCCAGATGAGAATCCTAAGGGATTGCCACCAGTACGAGGTATTGAACATCAGATAGACCTTGTTCCAGGAGCGTCTCTACCAAACTGGCCAGCTTACCGTACCAATCCGGTGGAGACCAAGGAACTTCAGAAACAGATTGGTGACCTTCTTGAGAAAGGCTACATCCGGGAAAGCCTCAGTCCTTGTGCCGTTCCTGTCCTTCTCGTGCCCAGAAAGGATGGTTCTTGTCGCATGTGTGTGGACTGTCATGCCATCAACAATATCACGGTAAAGTATAGGCATCCCATTCCTAGGCTAGACGACATGCTTGTTGAGTTGCATGGATCATGTGTCTTTTCTAAAATTGATTTGAAAAATGGCTATCACCAGATTAGGATAAAAGAAGGTGATGAGTGGAAAACTCTGCATTTAAAACCAAGTTAGGATTGTATGAATGGCTTGTCATGCCATTTGGTCTTACTAATGCACCTAGCACTTTCATGCGTTTGATGAATCATGTCTTGAGGTCATTCATTGGTCATTTAGTTGTTGTCTACTTTGATGACATTCTTATCTATAGCAAAAACGTTGAAGATCATAAGATACATCTAAAGTCTGTTCTTGAAGTCCTTCGAAAAGAAAAACTCTATGCCAATCTTGGTAAATGCTCTTTTGAAACAGATCACGTGGGGTTCTTGGGTTTTATTGTAGGTGCTGATGGACTTCAACTGGACGAGGAGAAAATCAAAGACATCCGGGACTGGCTGAGCCCATCAACCGTGGCCGAGGTAAGGAGCTTTCATGGTCTGGTCGGCTTTTTATAGACGATTTGTCCCAAACTTCAGTTCCATTGCTGCTCCTCTTACTGAAGTTGAAGGACCCTAAGATCGGCTCACTCGACTGGATCAGATTTGATATGAACTCCAGAAGGAAAACTGAATGTATTGAAGGGTCGCACGAAGGTTGCGGAAAAGCCTCCGATATTCCCGACTTCAGTTGGTGTTTTATATGACTCACAAGTCCACCAAAAGAAGAATCTCGAACCGTTGCTTGATATGACTCACAAGACCAACGAGTTAGAGAGGTGTTTGCTTGGATATGACTCACCATGAAACAAGACAAGTTCTAAACAAAGAACAAAGAGTTTAACTCAAAAGCTTTAGACAAAATCGATTGGCTTTATTCCATAGAAGAGATTACATACTTATAGAGTTTTGTAGTCAAAGACATTAAATAGAAATGTAGGAAAACAAGACATAGAAAATATAAACTTGACTAGATCTGGTCAAGGCACGGAAAATAGAGAAGACTAGTCAAAGTCACCGTTTGGCTCCTGTCCAGATGCATCCGAACTGGCTATGTCCAAAGCGGTAAGGATCAGCACATCGGCGGGACGATCAACAAGGGCTGCAGGACGTTCTGCTAAGGCCGCAAGACGTTTTGGAAAAGTCCATGATCGGATCGAACAAGGTAGAGAGATCATCAGCACGGTCGCCGGTACATGCGGTACGAGCCAAACGAGCCAAAAGAGAGAAGCCATGGTCTGAATCGGAATTGGCTCGAGCTAAGTTGATTATGGCTTGACCATTAGTCTTGGCTTGTCAAGTTGGCCAGGAAAGACGAGCTTCAGTTCGGTCAGTTCGATCATCTTGTCGGGGATCTAGACGAATCTCTAATCCAGACGTTTGCGGGTTGAGCCGGTACACGGCCCGATTGGTCTGTCTCGTCTGATCGGATGAATGAACCTCAACTGGGATGTCTGGAGCGTTCTGTTCGGTCTGGTCCATGGACTGGGGCACATCATTCCCTCCTTCTTTAATAGGATTTGTCCACAAATCTGGATCATCTACAAGAAAAGGAGAAAGATCAGACACATTAAATCTTGAAGAAATATCATACTTACCTTGCAAGTCGAGCTGAATCCATGCGCGATCCAGGTCTGCGAATGGCCGAGCTGAATTCCACGAATGATATAGCTTGTTCGATTCGACGAACTGATCACTAGACCTTTGATAGTTTTTTCCGTTCTTTCTTGACTATTTTGTTTTTATGGAAGAGAAGTTTTTATCGAAAGTTTTTCCGATGTTGATTTCGTCGTAACCGATTTTGATCCCAGCAGTTAGCCCCCAGCTCGTTAGGATCGTGAGATTCATGCGAGTGGCTTACACATGTTTGAGTAAGTAAGACGGAATCGACTGTCCGAAAATCCGAGGATAAATAGTGAATCTTTTTGCCTATAAGTAGTTGGAGTAAGTTTTAAAAATCTTTACTTGCTCATTCCCACAAATATTTTTTCAAAGAAGATCCTTTGCTCTCTTTTCTTCTTTTGAAAAAATTCGCTTTCTTTTCCTCTCCTTTTATTTTATTTTTTTTTTTTGAGAAGGAAAGATCATGCTTTCAAAGGGAAAATCTTCCACCAAGTCGCGTCGCGATCGTTCCGTTCCTGATGGTTCCAACTCGCAGCATGTCGGTGTTGTGCCTAAGGTGGAATTCTCGGCTAACTCGATCGATCCTGAAGAGATCGATGCATACTGGACGGCTAGGGGCGAAGTGAAACCTCCCGTTCATGTGCTATGGGTTCCTCCCCCTTTTAAAACCAACAATGTGGCCGGCTGTCCGAGCAGGATTTGTCCAAATGGGCTTGCGGCCATTAGACATTTCTGCAGGATTCCTGAATCAGTCGAGTTTCGCCTCCCAGAAGTCTATCTCACGTGCTATGAGACGTAATTGATGCAATGTCATCTCTGGATCCCTATGCCGGAGCTTATCGTACAGCTTCTTAACCGTTTCAACTTGTCGATCAGCCAGGTTAATCTGTGCGGTTTACAGCACCTTGTTGGAATCTTAGTGCTGAGTTACGAACTGGGGATCACCCTTGGTGCTGATCATCTCGAGGTCTTAGTCGAGCCCCGATGGTCTACTTCACTCATAGTCCAAGTGAGGCCTCTTACGAACATGGCGATCATCTTGGAGTTCATATCGAAATACCACTTTTGGAAGGTGATAGACCATGGATTTTACCCACTTTTGGCCATGGTCTATAAGTGTTTTAATATATATTTACAACTATATAGAGTCTATTTAGAGTATTTACAGGTTCAGGGACGATTTGGAGGAATGTGGTGATTTTGGTGTCTTTTGGAGCCTTTTGAGTGCAGAGCTGCGCAGACGTGTCGGATATCTAGCTATGGATGGAGACCTTCCCACCGTTAGATTGAGCCCATCTTTTGACACAAGATATATCTTTGAGTTAGCTTTCCAATTCCACCGGTATGAGGTCAATCAACATCCTGTAGCAGAAGTTATGCCCGTTTTACTGAAGATTGGCCAGTCTGCCTCGCAAGAGGAAGCTGTCGAGGAGATGAAGGACTGTCGATCGATAACACAGCATTGGTGTCGATCTGTCGATCAACAGTGATGCTAGAACGTGGGCCAAGCCTATTTCAAGACCATTTGAAGCCCAGAAGCCACACCAAGTTACCAAAATACCCTTGGACGACCAGAAACCCTATTTATGTATTTCTAAGCCATTGTTGACGGCTACACACTTTCTATTATCCTATTCTATTGTTTTCTCTTAGGTTTGGAGAGAAGATCAATTCTCCTTCAGAGATTGATTGGAACTCCATTGGTTTTATCATTGATTTCTTATCTATTATATTATTTAGACTATGATTTGTGTTATTGCTTGCATGTCTGAGTAATTCATCTTGTTAGGTTTAGGGATTTCATGAGCTTAATGCCAAACTGATAATCAATTAAGATTGCTAGGTTATCTATAGATCTCTACACCAGGGTGATTTGTATTACTAGGACTTGGAATAGTTAGAATAGCACGACAGTGTGACTAATTGTTTGAACCTAGAATCATAGGATAGTTGAGAGGCATGAAAGTGCAATCATTTAACGGAACCCAAACTCTGCTGGATCAGATACCTAGGCTCATACGAGAGTTGGTCTAGGAATCTAGTTGAACTTAATCGATTAGGTCTTAATGCTTGTCTGAGGAAGTATCGATCGACGCTCATGCCATAGCATCGATCGACACTCACTCCAAGTCAATAAGCGACAGCTGAGACTGGACTTAGACATCTGATTAGCAATTGCTTGCAAGAGCTGGATTGCTTACTTATTAAAATCGAGTTCTAGAATTGAATCTATAAACCATTAGCATCCTTTAATTTTATTTTTGAATCTCTTGATTGATAAATCCCTAGGTCTAGCTATTTCTCCTAATTGTTTACAACCCCGATCAACCAATAGAACAACTACTTTGGTCACCTTGCTTTCATTCATTTACTGCTTTATAAACTATTTGCCTAGCTTAATCTTGATTTCTATAATCTGTTGTGTGCCCTAGCTCTTTGTGGATTCGATCCCTAAGTACTACAATTGAACCTCTTATTTGAGAGAGTAAAATCACTCCTTTGGGTAATTTGAGTGATATGAAATTTGGCGCCGTTGCCGGGGATAAAGTTCCTCTTCAGAGATCGTTAGCAGATTTGACCAGGCCTAGTCAGTTCTACACCAACAGGTCTGCGATTTGACCTCTGGAAATCCATGAATTTCAGATACACCACACACACTTCTCTCATGTGGGTCAGCACCCTTATCGTGGTCTTCCTGATGAAAATCCTCTGGACCATATTGAGACACTCGAAGACTTTGTGTCTGGCATCCTGGAGGATGAAGCAACCAAAGACTACATCTTCTGCAAGCTGTTCAAATATTCTCTCTATGGGAATGCTAAAAATTGGCTGAGAAGCCTACCACCAGGATCTCTCACTACATGGAATGATGTCAGGACTGCGTTAATGACTGAATTTTTAGATGATGTAAGGGCTTAAGAGATGAGAGATAAAATTTGAACATTCTCTCAGAGACCTACCGAAACTTTCAAAAGCTCTTGGGAAAGGTTTAGTAGATACCAAAGGGACTGTCCACATCATGGTTTTACGGAGATTCAGCTGTTGAAGAAATTCTGCAAGGGTATTGATGTGCGATATCATGTGAGGCTGGATATTGCAAGCGAAGGAAACTTCGAGACAAGGACCCCAGAGGAAGCTAAGAAACTGATTGAGAACTTGATATCTAGCAAGAGTTCCAAAAATATGGATATGCACAGGATAAAATCACCTGCAATGGATAGTGACAAGATCGTTGAGGCTGAGATTGGTTCTGTACATGAAGTCTCGTTGGTAGAACATGCGGTAGAGAAGGATGAGGATCAGGGCTATATAGAAAAGATGGAATCTATGATAGAGAAGGTCCTGAAAATTCAGCAGAAGACGAGTGCATACTTAAATCTGAGGTTGGATGTTCTCTACAAAGAGCTGAATGGAAAACTTGAAACCTTAGATGTAACACCCCCGAACCGTCCTAGGCATAGGTCAACCCACCGGCCAACAATCAAACAAGAACATGACTGACGGACGACCCACACCAAGGGTTGGAGATGAAAGGCCCACCGGCCAGCCAACAATCAAACAAGAACATGACTGACCGTCCAACCCAACAACATGGTCCGGAAGCAATACGTGACGGGTTAGGGACGATCCGGCCAGAGTCACAAAATTTACTCCAAGACCTCGACCAGTTTGTCCACTAACACGTCCCGCTGTGTCAAGGCACAAGGCTTTGCAACCTGTACCTAAAGTTAGCGTTTTCCGTTAGATCGAGGCCTAAGGCTTTTCAACCCGTACCACGACCTAACGTTGTGTTAGACCGGACTAGTCAAATATCAGAGTACTCATGAGGCGCATATAAAACAATTACTTTTATTGATTTAAGAAATATTCATACATTGAATAATTCAAGACTGGGCCCGGCCTAATGCCAAATCGAGTCAACATAACACAATTCACAATACTGTTTACAAAAGGCATGAAAATCTACACCGGCGGTCCTAACGTCCATCACCATGCTATCCAATCATCCTTACCTAAAGCGACCTGCAAAAAGGACAACAGAGTTGGATAAGTAATCTACTATTACTCAGTGAGCTGGCGGCCTCTACCCGCAAACTAGACTATAACCCAGACAACCCAAAATAACAATCAATCTAGCCCTAGCATGCAATAAAAGCTAAGGCTAAGCAAACCGTAACTAAGTTAGACTTGGCCTCCTGCCATAATCTAGCTTCACGTAACGGGAACCTACATTTAAACAAGTCAACAACCAATCCCTAGTTAACCATATATACGCTTGAGTTCAGTACTCATGTAGTGTTAGACACTTAGACTATACAAGTATCATGAGCCGGTCGACCAACAATCAAACAAGAACATGATCGGCCAACCAATGATACCGCATACTTTAATATCCACCACCCTTCACAAGCAATCCTTAAAACACATACAGGCCAACGTCAGGCCTACACTAACCAAATACACACCAAGCCTAGTCTGATACCTAAACCAGACTTATGACATCATGTCAGAACCTGCAAACAAATCAATCAACAACCAAACATAATCATCATAATAAGATACTATGAGTAACTACGACTCGATATATCTCGTAACACCGTATATCGATGCTACACTAACTCGAGGGTTCCATAACCCTGTATGACACACTAACACAACACTATAACCTGGGCCCTGGTGACTTCGTGTTCATCCTCTCTATCGGCAATATCCTATCTTCCTACCACAGAGGCAAGAAGAAGGAACTTTCAACCGACCGCGTCCCACAGTCCTTCGGGTCACCGCGCGACAGCCCACAGTCATTCGGGTCACTGCCACATTACACCGTCGTGTAATACTCAGCCATAGGACATGACCCCGTTTGTCTGAGTCTTCCCGATCCAGCGAATAAGGGGTTTCCTTGAACCCGCTGGGTACGAGGGCGAGGAAACACTAGTCCACCCCAAAACATGCCTAGCATGGGCGGGTTTTGCACCTGCTGTCGGCATAACACACACTCGACACAATTATCCCTAGGAAAGACCTAAGGGACAAGACTCCAATCCAAAACTAAACAATATATAGGAGTCTATGACAATACCAACCAATACTCGTAGTCCAGCCTATATGGCATAGGACCCGTAGTATCAACATCACAACCAGGAGATCGGCCTATATGGCCAAAGATCTCCTAAACAACAACATTATCACTAAAAACCTCAACCAGTTAGTCACTCCCTTACCAAGAGATGACTAACCTCAATCAACAAGATTAATTAAACGAGCAAGCATTTAATTAAATCTACTTATTCAATTTACTCAATCAAACCGTTACCCAGATAGTTCGGCCTCCTGCTACGACACTACCTTTAAAGATAACGGGAACCTGCACTCAACCATATCAACACGCAAGCATAGAAAACATGATGCATCCTAGCCCTAGTCCTAGTCAGGTTATCAACTCAGTCTTAATTCCATTCATCTCAGCTTAGCCCGTGCTAAACTGAGTCCGGTTCCATAAATAAATAACCCTAAGGACTCTACCATTCAATAGAGTGATCATTCCAATCTATATGAATACTCGATTTTCCCTAAATTCCAAATGGAATTCACACAAAACCAACTCACAGTGTTCTAGGCGAGAAGCAGCTGGTTGATCGGAGAGGACATGGCCAAAACCCAAGATGAACGTCTTGACTGGACTGGACTGATCTCGACTTGGACAGAACCTCGGCTTCACCATGAAGAAACTGATAGGCCTCGACAGGCTGATCTGGGCTCGGACAGAATCTCCTCTATCTTCTGGACAGTTCTTCGGACTTCCCGGCGGAGTATCGAGCAGAACTTCGACTGATCTGAACCCGTAGAACTGTACCAACTCCGGACAGCATCTCCACTTGATCATCAAAGGAACTGAGTGGCCTGTACGAATTCAGTTGGACAGAACCGTCCCTAGGCGCTGACTCGAAATCAGTAGAGAACTGACCTCGAAAACTCTCGAAATAGCTCGGAATCACTGGCTTTCTTTTTCTACTTCTCTCTCACGTTTTTAACTTGGTTTGGACAGGTCTGGATGTGAAGAAATGAGCTGGGGTCGTGGGGTATTTATAGGAGACACCAGCCAATAAGCTTCAGGCTGGTGGCAGCCTGTGTGTCTCTTCGCATGGCTCCAGACGCATGCGCGGCGGCACCTCGTGCTCCACATGTCAGGCTGCATGTCCAGGACACATGCAGGACGCCACCACTCCTCCCATATGTCAGGCTTCATGACTAGAGCTCATGCAAGGCACCACAGCAGCACACACATGTCGATCAGCATGTTTCGGTTGCATGCGCGGAGACACCTCGTGCTTGGTCGATCCACCTCGTGCTTCTACATGTCAGGCTGCATGTACAGCTTCCATGCACGGTGACACCTCTAGCTTCTGGAGACACTCAGCTTGTTAGATGCTTGACACCACGTTCTGAACCCATGCAACGAGCCACCTCGAGCTTCTCGGTCCATTCGTCTGATTTCGGTCCTTCTGGTAAATTTCTGATCCGCGATTAACCCAAAATATTTTTCCGCTCCTGTTCTGATGCTCTAAATATTTTTAATAGACTCCAGATGAACTCTGATATCCTGTAAAAATATTTCCCGAGCCTCAGGCTTTCTCGAAGAATTTCATAATACCGAAATTAGGGTTTTCGCCCAATTTTGGGTTTTCCCGTCGTGCTTCGATCCCGTCGTGCTTGCTTCCCGTCGTGCTTAATTCTCGTCCTGCTACCAACTTATTATGTCTCCAGAATAATATTTTACTGATACGAAGATTTTCCGAGAAAACTTCGTGATGAAGAAACGTCGGTCTTCAAAAACGTCGAGCTTCTGAAACGTTGTGCTTCCAAAAATATTGTGCTTCCAAAATGTCCGTCTGATCAATCTAAGACATCTTCTAATTATGGTCGAGCAACTTATTCGACTCATAGTTCACCCATGATCACTTCTTCTCCCACCTCGTACTTCAAAGCTTCTCGATCGGTCCTTATCGCCCGCGACTCGACCACCACAAAGATACTCGACCATTTTTTTTTTAACGGGTTTCTACATTCACCCCCCTTAATAGAATTCGTCCTCGAATTCTTAGTTGCGCAATTGCTCATCTTCACGAAATTCTCCACTTTTCTCCATATTTCTTTACGCTGTCCACAACTGTTCCTTAAGTGTCCTCCTCAAGGCCTCTACAATCGGCTTCAGTTGAATGATCGCTGGATCATCTCTTACTGTTGCTCTGCAATAACACTCTGATTTCCCATAATACGAACTGGTCCATGCTCGTTCCTGATTACTCCAACCATTTTCTCGATCTTCGTCTTCCCAACTCTTGATGAAGTCCTTTCCCAACGAAGTCTTGTTTCCCCCCATCTGTCCCGTCCATACCACAACCCAGTTCTCTGAATCTGTCTCTCCTATTTCGCTTCGGGTTTGGGTTTGGCCTCGAACTCCCTCCACTTTAAGGTTTTCATCCCTTAAAGTTCTGATCAACGAACACACTTACTCGCTGCAACTCAAAAGAACACCTCACACGCAAGTTAGTAGACAACTAATCCCAACAGTCTACTAACAACAACCTAGCAATGCTAATCAAACAACCTAGCAATGCTAACCAGCAACCTAACAGTACTAACCAGCAACCTAGCAATTCTAGATTCCACTATCTCAATCATAATTCCTTAAACAATAAATATTATTGCTGGACGTGACCGGATTCCCTAATGCCTTTTGTGACTCTTTTTGACTTTATAAAATATTTGAAACTGATTAAATCATGAGTTCCGGAAGCATGGACGAAACCATGCTCTGATACCACCTCTGTAACACCCCCGAACCGTCCTAGGCATAGGTCAACCCACCGGCCAACAATCAAACAAGAACATGACCGACGGACGACCCACACCAAGGGTTGGAGATGAAAGGCCAATCGGCCATCCAACAATCAAACAAAAACATAACTGATCGTCCAACCCAACAACATGGTCCGGAAGCGCTACGTGATGGGTTAGGGACGATCTGGCCAGAGTCACAAAATTTACTCCACGACCTCGACCAGTTCGTCCACTAACACGTCCCGCTGTGTCAAGGTACAAGGCTTTGCAACCTGTACCTAGAGTTAGCGTTTTCCGTTAGATCGAGGCCTAAGGCTTTTCAACCCGTACCACGACCTAACGTTGTGTTAGACTGGACTAGTAAAATATCGAGTACTCATGAAGCGCATAGAAACCAACTACTTTTATTGATTTAAGAAATATTCATACATTGAATAATTCAAGACTTGGCCCGGCCTAATGCCAAATTGAGTCAGCATAACACAATTCACAATACCATTTACAAAAGGCATGAAAATCTACACCGGCGGTCCTAACGTCCAACACCATGCTATCCAATCATCCTTACCTAAAGCGACCTGCAATAAGGACAACGGAGTTGGATGAGTAACCTACTATTACTCAGTGAGCTGGCGGCCTCTACCCGCAACCTAGACTCTAACCCAGACAACCCAAAATAACAATCAATCTAGCCCTAGCATGCAATAAAAGCTAAGGCTACGCAAACCGTTACTAAGTTAGACTTGGCCTCCAGCCATAATCTAGCTTCACGTAACGGGAACCTGCATTTAAACAAGTCAACAACCAATCCCTAGTTAACCATATATACGCTTGAGTTCAGTACTCATCTAGTGTTAGACACTTAGACTATACAAGTATCATGAGCCGATCGACCAACAATCAAACAAGAACATGATCGGCCAACCAATGATACCGCATAGCTTTAATATCCACCACCCTTCACAAGCAATCCTTCAAACACATACAGGCCAACGTCAGGCCTACACTAACCAAATACACACCAAGCCTAGTCCGGTACCTAAACCAGACTTATAACTTAATGTCAGAACCTGCAAACAAATCAATCAACAACCAAACATAATCATCATAATAAGATACTATGAGTAACTACGACTCGATCTATCTCGTAACACCGTATATCGATGCTACACTAACTCGAGGGTTCCATAACCCTGTATGACACACTAACACAACACTCTAACCTGGGCCCTGGTGACTTCGTGTTCATCCTCTCTATCGGCAATATCCTATCTTCCTACCACAGAGGCCAGAAGAAGGAACTTTTAACCGACCGCAGCCCACAGTCCTTCGGGTCACCGCGCGACAGCCCACAGTCCTTCGGGTCACCGCGCGACAGGCCACAGTCCTTCGGGTCACTGCCACATTACACCGTCGTGTAATACTCAGACATAGGACAAGACCCCGTTCGTCTGAGTCTTCCCTATCCAGCGAATAAGGGGTTTCCTTGAACCCGCTGGGTACGAGGGCGAGGAAACACTAGTCCACCTCAAAACATGCCTAGCATGGGCGGGTTTCGAACCTGCTGTCGGTATAACACACACTCGACATAATTATCCCTAGGAAAGACCTAAGGGACAAGACTCCAATCCAAAACTAAACAATATTTAGGAGTCTACGACAATATCAACCAATACTCGTAGTCCAGCCTATATGGCATAGGACCCGTAGTATCAACATCACAACCAGGAGATCGGCCTTTATGGCCAAAGATCTCCTAAACAACAACATTATCACTAAACAACTCAACCAGTTAGTCACTCCCTTACCAAGAGATGACTAACCTCAATCAACAAGATTAATTAAACGAGCAAGCATTTAATTAAATCTACTTATTCAATCTACTCAATCAAACCGTTACCCAGATAGTTCGGCCTCCTGCTACGACACTATCTTTAAAGATAACGGGAACCTGCACTCAACCATATCAACACGCAAGAATAGAAAACATGATGCATCCTAGCCCTAGTCCTAGTCAGGTTATCAACTCAGTCTTAATTCCATTCATCTCAGCTTAGCCCGTGCTAAACTGAGTCCGGTTCCATAAATAAATAACCCTAAGGACTCTACCATTCAATAGAGTGATCATTCCATTCTATATGAATACTCGATCTTCCCTAAATTCCAAATGGAATTCACACAAAACCAACTCACAGTGTTCTAGGCGAGAAGCAGCTGGTTGATCGGAGAGGACAAGGCCAAAACCCAAGATGAACGTCTTGACTGGACTGGACTGATCTCGACTTGGACAGAACCTCGGCTTCACCATGAAGAAACTGATAGGCCTTGACAGGCTGATCTGGACTCGGACAGAACCTCCTCTATCTTCTGGACAGTTCTTCGGACTTCCCGGCGGAGTATCGAGCAGAACTTCGACTGATCTGAACCCGTAGAACTTAACTAACTCTGGACAGCATCCCCACTAGATCATCAAAGGAACTGAGTGGCCTGGACTAATTCAGTTGGACAGAACCGTCCCTAGGCGCTGACTCGAAATCAGTAGAGAACTGACCTCGATAACTCTCTCTAAAACTCTCGAAATAGCTCGGAATCACTTGCTTTCTTTTTCTACTTCTCTCTCACGTTTTTAACTTGGTTTAGACAGGTCTGGATGTGAAGAAATGAGCTGGGGTCGTGGGGTATTTATAGGAGACACCAGCCAATCAGCTTCAGGTTGGTGGCAGCCCGTGTGTCGCTTCGCATGGCTCCGGACGCATGCGCGGCCGTACCTCGTGCTCCACATGTCAGGCTGCATGTCCAGGACACATGCAGGATGCCACCACTCCTCCCAGATGTCAGGCTGCATGACTAGAGCTCATGCAAGGCACCACAGCAGCACACACATGTCTATCAGCATGCTTCGGTTGCATGCGCGGAGACACCTCGTGCTTGGTCGATCCACCTCGCTCTTCTATATGTCAGGCTGCATGTACAGCTTCCAGGCACGGTGACACCTCGAGCTTCTGGAGACACTCAGCTTGTTAGATGCTTGACACCACATTCTGAACCCATGCAACGAGCCACCTCGAGCAACGAAACCCTAGTTCCGGTGATGCGGGTAGTAAAGGGCGTTTTTCGAGATTCCTCAAGCAGCAGGTCGATCTCGGGCACGGTGCTAGTGGCGTGGTGAGTTTGAGATTTCACCGCTCTGACTTCTGCAGCCGTTTTTCAAAGATGATCGTGGATCTGGGATTTCTCGCTAGCCGGTTTTCAATTTTGTCGGTGTTTACCGCGAGTGTTCCGAGTCTGCTCCTCGGCCAGTTCTTCCTGTTCGTCCCAGAAGATAGCTTCTTCTTCTTCGGTCATAGGATTATCGAACTGGGAAATTTCTTTAGCCGCACGACTTCTTGTTCGACGCGGATTTACGTCTGCGTCTTCGTCTGTAGGTTCGGACTGACTGCTAGAATCCACATCGACACGTTTAATTTCTCCTTCTTCCTCGTTTTCCACGATAGGGGGATAATCTCCCGGATTTTTCCGTGTTGGCACGGGGGTGTTTTCGTCGGGACTCCGTTCGGAAATTTTCCCCTGCGCATTGCCGGACTGGTTTAGATTCGGGTTGTCCCGCGTGGAAGGACGGCCCTGGTTCTTGCCTTTAGTTTTTCGACCTGTTTAGCGAGAGAACTCATGACCTTGTCTCGTTCTTCCGACTTCTTTTCGAAAGCCAAGAACATCTTCTGGACCACCTCGAACACTGTGGTGTTGACGTTAACCGTGGTAACGTTCGCTGCTGGAGTGTTTTGAACGTTGTCGTCGACGGGATCCCCGTCGTCAGTTTGTTGGTTGTTGAGATCGTCAGTTGACATATTCGATCGAGCGTTGGTGGCCGAGAGTTAGATTGATCCGTACCCCCCCCCCCCTCCTTCTAGCGCCAAACTGTGGGAACCGAAATTCGCACTGTCGATTTCCGTTTAAATTAGGAAAGATAGGAAACCCTAAATTTTCCAGAGGTCCCGGATATCTTCTAAACCACACGCCAAGAAAATCGGAATTCGAAAGTATAGATGAGAAATAAATATATGGAATCGAAAAGAGAGCAAGAAAGGTTTTTATTCTGAATCCGCGTTTGAGCGTAACAACAAGGTAAGAGCCTTCGGCCATGAGAGCTGTCGGCGAGATTCCTAGTTCTAGCAACCTAAGACTTGAAAACCTAGTTGAGTCGCAGCTCGAATAAAAAAAATGGAAAAAATGCCAAAATTGCTCTAAGTATTGCTCTGGGTGATAAATCTCGTGTGTTCTCCCCCTTCAGCCTCGATCTCCTTATATACTTCCTCTAAGGCGGTTTACCTTTTTCCCTTTCTGTCCCCGGTCGAGTTTATCGCTTCGTGGAAATATTCCATTTCCCTTCGATCTTGACATTTATCTTCGGAAACTTGACATTTATCTTCGGAAACTTGACATTTATCTTCGGAAACTTGACATTTATCTTTTCCTGCATAATTAAGGATAAACCGTCGTAACGATTGGGCTTGATTCCTATAAAATAGTAAGTTGGCTCTTAGCCGTGTTTTGGCCCCCTTTTGGGCCGTTTTCTGACTTAGGTGTTTTACGGTTTTATACAGAGAGCGCTTTCGAAAGGACGTCGAATCTAAGGAACATTCCAATTCCTCGTATAAAGTAGGTAATTCGAGGTGTTTAGTTAGCTGTTGCCATTTTACATGATCAATCCGAATGTCCTTCGAAAAAGGACGAGTTCCCACGGTTTTTAAATCGTAAAGTTCCAACGATGCCACCGATCGAAACGAAACAAGAATGAGTTCGATGCAGTTTCGGGAGAGGAGTTATGAGGACGAGGCAAAGACGGGTTTTGGTTGATCCAGCTCGGCCGTTCGCCTAACTGGACTGGTCCAGCTCGGCGAACGACTGAGCTGAATCCGTCTCGGGTCCAGCTCGGCCGTTCGTCGAACTAGACTTGTCCAGCTCGGCGAACGGCCGAGCTGAATCCGTCTTGGGTCCAGTTTGGCAAACGGCCGAGCTGTATCAGTCTCGGGTCCAGCTCGGCGAACGGCCAAGCTGAATCCGTGTTTCGATGATCGAGTTTGTTTGTTAAACGAACTGATCTTTAGGCCTTTGATAGTTTTTTCTGTTCTTTCATGAATTCATTTTTTTAATGAAGAGAAAGTTATCTCGGACGTCTTTTCCGACGTTGATTTCGTCGTAACCGATTTTGACTCCAACACTCTCCCTATACCTGGTTGATTATTAGCTGGGGGTCACCAACGTACTCGTTTTCATTGTTGGTTGCTTTGAAGTTGCATCTCACGGCCCTTGAGGCCGTGTTCCCTGTCGGTGATGTAAGCACTATTCCCACTCTGGCTCCTCTGACGTTGCTGGATCCGTCTGTGACACCCCCGATCGTAGATAACCAGAAATGACACGTTCAATGTTCCCTGATGGTCGACCCGAGGTTCTCGAAATAAATCCGATTGCCTTAGACTAACAACCAAAGAACACAGACGCTCCTATATTACACTAGGCTTTTCAACCTGATAAAGCAATATTCAATAGTTAGTTCGTCCCGGACAAGGACTAATATCATATGAGAACTCGTGATTTATAAACATCTTTTATACATTATTTATTTACTTTAAACATCTTAAAAAGTGTTATAGTTTTAGCCTACGGCCTATCGCCCAACAACATTTTAAGTAAATATACATCAAAAGGTACGTTGCAAGGACAACAAAATACTACCACTGGTTATCCTCTCCTTCTGTCCAAAAATAAAATGTCTCCCGCCTAAGGGTTACCTGCACACACGAATGAGTCATGAGCAACTAGTTTACTTAGTGAATCTAGAATCACAACACAATCAATAATAAACAAACAATTATCAAATGCATATACATGGTCGTGCAAGTACTAGTACTATATTTAGTATACCAATCATCATTGTGAATTTTTATTTTAAACATCACTTCCACAACACCCGCCCGTTATCAAACTCATATAATACAATATATATACTAGGCCCGAGAAACCACTAAGGCTAACCGAGACTAGTGAGTTAGCATCACCATCATTGTCGAATGTCCGGCATGAACAATCCGACACTGCATCGTCATGCAGTACACGGTCTCCAGGGAGCTACCCCATCATCGTGTCTTCATGATCTTGTTCCATTCGCAGGACCAAGTCACGGTAGTGTGGGGCTTTAGGGATAGTGAATATAACAAGACTTCACATGATTTTACTTCCATAATTATTTCAAATTAATCCATAATTAATCATAATTAACTCTTAATTAATCCCAGATTAATCCATAATTAATCTCATATTAATCTTTAATTAATACAAGATTAGTACTTAATTAATCGTGATTACTCTTTAATTAACCTCAGATTAATTCTTAATTAAACCAAGATTAATCCTTAATTAAACCATAATTATTTCATAGAACAAGTACTAAGACTAGGATTAACCTCACTTTAACATTTTGATTACTCTTTATGCATAGTTCACAATAAGTAAACATAACACCATTTTTATAAACTTCAGAGACTTTACTAACTTAATCAATCTCAACTTCTATCTCGACTCACCTAAGAGATTTGGCTTGGAACTGGTTGGATACCTAAAGCCTTACTCCACCTCTGACCTGAAACAGAAGTGAATGACCACAAGATCAGTTTTGTTCAAGCTATAATAGTTTATCTAGGTTCATATCAGCTCAGTCCATGCTTGGTTCTACTCATCCTAAATCAGATCAGCTCGGTTCAGACAAGGTTAATTGAGGAGAGGATCAGTTCAGTTCAGCTTAGGTCTAGACAGTTCCATCAGTTAGCTAGCGGTTTATTGAAAATTAATCCAAACCGAAACTAACAAACTGAACCATAAAATCACTTAGACAAGTGATCCCACCTTAGCTAAACATGAACTGATTCTGATCAAGACTGATCTGAGGCAAGGAGATGAAGCTTACCACAACAACTGACTGACAGAAGAACTCAGATGGTCCTCCCTCTTAACTGAACTCCCCACTGAACTGATTTAAAAACAGAAATCAAAATCGGTTCTTCACAAAAACAGAACAAGGCCTAGGGTTTACTCTGGACTCTCACTTTCTGATCTTCTATACGGTAAGGAACTAAGCTACAGGATGAAAGGAAGTCACCCATGGTCTTGTATAATTTTTCTCTGATTTTTCCTCTGATTTTTGTCTCACTTTTTCTCTGTTTTTCTCACTGTTTTTCTCTCTGAAATTTTCTAGATTTTTCTGCAGTGTTCTGAACATGGGAAGCAGCTGAATAGGGGTTAAATATGAGGTGAGCTTGCTTCAGATGAGGGTTTCACTCAGGACAAAGCTAGGCTGAGTGGGGACAGCTGGCCAGCTGCTTCAGCACTCTCAGCACAAGCTGTTGTCCTTTCCTTAAACTGACGAAACTCCAGCCCTTTCATGTGCTTCTCACATGACAATCTAAGAAACAAGGCAAGCAGGCAGCTTGTGATTGTCATGTGCCAGTTCCTGAAGAAGCTAGGCAAGCAGGCAGGTGCAAGTCTAAGACTGAATAACTGCACAACCAGGCTGGTGAAGGACATAACTTTGTTCTAAAATTATTTCGGAAGTTGGTCGATAATTTTAAATAATTTTTCAACCAAATATTCCTTGTCTTTGGCTCTCGTCTTGTTCTCGGAAAATCTCGTCCAGATTAATAAAAAATCGACCAAAATATTTAAGACCCGGCCAAACTATCAAGGGAAGGTATTTCGACCACAAGACAGCCCCGTCGAGAAATTAATCTACCGGGTCGATTTTTATTTTTATTAATCCTGGTCGAACCAACTAAAAACTGGTCGAGTGGGATTTTTCTCGACCAAAAATTTATTGGCTCGTAAGGGTTATTACACTCTTCCCCCTTAAAAGAATTCGTCCCCGAATTCTAAAAATACAATTGTACACCCTTTACTGGACGACTGGGTAATCAGCTTGGAACTTATCTTCATCCTCCCATGTTATAACAACTCTTTGTCGCTTTCACCAAAATACTTGAACTTGCGAAATTTCCCTATTCTTTAATTTCTTGATACGACGCTCGCCTAACCGCAAAAGACCTTCAGGATAGGTGAGGTTAGGTTGCAAGTTCTCTGGTCGCTGCAGTTCAACCATATTCGGATCTGGTATATGCTTACGCAGCATCGATACATGAAATAACGGATGCATAGGCATATCGGGTGGAAGTTCTAGTCTATAGGCTACTTCTCCAACTCTAGCAACAATTCGGTATGGCCCAATGTAACGAGTAGCTAGCTTCCCAATTTTTCCAAATTGATCCTTTCCTTTCAGCACAGCCACTTTCAAGAAGAATAAATCTTTTACAGCAAAAATGACTTCCCTTCTACCATGGTCTGCATACTTCTTTTGTCGGTCTTGAGCCTTCTTCATATTGGCTTGAATTATCCTTACTTTCTCTGCAGCCTCATCTACTATTTCTGGACCAAGAATTCTTTTCTCACCAACTTCTGCCCAACATACTGGCGTTCTACAAGGTCGACCATACAATGCTTCGTATGGTGACATACCAATACTAGAGTGGTAGCTATTGTTGTCGGAGAATTCTATCAGTGGCAAGAACTTATCCCACAGACCATTCCAATCGAGGATACACAACCTTAACAGATCTTCCAGAGTTCTAATGGTTCTTTCGGTTTGGCCATCGGTTTCTGGATGAAATGTATGTATACATATGCAAATCAGTTCCCAAGACTTGTTGAAAGGCTCGCCAAAATTCAGCTGTAAAGCGCGGGTCTCGGTCTGAAACTATATTTGCTGGCACCCCATGAAGCTTTACTATTTCTTCCAAATACAACTCTTCTAATGTCTCAACTTTGTCTGTAAGTTTCATCGGTAGGAAATGAGCAGATTTGGTAAGACGATCGACAATCACCCAAACTGCGTCATTCCCACGCCCGGGTGCTCGAGGTAAACCCGAAATAAAGTCCATCGCTACTGCATCCCATTTCCATTCAGGGATAGGTATGCTTTGTAGTAAGCCACCTAGGACTTGGTGTTCAGCTTTTATCAGCTGGCAAGTCTGGCACTTAGAAACCCATATGGCAACATCTCTCTTCATCCTTGGCCAGTGGTAATATCTTCTGATATCTTGATACATCTTTGTGCTCCCGGGATGAATGCTTAAGAGAGAATGGTGTGCAGTCCTTAGAATCTCCTCTTGAAGTCCTTCTCCTTTCGGAACAGTTACTCGACCATTGAGTAACAAAGTTCCATCACTTGCAACTTGATATCCTCCGAAGTTTCCTTCATTCAACTGCTCTTGTATCTTCTTCAGGTTCACATCTCTCATTTGATATTCTCGGATACGAGAAAGTAAACCAGCTTGGCTTACTGCTAGTAGTCCTAGAGGTTCTCTTTCCTCTCCTTCTAAGGCAGCAAAACTAACCATCTTGAATTCTGCTTCTAGGCTCTGGAGTTCTCTTTCAATATCTACATCAACTCTCCTTCTGCTTAACGCATCAGCAACAACGTTGGCTTTTCCTGGTTGGTATAGGATCTGCATGTCGTAATCAGCTACGAACTCCATCCATCGTCTTTGCCTTAGGTTCAGATCAGGTTGAGTGAAAAGATACTTAAGGCTTTTATGGTCAGTGAACACTTGGATATTTTCACCATACAAATATGATCGCCAAATCCGAAGGGCAAATACTACTGCAGCCATCTCTAGGTCATGTGTCGGATAATTAACTTCATGCTTTCGTAGTTGCCTAGATGCATAGGAGATTACCTTATCGTACTGCATCAGCACACTACCTAAACCAACATGAGACGCATCCGTATACACGGTGTATGGTTGGTTAGGCTTAGGCAAGGCTAAGATAGGTGTAGTCGTCAAAGCTTCTTTTAAATTTTTGAATGCTTCGTCGGTTTCTATACTCCATTCATAAGCAATCCCTTTACCGGTAAGACGAGTCAAAGGCTTTGATACGTTTCCAAATCCTTGGACAAACTTTCTGTAATAGCCGGCCAATCCGAGAAAACTTCGAATCTCGGTAACAGAAGTCGGATGCGGCCATTCCTTAATAGCAGCTATCTTTTCTGGATCGACGGGAACTCCTTCTTCTGACACTCGATGTCCTAAGAAGCCAACTTCTCTTTTCCAGAAACGACACTTACTAAGCTTAGCAAAAAGCTTTTGATCTCGCAGACGCTCTAAAACTAGTCGTAGATGCCTTTCGTGTTCTTCTGCACTTCCGGAATATATGAGGATGTCATCAATGAATATGATAACAAACTCGTCCAGGTAACCCTGAAATACTTCATTCATCAGTCGCTTAAATGCAGTCGGGGCATTGGTAAGACCAAAAGGCATTACTATGAACTCGAAGTGTCCATAGCGGGTTCTAAAGGCGGTCTTCATGATATCGGTTTCGGAAATCAGAATCTGATGATAACCCGAAGCTAAATCAATCTTCGAAAACCAGCTTGCACCTTGTAACTGGTCTAACAGCTCATCAATTCTTGGGAGTGGGTACTTGTCTTTTATGGTTACGTTATTGATTCCACGATAATCAATACATAACTGCATGCTTCCGTCTTTCTTCTTTACAAATAGCACGGGTGCTCCCCATGGTGATTAACTAGGACGTATGAAACCTTTGTCTAACAAATCAGCTAACTGCTGCTTCAACTCAGCGAGTTTTGCTGGTGCCATTCGGTATGGTGCCTTTGCTATTGCAGCTGACCTGGGTTCTAAGGTTTTACTAAAGGGGTTACTCCTAGACGGCGGCAATCCCTCTAATGCCTTAAACATGTCCTCATATTCTCTGACTACTGGTATTTCTTCCATGTTCTGCTCTTTCTCGTCTTCTACTGGTCCAGCAACTAAGGTCACTAAGTAAACTTCTTCACCCTTCTCCAAAAGGTTTTCAATTCTCAATGACGCTCCAACACTTGGTACTATGACATGGTAAGCTAAAGGGGGTTGGGTATCTCTCTCAAAAACATTCTTCCCTCGACCACAATCAAGGTGAGCTTGGTAACTTGACAGCCAATCCATCCCTAAGATTACCTCGTACCTCTCTAATGGGAGAACTAACAAATGAGCCGAAAAACCATATCTTGGATAATGATTGGAACTCTTAGAATACAGCCTTCAGTTTCAAGAACTTGATCTCCGGGAGTTAGAACGGGAATGGATAAATTCACGTTAGTGAATTCTCCATCGAATTTGGATGCTACTTCGGGAGCTACAAAACTATGTGTTGCTCCCGAATCGAAATGGATGTGGACGGATATTCCACCCACAATCAAAGTCCCTTATAATAATTGTCTTTACCGTCAATTATATACTCAAATACATTTATAATATGTTTATATCACTAATTCACCAATCATTTATTTTTATTTTTAATAATTTATGCAACACTCAATCGGATAAGAAAACAAACCTGAAATCGGACCCTGAGGTGGTCCGGATGGTCCTGGTAACTCTAAAGCGTAAGCCCCACCAGCAGTGGCTTGATACTTAGCAGGAGGTAAGGGTAAAGGTGGGTTAACAGGTCCAACCGGTCGAGCACTCGAAACAACAGGCTGAGCAAGATGAGTGCGTGGACATGATGTCGCATAATGTCCTCGCTCTCCACCTGTGAAACAAGTGATGTGAGATGTTACAGCCGGTTGGAACTGTCCCACGGTCGGACAATCTCTCCTAACATGGCCCAGCTGGCCACAAGTGAAACAAGTCGGGGTTCTAGGTCTAGAACCTCCAGAACGACCTCCCCGAAAAGCTCTACCTCCTCGTCCTCGCTGCACAGCAGAATGCGGCTGAGGCTGGAACGGAACAGATGGACGTATAGGTTGTGCGGAATTGGTAGAAGAAGCTCTCTCCACAGCAATGGCCTCCTCAACGTTCACAGCACGCTCAACAAGATCAGCAAGCCTATGAAACTCTACTGCCTCAAGTCTGCTCCTGATATATGGGTTAAGTCCTCGAAGGAACTTACGGATAATCATCATCTCGTCCTCCTGGCCATAGTGGACATACTTCCTGAGACGGGTGAACTCTGCCTCATACTTCCTAACAGATAATCCTCCCTGAACTAGCTCCATGAATTTAATCTCCAATCGATCACGGGCTTCCGGTGGGAAGTACTTTTGAACGAACGCTGTACGGAAGTCAGCCCAACTCAGATTTAAGTCTCCAAAGTTCCTCTCTACGCATTCCACCAACTGATGGCGTCCTTCTCTATATAGTAAACAGCCACGTCCTTCTTGAATTCTTCCGGACAACAGGTTGCAACAAAGTTCTGCTCGAGATTGTGCAGCCACGCATCAGCTTCAAAGGGATCAGTGCCTCCCTGGTAATGCTTCGTCCCCAAATTCTTCATAATCATGACTATCTTCAGGAAGTCCGGATGAGAAGTGGTAGGTACTGGAGCTGGCTGAGCCCGCTGTGCATTCAATGCTTGATATTGCAAATTCACCATCTTAGCCATCAGTTCTAGAAGTGCTATCATAGCTGGATCAGTTGGCGCTGGTTCAGGTTGTGCTGCCGGAATAGGTGCGGCAGGGGCTGGTGGAATATGAGCGGCAGGAGATGCAGGCGCTGCGGGATGATCTTCGTGCACTGGACTATCGTGTACTACATCCACCTCGATGTCCATAAAGTACGGGTCTGGAGACAAAGGCATGTGCACCGGTGTCTGATCATATGACCATTCAGACGAGGCAAGTCTGAAAGCTAGAGCCCGAAGGTGTAGCCTCAAAGCTAGGAGTCGGAAGTGGTGCCGGAGTAGATGGCGGCGAGGAGTCTGAAGATGATGAAATAGTTATCGGTAGAAAATCTTCACCACGATGTGCCTGTCTCGGTGGCATCTGCAACGAAAGATCATGGTAAGTTTCTACCCAGGTCTATCTATTTCTCAAAGAAGGAACAAACCAGCATATCCTAATTATCCTTGTGACACATTTTCGACTCGATTTTTTTTTTTTTTTGAAACAAGTCCCATTCTAGCATCGTATAACAATGCTCTGATACCACCTTTGTGACACCCCCGATCGTAGATAATCGGAAATGACACGGTCGATGTTCCCTGATGGTCGACCCGAGGTTCTCGAAATAAATCCGATCGCCTTAGACTAACAACCAAAGAACACAGACGCTCCTATCGGATATTACTCTAGGCTTTCCAACCCGGTAAAGCAATATTCGATAGTTAGTTCGTCCCGGACTAATATCATATGAGAACTCGTGATTTATAAACATCATTTATACATTATTTATTTACTTTAAACATCTTACAAAGTGTTATAGTTTTAGCCTACGGCCTATCGCCCAACAATGTTTTAAGTAAATATACATCAAAAGGTACGTTGCAAGGACAACAAAATACTACCACTGGTTGGCCGCTCCTTCCGTCCAAAAAGTAAAGTGTCTCCCGCCTAAGGGTTACCTGCACACACGAATGAGTCATGAGCAACTAGTTTCCTCAGTGAATCTTGAATCACAACACAATCAATAATAAACAAACAATTATCAAATGCATATACATGGTCGTGCAAGTACTAGTACTATATTTAGTATACCAATCATCATTGTGAATTCTTATTTTAAATATCACTTCCACAACACCCGCCTGTTATCAAACTCATATAATACAATATATATACTAGGCCCGAGAAACAACTAAGGCTAACCGAGACTAGTGAGTTAGCATCACCATCATTGTCGAATGTCTAGCATGAACAATCCGACACTGCATCGTCATCCAGTACCCGGTCTCCAGGGAGCTACCCCATCATCGTCTCTTCATGACCTTGTTCCGTTCGCAGGACCAAGTCACAGTAATGCGGGGCTTTTGGGATAGTGAATATAACAAGACTTCACATGATTTTTTTGGGAACCGAAATTCACACCGTCGATTATAATAAATAATAATGGAGGAAAACCGAGTGAACCCATTTTTCCTTGAAGGTCTGAATTCTCTGCGTAATCACTTTAGAACGATAAAAAGATAGATAATCGCTCAGAGGCGTTTTATTGAATAGTATGAATACAAGATTTCTCCGAGAGGAGTAGAGATATGCTAACTATCGGAACAACAGGACAAGAGGCGGCCAAGACGTCCTAAACCTTGTCGTGCTAGTCTAACCACCTAAGCCCTAAGTTCTCTAAGCTAGCAGGAGTTCTCTAAGTCTAAATTCTCGGATCCCCTTTTCTTCTGCTCCTGCTCTCCTTATATAGTCGCTTTAGGTCGGTGGCCCATCCTTCGCCTTCGGGCCCAAGTCTATCTCTTTTGGGAATATTCCATTTTTCGTCGATCTTGATAGTTATCCTCGAATCTTTACATTTATCTTTGGAAACTTAGCATTTATCGTATTTCTGCGAGTTAGGACAAACCGTGATAACTTTTATGGGCTCGAATCCCTTCTTAGAGCGTAGATGGGCCTCTAGACCAGTTTGGATCCTTGCGGACCGTTCTTAGGCCTTTTGGCGCTTATACGATTTCTCGGTTTTAGTCATAAAACTTCGAGAATAACGTTAATCAAAACGAAACGAGCAGTATATGGTCCCGAAGGTCGGATATCACAGCTATATGGAAGATACGGGAGTCGAAGTAAGTCGGACAGGCCGGGATCAGGTCGAGCTCGCCGGGCGAGCCGACTCGCGTGACAGCCGAACTCGCCGGCGAGCACAACCACAAGGCGGTTCAGCTCGCCGGCGAGCTGACCGGCGCGATGGTTGAGCTCGCGGGGCGAGTATAACCACACGTCGGTTCAGCTCGCCGGCGAGCTGGCCGACGTGATGGTTGAGCTCGCCGGCGAGCTGACCCGCGTGATGGTTCAGCTCTCCGGTGAGTGGCTTTTGTGCGGGATTCGCTCGTTCGTTCACTTCCGATCTTTCTTTCAGTGAATCTTTTGCGAGAAATCCGTGAATAAGAAATAATCATAGCCGTTGATTTTGAAATAACCATTTTTGACCCCAACAATTTTACTTCCATAATTATTTCAAATTAATCCATAATTAATCCTTAATTAATCATAATTAACTCTTAATTAATCCCAGATTAATCCATATTTAATCTCAAATTAGTCTTTAATTAATACAAGATTAGTACTTAATTAATCATGATTACTCCTTAATTAATCTCAGATTAATTCTTAATTAAACCAAGATTAATCCTTAATTAAACCATAATTATTTCATAGTTAAGATTAGTACTTGAGAACAAGTACTAAGACTAGGATTAACCTCACTTTAACATTTTGATTACTCTTTATGCATAGTTCACAATAAGTAAACATAACACCATTTTATAAACTTCAGAGACTTTACTAACTTAATCAATTTCAACTTCTATCTAGACTCACCTAAGTGATTTGTCATGGAACTGGTTGGATACCTAAAGCCTTACTCCACCTCTGACCTGAAACAGAAGTGAATGACCACAAGATCAGTTTGGTTCAAGCTATAATAGTTTATCTAGGTTCATATCAGCTCAGTCCATGCTTGGTTCTACTCATCCTAAATCAGATCAGCTCGGTTCAGACAAGGTTAATTGAGGACAGGATCAGTTCAGTTCAGCTTAGGTCTAGACAGTTCCATCAGTTAGCTAGCGGTTTACAGAAAATTAATCCAAACCGAAACTAACAAACTGAACCATATAATCACTTAGACAAGTGATCCCACCCTAGCTAAACATGAACTGATTCTGATCAAGACTGGTCTGAGGCAAGGAGATGAAGCTTACCAGAACAACTGACTGACAGAAGAACTCAGATGGTCCTCCCTCTTAACTGAACTCCCCACTGAACTGATTTAAAAACAGAAATCAAAATCGGTTCTTTACAAAAACAGAACAAGGCCTAGGGTTTACTCTGGATTCTCACCTTCTGATTTTCTAAACAGTAAGGAACTAAGCTACAGGATGAAAGGAAGTCGCCTAAGGTCTTGTATAATTTTTCTCTGATTTTTACTCTGATTTTTGTCTCACTGTTTTTCTCTTTGAAATTTTCTAGATTTTTCTGCAGTGTTCTGAACGTGGGAAGCAGCTGAAGATGGGTTAAATATGAGGTGAGCTTGCTTCAGGTGAGGGTTTCACTCAGGACAAAGCTAGGCTGAGTGGGGACAGCTGGGTAGATGCTTCAGCACTCTCAGCACAAGCTTTTGTCCTTTCCTTAACCTGAAGAAACTCCAGCCCTTTCATGTGCTTCTCACATGACCATCTAAGAAACAAGGCATGCAGGCAGCTTGTGATTGTCATGTGCCAGTTAGTGAAGAAGCTAGGCGAGCAGGCAGGTGAAAGTCTAAGACTGAATAAGTGCACCAGGCTGGTGAAGGACATAACTTAGTTCTAAAATTATTTCGGAAGTTGGTCGATAATTTTAAATAATTTTTCAACCAAATATTCCTTGTCTTTGGCTCTCGTCTTGTTCTCGGAAAATCTCGTTCAGCTTAATAAAAATTAGACCAAAATATTTAAGACTCGGCCAAACTATCAACTGAAGGTCTTTCGACCACAAGACAGCCTCGTCGAGAAATTAATCTACCGGGTCGACTTTTATTTTTATTAATCCTGGTCGAACCAACTAAAAACTGGTCGAGTGGGATTTTTCTCGAACAAAAATTTATTGGCTCGTGAGGGTTATTACACCGTCAACGTGCAGGACACATTCTCCCTCTTCCTTGGTTTCGCTTCGGAGGCGCACTTCTTGCTCCAAAGCTGGGAGCAAGGCAGGGGAGAATTCGGCCACGAAGTCTGCTAGGACCAGTGACTTTGCAGCTGTGACAGGTCAAAAAATCACATCGTATTCTCCTAGTTCCACGGTCGACTTCGCTAGTCATTCGTAGACTTCAGGCTTGTGGAGAACCAACTTTATAGGGAAGGAGGTGACGACCACAATTGGGTGAACCTGGAAGTACGGTCGCAGCATACGAGCGGCGACTATCAGGGCTAACGCCAGCTTCTCTAGACGACTATAGTGGGTTTCCGCATCCAGGAGGGCCTTACTTACATAGTAGATAGGTAGCTGCTTGCTTCCCCCCTCACGTATTAGGACGGCGCTTACGGCATGTTCCGAGACTGCTAGATATAGTAGCAGGACCTCGCCGAGCAGTGGTATGGATAGGAGAGGAGGAGTGGTGAGATACACCTTTAGCTCATGGAGAGCGGATTCGCATTCTTCCGTCCACTGGAAGTCCTTTGGGGTTTTGAGGGTTCCAAAGAAGGCATGAGATTTGTCGGAGAGTCTGGAGATAAATCTACTCAACGCCGCCATTCTTCCTGTTAGCTTTTGGACCTCCTTGACGTTCTTCGGGGAAGGGATCAAATGAATGGCCCTGATTTGCTCCGGGTTGGCCTCGATGCCCCGGTGGGTTACAATGTACCCGAGGAACTTGCCGGAACTGACCTCGAATGAGCATTTAGCTAGGTTGAGGTTCATGTTGTACTTCCGGAGAGTGGAGAAGGCTTGTTGCAGGTGAGATATTTGGTCCTCAGCCTCTAGGGACTTGACCAGCATGTCGTCCATGTAGACCTCCATGGTTCGCCTTATCTGGTCCGCAAACATCATGTTCACCAGTCGCTGGTAGGTTGATCATGCGTTCTTTAGGCCAAAGGGCATGACCTTGTAGCAATATATCCCTCTTGACGTCATGAAGGATGTTTTCTCCTGGTCTTCCAGATGCATGAGTATTTGATTGTAGCCAGAGAACGCATCCATGAAGCTCATTAGCTGATGCCCTGCGGTGGCGTCAGACCAGCTTGTCGATATGAGGCAGAGGCAAGGGGTACTTTGGGAAGGACCTTTTGAGGTCTGTGAAGTCTAGAAGAAGACGCTGACGTGCATCCAAGGAGAACTCGGAGCCGAGCAGCTCGAGAAGACTCTCCATTCAGCAAACCCATGACTGAGGAAGAAGAAAACGTCTTCTGGGTTGAACTGCAGAAGCTAGCTGAGGAGCAGGCCGCGATCACTCGCAGCAAACGCCGACAAGGTCAGAAAACTGCTGAAGAGAGTCCCGACATCCGCGACCTTCGCGATTACATAAAAAAGACTGCAGCGGAGGTAAGGGCAGTGATGTCCCAGATCTGTCACGCTACTAGCGCTGCCCCTGAAAAACGCCCTTCACAACTCGCATCACCGAAACTAAGGTCTCTGATCCTGGAAAGATCAAAGTGCCAATATACAATGGTACAACTGATCCCAAAGCGCATCTGCAAGCTTTCCAGATCACGATGGGAAAGGCTAGGCTCCGATCCGTGTGCGTGCTCGGTCGCTACGTAGCGACCGAGCTTGGCTAGAGCTCGGTCGCAATGTAGCGACCGAACCGTGGACGTTCTGGGTCGTTACGTAGTGACCGAGCTTGGCTTGAACTCGGTCACTACGTATCGACCAGCTCGTGCCCGGGCCGGTCGATACGCGGCGACCTTGTTCGGATCTTTCTCCGATGTTTCGTGAATGTGTTTTCTCCTCAAGATTCTTTGTAAAAATAATATTTCCGAAGATTTATTTCTCGTAAAAATGTTCCTGCTAAATTTTACGGATATCTGAATGTCGACTTCGTCGTATCCGTTTTTGACCCCAACAGTCACGGCATGGTCACTGGGGCTCGGAGTAGGCGTGGGTCAGGGCGGAACTGAATGCTGGTAAGGCCATGGTCGAAATCCGTGAGTGTACGAAGTGGCAGCCTCACGAAAAGCGTGTCGTCCTCATCCCTGAAGCACCAGTTGTGGTCTTCCTTGAGCCACTGGGTGCTCGTGAGATTCGCTGCATCCATGTAGACGATCCGGTCATCCATCTCAGCATCGTCTAACCGGACTCCGCAATGTAGGAAAATTGGGGTAAGTAGGCTCCCGACCGTCTCCTTCTTCCTTCCCTTTGACTGGAATGGCTTCATCTTGAGCTTGACCAAATGCTCAGTAAATACGGCTCCAATGTTAGGCCACATGTCTTCTGCGGGCTCCTCGATGTCCTCCATGTGAACTAAACTCCTCACCTCGTAATAGACCAATGTGAGCTCCTGCACCCGAACCTTACTAGGTTCCATCTTGCACAACAGAGTGTTGGCAAGGACCTTCATGAAGTAGCGCAGAGTTGGGTGATGGATGTCCGTCTGAAGAGTCTTGGCGGAGTCGAAGAAGCCGGTGGCTATGTTCACCCAAAATGTCGATATCCCTGCGAAGTCGGGTACAATGGCGTGCTGATGCTCGTTCTCGAACCCATAGATAGTACAGAGAGTGGAGAGAGGGAATCTGTAGCGGATGCCGCGAATGAAGAAGGTCAAGACACCCTCGTTAGCTGTGGGAACTGAAATTCGCACTGTCGATTTACGTTTAAATTAGAAAACTAGGAAAACCCTAATTTCTAAGAGGTCCCGGATCTCTGCGAGAGCCAACGGCAAGTGACCAAATATATGCGGAAATCATGAAAAGATAACGAACGAGTTTAGAGAAAACAGTAGATCTTATTTCGAGTCCGCGTGAGAGCGTTGCAATCATTACAAGAGATCATAAAAGCTTTGGCCGCAAAGGCTGTCAGCGAGTTACCTAGTTCTAGCGGCCTAAAAGCTCAAACCTAGTTGACTCGCAGCTCGATAACAAAAGACGAAGAAAATACAGAAAAGGGTTTTGATTGATTTCGGACTGAACCTTATGAAAGGCTGCCTACGTACCCCTTTCGAGGATCAAACCGAACGTAGTTCAAGAGTGAACCAAGAGATCGAACTGCTTGTGCACGTTCGTCTGGTAAACGGGTGCCAGTCATGGAAACAGAGCATGTCGAGAATAATGCCTCAGAGTTTATAAGTGCCGAGAGTTCTGAGTCTAAAAAGTTGTCCCTCATGCCTCTCGCCTAGGACTCCTTATATACTCGCTCCTAGGTCGGTTTACACTTTCCCCTTCTGCCCTTAAGCCGTCATAGCCTAAGAATGGAGATATTCCATTTTTCCCGATCTTCGTAATTATCTTCAAAATTTCATATTTATCTGCGGAAACTTGACATTTATTTTTCCTTGCGAACCAAGCGTAAACCGTCCCACGGTTTACTCGCTGCTGGTTAAGAAATCGTAAGGTGGCCTTCGAGTCATGCTTTAGGTCCCGTTGGGCCGTCTTTCAACTTAAAGCATTTATTACGACTTCTTTCGATAAAAATGAACTTTCCGCGGTTTTTATCGTAAAGTTTGATTGATGACTTTTGAGCAGGACGGACGCTCGGTCGCTATGAAGCGACCAAGCTTGGCTCGATCTCGGTCGCTATGAAGCGACCAAGCTTGGCTCGAGCTAGGTCGCTACGTATCGACCGAGCTTGGCTCGAGCTCGGTCACTACGTAGCGACCGAGCGAGACGGACGCTCGGTCGCTACGTAGCGACAGAGCTTGGCTTAAGCGCTACGTAGCGACCAAGCGGGACGGATGCTCGGTCGCTACGTAGCGACCGAGCTTGGCTCGAGCTCGGTCACTACGTAGCGACAGAGCGGGATGGATGCTCGGTCACTACGTACCGACCGAGCGGGACGTGTGCTCGGTCGCTACGTGGCGACCGAGCTTGGCTCGACGCTTGGACTGTGATTTGGTTGTTTCCAGGTTGAAGACTTGGAATATGTCGGTTCCGAGAGAATTGCCAGAAACGAATCGGTTTTAAGATGACGTTCATGTCTCTAGTTTTTTCTCTCCTTAGGAAGCGAGCTTGATATGCGTGGCGATCGTTTCTCGATTTTCGGATAGTTTATATCGGTTTGAAAGATCTGGACGAACAGTTGTGGGACAATATATCGAGACAGGAAAAATCACCTAAGACTTAGTTCGCTAGACTATCCACCTTGGTTTTACGTTCCCTAAAGTTATATGGCAGTCTCAAAGGCGTTTTTATTTCTTAGTAATTTCCTACGAAAACTCCAAGTCTGATTTCAAAAATTTCAAGTCGCAAATACCTTAGTTCTCTCGAAGATGCAGTTTTGTCTCTTCTCAGTTTTGCTTGCTCATTTCCCCTTCCTCTTCTTGTGTATGTCCGCCTTTTTCGATATTGGTGTTTATCCTTTGAAACTTGACATTTATCTTCCGAACTTGACTTATACGAATTCAATAAAAAGGTTCAACGTAATCGTATAGTTGAGGCGGCTAAGGTTTTAAGTTAACCGTTGGCGTATTATACGATTAATCTGAATCCACGCGAGAAAACTAGTCTTTGTGGGTTTTTTTTTTTGATCGTAAAGTTTCAATGGTAACTCCAATCGAGACGAAACAAGAGACGTTTCGATCGAGATTTGAAGGAGAACACAAAGATGGAGGTAAGGGCGAGTAGGAGCAAGCGAAGGAGTTTAGACGAGTCTTACTTGTTTTCGTCGTAAAATCTCAACGGAAACTCCGATTGAGACGAAACGAAAAGCGTTTCGATCGGGATTCAAAAGAGAACACAAAGGAGGAGCTTTTTGAGGCCTGACAGGTCTCTATGTAGCGAGCAAGCCATGTAATCAACTTGTTGCGCTTCCTTTTTCCGCGATTAACCTAGGGGTTTTCTGCGGTTTTTGGGCGAACAAGTTTTACCCTTCCGAAATGTTTCTAGAAAACGTGTTTTGGTAAAACCCTTACGCATTGAGATTTCTTTTTTTCCGTAATGAGCCAAACTTACGGGGTTTGATAAGATTTATCGTTTCCCTTTATGTTTAAAAAGAGAAATCGCGAGCTCGTTTCATTGCACTTCCTGTGGCGAAAAGTCGCAGCAAGGTTTTCGATTTTCTCAAGAACTGTGGCGTTTGCATAGGCGTTGGCCATAGGTGCAATGGCGGCTGGAGTTTTCTTACCTAGGTTGTTGCGAACTGCGATTTTCTCTTTCGTATTTCCAGACATTGTTTTGATCAAGCGTTTTGCGGCTATGAGTTAGAGTAATCCGTACCTCCCCTCCTTCTAGCGCCCAACTGTGGGAACCGAAATTCACACTGTCAATTTACGTTTAAATTAGGAAACTAGGAAAACCCTAATTTCCCAGAGGGCCCCGATCTCTGCGAGAGCCAACGGTAAGTGACCAAATATATACGGAAATCATGAAAAGATAACGAACGAGTTTAGAGAAAACAGTAGATCTTATTTCGAGTCCACGTGAGAGCGTTGCGATCATTACAAGAGATCATAAAAGCTTTGGCCGGAAAGGCTGTCAGCGAGTTACCTAGTTCTAGCGGCCTAAAAGCTCAAACCTAGTTGACTCGTAGCTAGATAACAAAAGACGAAGCCAATACATAAAAGGTTTTTGATTGATTTCGGACTGAACCTTATGAAAGGCTACCTACTTACCCCTTTCGAGGATCAAGCCGAACGTAGTTCAATAGTGAACCAAGATATCGAACTGCTTGTGCACGTTCGTCTGATAATCGGGTGCCAGTCATGGAAACAGAGCATGTCGAGAATAATGCCTCAGAGTTTCTAAGTGCCGAGAGTTCTGAGTCTAAGAAGTTGTCCCTCATGCCTCTCGCCTAGGACTCCTTATATACTCGCTCCTAGGTCGGTTTACGCTTTTCCCCTTCTGCCCTTAAGCCGTCATAGACTAAGAATGGAGATATTCCATTTTTCCCGATCTTCGTAATTATCTTCAAAATTTCGTATTTATCTGCGGAAACTTGACATTTATCTTTTCTTGCGAACCAAGCGTAAACCGTCCCACGGTTTACGGGCTGCTGGTTAATAAATCGTAAGGTGGGCTTCGAGTCATGCCTTAGGTCCCTTTGGGCCGTCTTTCGACTTGATGTGTGTATTACGACTTCTTTCGATAAAAATGAGCTTTCCGCGGTTTTTATCGTAAAGTTTGATTGATGACTTCGAACGGCAGAAAACATGAAATGGGTTCACTACGGTCTTCGGGAGACATCATCGAAGGGTAGACGAGAATGCATGGATTCGTGTCGTATCGACGTTTCGGAAGAGCTCGGTCGCTACGTAGCGACCAAACAAAATGCACACACGTTCGCTACGTAGCGACCGAGTGGGACAGACGCTCGGTCACTACGTAGCGACCGAGCTTGGCTCGAGCTCGGTCGCTACGTAGCAACCGAGTGGGACGGACGCTCGGTCGCTACGTAGTGACCGAGCTTGGCCTGAGCGCTTAGCGACCGAGCGGGACGGACGCTCGGTCGCTACGTAGCGACCGAGCGGGACGTGTGCTCGGTCGCTACGTGGTGACCGAGCTTGGCTCGAGCTCGGTCGCTACGTAGCGACTGTGCGACCTTTTTCAGGCTTTTCTCCGATTTCTCATGTTTCTTCCGCCGGGCTCTTTGTAAGAATAAATCTTTTCCGAATATTTATTTTTCGTAAAAACGTTGAAGTCCGATTATTACGGACTTTCAGACATTGATTCCGTCGTGACCGATTTTGACCCCAACATTAGCTCTCCTTGCCCTCTCATTGGCATAGTAGACGTTCACCGTGGCCATGAACTGACGGACCAGCTCCGTGTAGAGAACCTGTGGGTTAGTTGCCATGTTCCCCATACCCAGCTCCTCAAACAAGTCCTCAAGGTCCGATTTGATGCCCAAAGCCCGAATCACGTCTGGATCGACGAACCGCGTCGGCTCGATGGACACCTTCAGCCACTTATTTTAGAATATGCTGTAATAGTCGTCCCACGTGTCCTCAATCGCACGGTTTCTACATCCCGAGCTCTTCGCCGCTTTGTCTATGTCCTTGAAGTGGTCAAAGAGCGGGATAGGTTTGTCTTCGCCCTCGCGTGGCCAAGGGTACGGGTCGCGGACCGATGGTGGTGGCGGAGCTGTGCTACTGGCGCCTATGTCGAAACTCCGCTTCGTCCTCCTTTCATACATCATGATGATGCATAAGTTAAGCGAACTAAGCGGATAGAGGGTTGAAAATCGAGTGGATTGAGCGAAAGAGTCGTTGGATTTGGCCGAAAAACGAGAGAGAAAAGAGATGGGAGTGTTTTCGTAAGGTTTTCGGGTTTGTGTGATTGTCTACTTAATATGAGCCCGCGTCTATTCATGTAATGTCGATCGATGACGAGGGGTCTTTGTCGATCGACAGAAATTAAGTTTTCCGAAGGTGTTTTTTTTTTTTTTTTGAAATTTAAACTAAATCCTATATATCTAAAAAAAATATATATAGAAATGGGTTGCATCCCATTCAGTGCTTATTTTAAGTCTTTAGCTCGACTCGATATTCAATTTAATTATCAGGAGGAGGGTCTAAGTGTATACGTGTTGGGGTCAAAAACGGTCACAACGAAGTTAACATCCAAATATCCTTAAAAACGAGTAAAAAACTTCTCGGAACTTGCGGAAATATTTTCACGATGAAGTTCTTAAAAAGCTTCGATTAAGCCACCAAACACCAATTGTCCAAGAACATCGGACAAACCGATCAACGCATAGCGACCGAACCTAGCACGGACCAGGTCGCAACGTTGCGACCGGTCCACATACAGACCAGGTCTCAACGTTGCGACCTGGCCACGCACGGATCAGGTCACAACGTTGCGACCGGTCCACGCACGGACCAGGTTGCAACACGGATCAGGCCGCAACGTTGTGACCGGTCCGCACGGATCAGGCCGCAACGTTGTGACCGGTCCACACGGACCAGGTCGCAATGTTGTGACCAGTCCACACGGATCAGGTTGCAATGTTGCGACCGGTCCACGCACGGACCAGGTTACGATTCAATGACTGGACTGTCCCAAACATCAATCAACGAGTAAAATCACCACGACATGAATCTGTACATTCTCGTCTAAATTCTTTAATACTATCTTCTACAGGCCACGACAATACCATCTCTCACTCCCATCGATTGGAGTTATCACTTAAACTTTACGAGGAGGAAGAGGCCGGCGGAATCGATCAGCCGCATTTCGTCATAGATCTCATCATACGAGATCTAGATGTCGCAAGATTTCTCATCGATACGGGGAGCACGGTCAACGTTATCTTCCGCGATACTCTCAAAAGGATCAACATCGAACTCGGAGAAGTCGTACCAACGCCAAAACCGTTGACATGCTTCTCAGGGGAGACGTCAATGACTCTTGGATCGATCCAGCTGCCAGTCATGGCCAAGGAAGTCACAAAGATCATCGACTTGACGGTGGTCTACCATCCCACCATCTATAACGTGATCATGGGAACTCCATGGATAAACGCCATGAAAGCCGTCCCATCTACATATCACATGGGCATCAAATTCCCAACCCAAAACGGAATCGCAGCCATCTGGGGTTGTCAGAAGCAGTCGCGACTTTGCTTTCTTGCGGAACATAAGCTAAAACAAGCTACGACTACCGAAATGACAAAATGCAAGCGCACGAAGATAACTCAGCCTTCAGCTGAAACCACTTCGACGAAAGATGACTTAGCATCATCTGCTGAAGCAACCAGCTCGGACATCAAAAACAAGTGCGACTCCGAGGCTAACGCTACTACCCAACCGGAGGAGAAAAACCCGGAAGAAGACGTCGACCCAGCCACAGTCTCTGCAGCAAAAGCGGTCGACGCAACCCTAACCGCCGAGTAAAAACACTCGCGGCACAAATAGAACTACGAGATGGCTTGATCCTCGAAAGAAGTACGTAGGAAACTCATCGAAAGACGAGTTCAGCTACCCCCCTCTCTAAAAAGGAGGGGGGGAGTGTGTACGTATACGTATACTCGTATACTCCTACGTTTAGATATTCACCACTGTACTCGAGATTTTTAAAAAACTTTTACATCAGTACTTTACGAAATCTTATGCTTTAACCAACAAACAGTCTCACACTTACAAAATTTCTACAAACTTAGAAATTCTTATTCATGTAACAACCTACGATCCTATTCGTCCCAAAAACATGAAACATTCGAAAACTCTAAATCAAAATATTTCCGAAAGATGAATTCCTGGAAAATTGCAAGACATCAAAGTTATCTCAAAGCAATACATCCAGGATCAAATAACAGTCCAACCGAGACTATAAAATCACAAACATTAACACCCTGTTCGTTGATTGGCCTTGACGAACACATTACCCGTCTTAAACAAACGCATCTCAACCATTATCTCTCGAAGAAATGGTCCATAAACATCCGACACAAGGATCATAGCGCGCAATAAAAGAAATCTGAAATTTTGGTCAGCACTTCCAGATTATCTCTGGAGAGATGCTCGATTCCAACCAAACAAGTTATATAAGCCGAAAACCTACCGCGGACTTTAAATCGGTATGGAATCAGGTCAAAACTGTAACGGGATACGTAAGTCGAAGTAGTCATCGCACCCCTACAACCAGAAGTAAACCTAGGTCTTGCCCTAAACCCAACACACTGGTCTTTAACATCTAAAGGTATGATATCACAGATACGAGATCCTAAAACATGCCTCTACGCCTGTTGGGGTCAAAATCGGTCACGACGGAATCAATGTCTGAAAGTCCGTAAAAATCGGCATGAACGTTTTTACGAAAAATAAATCTTAGAAAAAGATTTATTTTTACGGAGAATCTTGCGGAGAAAACACATTCACGAAAAATCGGAGAAAGACGCAAACAAGGTTGCCGCGTAGCAACCAGCGTAAAAGCTGGTTGCTACGTAGCAACCAAGCACGTACACGGCTCGATCGCAACATAGCAACCGAGCTCTCCCCGAAGCTCGGTCGCTACGTAGCGACCGAGCTCTCACCAATGCTCGGTCGCTACGTAGCAACCGAGCACGTACACGGCCCGATAGCTACGTAGCGACCGAGGTCTCCCCGAAACTCGGTCGTTACGTAGCGACCGAGCACGTACACGACTTGGTAGCTACGTAGCGACCGAGCTCTCACCGAAGCTCGGTCGTTACGTAGTGACCGAGCTCTCCCCGAAGCTCGGTCGCTACGTAGCGACCGAGCTCTCACCAAAGCTCAGTCACTACGTAGCGACCGAGCTCTCACCGGAGCTAGGTCGCTACGTAGCAACCGAGCACGTACACGGCTCGATCGCTACGTAGCAACTGAGCTCTCCCCGAAGCTCGGTCGCTACGTAGCGACCGAGCACGTACACGGCTTGATTGCTACGTAGCGACCAAGATCTCCCCGAAGCTCGGTCGCTACATAGCGACCGAGCACGTACACGGCTTGGTTGCTACGTAGCGACCGAGCTCTCACCGAAGCTCGGTCGTTACGTAGTGACCGAGCTCTCCCCGAAGCTCGGTCGCTACGTAGCGACCGAGCTCTCACCAAAGCTCGGCCGCTACATAGCGACCGAGCTCTCACCGAAGCTCGGTCGCTACGTAGCAACCGAGCACGTACACTGATCGGTCGCTACGTAGCGACTCGGTCGCTCGTCTACTCTTTAATGCTATCTCCCGAAGACCGTAGCCAACCCATTTCAGGTTTCTCGTCATTTGAAGTCATCAATCGAACTTTACGATAAAAAACTGTGGAAAGTTTGTTTTTATCGAAAGAAGCCATAATAAACGTTTTGAGTCAAACAACGGCCCAAAGAGACCTAAGACGTGACTCGAAACCTACTTACAATTTATGAACCAAAAGCCCATAAACCGTAGGACGGTTTATACTTGGTTCGCAAGGAAAGATAAATTTCAAGTTTCCGCGGATTAATATGAAGTATTCGAAGATAATTAGAAAGATCGGGAAAAACGGAATATCTCCATTTTTAAGTTATGATTGCTTAAGGGCAGAAGAGGAAAAAGCGTAAACCGACCTAGGAGCGAGTATATAAGGAGTCCTAGGCGAGAGGCACGGGATATAACTTTTATAGACTCAGAACTTTCGGCACTTAAACAAACGCATCTCGACCATTTTTCTCTCGAAGAAATGGTCCCCAAACATCCGACACAAGGATAATAGCGCGCTATAAAAGAAACCCGAAATTTTGGTCAGCACTTCCAGATTATCTCCGGAGAGATGCTCGATTCCAACCAAACAAGTTATATAAGCCGAGAACCTATCGCGGACTTTAAATCGGTATGGAATCTGGTCGAAACTGTAACGGGATACGTAAGTCGAATTAGTCATCAGACCCCCTAAAACCAGAAGTAAACCTAGGTCTTGCCCTAAACCCAACACACTGGTCTTTAACATCTCAAGGTATGATATCACAGATACGAGATCCTAAAACATGCCTCTATGCCTGTTGGGGTCAAAATCGGTCACGACAGAATCAATGTCTGAAAGTCCGTAAAAATCGGCCTGAACGTTTTTACGAAAAATAAATATAAGAAAAAGATTTATTTTTACGAAAAATCTTGCGGAGAAAACACATTCACGAAAAATCAGAGAAAGACGCAAACGAGGTTGCCGCGTAGCAACCACCGCAAAAGATGGTCGTTCCGTAGCGACCACGTACACGGCTCGATCGTTACGTAGCAACTGAGCTCTCCCTGAAGCTCGGTCGCTACGTAGCGACCGAGCTCTCCCCGAAGCTCGGTCGCTACGTAGCGACCGAGCCCTCACCGAAGCTCGGTCACGACGTAGCGACCGAGCTCTCCCCGAAGCTCGGTCGCTACGTAGCGATCGAGCTCTCACCAAAGCTCGGTCGCCACGTAGCGATCGAGTAGGTACACGGCTCGGTCGCTACGTAGCAACCGAGCTCACACCGAAGCTCGGTCGCTACATAGCGACCGAGTACGTACACGGCTCGGTTGCTACGTAGCGACCGAGCTCTCCCCAAAGCTCAGTCGCTACATAGCGACCGAGCTCTCCCCGAAACTCGGTCGCTTTGTAGCAACTGAGCACGTACACGGCTCGTTCGCTACGTAGCGACCGAGCTCTCCCCGAAGCTCGGTCGCTACATAGCGACTGAGCACGTAAACGGCTCGGTCCCTACGTAGCGACCGAGCTCTCACCGAAGCTTGGTCGCTACGTAGCGACCGAGAACGTACATGGCTCCGTCGCTACGTAGCGACCGAGCACGCACACGACTCTGTCGCTACGTAGCGACCGAGAACGTACATGGCTCCGTCGCTACGTAGCGACCGAGCACGCACACGACTCAGTCGCTCGTCTACTCTTTAATGCTATCTCCCGAAGACCGTAGCCAACCCATTTCATGTTTCTCGTCATTTTATGTCATCAATCGAACTTTACGATAAAAACTGCGGAAAGTTTGTTTTTATCGAAAGAAGCCGTAATAAACGTTTTGAGTCAAACAACGGCCCAAAGAGACCTAAGACGTGACTCGAAACCCACTTATGATTTCTTAACCAAAAGCCCATAAACCGTAGAACGGTTTATGCTTGGTCCGCAAGGAAAGATAAATGTCAAGTTTCCGCGGATTAATATGAAGTATTCAAAGATAATTAGAAAGATCAGGAAAAACGGAATATCTTTATTTTTAAGTTATGACTGCTTAAGGGCAGAAGAGGAAAAAGCATAAACCGACCTAGGAGCGAGTATATAAGGAGTCCTAGGCGAGAGGCACAGGATATAACTTTTTTAGACTCAGAACTCTCGGCACTTAGAAACTCTGAGGCATTATTCTCGACATGCTCTGTTTCCATGACTGGCACCCGATTACCAGACGAACGTGCACAAGGAGTTCGATCTCTTGGTTCACTCTGGAACTACGTTCGGCTTGATCCTCGAAAGGGGTACGTAGGTAGCCTTTCATAAGGTTCAGTCCGAAATCAATCAAAAACTTTTTCTGTATTTTCTTCGTCTTTTGTTATCGAGCTGCGAGTCAACTAGATTTGAGCTTTTAGGCCACTAGAACTAGATAAGTCGCTGACAGCCTTTGCGGCCAAAGCTTTTATGATCTCTTGTAATGATCGCAACGCTCTCACGCGGACTCGAAATAAGATCTACTGTTTTCTCTAAACTCGTTTGTTATCTTTTTATGATTTCCGCATATATTTAGTCACTTGCCGTTGGCTCTCGCAGAGATCCGAGAAATTAGGGTTTTCCTAGTTTCCTAATTTAAATGAAAATCGACAGTGCGAATTTTGGTTCCCACAGTTTGGCGCTAGAGAGAGTGGTGGTACGGATTACTCTAACTAATAGCCGCAAAACGCTAGATCAAAACAATGTCTGGAAATACGAAATAGAAAATCGCAGTTTGCAACAACACTGGTAAGAAAACTCCAGCCGCCACTGTGCCTACGGCCAACGCCTATTCAAACACCACAGTTCTTGAGAAAATCAAAAACCTTCCTGCGACTTTTCGCCACAGGAAGTGCAATGAAACGAGCTCGCGATTTCTCTTTTTAAACATAAAGGGAAACGATAAATCTTATCAAACCCCGTAAGTTTGGCTCATTACCGAACAAAAGAAATCTCAATGCGTAAGGGTTTTACCAAAACACGTTTTCGGAAAACATTTCGGAAGGGTAAAACTTGTTCTCCCAAAAACCACAGAAAACCCCTAGGTTAATCGCGGAAAAAGGAAGCGCAACAAATCGATTACACAGCTCGGTCGCTACGTAGCGACCGAGCAAGCACACGGCTCGGTCGCAACGTATCGACGGAGCATGCACACAGCTCGGTTGCTACGTAGCGACCGAGCACGCACACAGCTCGGTCGCTACGTAGCGACCGAGCACGCACACGGGTCGGTCGCTACGTAGCGACCGAGCTCAAGACAACTCTCCACTCGCTACGTTGCGACCTGTCAGGCCTAAAAAGGATCCTCCTTTGCGTTCTCTTTTGAATCCTCATCGTAACGCTTTTCGTTTCGTCGCAATCGGAGTTTCCGTTGATATTTTAGGACGAAAACAAGTAAGACTCGTCTAAACTCCTTCGCTTGCTCCTACTCGCCCTTACCTCCGTCTTTGTGTTCTCCTTCAAATCTCGATCGAAACGTCTCTTTTTTGGTCTCGATTGGAGTTACCATTGAAACTTTACGATAAAAAAAAAACGCAAAGACTAGTTTTCTCGTGTGGATTCAGATTAATCGTATAATACGGCAACGGTTAACTTAACACCTTAGCCGCCTCAACTATACGATTACGTTGAACCTTTTTATTGACTTCGTATCAGTCAAGTTCGAAAGATAAATGTCAAGTTTCAAAGGATAAACACCAATTTCGAAAAAGGCGAATCATTATACGAGAAATCTTCAGGCATCAAAGCATCACTCTCATTTTCCGTTGAACCAACCGACTCACGGAGAAACATCAAAAACATTTGCGACAAAGCAAAATCAAGAACAAAAGTAACAGAAAATACGACAAAGAGAACACGTCCTCCCCGCTCGTCGACTAAGTCTATCGCTGTTTAACTGATTCATTCAAGAAACCTACAAAAACGTTTTTCGGCAATATCTCGGTGAAATAACCTTTGGTAAAACTCCATGAGTGACTTAGAGAAACTTTCACCGAAGAATAAAAACAAAAGCGAAAACGTTTCTCAAAAATCTGCGGAAACATCGTTATTTTGACATTTCCATATGTCGCGTCAATTTAATGAATTCGTAAAAAATGGTCGCCTGTTACTTACGCAAAAAATCCTTCGTATAATCAGATCATGTCATACGAAGTAACTTTCGAAAGTAAACGTAACAGGTTTTACGAAAAAGTAGTTTCCTTATTGCAAAAAACCAAGCTGTATGATCCGACATTGGACGACCAATATAAACTTTACTTCCCCGCACCACGATCTGAAAGGTCTCATTCTTTAGCCCCGCGACTCACTGGCATCCGCTCTCATTCCGCTTGGTCACGTCCGAGCCGGAAATCACCCCGCAACTGACTCCGCACGGGCTCTGTATCGAGCTTCTTAGGCTTTATCTCCCTCGGAAAACAAAGGAAACAACTTCCACACAAATAAAGGAAACATTATACGAAACTTTCATCGTATAAATTAACCCTAAAGTGGAAAAATGTTTTCTACCACTGTTGGGGTCGAAAACGGTTGCGACGAAGTTAACATCCAAATCCCCGAAGAAGAAATAAATGAAAAACCTTCTTCGATAAATACTTTTTCGAAATAGATTCTTCCTTACGAAAAGCTTTGCGGAGGAAACGCGAGTCATCATAGAAGACCTTGAGAAGGGTCGCTACGCAGCGATGGAACGTGTGTTCCGCTCGGTCGCTATGTAGCGATCGAGCTCGAGCCAAAGCTCGGTCGCTACGTAGCGACTGAGCTCGAGCAGAAGCTCGGTCGCTACGCAGCGACTGAGCTCGAGCCGAAGCTCTGTCGCAATGGAGCGATCGAGCTCGAACCAAAGCTCGGTCGCTACACAGCGACCGAGGTCGAGCCAAAGTTCGGTCGCTATGCAGTGACTGAGGTCGAGCCAAAGTTCGGTCGCTACGTAGCGACCGAGCGCTCGGTCACTACGTAGCGACCGAGCTCTTCCGAAACTCGTTTTGCTCTCTTTTACGATTTCTTATTTCTTTTCGTCTTTAATTGTGTGTTCTGATTGCTTGGCGTGTGGTTTAACAGATATCCAGGAACTCTGGGAAATTAGGGTTTTTCTAACTTTCCTAATTTAAACGGATATCGACAGTGCGAATTTTGGTTCCCATAACCACCATGGGCATACTCGGCTTAACAATCTCGATAAACGCCATTCCTCACTCGCCCAATTACGCCTTTCCTTCGAAGCCGAACTAGGTTACAGCATCCCCTTTAAGGACGATTCTAACCGACTTGACCTTATTGACAGCACGAAAGTGTCATGGTCTAATCCTTTGGCAACAACGTCCTTGGCTATAAAGCTGAGCACAACCTTCATGCAAAGCCAAAAAAATTGAGCAACCACCTCTCCAATAACTTGATGGCTAAGCGGTAATCCGGAATTTGTCTTGAAACGCCAAGTAACGATTACACAAACAATTATCGTACCACCCAAAAACGGGAATCATACGGTAAATTCATCATAACAAAACTCAGTCCTAACAACCAAACAGTTAACGGAAAGGTTCCACTTGTCAAAAATCGACCAAGTTCCATATACTACGATTCACTTTAAGCCCACTGTGTTTTACTCGTAAAATGCGGCATGTAAGGAAAACTTGTAACAGAGCTCCTATAGCTATACGGAACATCCTCAAATAGACACGAAAGAAATCTCGGAAGGCCAACACCACACAAAGCACGGTATAGGAGGATGCGTCTTTCCAGGGACAAATTTACGCCACCCCTTGGTCCTAACTCCTCGATCGCAGTCAAACCAGAATGTTTCCCAAACGCAGGGCTAAGACTAATCCCTTGCAACATCGCGAAACATCTTCAAGCCCGCGAACATTTCAAGCACGAAACGCGGCATACGAAAGAATAACAAATCTTCAGCATCGCGAGACGTCGCGGACGCCTAAAGATTCGTTCTTCGACGAAATTTCCTTCCTCGATAAAAACACTTTCTTGGAAGACCAGACAGTCATACGCACTAACATCTTCTCAAAACATATCCTTCGCGAAGACTCGAAACGGTAATTTTAACCATTAAGTTTGTTGCTGATCACAACAAACTCTAAACGTCCTAAACAGACTTAGCCATCTCGTAGAGATGACTCTCGTACATCCGACACAAGGATAATAGCGCTATAAAAGAAACACAAAATTTTTCGTCAGCACTTCCAGGAGGCTTAAAAATTGTCCTTGGAGAGATGCTCGGTTCCAACCATACATGTCGTATAAGCCGAGAACCTATCGCGGACTTTAAATCGGTATGAAATCAGGATGAAACTGAAACGGGATACGTAAGTCGAATTAGTCATCGCACCCTCTAAAACCAAGAGTAAACCTAGGTCTTGCCCTAAACCCAGCGCACTGGTCTCTAACATCTCTAGGCATAATATCAAAAACCTTGATACGAGATCCCAAAATTTGTCTCTTTGCCAATATTCGAACGTCTTCAGAAATCCCGCAAGTTTACACACTACGGAAAACTCTCGAAACAGATCACAGATATAGCAGTTCACACAGAGTTAGATTACGAGATGACAACTCGTAGTCTTCCTTCTACACCCATATAAAATGCCATCGGCAGCAACACGCCTGATAACCTCTACATAAAAACCAGACCGTAAAGGTCTCGCGGGAAAACTAGTCATACGAACCTTAACTCCAAGACGAACTACGAAAGGCTTGATCCCTTCAACAAGGGTACGTAGGCAGCCGTCATAAGGCGCAGCCCCAATCTTATCGCGTTCTACTTTTAGAAGAGCGAGAAGATCACTTACCACGGACCTTTTCGACCATTAATTCCGCCTAACTCAGCAAACTTGCCAAGCCACTCGCTAAAACCTCACGATAGAAGCTCATGGTTCTAACGAGCTGGGGGGATAACTGTTGGGGTCAAAATCGGTCACGACGGAATCAATGTCTGAAAGTCCGTAAAAATCGGCATGACCGTTTTTTCGAAAAATAAATCTTAGAAAAAGATTTATTTTTATGAAGAATCTTGCGGAGAAAACACATTCACGAAAAATAGGAGAAAGACGCGAACAAGGTTGCCGCGTAGCAACCAGCACAAAAGCAGGTCGTTAAGTAGCGACCGAGCTCTCCCTGAAGCTCGGTCGCTATGTCGCGACCGAGCACGTACACGGTTCGGTCGCTACGTAGCGACCGAGATTCGGGGAGAGCTCGGTCGCTACGTAGCAACCGAGCACGTACATGGCTTGGTCGCTACGTAGGGACCGAGCACGCACACGACTCGGTCGCTACGTAGCGACGGTGCTTTCTTAAAAATCGATATGACACGAATCCATGCATTGTCGTCTACTCTTTAATGATATCTCCTGAAGACCGTGGCCAACCCATTTCATGTTTCTCGCCATTTGAAGTTATCTATCGAACTTTACGATAAAAACTGCGGAAAGTTCATTTTTATCGAAAGAAGCCGTAATAAACGTTTCGAGTCAAACAACGGCCCAAAGAGACCTAAGATGTTACTCGAAACCCACTTACGATTTCTTAACCAAAAGCCCATAAACCGTAGGACGGTTTTTGCTTGGTTCGCAAAGAAAGATAAATGTCAAGTTTCCGCAGATAATTATGAAGTATTCGAAGGTAATTAGAAAGATAGGGAAAAACGGAATATCTCCATTTTTAAGTTATGATGGCTTAAGGGCAGAAGAGGAAAAAGCGTAAACCGACCTAGGAGCGAGTATATAAGGAGTCCTAGGAGAGAGGCACGGGATATAACTTTTTTAGACTCAGAACTCTCGGCACTTAGAAACTCTGAGGCATTATTTTCGACATGCTCTGTTTCCATGATTGGCACCCGATTACCAGACGAACGTGCACAAGCAGTTCGATCTCTTGGTTCACTCTTGAACTACATTCGGCTTGATCCTCGAAAGGGGTACGTAGGCAGCCTTTCATACGGTTCAGTCCGAAATCAATCAAAAACTTTTTCTGTATTTTCTTCGTCTTTTGTTATCGAGCTGCGAGTCAATTAGGTTTGAGCTTTTAGGCCACTAGAACTAGGTAACTTGCTGACAGCCTTTGCGGCCAAAGCTTTTATGATCTCTTGTAATGATCGCAACGCTCTCACGCGGACTCGAAATAAGATCTACTGTTTTCTCTAAACTCGTTTGTTATGTAAATCGATAGTGCGAATTTAACGTAGGACCTCTGGGAAATTAGGGTTTTCCTAGTTTCCTAATTTAAATGTAAATCGATAGTGCGAAATTCGGTTCCCACAATGCCTACATTCAACGTCCTCAGATATCCCTCAAAATTAGGATTTTGCGGAAAACTCTCGAAACGGATCACGAATATAGCATATCACCTCGGAGAAAGGTATGAGATGACAACTCATAATCTTCCTTCTACACAATCCAAATTACTCACAAAAAAACGCAAACTGAATATCCATTCATAAAAAGTCGCAATGCGGCGGGGATTCCAAGCCACAAGTGGCCAGTCCCAAAACATAAACATGGCCATACTTGGCCAGAGCAAAATACTAATTCATAACATAAAAAAAATATATATCTCTCAAGCGAGATCGTAACCATGATCGTCATCTAGAATCTAAACCTCCCCTTCACCCATCGCCTCGTCCAAGCTCGGGGCCGCACCGCCTCCGTTTTCCCCGACCGCAGGATCTTGCCCCTCTGGGTCTTCTGAACACGTCGGAAGGAAACACTCGGACTTCCGGTCAGCCAAGATAAGGTCGAAACTCCCGTCCATGGCCGCCAGATCTCCCTTTCAAGCGGACAACCTGGCTTCCTCGGCCTGTAAGGACGAAGGGGTTTCACCCTGGAGTGCCTTAACCACAACCATCCAACCATCGATAGTCGCCAGGGCCAAATCCCTGCTGCGAATACACTCGAGGGAGCCTAGAAAGTCGGAGATCTTCACCAAACTGGTCTGGAACTCAACGCGGAGTGCATCCTTGGCCTCCTCAACCCCACGGTTCATCGACCCTTCACCACTTTCAATCTGACGCTGAAGCCGACGTACGTCCGAGGACTTGGTCTTCCTGGCGTTTTTCTCCTTAAGCAAAGAACTCGCCGTCTTCCCAAGGTCCCTCTCGAGCTCCCCAATCTGAACCTCAAGCTTAGACACCTTTGCGGAATGAGAATCTTCGATAGCTTTCAGCATGGCTTCAGACTCAGACAATTTGCCATGCATCTCGGTCAGATCTCTCGCAAGATGACTGACCTCGGAACCGCATTCGCTGATCATCCCATCGATCAGCGACACAAACTGCGAGATGAGGTAACAAATAGAGATACAAAGCAAAACATGGCTAAACAGAATCCCATGCTCTAAGAATAAAAATCCATAGTGAAGAACGAACATTTCCGCGGAATCCTGACGCCAGACTCAATCCTTCCAGCTGCGAAGATTCCCCGTCATTGTTCCTGGCGCACCTCCTCTTCCTGCCCTTTGGTTGAACAACCGGAGTAGCAGTAGGAGCACCCAATGCCACGAAAATCTCCTTTCTAGCTGGAGGAGGAGACATCGACTCAGTGGCCTTTTCTTTGCCATCAACTAGAATCGGAGTCGTATAAGATCTAGAAGGCTGAGCCGAAGCATCTGGCACGCACGAAACGCCCGTTTTGACTTGCGCACCTGCGTCTTGCGGAACCTGAACCTCGGGTTCATGAGTCGGAGTGACGACCAGAATGGAAGAGAACGGAAGCTCAGTGTCAGCATGGACCGGTTCCTTCTCAGCTTTGCGGCGAGCTAGTTTCTCTCGGAAAGAAAGGAAGCCGGCGACACAAGCTGGCGCACTGTCGGAGGGAACCAGTCCTGGAACTTGGGAGGTGGCCTCACCCATCTCAGCATCGGAACCTCTCTTGTCACTTTGGGAGGAAGAAATCTTGAAAGCTAAATTGAGGAGAGAAGCTAGAGAGAATTTGGAAAGAGAGGAATGTGTGAAGGGAATGAAATATGGGAGCTCACTACTTATAGAAGTGTGAGCTTAGGATTTCGATTTATTATATATATATATATATTTTTTTTTCGTCGATATTCTTCCGCGGAATTTTGAATGCCTAACTAGCCTAAACGCACGCTAGAATCTCAGCGACAATCCACGATTCTAGCGGGCTGGGGGGCTAACTGTTGTGGTCAAAAACGGTCATAACGAAGTTAACATCCAAATATCCTTAAAACAGGCAAAAACACTTTTCGGAAAAGTAATTTTTGTAAAGAAACCCTTGCGGAAATATTTTCACGATGAAGTTCTTAAAAAGCTTCGATCGAGCCACCAAACACCAATTGTCCGAGAACATCAGACAAACCGATCAACGCATAGTGACCGAACCGAGAACGGACCAGGTCGCAACGTTGCGACCGGTCCACATACGGATCAGGTCGCAACGTTGTGACCGGTCCATGCACGGACCAGGTCGCAACGTTCCGACCGGTCTGCACGGATCAGGCCGCAACGTTGTGACCGGTCCACGCACGGACGAGGTTGCAACGTTGCGACCAGTCCACACGGATCAGGTCGCAACGTTGCGACCGGTCCACGCCCGGACCTGGTCACGATTCAATGACTGGACTGTCCCGAACATCAATCAACGAGTAAAATCACCACGACATGAATCCGTGCATTCTCGTCTAAATTCCTTAATACTATCCTCTACAGGCCACGATAATACCATCTCTCACTCCCATCGATTGGAGTTATCACTTAAACTTTACGATAAAAATTGCGGTAAGTTTATTTTTATCGATATAAATCGTAATAAACGTTTCGAGTTGAAAGACGGCCCAAATAGGTCTAAAACGTGATTAGAAACCCACTCACGATTTTTTAAGGAAAAACCCATGGATACTATGGTGGTTTATACTTAGTCCCCAAGAAACGATAAATGTCAAATTTTCGCCGATAAATGTTAAGTTTCCGCACATAATCATGAAGATCGAGAAAAATAGAATATCTCCATTTTCGAGTTATGATGGCTTAAGGGTAAAATAGGAAAGCTCAAACCGACCTTGGAGGGAGTATATAAGGAGTCCTAGGCGAGAGGCACGAAAAAAAGTCTTTTCCAGAGCAAACATAGCACTTAAAACAATTAGGCAACTTTCCGTTTTTGTTATTTCGAGCTGCGACTTAACTAGTTTCTGCAGTCTTAGGTTATTAGAACTAGGGAACTCGCCGACAGCTCTTGTAGCCAAGGGTCCAACCTTGTTGTAAACGCTCATACGCAAATTTGGAATAAGACTTATTTTTGCTCTCTTTTTATGATTTCTTATATTTTCATCGTTTTCATTCTCATATTTTGATTGCTTGGCGTGTGGTTTAGCAGATATCCGAGACCTCTGGGAAATTAGGGTTTTCCTAACTTTCTTAATTTAATGGAAATTGACGGTGTGAATTTTGGTTCCCTCAATAGGCCCGCTAATTTGTGGTTAGCCCAATAGTGTTTTACTTGTTGGCCATTTACCGTGAATTCATCTCCTTTATTATTTATAAGCGTAATAGCTCCGTAAGGATTGACGTTCACAACAGTAAAAGAACCTGACCAACGAGATCGGAGTTTTCCAGGAAATAGTGTTAGGCTATAGTTATACAGCAGCACTTGATCATTTGGTTCGAAGTTTGTGGAGATGATCTTTTTATCATGATATGCTTTCGTTTTTTCTTTGTATATCTTTGAACTCTGGTAGGCTAAATGCCTTATTTCGTCCAGCTTGTTAAGCTGTATGAGCCTCCTTTCGGCTGCTGGTTTGATGTCGAAATTTAATAATTTAATAGCCAAGGCTGCTTTGTGTTCCAGCTCAACCGGTAAGTGACATGATTTTCCATAAACCAGGTGAAATGGGGTGGTTCCTAAAGGAGTCTTGAAAGCAGTCTGATAAACCCAGAGTGCATTGTCCAATTTTCTAGGCCAATCTTTTCTAGATGTTCCTACATTCTTTTCTAAGATTTCTTTGATCGGTCGATTTGAGACTTCTACCTGCCCTCTCGTCTGCGGGTGGTAGGGTGTAGCAACTCTATGATGCACTCCGTTCTTCCGGAGTAGTCCTTCAAAAATTTTGTTAATTAAATAGGATCCACCATCACTTATGACTATTCGGGGAATTCCAAATCTCGGGAAGATAATGCTTTTGAAAAGCTTAATAACTACGGATGCGTCGTTCGTTGGGGAAGCTACTTCTTCGACCCATTTTAAAACATAATCAACAGCGACCAGGATGTATTTATTCCCGTAGGAGGAGGGAAAATGACCCATTAAATCTATCCCCCAACAGTCGAATGATTCTACTTATAGAATAGATTTCTGTTCCATTTCATGTCTTTTACTGAGTTTTCCTCTCCGTTGACATCTATCGCATTGTGCTATGAATCATGAGCATCGCAAAACATAGTCGGCCACCAGAATCCCGCTTGAAGAATTTTTGATACAGTTTTAAAGGTTGCAAAATGTCCAGCATAGTCGGAACCATGGCATTGGAATAAAATATCGGGTGTTTCAGTTTCGGCGACGCAGCGCCTCTAAATCCCATCAGAGCAGTGCTAGTAGAGATATGGTTCGTCCCAGTGATATCACCTAACTTCTCTTAAAAACTTCTTCCTTGTATACCCTCTCAGCTCTTTGGGTTCTATGTTAGCAGCTAGATAGTTCACTATATCAGAGTACTAAACTCTGCTCCTTGAACCTTTTTCGACTGCGTACACTTCTCGATGCAGACTTTCATCTACGGGTGAATCATGGTCAGGGTGCAGCTCGTTGTATGCGACGTTTCCTTTTATATCAAAGGTGAGGGTTATGGGATTTATTTTTTTGTTTAAATCATCTGGAGTGTCGATTGACATAGTATCTATGTCGTCGATCGACATAGCATCATTCTCGTCGATCGACAGTTCTTCGGAAGTGAGACATACATTTCCGGCGAATGAATCCGTTTGGTAAACGTTTTCCACTGGTAAGAAGTCATCGATAGGAACGTCATCTTCTATTCGTATCGGGGAAAGATGATCTGCAACTCCGTTTTCTACTCCATTTTCTACTCCTCTTTTATCTTTAATCTCTATGTCGAATTCTTGATGTAGAAGGATCCATTGCAGGAGTCGTGGTTTCGCATCTTTCGTTTGCATTAAATATTTAATCGGAGCGTGGTCAGTATGAACGATGACTCGCGAACCAACCAGGTATTGGCGGAATTTTTCAAATGCATAAACTATAGCAAGCAGTTCTTTTTCTGTTGTTGCGTAATTCCTTTGTGCCTCGTCGAGTGTTCGACTGGCATAGTAAACTGCATGTAACTTTTTGTCTTTCGTTTGGCCTAGAACTGCCCCTATAGCGAAATCGCTCGCAGCGCACATAATTTCAAATGGAAGATTCCAGTCAGGTGCTTGTACGATGGGGGCGGTTATCAGGGCTTTCTTTATCTCCTCAAAATATTTTACGCATTCTGATGTGAAGTCGAATTTTACTTCTTTACAGAGGAGGGAGGTGAGAGGTCAAGCGATTTTGCTAAAATCTTGTATGAACCTCCTGTAGAATCCGACATGCCCGAGAAAACTTCTCACGTCTTTTACGTTCGTGGGTGCAGGCAGGCCAGTCATTACCTCAATCTTTACCCGATCTACTTCTATACCGGCAGCGTACACTTTATGTCCTAGGACGATTCCATCATTAACCACAAAGTAGCATTTTCCCAATTCAGGACGAGGTTCTTTTTTTCACATCTTGCCAAGACTTTACATAGGTTATCGAGAGAGTTTTTGAAGCTGGATCTATACGCAGAGAAATCGTCCATAAAAACTTCCATGAAGTCCTCAATCATGTCTGTGAAGATTGACATCATGCAACGTTGGAAAGTGGCAGGGGCATTACAAAGACCGAAAGGCATTCTGCGGTATGCGAATGTTCCGTAAGGGCATGTAAAAGTTGTCTTTTCTTGATCGTCAGGATGTATAGGGATTTGGAAAAATCCGGAGTAACCGTCAAGAAAACAATAATTTTGGTGATTTGCCAATCTTTCCAACATTTGATCAATGAAGGGTAAAGGGAAGTGATCTTTCCTTGTGGCAGCGTTCAACTTCCTATAGTCGATACACATCCGATGTCCGGTGACAGTTCGCGTAGGGCTGAGTTAGTTTTTATCATTCTTCACCACATTGATTCCGCCCTTTTTTGGTACGACATGCAAAGGGCTAACCCAGTTGCTATCCGAAATTGGGTAAATAACCCCTATGTCTAGAAGCTTGATTATTTCCTTTTTAACAACTTCTTTCAAGTTTGGGTTTAGCCACCTCTGGTGCTCCACTAACGATTTCGAATCATCTTCTAGGTGAATCCGATGCATGCACAGGTCTTGAGAAATATCAAGAATATCTTCGAGAGAATATCCAAGGGCTTTCCTATATTTTCGCAGTTTGTTTAATAACAACGCAAGTTCTCCATTGGTCAGGTCGGCGTTCACGATTACGGGGTAGGAACTTTTACAGAGAAAAGCATATTTGAGTCCAGCGGGTAGTTGCTTTTACTTAATCTTTGGTGCTTTTTCAGTATCCCAATCTTCTAAGGGAGATGATTGTCGATTTCCATGTCTTGGACATCAAGCTGAACTGGAACTCTTCTCTATTACTTGGGAGAGCCTTCTTGTCAACAGTGGGAGCAGCGTGCAACTTGCAAACCAACCAGTTGTGTCTAACACTCATCGATCCTAATACCCACTACGACCATATCCCAGTCAAGAAGCCACAGACGACCTCCAGAAGAATCAATGATCCAGGAATCATTGCAGCTTGCCACTGTGGAGCCGAGTACGAGACAGAATACTCAGCGTCCGATCGACAGTGCCCAACCAAAATCGACCGACATAGAAGGAGAAGAATCGGTCGATATCCGTCAAGGAGAATGGGAAAACGACTACTACATTCCTACAAAGGCAACACACATTATGCATACAGAGGAGTAAGATGAAGATTATGAGGAAGAACGAGCTATAGAGCAAAGAGCGACTCTTGACGAGGAAGATAGACTTCTCCATCATTCCTCTTGGAAAAAGAAGTCGCCATCGATCGACAAATACGGTTCAGCATCGATCGACACTCAACCTCACCAACCAAACCACCTTCGAGCCTCGACCAACAACGCCTACTTCCCATGGATCGACACTAACGTCGACGCTACCAGAGACGGAGATTACTCAATTGGCAGTTGGACAGATGATTGCTATCACGAGAGCTACGCAGTAGACACAACATACCGTGATCAAGGAGATGATGAACTTCATGAGGGTTTCACATACGAGGAACTTCTCAATATGCAAAGACGTGATGAAACAGATCAGAATCGAGAAGAAGATGCTTGGGAAAGAACACGTTTCAGTCATCCGATCGATAGGGATATCCTTCCATCGATCGACATCAATCATTCAACATCAATCGACATCAACAATACAACATCGATCGACATCCGTCCAATACCAAAAACCACAGTAAGCGAAAAAGATAAATTTGATAACCAGTATCTAACTCCAGACGAATTTGGTATTTTCAGGGACCTAGATGGCTACGCAAGAGCAATAGACGGACGTACACTACACGTATCTCGAGAGGACATCGCATACATCCTTTAGACAGCTAATGGAGTAGACAACCTGTTCATACATCAACGCTACATTTCAGAACACCAACAGAAGGCTACAAAAGAGTTCTATGACACAGCTGGTGGGATAGACAAAAGCTTCAAACAAAGGACTCGCCATCCAACTCAACCATCGATTGACATTGACGTCCCAACATCGGTCGACAGACAGCCAGAATTCGGTAGAAGAGCTTTCGATCTTTTGGGTACCAGGAGATTCTATTGGGAAGAGAAGGATGAGTATGGAATCTACAGAGATGATCAGGGATACGCTAGAGATCTAGATGGACACACCATTCGTGTTCACAACAGAGATATCAGTAGACTTCTGGAAATAGCTTCAAGAGATGAGGCAGCCTACATCTATCTTCCGGAATATGCTAGCTCATTCACACAAACCAAGCTAGTACCAGAGATCTACACCAAGTACGAGATCAATGAGATGTTCTATGGAGTCCGTGGAGAACAAAAGAAGAACAAAGAAGCCTTCCAGATGAAACTTGATGGTGTCTACTATCCACTGAATGATAGTATCAACTGGCTGACTACTTGCATGGAGGAGATGAAGCAACACATAGCCAGAATTCAGCGCGCGATCGACATTGCTCGACCTACATCGATCGACAACCACTTACACACACCTGACGCAATAACAAATCGACCGACATTCATCAACAGATATCGGTCGACAAAGCTTCAAACCGAGGGAGGCTAGTACAAAAGATAACATCAGACATGTCTGATACACACAACCATGGAGAGGAGATATCATCTGACACATACGCCAGACTTATGAGACATCAGTTCAATCTGGATTGTCTTGGAGATAGATTGTAGAAGATAGAAGATGCAACTACAATAATGAAGGACATATGGGGCAGAGGAGATGAAGCAATGAGATTCTTAACTGGGACATGGTTCAGCAAGCGCAAAGAAGATATGGAGACTTGTTTCCCAACAAGTGCCAACTTTCAACATCACTAGCCCAATCACCTCCAAAGTCAAGCTATGACTATAACAAAGCGATGAGTGGGAGGCAATCCACTATTATGTAATATTTATTTAGTTTTTACTTATTGCAGGTCATAAAAATAAAAAAGAAACAAAAACATATCCGAGTAGACGATTGCCCTTAGTATCGACCGATGAGACACTGTCGACATCGATCGACAGAACAGCACCTGCATCGACCGATATCAACATCCTTACATCGGTCGACATCCTTTCCGGTTTGGTATATCTTTCTAACTCATTACATTGAGTACTTAAGATTTATTATCACCATAACTCCGACTGAATTTACACTGGGGACAGTGTAGTTTAAGTCTGGGGGGAGGTTTACTGATATTTGTTTATCTATGAATTTAAAAAGATATATATATATATATATATATATATATATTCAAACATAAAGTTTTTATTGAGTCAAGATGGGGATAATGAACTTATTAGATTTTTGCTTGTTATCTAACCACTCTTTAGCACCATTCTAGAGTTACTGATTGCAGATAGTACTAAAGATACTAAAGTGGATCAACCTGTCAACTATGTTACACGTGCTGAGATTGTTTGAAGGAACCAAAGCTGACATCCAACACTAAACTTGACACAACTGCTTGTCTTGGGGCTTGGTATACATGGGATCGGCTTCTTCAAACAAGTCTGGAAGGTAAAGCCTTGTGTAGACAGATTTATCACCCTCTCTCTCTCTATTTTTGAAATGTAGATATACAATAAAATAAATAAATAATAATAATACCTGCAGGTCCGGATACATGTTTGAAATTCCTTGCATCTTGTGATCGATACTCCCAAGGTAAAACCTACACTTTTACTTATGCTAAGAAATGAGGTTGGTAGAGGGGAATGTCAAATAAGATTTGTTAAGTTGTTGGCTAGGTAAATTTGGTTGCTAAGCTAGGATATGGTATGATGTGCTTTTGTGATTAGGACCTCTTAGATGTGGATTGCAATATTATAGAGGTTATGATTCTAAGTTTTAAGTTATGTAAGTCCCTACTGTTTTCAAACTTCTTTCAGAGAGACTGCATGTTTGTTTTGCTTGAGGAAAAGCAAAATGGTAAGTCTGGGGGAATTGATAGACCATTGATTTGACTCATTTTCATCCATGGTTTATAGGTGTTTTTACTATCAATTATTATATTATAGAGTCTATTTATTATATTATTATTATTTTTTTTTTTTGTCATCAACAACTCATACTGACTCTGTAAACCAAATCGGGTGATCTGCATCAATGTGAACGACAAAAGACGGTTGCTTCCTAACACTGCGTGCTAGTCTATCCGCTTTTGAATTTTGCGTCCTTTGTACATAGATATTCTCTGATCGGGTGAAACTCTCTTTCAGGATCTTGATATCTTCCAAATAATTTGAAAAAGCTGGAATTCTTCTGGTTACGAAACCATCTTCACCAATTAGAACAATCCGTTGCAAACGTAACCTAAAATTGACGTAAATTCCTGATGCATTCCATTGCCCATAGTAGCCCTTTCATCTCCGCATGAAGTGGAGATAGAGAAGCCCTAGCATTCCTCGCCCCCAACAATCCATTAAAACCTTCTAAAGTGCTGAACCAACCTTGTCCTAAAAAAATATCACCCTCTTTCCAGGAGCCATCTGTAAAGCACCATCTTCCTGGAATTGACGGTAAGGTCGTATTCATTATTTGTGGTACTGTCCTCTGGTCCTTTTGTATTTGTGCCACAGCCCACAATATTGATTCTGTTTCTGCCAACTTAAGCGTATCCATTGGGTCCATATCCAGGTTACGGAAAACTTTATTATTCCTAGCTTTCCAGATGTACCAGGAGTGATTTGGAGATAAGTGATGATTTTGGAGCATTTTGGAGATATTTGGAGCAAGCACCTGAGATGACCATCGAGCTCGACCATCGGTCGATATTGGAGGAGGAATATTGATCGATGTTCACACCTGAACATCGATCGACAGCGAAGCGCGCAGAAAGCCTATTTGGTCACAACCGACTTGAAGCCCAAGTCTTCAGCAATTTACAAGATTACCCCTGATGAGTTTTAACCTAACTATATAAGCTTTGCCACCATGTTAGAGGAAAAGTGTGCTTTTCTGTGTTTTTTGTTTTATTACTTTCAGCAAAAGGTTTTAGGATTATGATAGATTGGAGAGAAGATCCAAAGTTATAATTTGTGATTGGAATTCCATTAATATCTATTATACTATTCTATGAAGTTTTCTAACCTAATTGCTTTCGTGAATTGCTTGGCCATGTCTGAGTAGTTCCATTGTTAGATTTAGGGTTTAAATAGGTTATGAGGGATTAGCCCCAACTATAGATTGCTGAGTTGTGGTAATTGTCATTAGGATTGTTCATTAATGCATGTTTCTAGATTAGATACCTAGAACTTGCCCTAGGATTGATAGATAAAAGCGAGAGTTTCATTATCATCCTGAAAACATTCTAAATGAGCTAAGTTTCTTGCTAAGATTAAGGCGAGAGCTAATCTTATGAGCTTAGTAAGCATTATTCAACCCGCACATAAAGCTTAACTAAAAGCGCGTCAATCGATATTCATATTGGATAATCAATCGACAGAGCAAAAGGTGTATCGATTGATATCCCTATAGGATCATCGATCGACACTGCTATTGATCGAACACATTTGTTTGGGTCATTAGATCTAGTTAATAGACAAGTTCAAACATGCGAGAGCTGATGGACTTGTTGAATTGATTGTTGAGCTTTACATTATCATGCATGCAACTTATTAGGCATCTGTAGGATTATAATTCCAAGTTTCCTGAATAGAAACCCTAAGTCTAGCTATTTCTTTTTAAGCACCAAAACCTCAACCAATCAATCGAGCAATTACTTGCTCAACCAAAACTGCAAGTTTACATTTTAAATCTTAAAAACTTCCTACTAAACAAATCATATTAGATACATTAGGTTCCCTAGCTCCATGTGAATTCGATCCCAAAGTACTACAACTTGACCTCTTATTTGAGAGAGTATAAATCACTCAGGGTAATTTGAGTGATATCACCCGTGCGTAAAGCTTGACTAACGCTCGTCGATCGATATTCCTATAGGATAATCGATCGATGGTGAAACAAGTGTATCAATCGATATTCCTCTAGAATCATCGATCACACTTCAGCTGGTCAATAGATAAACCTAGAAAGCGAACGCCGATCGGTTTGTTATTAAAAGCTTGAGCTCTAAAATATCATGCATACAACTATTAAGCATCTATAGGATTATAATCCTGATTACCTGAATAGAAACCCTATGTCTAGCTATTTCATCTAAGTACCAAAAAACCCAATCAAAACCAATCGAGCGATTGCCTTGCTCACAACCAGCTTATTTACATTTAAACATAATCAACCTAGCTAAATCACTCTGATTAGATCTATTAGGTTCCCTAGCTCCTTGTGGATTAGATCCTTAAGTACTACGATAGAACCTCTTATTTGAGAGAGTAATTCATTCCTTAGGGTTATTTGAGGGAGATCAAATTTGGTGCTGTTGCCGGGGAGCTTTGATCGCCTATAGATTTAGTCTGATTTAGTCTTGGTTACTTCTTTAAACAGGTTTCTGACATAAAATTTTTTCTTGTCTTTTCAGGTGCATGCCCAACAGTACCAGAAGCAACAAGGAAACTCAACTGCTATTCTCATCAGATCCTACAAGCTTGGAGCGTTCGATCCGCAAAAGAAGACGGTCCTCATAGATCGACATCAACGTTTGTTCGTTGATCGACACTCGCCAGTCACCGTCGACTCAGATACCGATTCTGTCGACCGACACTCGCTCACCACCGTCGACCGAAGCCACTCTTCCGTCGACAGATATCTTCCATCCGACATCAATCGATACTTCATACCGAACATCGATCGATACTGAGCCGCGAGACATGGTTGCTACTTTAGTTTTCGTGCCAGATGAGAATGGAGACCTTCATGACGAGGAGGGTCATCTGCGTAATGCAGCAGGTCAGAAGATAGATGCTCAGGGGACTGTAATCCCTGAGCACGATACTGATGCTACGTGAATTGCTCATCCTGTAGATAAGGCTGCTCGAACCAGAGCATTGGCCGATTACAACCGTTCGGTTAAGTTTTATGCCAATAGATCGGCTATTCGCCCTCCATATATCCAGAGAGGCAATTTCGAGTTAAGCTGCAGTACTACACACTCGTAGGACAGACACCCTACTGTGGGTTATCTCACGAGCATCCTATGGACCATCTGTAGAGGTTCGAGGATCTTATATCTGCTATCAAAGTCAATGGAGTCCCTGAGGACTACCTATTATGCAAGCTTTTCAAGTACTCACTTGCTGCGGAGGCTTCACATTGACTTAAGCTGTTACCACCAAGATCTCTTATATCTTGGGCCGACATCAAGAATGCATTCCTGCGTAACTTCTTTGATGAGACACGTGCTGAAGACTTGAGGAGCAAGATTGCTATATTCACTCAGGAGCCTACAGAATCATTCAGAAGCTCCTGGATCAGATTCAAGTCTTACCAGAGAGATTGTCCTCACCATGGATTCAATGAAGTACATCTGCTCAGTACTTTCTTTAGAGGCATCGCTGTGCAGTATCAGATGGCTCTTGATGCTTCCAGCAAAGGGAACTTCAACACTAGGAATCCAGAAGAGGCTGTGAGACTTATTGAGAACTTGGCATCCAACAATAGCACCAATAACACTTATTTTGAGAGAAGGCAATCTGCAACTATCTTTGGGAAGGAACATATGGATGAGGTGAAAGCAAAGCTGGACAGTGTTGACAAGCTTCTAAGGAAGAAAGCTTGCTTAGTAGAGGATGCAGAGGCTGTAGATACAGAGGATAGAGTACAGGAGGATGTGATCTTCATTAGTGGAACTGGATTTCAGAGGTCTGGAAACCAGGGTGGAAACATCTATTGCAATGGACAGAGGAGTAATTTCAACCAGAGTTCGCAGTACCAGAAACCCTACAGCCAGAACTACAGCAGCAACAAGCATGAGTTATGGAAACTCATCTTACCAGAAACCACCACCACAGACTCAGGAGAGCAAGATCAAAGCAATGCTTGATCGGGTGCTTGAAGGACAGCAGAACATGACGGTGTATTTCAATGGGAAGATTGATTCTGCCTACAACAACCTGAAAACAAAGTTTGAGACTTTGAGCAATCATCTGAAGAAGTTGGAGATGCAGGTTGTTCAGACTTGAGAAGCTGTTAAAAAGCAAGAAGCTTTAGCAAGGGGGATAGGAGATGATGTAATGAAGCACCACATGAATGCCATCATTGATGATGAATTCTAGCACGTGGTGAAGCATGAGAGCTGCAAGAAGGGAATTTCAAATTAGAAAGCTCAATGAGTTTTGGCGGATCACATTGGTGTCGACCGACATCAGACTTAGAACATCAATCGACAGACTTTCCATAACATCGAGCGATGACACATTAAGAGTCGACGACACATCCAGAGTCGGTTTTATCGTGCAATGCCGTGAGGATCATGATGCACGAGGAGTTCGCAGCAAGACACCCACATCCGCCCAACCCATTACATATTAACATCAATCGACAAACTGAGCCACTCGTCGATCGACAACAAGAGACCACCGCCGATCGACAACCTCTAGTATCCATCGATCGACGAGAACCCCTCACATTCCGAGTGCAGATGCCAAAGATTGACAGCGCACGAATCAATGCATTGAGACCACAACCTAAACCTTCAGCTAACCCACCAGAGACCACCAGTACACATTCAGATGATGCACCAGAGCCTATGGAAGTTGATAAGGCTCCTATGCGGAGAACCTTGAGGAAGAGAAAGGAAAAGGTTGCTAAGCATCTGAAGAGGGGAGCTAATGAGAAGGAGATGGAAAGTTTTCTTAAGAGAGTCCTTATGATTCCACCGGCTAACCCATTCGAGGAGACCTGTCATCTGACGACCTCAATAACTAACAAACTCGTGATGGCAACACTGCCGACGACAACGTTTAAAATACTCCAGCAGCGAACATTACTGCGGTTAACGTTAACACGGCAGCGTTTGAGGAGGTCCAGAAGATGTTCTCGACTTTCAAAAAGAAGTCAGCAGAACGGGACAAGGTCATGAGTTCTCTCGCTAAATAGGTCGAAAACCTAACAGCAAGAACCAAGGCTATTCTTCCGCACGGAACAACCTGAGTCCGCGGAAGAAGACTCGATTTCGCGACTCCTTTGGACCGGTCCGACAACGCGCAAGGAAAAATGTGTGGGCTAAATCCCGACGAAATCACTCCTGCGTGGAAGACAAAGAGGAAGGAGAAATCGGGCGCGTTGATGTGGATTCTAGCAGTCAGACCGAACCTACGGATGAAGATGCAGACATGCATCCACGTCGTACAAGGCGCCGTGCGTCTCAAGACGATTCCCAGTTCGATAACCCTAGGACCGAATAAGAGGAAGCTATCTTCTGGGACGAACAGGAAGAACTGGCCGAGGAGCAAACTCAGAACACTCGCGGGAAACGCCGACAAGGTCGGAAATCTGCTAGCGAGAAATCCGAGATTCACGATCTTCGCGATCATCCCATGAAAACGGTTGCAAAAGTTAGAGCAGTGAAATCTCAGATCAATCACGCTACTCGCACCACACCCGAGATCGATCTACTGCTCGAGGAATCTCGAAAAATGCCATTCACTACTCGCATCACCGAAACTAGGGTTTCGAATCCTGGAAAGATCAAGGTAATACCTTAGGACGGTACAACCGATCCATGGGCACATCTATAGGCTTTCCATATTGCGATTGTGAGAGCCAAGTTTAGAGAAAGTGAAAGATATGCGAGCGGATGCCGCCTCTTCGTCGAAAACCTCCGAGGAGCAGAACTCGAGTGGTTCTCTCGCCTAAGGCAAAATTCCATCGGAAGTTTCCGCCTACTCGCCTCGGAGTTTTTTAAGCAGTACTTTACGCTCATAGATCGAGAAACCTCCGATGTCGTTCTCTGGAGCATGTCCCAGGGAGAGGACGAATCTCTCCGTGACTTCATGAAACAGTTCTAGACCGTTATGGCTAGATTCAGCGGAATAAGCGACAAAGTAGACGTAGACACGCTCCGAAAGACGCTCTGATACAAGTCAAAGTTCAGGAGGTGGATAACTTTGGATAAGCCGCGTACGATCCAAGACGCGCTCCATAAAGCCACGAACTACATAATCATCGAAGAAGAGACAAAAGTCTTGTCGCAAAAGCTGAGGCTGACGAAGACATCGTCAAAGGATCCTAGGTCGGATCAGAAGTCTAAAAAGAAAAACCCTCCGAACGACAAAAACGTCCATCACGGGGAAGAAGAGACCCATGGAGCGCATAACTACGCCATCAACGCCGGATCAGAGCAAGGCCGGATGACGAGCAATACATGTACCCAAAATCTAAATTACGACGAGAACGCCTTCTGCGACTTTAACCAGGCCCGCGGCCACTCGACTGTAAACTGCAAAGTTCTCGGCACTAGGTTGGCCGCGAAGCTGCTCGCGGGAGAAATCGCCGAAGTGTCTAGCGTAAAAGATCTCGTCCGTGATTCAGACCGCCCTCCAAGAAACGATAAGCCCCCTCAAACGGAGAACTCTCTCCAAGGGAACCAATCGGGAGAAAAACGTGGGAGGAGGCAGGACGACAAGGGCAACGACAATAGTCGCCGCATAGTTAATTTGATCATCCGAAGATTCGCAATACTGCAGTGATACCGTCTCTGCCATCAAAGCTTATCAGAGCAAGGCCGAGACGAGCGCGAACTCGCTAACCTGCTCCGCGCCTAGTGACTTCCCGAAAGGTGCGATCACTTTCGATGAAGAAGAGGCCGGCAGGATCGACCATCCCCACTGCGATCCGCTCGTGATCGATCTCGTGATAAGAGATCTCGAGGTCGCAAGGGTTCTCATCCACACGGGTAACACGGCAATGTCATCTTTCGCGATACTCTAAAGAGGATGAACGTCGAGCTAAGAGAAGTCGTACCATCGCCCAAGCCGCTAACCAGTTTTGAGGGCACGACTTCAATGACTCTCGGATCGATCAAACTGCCCGTTTCTGCGAAAGAAGTCACGAAGATTGTCGACTTCGCAGTCGTCGACCACCCGGCCATTTACAACATCATCATGTGCACGCCTTGGCTAAACGCCACGAAGGCAGTCCCGTCGACTAATCACTTAGGCATCAAATTCCCCACAGATAACGGAATTGCCGCGATCTGGGGATGCCAGACACAGTCAAGACGTTGCTTCCTGGCCGAACACAAGCTAAGGCAAATCACTACAACCGCAATGGTGAAACCCAAATGGGAAAAGCTATCTCAGGCACTAACTGAAAACGCTTCGGAAAAAGACGGTCAAGAATCGTTACTCAAACAACGGCCAGGAAACAGCCAGTTTCAGAGCCCAATGTTTCAACCCAACCGGAGGAGAAAAGCCCGGTAGAAGGGTCGGTCTTGCAACTAAGGCGGCCAACGCAAACGCGATAGCCGAGTAAACACACTCGTACAAACAACAGAACTACGAGATGGCTTGATCCCGGAAAGGAGTACGGAGGCAGCTCGCCGTAGGACGAGTTCAACTATCCCCCCTCTTCAAGAAGGGGGGGGGAGTGGGTACATAGACGAATACTCGTATATTCCCGCATTCTGAATTATTTGCCTTGTACTCAATATTTTTGAAACTTTTGGCAAATAAGACTTTGTTCAAATCTCTTTTATCTCGATAAATATCTTGTTTTATTTTCCGAAAACATCTGTATACGAGAAAAACGATCATCATACGAACCCAAAAAACAGAAACTCACGAGAAATCGTCCCACCTCAAAATGGATCAACTCCACACTAGCTTATCCAACAAAGAAACTTCGTCACATCAACTAAGGCATTTATGGAATCAACATATTCTGCCCCACAAACACTCTTTCACAAACATATCTCGTTCACACCGTCGATTTTGACTCCTGACCGAAACACGAGACCCCGATCTCAGATACTCAAAATATCACTAATAGTATGTTTTCGAAAATATAAAGCGAGACGTCGCCTAAATCTTCGAAAACATGTTCTCAGTCCGTTCGCGACTATAAATTACAAATGCTTGTCGATTGGCCCCGCCGAGCACGTTAGACGACATAAACAAACGCATTTGGATCCATCCTAAGGATAGATCGTCTTACATCTGACTAGGATAAATAGCGCGCTATAAAAGAAATCCAAAATTTTGGTCAGAACTTTCGGGAGACTTAAAAATTGTCCTCGAAGAGATGCTCGATTCCTACCATACAAATCGTATAAGCCGAGAACATATTGCAGACTTTAAAGCGGGATGAAATCAGGTTGAAAACGATACGGAAAACGTAAGTCGAAGTAGCCATCGCACCCCCTAAAGCCGTAATTAGACCTAGGTCTTACCCTAAACCCAACACACTGTTCTCTAACGTCTCAAGACTTGACATCCAAAAGATACGAGATCCTGAAAGCATGTCTCTTCGTCCGCATCTAAACGCTCTCAAAACTTTGAGAAAGCTCACTCAAAGCTCTATCTTGTGTCTAAAGATGGGCTCCATATAACGGTCGTAAGGTCTCCATCCATAGCTAAAAATATGACGCGTCTGTGCAGCTATGCTCCAAAAGACACCAAAAATCACCACAATCCTCCAAATCGTCCATGAACCTGTAAATACTCTAAATAGACTCTATATCGTAGTAAATATATATTAAAACAACTATAAACCATGGCTAAAAGTGGGTAAAATTCATGGCCTATCAACTCCCCCCAGACTTACCCTTTTGCTTGTCCTCAAGCAAAACACACATGGCAGTCTTATGAAAGCGGTTTGAAAACAGGAGGGACTCACATAATTTAAAACCACTACTCTCACTTCTGAAAATATGATAGGTGGAAGTGACTCATTACTAACCTTGGATGCTTTCAATATACTACACACTAGCTTAGTCACCATACCATACAATCACACAACACTACTAATAGCGCCTGACGTACCCCTCTGCTGACCTCATTTCTCCATAAATATAGATGTGTAGGCTACGTCGTGGAAGTATCGATCAAGGGACATGGAATCTTACTCAACCAAGTTTCTGAACACACAGGTAGTCTTATCTAATTCCTTTCTTCCCTCTTTTTCTCTCTTCTCTGAATCTTTATAGTTCCAATTTCAATGAGTGTTGATCCTAATGCAGTCCATCTTGTTCATCTTATTGACTTTTCTACTTTTGTAGCTCTATTTGACAAAGTGTAGCGAATACCGGGGTCACAGGATACACTCCTTACCCTCCTTTCCACAATGTGTGATCATTCCTTTCAGACTTAGAATAATGGGGTCACAGGAGACATTCCCACCCCTCTGCCTCTTTCAGGAAATCATTTCAATCTCTTGTATCTTAAGATGCCGAAGAGAGAAAGAGAGAAGGGAACCAGAAGCACACAGACTTTTTCCTTCCAGACTTACAGGAGGACTCCTATCCAATGTATACCAAGCCCCAAAACAAGCAAGTAGAGTAGATTAAGGTTGGAAGTCAGCTTTGGTTTCTCCAGACATTCTCAGTAGGTGCGGATGTTAGCATTACGTGATACACTACGGTGTTTCTATCTAATACATCCTACAATTAGTAAATCTAGATGGTGCTAGAGAGTGATTATAGTAGCAATCAAATTGTACTTGATCATAATCCCCTTCTCGACTCGATAAAAACTTTTTTTTGAAAACATTTCTTAAAATTTACGATAAACTAGATATCAGTAACATCCCCCAGACTTAAATTACACTGTCCCTAGTGTATATCCAGTCGGAGTTATGGTGAGAACTAATCATAAGTACACAATTTAACAAGTTAGAACGATATACCTGACCAAGTTAAGTGTCGATCGATAAAAATGAGTTACCATCGGTCATTGCAGGTGATGTACTGTCGATCGATATCGACATGCTCTCATCGGTCGATTTTATAATCGTCTACTCGGATCTTTTTTTTCATTTTATATATTAAACTACTTAAACTAATTCCTAGAAATGGGTTGCCTCTCATTCAGCGCTTATTTTAAGTCTTGCACTTAACTTAAGATCTGATATGTCTAATGATCAGGAAGGCCAAAATGTAAAGGCCTGCTATTTGGTGGTTTAGCCCAATAATGTTTCACTCGTTGTCCACTCACTTTAAATTCTTCCCCTTTATCATTTACAAGTGTAATGGCTCCATAAGGTTTGACATCCACAAAAGTGAAAGGACCTGACTAACGAGATCCGAGTTTTCTGGGAAAAGAGTTAGCCGAGAATTATATAACAACACTTGATCATTTGGTTCGAAATGTCTGGAGATGATCCTTTTATCATGATATGCTTTTTGTCCTCCCTCTATATATTTTCGAGTTCTCATAGTCTAAGTGTCTGATTTCATCCAGCCTGTTAAGCTGTATGAATCTCCTTTCGGCAGCTGGTTTAATGTCAAAATTTAATAGTTTTATTGCCCATGCTGCCTTGTGTTCTAGCTGAATTGGTAGGTGACAAGATTTTACATCGAGCAGGTGAAATGGGGTTGTTCCTAATGGAGTTTTGAATGCAGTACTGTAAGCCCAAAGTGCATTGTCCAGTTTTCTAGACGAATCTTTCCTAGAAATTCCTACGGTCTTTTCTAAGATTTCTTTGATCTGTCGATTTGAGACTTCTACTTGTCCACTTGTTTGTGGATGGTAAGGTGTAGCAACTCTGTGGTGAACTTCATTCTTCCGGAGTATTCCGTCAAAGACTTTGTTAATAAAGTGGGAGCCACCATCACTTATTACTACTCGAGGAACTCCAAATCTTGGGAAAATAATTCTCTTGAAAATCTTGATAACTACAGACGCGTCATTTGTGGGGAAGCTAGTGCTTCGACCCATTTGGACACATAATCGATAGCAACTTGGATATATTTGTTCTCGTATGAGGAAGGGAAAGGACCCATGAAGTCTATTCCCCAGCAATCAAAGATTTCTACTTCTAGAATAGATTTATGTTCCTTTTTTTTGTCATCAACGTATACAGACTCATACTGACTGTAAATCAAAACGGGTGATCTACATCCATTTAAACGACAAAAGACGGTTACTTCCTAACACTGCGTGCTAGTCTATCCGCCTTTGAATTTTGCGTCCATGGTACATCGATAATCTCCGATAGGGTGAAACTCTCTTTCAGGATCTTGATATCTTCCAAATAATTTGCAAAAGCTGGCCATTCTTCTCGTTCCGAAACCATCTTCACCAATTGAGAGCAGTCCGTTGCAAATATAACCTGAAATTGACGTAAATTCTTCATACATTCCATTACCCAGAGTAGCGCTTCCATCTCGGCATGAAGGGGAGAGAGACTAGCCCTAACATTCCTCGCCCCCAACCATCCATCAAATCCTTCTAAGGTACTGGACCAACCTTGACCTGAAAAGGTATTGTTGGACTCAATTCTGGTCCATATGCCAAATGGGCTAGCACCAGTATGGGCCGTACGACGCTAAGCGACTAAAAGGCCTTGTACGAGCAAGAAGAGACTGATTTAGGAAATCGAAGATCGTAGAACGGTTGCGGATATCGCGGAGTCCATCTACTATAAGAAGAGATTGATGGATACTAGAGAGGACACGTTGAAAACCCTAGAGAGAGCTACACCCATACATCGATCTTGTTTTCACCTTGCTTTAGATCTCATTTCAGTCACTGTATTCACCCTTATTCATCAATAAAATCCATCTTTGCCTACTGAAAATTGAATACATCGTTGTGTTCTAAAGATATCGTTGCCTACATCATTTTATCTTCACTAGATTAAACTCTCGATCACTATCAAATACTAGTGTAGATTTTAGGATCTACATTTTGGCGCCGACTGTGGGGAAGATAAACGAAAAACCAATTTACTAAGAAACCGATCTAAGTTTCCTAAGCACCACTATGGATCCTAATCACGCTCGATCCAACTGCATCGAATAGATCAGTCTTGACCTCTCTAGATCGGGAAAACCGAAGTCGTCAAAAATCGTCAGCGCCACGAAAGATCAAAGCATCTCCTTCGGAAGGCAAGTTGATCTCTCCAATGACCAACGATCCGAAACCTCGCGACAAGCAACTAACGAGCCTGACATCGCGCCTTTCGAAGAGATAACGCACGAAGTCGAGATTATAACTTTCCATGAACACAAAATCGCTAGGCTCGATATGCCCCATGACGATGCCCTAGTCATCACGTTGGAACTTGTGAGCACCATCTTCTCGAAGATTTTCGTTGACACCGGAAGCGCTGTCAACGGCGTTTCACAAAAGACGCTACGATTGATTAGCCAACCAACCCCAGTAATCGATCACGAAATGACTCCCCTCAATAGTTTTGAAGGAAAGTCGATCCGATCACTCGGGATAGTGCCACGAACCACCAAAACTTACGACATCGAACTGGAGACCGAGTTCACCGTGGTTGATCATTTCATGCCCTTCGACGCCTTCGTAGGACATCCTTGGATACACCAGATGAAGGCGGTCCCTTCGGTTTACCACCAGTGCTTGAAGTTTTTATCACCGACCGGCGAGAAAACTGTACGCGGGAGCCAGAAACAATCTCGAGCCTGTTATATGGCCGGATTACAAAGGATGCCCCTGCGAGGAGAGAATGTCTCACTCATCCACGATATCACAGTAAAAGACTCCGCCAGAGACCTATTAAGCGTCGTCGCCCTAGACGAAACTCCTTAGAAAAAAGCGTCAACATCGGGAACGACCTCCCTCCTAAAGTGAAGAATGATCTTTTGTCTTTCCTCAAGCAAAATATCAAAACATTAGCGTGGTCCGCAGCAGACATGCCCAAAATCGACATCAGTATCGCCCCCACGACCTAAACGCCGATCCTACGTTTAAGCCTATCAATCAGAAACGAAGAAAGTTGGGACCCGAACGAGCCAAGGCTGTAAACGACGAAGTTGACAAGCTCCTTAAAATCGGTTCCATTCGCGAAGTCCAATACCCTGACTGGCTCGCAAATCCAGTCGTAGTAAAAAAGAAAAATGGAAAATGGAGAGTGTGCATCGATTTCACCGATCTCAACAAAGCATGCCCAAAAGACACCTTCCTATTACCACACATCGACCGGCTGGTAGAAGCCACAGCTGGACACGAAATACTTTCCTTCATGGATGCATTTTCCAGCTATAATGAGATCCTTATGAACCCCGACGATCAAGAAAAAACGAGCTTCATCACCGAGCGAGGAACATACTGCTATAAAGTGATGCCATTCGGGTTAAAGAACGCTGGAGCCACTCAACAAAGACTAGTGAACAAGATGTTTTCCAAACAACTTGGAAAACGATGGAAGTTTACATAGCTGACAAGCTGGTGAAATCGTCAAGAGCCAGCGACCACGTTCTCCAGCTCCAGGATTGTTTTAATATCCTCAACAAGTTTGGAATGAAACTGAACCCTACAAAATTCACTTTCGGAGTAGCCTCCGGAGTTTTCCTCGGATACCTCGTGACTGAAAGGGGAATCGAAGCCAACCCAAAATAGATAGCGGCGCTGATCGATACCTTACCTCCAAGGTCGATCCGAGAAGTACAACGCATCACCGGCAAAATAGCTGCATTAAACCGTTTCATCTCCAGATCAACCGATAGATGCCTTCCTTTCTACAAGCTATTGAAAGGAAATAAGAAGTTCGAATGGAACGCCGAATGCGATTCCGCCCTAAAAGAACTTAAGGCATATATCAGCGAGCCGCCCATACTATCAAAACCGATCGTAGGAGAGACCCTCTTTCTATATGTCACAACTTCCGAACATGCACTGAGCGGAGTGCTGATCCGCGAGGAAAGCCGAGAACTAAGACCAATATACTATGTAAGTAGGTCATTGGTTGACGCCGAGACTAGATACCCCGTAATGGAAAAGCTATCACTAGTAGTGGTAACCGCCGCTCGAAAATTAAGACCTTACTTCCAGTCCCATTCGATCACTGTCATGACATCGCAACCTCTACGAACAGTACTCCACAGTCCAAGCCAATCCGGAAGGATGGAAAAATGGGCAATCAAGCTCAGCGAATACGACATCGAGTACAAACCACGAACGAGCTCGAAAGCACAGGTACTAGCTGACTTTGTCATCGAACTCGTCCCGAAGGAGGATAACGCAGGATCGAACACCAAAAAAGGGAAATTAGACCTCGATGGGGCCTCATCGAAACAAGGATCCGGAGTGGGAATACAACTCGAATCCCCGACAGGAGCAATGATCGAACAATCATTTAGCCTGGGATTCAGCGCATCAAACAACGAAGCCGAATACGAATCCCTGATCGCTGGGTTACGGCTCGCACGGAGCATCGGCGCCCACGAAATTAGCGCCTTCAGCGACTCGCAATTACTCACGAGCCAATTCCATGGAGAATATGAGGCAAAAAATGAAAGAATGGAAGCATACCTTGGAAATCTACGAGAGATCGCTCAGCAGTTCGACAAATTCGAGCTCACAAAAATCCCAAGGGGAGATAACACGTCCGCCGACGCTCTAGCCGCGTTAGCTTCAACTTCCAACCCAGCAATAAGAAGGGTAATACCAGTAGAATGAATAGAGAAGCCCAGCATAGACCTCCCATGCAAGGGAACCGACCGTCAAGGGGATAATCCTCCTCGCATCGGCGCATTCATAACACGAAGCAGAGCCCAGAGAGCAACCCAAAATCTTGACGACGAACCGACAGCAAGCTCAACGATCGACCATCCCCTAGCGAGCCACCCGTCAGGACAAGGAGGACAGCGACCGCCGCAACTATCCCCGTTGAGGCCGTTCATGAAACTAACAACGAAGCGCACAAAACTTTCAAAAAAGAAGTCGAAGCCAGACCAGACTGGAGAATCCCGATATACAACTACATAAAAGACGCCAAACTCCCTGACGACAGATGGGAAGCCCAAAAGATAAAAGCCCCAAAGTTCACGATATTGCATTATAGAAGAAAAACTATATAAACGAAGCATAAAAGAACCTTATTTGCTGTGTGTATCTCCCAAAGACGCCTTTACAATTTTAAAACAGACCCACAGAGGATCATGTGGGAGCCACTCCGGTGGACGATCGTTAGAAATCAGGATCAAGAAACTTGGCTATTTCTGGCCGACGATCGTTGACGACAGCAAACAATTCGCACTAAAATGTGACAAATACCAACGGCATGCGCCAATGATACACCAACCGCAACAGAAAATCTCCACAATATCATCTCCATACCCTTTCATGAAATGGTCAATGGATATAGTAGGACCGCTAGTATCCTCAGGACCAGTTCAACTACGGTTCCTTCTGGTGTTAGCAGACTACTTTACCAAGTGGATCGAAGCCGAGGCAAACTACAAGATCACCTCCGACACGGTGACGATCTTCATTTGGAAAAACGTAATATGTCGGCACGGTCTACCTTACGAAATAGTAACCGACAACGAACCGTAGTTTATCTCAAAAATATTCAAGGAATTCTGCAACAAGTGGAAGATCAAGATTAAGGCCGCAAGCCCCCGTTACCTAAAGTGTAACGGACACACCAAAGCTGCAAATAAGACTATAATAAATAATCTCAAGAAAAGACTCGACCTTATAAAAGAAAGATGGAGCGAAGAGCTGCACGGAGTCCTATGGGCCTATCGGACGACCCCTCACACAGCAACCCAAGAGACTCCATTTTCACTATCTTATGGGGTCGAGGCCGTAACACCAGCAGAAATCGAGGTCCCAAGCCAACGACACAGGGTGTGCCCAGAAGACGCCGAGCTCAACGAAGAACTACTGATCAACCAACTCGATATGATCGAAAAACGACGGGAAAGATTAGCAATCCGCATGGAAAATTACCAACAAGCTGCGTCGCGTTATTACGACTCTAATGTAAGAAATCACGCATTCTCCGTCGGCGAACTAGTCCTTCGAAAAATATTCGACGGAACAAAAGAACCAAAAGCAGGAAAATTGGGAACCAGATGGGAAGGACCATACAAAGTAACCAAAGAAATCTGAACTGGAGTATACGAGCTAGAAAAATGCAAAAACGGGCGCCCCAAAATGAGACCCTGAAACGCATACAACCTAAAGAAATACTACAATTAGCACAAACCCGAATCTCGACCAAGTCGATCGAGCTTCGAGCTGGGAGGCCACCAACATCTATAACTCAGGAAAACAAAACAGAACTACGAATAGGCTTGATCCCTCGAGAGGGGTACGTAGGAAGCTCGATATCGAGCGCAGCCCAAACAACCAAACGAACCTTTTTACTTCCCTTCTATTACTTAGGCAATTCAACTACAAACAAAGCCCACCTATTCAATTGCATTCTCAGGCCATATAAAGGCCCACAAAACAGATTCCTGATCAGTCTCTGTTCTACACCTCCTAAAAAATAAAATAACGAGCTCAATGAAACCAAAAATAAACCAAACAGGAGATTAGAGAGGTATTAACCCGATAATCCATTGAAGGCATATATATGTTCTTCATCACAACAAAAACACAAAAAGAAAAGTTTAAAATAACAAAATACAAACACAAAGCAAGCAATACGATCGATCTTCGCCTTAGTTTTGATTGACCGAATCACCGGATATCTGAGGGAGATCGAGGCGATTAAGAGAAGGATTCGACACCGAAGCCAAACCGTAATCAACGTCGAGCGAGATCTCCTGGCTCTTAAGACGCTCCAATTCTTCCTCGAGCTCGTAACCACCTTGCCTTACTCGGTCAAAGCTTCGATCCGAGCTCGCACCTCCTACGGATGAATCTCCGCTGCTGTTTCCTTCTTCTTCGCCTGCAGCTAGACCCTCACTACGGCCAAAACCGCATCGTACTCTCGAGCAAGAGAGCGACGAGCAAGATGGCACTCCTTGCGAGCATCTATGTCACGACTTTCGAGCTCTCGCCTATGCTTATATTGCATCGAACCGAGGTCATTCTGAACCGCGACTTTCTCCGCCTCAGCAGCAGCCAACTTCCCTTTCAATTCCTCAACCTCAACCTCACGCTGTTGCTCTTTCACTCGAACAGCCTCCAACACACCCCGGAGATGCTGAATTGTAAGATGACCCCCGAGCTCCTCTTTGCTCGGGATTTCAGCCAGCAGCTTCTCCATCAAGGCAGCGTATCCATTGCTCGCCTCCATAGCCTAAGCAAAAGAAAAAACGATCTAACAGACATTCCAAAATCTCGGAAGCAATCGCAAGATAGCTTACCTTAGCGTTCGCGACCGCCATCTGGACGTAGGCACCACGCTCCTGCATTTGCTCCAAAGAAGGAAGCTCGCATCCGCTGGTTCTGATCTTATGCCAGATCGAAGCAAGTCGCTCGGGATCATCAAGAATCGATACATCATTATCATACGAAAACGCCAACGAAGATGCCTCCTGCATGTTTGGGAGGCGAGTACTCGGGTCGACCTTAGAAGTACCTTTACCAGGAATCCGCACTAGCGGAGGAAGCCCCGAGCTCGACGAATTCGACCCCTCAGAATTAATATCCTCAAGGACAAGAAGTCGAAGTCGGTGGGTCGACGAGTAAACATCGTCGCCTCAAGCTCGATCGCCGACTGAACCGGCTGAGGTGTTCAACATCACCCGGCCCCATCAGCAGGAACGGCGATCGATACGGGTCTAGCCAAAAGGCCCACGTCAAGCTTTCCGATCCCGTTCCGACAACCCGGCCTCAGAGGACGCATCTGGGCGATCGAGGAAAACCTCTGTTTCCCTTGCCTGTAGACAAAACAGATTCCGGAGGCTTCAGAAAAACTTAAACGATCTAGCTTAGATTTCTTCTTTAAAAAAAGGCCTACTCTTGTTTCGACGGGCCTTTCCTGGTCGGACTGGAGCCGCCAGCCCGATTGGAGTAGCAAAATTTTCACCCGCGCGGAAGGGCGTAAGCTGCTCGAATCCGCTCCACAGTAAATACAAGCCACCGAAGGTTGCCTCGACGCAGGGTCGCCATTAGTCCACTAAGCTCGGGAGTCATAGGTGCAGAACCAAAAGGCTCTACAAACAAGCAAAGAAAAATTCAAAACAAAAACAAAACACCAAAAGCCAATCAAAAGAAAGCTTCGGTCGTAAAAAAAATCTTACCAATTTTATCGGACCACTCCCTAGGAATCCTGCTAAAGTCGAAATCACTGACTGACGCCGGGTTGATCTTAAAGACAAAAAATTTCTCTCTCCATCGGTCATCCCTGTTAGGGATACCGTCTATGATGGAATGGCCAGCGCGAGGAGCGAGAATCATCGTTCCAGGGAAGCCGTTGTTCCACTTGATAGCAAACAGTTGCTTTAGCTCCCTGAGGCCAAACTCAAGACCTTCCTCCCTAGCCCGGATCCACGAAGCCAAGAAGTAGCGGAAGAAATTGGGCGCCATATGAGTAAAAGCCATCCTAAGCTCCGCAAGCGCCTCAAGAAGAAAATGAGGACGAGGGAACGATAAACCACCATCCTCAAAATGCGACCTGTAGGCTCCATAGTACCCGGGCCTCACGGTCTCCAGAGTTTCGCCGTCGGGAAGTTTGATTTCGACGGCATAGTCCACTCCCCAGAGATCATAGAAGGCATCGATGTCCTTCCCTTCGAGAATTGTCGGGAGATGAGGGCCGAATTTTTCATTTGCCATAGGTTCGAATTGAGTACAAAGATCGAGAGAAAGGCGATGAGAGAGAAAATGAAACCGTTGTATTGAAGAAGATGATACACTCAGTGAGAATACTATGTATATACGTGGAATGGTTCCGCCATACGATTCAAAAAATGGCCGATAAGTCAAATCAAACCGACGCGCGTGGTATCTCACTTCCCGAGAATTGCGACGACGCCGGAGTATGTCAGTTCTCACCCTTTCGGTTTCCCAATAAACCTAAATGGCTGGGGGACAAATGTTGGACCCAATTCTGGTCCATATGCCAAATGGGCCAGCACAAGTCTGGGCCGTGCGACGCTAAGCGACTAAGAGGCCCAGTACGAGAAAGAAGAGACCGATTTAGGTAGTCAAAGATCGCAGAATGGTTGCATAGATCGCGGAGTCAATCTACTATAAGTAGAGACCGATGGATACGAGAGAGCTACACCCTTACATCGATCTTGTTTTCACCTAGCTTTAGATCTTTTCTCTTATCGATCTCGTTTGTAACGTCGATCTCATTTCAGTCACAGTATTCACCCTTATTCATCAATAAAATCCATCTTTGCCTACTGGAAACTGATTACATCGTTGTGTTCTAAAGATATCGTTGCCTACATCATTTTATCTTCCCTTGATTAAACTCTCGATCACTATCAAATACTTAGTGTAGATTTTAGGATCTACAGGTATCACCCTCTTTCCATGAGCAAGCCGAAAAACACCATCTTCCTGGAATTGACGGCAGGATCATATCTAAAATTTGTGGTATTGTCCTCTGTTCATTCAATATTTGTGCCTCAGCCCATAGTGTTGATTCTGTTTCTGCTAATTTAAGCGTATCCATAGGATCCATGTCCAGATTACTGAAAGCTTTATTATTCCTAGCTTTCTAGATGTACCATAGTATCCATGCAAACTGATGATCTTCCATCTGCGGGAAAACTCTCCAGAACAGATGATCCATGTTTGTGAAGAGAGAACTTAGCTGGAAAAATAGCTGGATTTGATGGTATCTTCGAAGGAGCCCAAACATGGATTGCTGGAGGACATTCAAAAAACACATGGTTTATGGATTCCTCGTGGGCTCCACATCATCCAAAACAAATACCCCCTTGTATCCCCCTTGCTTGTAAATTCTTATTCACTGCTATACATCCTGTCACTAATTGCCATAGGAAATGTTTTAACTTTGGTGGGCACTATATTTTCCAGCAGAAAGCCTTCAGAACATCAATTGTGGGACAAATCAATAATGGTGGCCTTTCCCTATCTGGATAGATTCGTTCTACCTAATATCCTGATTTGACTATACATTTCCCATTTTTTGTGAAGTGCCATCCATCTCTATCTACCCTCTGAGTCCTGCTCAGTGGTATGCTTTCTATAAGTTCCGCATCCTATGGATCCACCAAAGCCTGAATTGCCTGTGAATTCCAAGTACGTGATGTAGAGTCAATGAGAGACTCCACTGTAAGGTTCAGGTATGAATTGTGTTGGTTCCATTTCGTGCCTTTTGCTGATTTTTCCTCTTCGTTGACATCTGTCGCATTGTGCAATGTTTGTAGAGGTATGGTTCATCCCAGTGATATCTCCTAACTTCTCTAAAAAATGTTTCTTGTATAACCTTTTAGCTCTTCAGGTTCTACGTCAGCGGCTAGATATTTTACTATATCAGCATACCAAGGTCTATCCCTTAAACTTCTTTCGACTGTGTGCACCTCCCGACTTATACTTCTACCTCAAGGAGAATCGTGTTCAGGATGCAAGACGTTGCAGGCGACACTGACTTTTATATCAATAATGAGGGTTATGGGTAACGTGTCTTAGCCTTGATCATCGGGAGTGTCGATCGACATAGCGTCGCTGGTGTCGATCGATGGCTCCTCGGATGTAAGATATCCGTTTGGTAAACATTCTCTGTCGGCAAGAAATCATTAAAAGGGACGTCATCCTTTACTCGTATTCGGGAAAGGTGATATGCGACTATGTTTTCTACTCCTCCTTTGTCTTTAATCTCTATATAAAATTCTTGGAGTAGCAGGATCCATCTCAAAAGTCATGGTTTCGCGTCTTTCTTCTGCATCAAATATTTTATTGCAGCATGGTCGGTATGAACAATGACTCGCGAACCGACTAGGTATTGGTGGAATTTTTCAAATGCATAAACTACAGCAAGTAGTTCTTTTTCCGTTGTTTCATAATTCCTTTGTGCCTCATCGAGAGTTCGACTAGCATTGTAAACAACATGTAGCTTTTTGTCTCTTCTTTAAACTAGAACTGCTCCTAGAGCGAAATCGCTCGCATCGCACATAATTTCGAACGAAAGATTCCTGTCAGGTGCTTGTACGACGGGGGCAGTTATTAAGGCTTTCTTTATTTCTTCGAAAGCTTTTACGCATTATTGTGTGAAGTTATATTTAACTTATTTGCATAAGAGGGCTTTGAGTGGTCTGGCGATTTTGCTAAAGTCCTTTATGAATCTCCTATAGAAACCAGCGTGCCCAAGAAAACTCCTCAAGTCTTTCACGTTAGCGGGTTTTGGCAGACCGGTCTTAACTTTGATTATAGCTCGATCTACTTCTATACCGGGTGCTGAAACTTTGTGCCCCAGAACAATTCCATCATTGACTATAAAGTGGCATTTCTCTCAATTCAGGACGAGATTCTTCTCCTCACATCTTGCTAATACTTTGCAAAAGTTGTTAAGGCATGATGTAAAATCGGATCCATATGTGGGAACCAAAATTCGTACTGTCGATTTCCATCTAATTAGGAAAGTTAGGAAAGCACTAATTTCCCAAAGATCCCAGATATCTCCTAAACCACACGTCAACCAATCAAGAACAGGAAAAGACAAAAGAAAAAAATATGAGAATCGAAAAGAGAGCAAAATTGATCTTATTCCGAATTTGCGTTTGAGCGTTACAACAAGGTAAGAGCCTTCACTACGAGAGATGTTGGCGAGATTCCTAGTTCTAGCACCTAAGACTACATAAAACATAATTGAGTCGCAGCTCGAATAACCAAAAACGAAAAGTTGCCTAAATTGCTCTAAGTATTGCTATGAGTAATAATTCTTGTGTCCTCTTGCCCCTTAAACTTCGATCCTCTTATATACTACTTCTAAGGAGGCTTACCTTTTCCCTTTCTGCCCTTGGTCGAGTTTATCGATTCGTGGAAATATTCCATTTTTCTTCGATCTCTGTGTTTATCTTCAGAAACTTGACATTTATCCTCCGAACTTGACATTTATCTTCTTCTGGGTAACAAATGATAAACCGTCATAACGACTGGGCTTGATTTCATAAAATCGTAAGTGGGCTCTTTGCCGCTTTATGGGCCCTTTCGGGCCGTTTTTCCGACTTAGGCGTTTTTCGATTATATAAAAAAAGCGCTTTCGAAACGACGTCGATTCCAGAGAACATTAAAATTCCTTGTACAGCGTAGGAAATCCTAGGTGTTCAGCTAACCGTTGCCGTTTTATACGATCAATCCGAATGTTATTCGAGAAAACGAGTTCTTGCGGTTTTTAAATCGTAAAGTTCCAACGATACCTCCGATCGAGATGAAACAAGAGCGAGTTTGATACAATCTCGAGAGAGGAGTTACGAGGATGAGGTGAAGATGGATTCCGGTCGATCCAGCTCGGCCGTTCGCCAAACTGGACTCGTCCAGCTCGGTGAACGGCCCGAGCTGAATCCCATGGTTAATCCAGCTCGGCGAATGACCGAGCTAAATCCCGTGGTTGATCCACCTCGGCGAACGGCCGAGCTGAATCCGTGGTTGATCCAGCATGTCCTTTCGACGAGCTGATCATTAGATCTTAAGTAGATTATTCCGTTTTTTGACTTCTTTCTATTTTTATGGAAGAGAAGATTTTTTTGGGAAGTTTTGTGATGTTGATTTCGTCGTCACTGATTTTGACCCCAACACCATACACAGAGAAATCATCCATAAGGACCTCCATGAAATCCTCGATCATATTTGTGAAGATACACATCATACTTCTTTGGAAGGTAGCAGGAGCATTACAAAGCCCAAAGGGCATCCTGCAGTATGCGAACGTACCATATGGACAAGTGAATGTGGTCTTCTCTTGGTCGTTCGGAAGGATAGTAATCAAGAAAAACCCCGAATACCCATCTAGAAAATAGTAGTACTTGTGGTGTGCAAGCCGTTCTAACATCTGATCTATGAATGGTAGAGGGAAATGATCTTTTGTTGTAGCAGCATTGAGCTTCATGTAGTCTATGCACATCCTGTGACCAGTAACAGTTCTCGTAGGGATCAGCTCGTCTTTATCATTCCTTACCACTGTCACTCCTCCTTTCTTTGGAACCACGTGTAATGGACTTACTTAGTTGCTGTCTGAAATTGGATAGATAATTCCTGCATCTAGCAGTTTCATTATCTCTTTCTGAACCACATCTTTTAGATTTGGGTTCAGTCTTCTCTGATGCTCAATAGATGATGTCGACTCGTCTTCCAAGTGTATCCTATGCATGCATAAATCGGGCGAGATACCGGGAATGTCATCCAGAGAATACCCAACAGCTTTGCGATACTTTCACAGCTTATTTAGCAACCACGTTAGTTCTCCGCTAGTTAGGTTTGCATTGACTATGACATGAAAGGAGTTATCGTAGAAGAAAGCATATTTGAGTCCAGCTGGAAGTTGTTTTAATTCAAAGTTCGGTAATTATCTCAAACCCCAATTGTCCGATGCATGAGAATGGTGGTCGCTGTGTCTGAAACATCTGTCGACATTGGATGGAATTTTGATTTCTTCGTTTACGTGGACTTTCATTATCTCTTCTGTAGCATCCGTTAATCTGGCATACTCTGCAGCTTGGTCATTTATACCAAAATGTCGCTTTCAGGAGCTGCGAGAGTTCTTTCTAAAGGATTGTTAGAATACATATCCATGAAAGATTGGTTAACTTCCTCGGATAAGTCATCAACAAAGAAACTTCGGCCATCGATCAAAGGTTTCTTGACCAGATTTTCCATGCCAAAATACATTGATAAATCTCTGATGTTCAGACATATACACCCTTTCCTAACATCCATGATCGCACCGGCTGTGGCCAAGAATGGTCTTCCAAAAATAAGGTTCATGCCCATACTTCAACACTACAAAATATGTAGGTATATGAAATTCATTTATCCTTATGGGCACGTCTTCCAGAATACCTTCTGGAATCCTAACGGATATATCAGCTAAAACGAGAGTAATATTTGTGGGCTTGAATTGAGTTACCCCGAGGGGTACTGCAACGGAATAAGGTATTAAGTTCACACTGGAGCCTAGATCACTGAGAGATCTCTGAAACCGCTCATTGTGGTAGTCGCAATCCAAAACAAAACTACCAGGGTCTGGGTGTTTAATTGGGATTCTTTCCTGAATCATAGCGCTTACTTGCTCAGAAACCATCATTACACTCTCTTCCAATCGTTGGAAACCACTGGTCCCCATATCTTTCACGTACTTCGTGATTGGTGAAGAAATCTGAACAGCGTCACTGAGTGGCATCTCGACTGTGATTTTTTCAAATGATTTCTTGCTAATCGCTTTCCCCAATTCTCGCTTAGGCTGCGACTTGTTGGGAGGAAAGAGGGGGGGGGGGGGGGGGGGGGGGTAGAGTCCTATACACTCTCCCTACTGATGGTTTGGCAAGAATCGAGTGCCGATCGACATTGTTTCCAGTTTGTCGATCGATATTTATCATAGTCGGTCGATCGACATTATTCCCTTCTTGTCGATCGATTTCCACATCTTCCTCCCACTCCTCCTCTTCTTCATCGAGGATAATCGTTGCATTCTCAGTTTCAGGCAGCTTTTCTGCAGAAGTGATTTCAGCAGTGCTCGGGGTAAGGCGTTTTCCGCTTCTTAGTAATACAGCACAAACTTGACATCTCATTTTCTGCTGGCCTTTTAGAACTTGTCCCATCATATATTCCAGCTTGCCCTTATGAGTCTGTTCTGCCTTGTAGGTTCTTGTGAAGCTCATGTCCACTGCTGATCGGCAAGTCTTCGTTTGCGAAAATCAGTCTAGTCGATGAGGTCTACATGCCCTTATTGTATTTGTTTTTAGCAAATACAATAATAAAATCTAGACTATATTCTAAACTTAATCAAATGATAATAAGAAAGAGTCCCCGGCAACGGCGCCAAATTTGAAATCACTAAAATTACCCTAAGGAGTGAATTACTCTCTCAAATAAGAGGTTCAGATGTAGTACTTAGGGATCGAATCCACAGAAACTCTAGGATAACACAGTAGATTTATAGTCTTCGAAATAAAGCTAGATTAATAGGTTTTTAAGCAGTAAATGAAATGGTTAGCAAAACAGTTGTTGGTTTCATTTGAGGTTATTAACAGTTGGGGAAATAGCTAGTTTTAGGTATATTCTCAGGTAGGCCTGGGCGTTCGGGTCGGGTCTTTCAGATTTCGGTTCTTTTTTATAACACCTCCTAGGTCCCATTCAAGTAAATTTGCAAGTACAGGTCGGGTTTGGATATAACACATCGGGTTCGGGTCGGTTTTGTATCACATCATAGAACCCATAAAGTAATCATATATCATTCGGATTCGGGTTATATCAAATCGGTTCGGATATACCCAAAATAAAATTTAAAATTTAAAAGTAAAACATAAGAAATATATATTTATTTATATATAATTAAGTATTTAAGGTAGTTATTTAAATTTTAAATACTTATTGTTAGATAACATATCAAAATAAATATGAAATTGAATATTTGAAGTATATATTCATGTTTCATATAATTATATTGTATATTATCTTGGACATTCAGATCGGTTTCTTCGGATATTTTTTTTCAGATTTTTCGGTTTTTTCGATTTTTCGGGTTACCCGTTCGGGTTCGGATATGTTATGTACCACCTTACAAGACCCATTCGGATATTTTTTTATTTCGGACCGGATATGGATCGGGTTTTTTGGTTTGCGTTCGGTTCAGATTTCGGGTTACGGATATTATGCCCATGCCTATTCTCAAGTATGATAAGTAAGCAACTTAATTTGGGTTTTTAGGGGTTTATGGATATTAATTGTTCTCGAACTCAAACTTAGGTAAAATCAAATAGATTATCTATATCTAGATCTCAGATTTTCAACTTTCATAATTTAATCACGAGAAAGTGTCGATAGATGATTCTCAAAGAATATCGATCGATACACCTTTCATAATATCGATCGACAATACTATTGTCGCGTCGATCGATGCTTCTTCCAGAAAGCTTTACGAGCAGGTTTGATTAGTGTTCTCTAAGTTACTAGACCAACTTTCGTGTGTATCTAGCCAGTTAGATTATACTAGTTTAGTTTTCGGTAACAGGCCAAGCTCTCACTTGCACCAATCAATCATAAGATCTAAGATTCAAAATTTATCAACCCTAAGATTAGTAGTAAGAACAACTAGTTGAAGAACTAATTAAATCACCAAAAAAACAATACAGACTTAGCAAACCCTAAATTAACCTTTGAAGAACCCTAAATCTAACAAGAGAACTACTCAGACATATTCATAAGAAACATTATGACGGTCTGAATAATACTGTAATAGATAAATAAAAACAAAATAGAGTAAAGAAACAAAGGGAGTTCAAGATCTTCCCTCTCTCAAGGTGTTCAGATCTCTCTCTCCAATCTAAAGCTCTCTCTCTATGAAAAATTAATCATAGCCGTCAACAATGGCTTAGAAACAGTAAAATAGGGTTTCAGGTCGTCTAGGGTATTCTGGTAATATGTGGTTGCTTATGGGCTTAAGTTGGTCTTTAAATATACTTGGCCTGCATTCTGGCTACACTGTCGATCAATACCAAGGGTGCACTGTTGATCGACACCAAGGGTGCACATCGACAGTCCTTCATCTCCTCGATACCTTCCTCTCGCGAGGCAGACAGACCACTCTTCAGTAAAATAGACGTAACTTCTGCTATAGGATGCTGATTGACCTCAAACCAGAGGCATTGGAAATCTAACTCAACTCTCTATCTTGTGTCAAAATATAGACTCCTTCTAATGGTGAAAAGGTTTCCATCCATAGCTAAACATCTGACGCGTCTATGCAGCTCTTTACTCAAAAGGCTCCAAAAAACACCAAAATCGTCCATGAACCTGTAAATACTCTAAATATACTCTATATCGTAGTAAATATATATTAAAACACTTATAAACCATGGCTAAAAGTGGATAAAATCCATGGCTAAAAGTGGATAAAATCCATGGCCTAACAGGAGCCGCACGATAGCTTCCGGGATGGGAAACCATAGATGGCAGAGCTTCAGGTACGCCTCATAGCACGTGAAATAACAATCAGGTGGGGACTCGGCGACTTCCCCAGCTACCGGAGACGAAACTAGACTGACTTCGGAACTCTACAGAAGCTCCGAATGGCGTCAAGACCATAGGGACAACTCCTTCTCGGACAACCCTCCACGGGGTTAGCACGAAATGGAAGAGGAGCCCACGTCCCGGGTGTAGGAGGCTTTACTTCGCCCTTAGCCTCCCGGTATGCCTTGGCCTCCTCGGGATCAACCGAATGTTCCAAAAACTCCACCTTTGGCGTAAAATTGTCATATTGCAAGCTAGAGCCGTCGGCAATGGAACGATCATGGCGAGATTTGGTAGAAGCTTTTCTCCTTGAAGTCATGATCAAAGAGATATTTTTTATCAAAGGGCGAGAAGAGAGCAAGTAGAGAATTTGAAAATTTTCTCCACATACGTATAGGCAAGAGAATTCACTATTCACCTTCAGATTTTCAGACATCGGATTCCGCCTAACTTACACAGCATGTCTAAACCGCTCGCAAGAACATTATGGTTCTAACGAGCTGGGGGCTAACTGTTGGGGTCAAAATCGGTCACAACGAAACAGACGTCAGAAACTTCTGAAGAAATGTCCTCTTTGAAAAGAAGAAGTAAAATTCAAAAGAAAAGAAAAGTGGAAGAATCTATATCAATTTTCGTAACAACTCCGAAAAGGATTCACACGATAAGTCTTCGAGAAGGGTTACCCAAGGCCTCAGACAACAGATCCCGAACAGCGAAACTCCCATTCTCCAACTCGCCGAAGGGGCAAATTGGGCCGGATGCACCGACCAACTCGCCTATTCGGCGAGTTGGATCATGGGCGAGTTAAATCGAGCAATCCGTCCAACTCGCCGAACGGGCGAGTTAGATCAACACACGCCGTCCAACTCGTCCGTTCGGCGAGTCAGACCAACCAGCCTGCCTTCTCCCCATCCCTGTAGCTCCCTCTTTCGTTATCGGATTGAACTAACTCTCGACTCGTCTCGATCGGAGTCACCATCGGCACTTTACGGCTTAGAAACCGCAAGGATTCGTTTTCTCGTATAACATTCAGATCGACCGTATAAAACGGAAACGGTTAACTGAACACCTCAAATTGCCTACGACGTACGAGGAATCTGAATGTTCTTCGGAAACGACATCGTTTCGAAAGCGCTCTTTCTATAGAATCGTAAAAGCACCTAAGTCGGAAAACGGCAAGAAAGGGCCTAGAATGCGGCTAAAAGCCCACCTACGATTTTATACGAACTCGATACCAATCGGTTTGATGGTTTATCTTTTATTTCGCAGGAGAAGATAAATGTCAAGTTCGAAAGATATCCAAAGATAAATATGAAGATTGAAGAAAAATGGAATATTTCCGCTAAGTGATAAACTTGATCGAGGGCAGAAAAGGGAAAGAGCAAACCGCCTTTAGAGGAGTATATAAGGATGTCGAGGTTGAAGATGCAGGGGGACGCAATTTTTCTACTCAGAGCAAAATTAGCAATTAGAGCATCCACAGTGGTGGATTCCTTCTTGGAGTCCTTAGGAGTATTATAGTATATATATTTTTTTTTTTGAATAGCTAAGGACTCTAGTCAAAATAGTGTGTTCAATGGTGTTCTCCAATTTGGAGTCCTTAGGAAGAAAAAAAATAATTTTTTTTTTTTAAAAGTGAAATTTAATTTTTATTTATTGCATGATTAAATATAAAGATACAATAATTATTAATCTTTATCACCAAATTTGTTTCAAATATGCTTAATTAAATAATTTTTCAAATGTTGATGTATACGCACGCCTATCCCGAAAATCATTCCGAATGCCAAACATATTATTGAGATTTGTAGGCCTGTCGGTTTTCACCTGTGAACTTCTGGTGACGTCTCCTTGTTCAAATTCAGATATATCATAACGAGTGTATCAATCCCGTTCATTTTCGACTATCATATTGTGTAGTATGATACATGCTCTCATAATCTTCTTTATCTTTTCTTTGTCCAAAGAAAGAGCCGGGTTTCTCACAATCGCAAATCGAGCTTGCAATACTCCAAAAGCCCGCTCCACATCTTTTCGGGTTGCTTCTTGAACTTTAGCAAATAACTCTTGTTTAGGACATTGAGGGAGTGTGATAGATTGGAAAAATGTTGACCATTTTAGATATATACCGTCTGTGAGGTAGTACGCCAACTTATACATGTGTCTGTTGACCACGTACTTTACCCTGGGAGCTCGACCTTCTAAAATGTCATCAAAACAGGAGACCGATCGAGGACATTAATATCGTTTAACGTACCTGGAGGACCAAAAAAGCGTGACATATCCAAAGATCGTGTGAAAGTGCAGCCTCTAAGACAATTGTCGGTTTTCCTGATCCACATGCGTACTATCCTTTCCAAGCGGTTGGGCAATTTTTTCATTCCCAATGCATACAATCAATGCTCCCGACCATCCCAGGAAACCCTCGTTTCTCTCCAATATCGAGTAGTCGTTTGAAGATCCTTCGGTGTGAGTCGTCGTAGATACTCATATCTGAATAACTGTATTATTCCGTCAGTGAAATTATGTAAACATGAAAGTGCAGTGGTCTCAGCAAGTCGGAGATATTTGTCAACCGTGTCAGCCGCAGAACCATAAGCAAGCAGACGAATTGCTGCCGTACATTTTTGTAGTGGAGAATGACCAAACCTCCCAGTTGCATCTCTTCTTTGCTGAAAGAATGAAATGCACTCTGATAGGCCGTGGACAATACGCAAGAATAATTCCTTATTCATGCGGAACGGCGTCTGAATAAATGTGACGAGAATGTCGAATCTTCGCTGAAGTAGTCATTCCATAAGCGGTCGTGTCCTGCTTCACGGTTTCGTTCTATATAAGCATGTTTCCTTTGCTTAATGGTTTGGGCCTCCACTATGTTTTTGAATGTATCTTCGAAGTATTCGTCGAAAATTTCGTCCAATCTTTCTTCGAGTTCATCGGATGAAGATGATGACATATTTAGGTATCCTGCTTCAAAAAATAATATTTTTTATAAACTATAAGTTCAAATTCTCTATAAGTTCAAATTATCTATAAGTTATTTTTTTAAAACTATAAGTTCAAATTATCTACAAGTTTTATTTATTTAATCTATAAGTTCAAATTATCAGCAAGTTTTATTTTTTTAATCTAAAAGTTCAAATTATATACAAGTTTTATTTTTAAAAACTAAAAAATTATCTATAAGCTCAAATTCTCTATAAGTTCATATTATCTATAGTTATTCTATTATCATTTTTAACAATTTTTAATATGGTTTCTATAAGTTTTGGGATCATGTCTATAATATGATACAATTTCTTAAAAAAATACATGTTTATAATACTTATGCTACCACATTAGCCTTCTTATTATACGAATCATGATTCAATAAGTCTTCTTCCATTAAACTTTAGTTTGGTTTGGTCATACATGATCAACTAAGTAAAGAGAAGCAAGTATATTGGTTTCTATAAGTTTTAGTTTCGATTGGCATACATGATCAACTTTACTTTGGTTATAAATGATCTATACAAGATTGGTTAACGAGAAGCAAGTAAAGAGAAGCATCTAAAGTGATAGCATTACCGAATTAAGAGAAGGAGTACTTGTTCATTACAACTTGCTGGACATAAGAGCATCCGCAACTTCGAGTTACAGCAAAAGAAGATTACAACTCCGAGAAAACAGTAGTAGCAAAAGGAAACAAAAGGAAAGAAGATCTGGTGGAAACTAAGCAAACGAGATAGCTACCTAAAGACAGGCTCGAAGGAAAACTTATAGAACATTTCTTACATACAACCCGTGACTTGGATTCACATGAGCTAAACATTTACACAAATGCACCCGTGACTTGGTTCACATGTCCTACAGCTTTACCTGAAACAAAACAAAAGACAAGAGTTAGCAAATAATTAAAGTAATACGACATGTGATACAATAAGAAAGTAGTTGTAACTACTCAAGACAACTCCATAGAGAATTTGAACTTATAGTTTTTAAAAGAACACAAGCAGTTTCTGCTTAATACCAAATACCTAAACTACTCAATACGAGATACCTAAACTACGCAATACGACATGTCTACCTCATAACATCTCAGACATAAACTTGAGTTTAAGAGATGTTTCCGTCTCATTGAGTGGATCTTTTTTGGCAAGTAAACGATCAAACAGTTTCAGCTTAGAGAGTTTTTGTTTCACTTCCATGATGGCCTGTAACTCTGACAACTCCTCTTCTTTACCACTCTTCTTCCTCTTAGTAGAAGCTTTAGCAGCCTTGACCCCAACAGGTCTACCCTCCGGTCCTCCCACTTCATCTTCTGTATCAACCTCCAACACCTGTTTGCGCTTTTTCTTCCCAACGTCCTTAGGCAGATAGGTGGAGGACCATTTCTGGTCATGCCTCAGCTCCCTCCAGGCATGTTCGAGGCTGAACTTGGCGGAGTAAGCATTAAAGAAATAGTCTAGTGCAGCTTTCATCACATCATCATCATTTTAACCACTTTTCTGCTCCCTCAGAGCTGCATTGTAGCATCCAACGAACTTGCAGACTTGCTCGTTGATCCTAGCCCACCTCTGCTTGCACTGACCAAGCTCTCTAGGTACTGTCCCAACCAGATGAGGGCTTGCGTTGTAGTAATCTACAATCCGCTTCCAGAAAGCACCAGCTTTCTGCTCGTTGCCGACAACAGGATCTTTACTGGTGTTAAGCCAAGCACCAATAAGGATTTTATCCTCTTTCGGAGACCATTTCCTCCTCTTCTTGACAGCAGACTCGACAACAGATTCATTAGGACCTTGGCTACCGAACCAAATAGGTTCGGGTGATTCAAGGTCAACTGAACTTTGACTACACAAAAGGTTAACATAACTAGTTGTGTTATCCATGGTTAGAGAATGGTCTGTGTCGCTCTATTAGCAACACAGAGGCTTAAGTAAGCGAGCTTTAACTACGAAGCATTCAAAGGCAATAAAATCAGAGCAGATAGGAAGGTAGAAAGCAAACAACTAGCATTTAACACCAATCAAATCAGACTAACACCGTATTCTAACATTGTAAAACATTTAAAACCATCAAATCTAAAGGGTTAGGAAGGTAGAAAGCAAACCACAAGCATTTAACACAAATTCTATTAAAAAGTTTTAGCTATTATAAATATTTTCACGTTATATGATTTGATTACTATAAAAAATTGGACTAGTATATTACAAAGAAAAGAGACTACGCACCTTTATACAGACAATCTCGAGGTCAGAGACGGTCGTTGTAATCCTTTCAAGCTCTTCCTGAAAAAACATGAGATGAAAAAGTCAAAAGTTTTAAAAGATTGCATATGATTCAATGAAAAGCACAAGAAAGAAACTAACCATCAAGATACATGACCGCCAAGCCTATTAAAACTAACCCACAGACCATTACATAAACTTCCAATGCGAAGCCATGTATAACCTCTGTTTCCTTCTTAGATAACTCACCAGCGGTCCTCTCAAGCTTAACCAGCTTCGATGCATTCACAACAGATTGATCCTTAAGCTCCCTAAGTTGTCTCTGAAAGTCACTCATCTCCTCCATCACAGCCACGTCTCACCATTTCCAAACATGGCAGTCGCCATCATCAGCATTGTCACACATGAAGTACCTTCTGCCTGGATCTTCAGAGGTGTAAGATGTTGCGACAACAGGCTCACCACCACAGTAGCAAGTCGTCGGGATTCCATCATCAGCCTCAGGTTGAGGTGGGTACTGAAACGGCCATGCCATATTGTAGCTACTCTCAGCTTCATCCGCGTACAGTTCAGCTTCTGCTTGAAGAAGGGAAGTTATGTCGAACTCGTCTGATGAAGAAGGCTGGCTGTACGAATAATCTTGTCCCATGCTTCGTTAACCTGTAAGCAATTGTGTAAGCGAAGATTAGATAAAGCGAAGAAGATATGTAAGCGAAGAATACAGTTAACCAACAACAATCAAAGAACATTATAAACGAGAAGATTATAAAAAGCAACGAACAAAGGGATTAAGAAAAAACGAGAAGATTATCAATGGTAAGTTATAAACAGCAACGAGCACCGATTGAAGAAACAGAGGGATAGATTTAGAACCGTCAGAACAAAACATGACCAAAGATTAAGACAAAGGAGAAGATTGTAAAACTCGATTGTAACTCGGCTGTAATAATCGACGGTAAAACAAACGAGAAGCTCCCCAAATCGTTTCAAATCAAAATCGTGTATAAACCCTAACTATAGACGAAAACATCCCCAAATCAATTGAAAACCCAAATCTTTTGGAACCCTAACGTCATACGAAAAAATCCCCAAATCGTTTGAAAACCGAGAACCCAACCCTAAATTGAGAGGAATACAACATCGAACCTAATCTAAATCCAAAAAACTCCATGAGAAGGCTTCTATTTACCTTCGTGTTCCGACGGATCGAATCGCCTTTTGTCGAGAGCTCTCTTTCTTTTCTGCGTCATCCGTCGAAAATGATTTCTTTTTTTTTCCAATACCAAACGCAAAAGCCGACAAAACGAATCAAATCATGCCACGTCTCTAAGGATCAAGTCTGGTAAATCCTTATTTACGGATTGATACTTAGGTTATTTAGCTTAAATAATATTATTATAATCTAATTTGCCTAGGTTAGGACGCTAATGACTCTCGACGTCCTATGGGCCTATCGGACGACCCCTCACACAGCAACCCAAGAGACTCCATTTTCACTATCTTATGGGGTCGAGGCCGTAACACCAGCAGAAATCGAGGTCCCAAGCCAACGACACAGGGTGTGCCCAGAAGACGCCGAGCTCAACGAAGAACTACTGATCAACCAACTCGATATGATCGAAAAACGACGGGAAAGATTAGCAATCCGCATGGAAAATTACCAACAAGCTGCGTCGCGTTATTACGACTCTAATGTAAGAAATCACGCATTCTCCGTCGGCGAACTAGTCCTTCGAAAAATATTCGACGGAACAAAAGAACCAAAAGCAGGAAAATTGGGAACCAGATGGGAAGGACCATACAAAGTAACCAAAGAAATCTGAACTGGAGTATACGAGCTAGAAAAATGCAAAAACGGGCGCCCCAAAATGGGACCCTGAAACGCATACAACCTAAAGAAATACTACAATTAGCACAAACCCGAATCTCGACCAAGTCGATCGAGCTTCGAGCTGGGAGGCCACCAACATCTACAACTCAGCAAAACGAAACAGAACTACGAATAGGCTTGATCCCTCGAGAGGGGTACGTAGGAAGCTCGATATCGAGCGCAGCCCAAACAACCAAACGAACCCTTTTACTTCCCTTCTATTACTTAGGCAATTCAACTACAAACAAAGCCCACCTATTCAATTACATTCTCAGGCCATATAAAGGCCCACAAAACAGATTCCTGATCAGTCTATGTTCTACACCTCCTAAAAAATAAAATAACGAGCTCAATGAAACCAAAAATAAACCAAACAGGAGATTAGAGAGGTATTAACCCGATAATCCATTGAAGGCATATATATGTTCTTCATCACAATAAAAACACAAAAAGAAAAGTTTAAAATAACAAAATACAAACACAAAGCAAGCAATACGATCGATCTTCGCCTTAGTTTTGATTGACCGAATCACCGGATATCTGAGGGAGATCGAGGCGATTAAGAGAAGGATTCGACACCGAAGCCAAACCGTAATCAACGTCGAGCGAGATCTCCCGGCTCTTACGACGCTCCAATTCTTCCTCGAGCTCGTAACCACCTTGCCTTACTCGGTCAAAGCTTCGATCCGAGCTCGCACCTCCTACGGATGAATCTCCGCTGCTGTTTCCTTCTTCTTCGCCTGCAGCTAGCCCCTCACTACGGCCAAAACCGCATCGTACTCTCGAGCAAGAGAGCGACGAGCAAGATGGCACTCCTTGCGAGCTTCTATGTCACGACTTTCGAGCTCTCGCCTATGCTTATATTGCATCGAACCGAGGTCATTCTGAACCGCGACTTTCTCCGCCTCAGCAGCAGCCAACTTCCCTTTCAATTCCTCAACCTCAACCTCACGCTGTTGCTCTTTCACTCGAACAGCCTCCAACTCACCCCGGAGCTGCTGAATTGTAAGATGACCCCCGAGCTCCTCTTTGCTCGGGATTTCAGCCAGCCGCTTCTCCATCAAGGCAGCGTATCCATTGCTCGCCTCCATAGCCTAAGCAAAAGAAAAAACGATCTAACAGACATTCCAAAATCTCGGAAGCAATCGCAAGATAGCTTACCTTAGCGTTCGCGACCGCCATCTGGACGTAGGCACCACGCTCCTGCATTTGCTCCAAAGAAGGAAGCTCGCATCCGCTGGTTCTGATCTTATGCCAGATCGAAGCAAGTCGCTCGGGATCATCAAGAATCGATACATCATTATCATATGAAAACGCCAACGAAGATGCCTCCTGCATGTTTGGGAGGCGAGTACTCGGGTCGACCTTAGAAGTACCTTTACCAGGAATCCGCACTAGCGGAGGAAGCCCCGAGCTCGACGAATTCGACCCCTCAGAATTAATATCCTCAAGGACAAGAAGTCGAAGTCGGTGGGTCGACGAGTAAACATCGTCGCCTCAAGCTCGATCGCCGACTGAACCGGCTGAGGTGTTCAACATCACCCGGCCCCATCAGCAGGAACGGCGATCGATACGGGTCTAGCCAAAAGGCCCACGTCAAGCTTTCCGATCCCATTCCGACAACCCGGCCTCAGAGGACGCATCTGGGCGATCGAGGAAAACCTCTGTTTCCCTTGCCTGTAGAAAAAACAGATTCCGGAGGCTTCAGAAAAACTTAAACGATCTAGCTTAGATTTCTTCTTTAAAAAAAGGCCTACTCTTGTTTCGACGGGCCTTTCCTGGTCGGACTGGAGCCGCCAGCCTGATTGGAGTAGCAAAATTTTCACCCATGCGGAAGGGCGTAAGCTGCTCGAATTCGCTCCACAGTAAATGCAAGCCACCGAAGGTTGCCTCGACGCAGGGTCGCCATTAGTCCACTAAGCTCGAGAGTCATAGGTGCAGAACCAAAAGGCTCTACAAACAAGCAAAGAAAAATTCAAAACAAAAACAAAACACCAAAAGCCAATCAAAAGAAAGCTTCGGTCGTAAAAAAAATCTTACCAATTTTATCGGACCACTCCCTAGGAATCCTGCTAAAGTCGAAATCACTGACTGACGCCGGGTTGATCTTAAAGACAAAAAAATTTCTCTCTCCATCGGTCATCCCTGTTAGGGATACCGTCTATGATGGAATGGCCAGCGCGAGGAGCGAGAATCATCGTTCCAGGGAAGTCGTTGTTCCACTTGATAGCAAACAGTTGCTTTAGCTCCCTGAGGCCAAACTCAAGACCTTCCTCCCTAGCCCGGATCCACGAAGCCAAGAAGTAGCGGAAGAAATTGGGCGCCATATGAGTAAAAGCCATCCTAAGCTCCGCAAGCGCCTCAAGAAGAAAATGAGGACGAGGGAACGATAAACCACCATCCTCAAAATGCGACCTGTAGGCTCCATAGTACCCGGGCCTCACGGTCTCCAGAGTTTCGCCGTCGGGAAGTTTGATTTCGACGGCATAGTCCACTCCCCAGAGATCATAGAAGGCATCGATGTCCTTCCCTTCGAGAATTGTCGGGAGATGAGGGCCGAATTTTTCATTTGCCATAGGTTCGAATTGAGTACAAAGATCGAGAGGAAGGCGATGAGAGAGAAAATGGAACCGTTGTATTGAAGAAGACGATACACTCAGTGAGAATACTATGTATATACGTGGAATGGTTCCGCCATACGATTCAAAAAATGGCCGATAAGTCAAATCAAACCGACGCGCGTGGTATCTCACTTCCCGAGAATTGCGACGACGCCGGAGTATGTCAGTTCTCACCCTTTCGGTTTCCCAATAAACCTAAAGGGCTGGGGGACAAATGTTGGACCCAATTCTGGTCCATATGCCAAATGGGCCAGCACAAGTCTGGGCCGTGCGACGCTAAGCGACTAAGAGGCCCAGTACGAGAAAGAAGAGACCGATTTAGGTAGTCAAAGATCGCAGAATGGTTGCATAGATCGCGGAGTCAATCTGCTATAAGTAGAGACCGATGGATACGAGAGAGCTACACCCTTACATCGATCTTGTTTTCACCTAGCTTTAGATCTTTTCTCTTATCGATCTCGTTTGTAACGTCGATCTCATTTCAGTCACAGTATTCACCCTTATTCATCAATAAAATCCATCTTTGCCTACTGGAAACTGATTACATCGTTGTGTTCTAAAGATATCGTTGCCTACATCATTTTATCTTCCCTTGATTAAACTCTCGATCACTATCAAATACTTAGTGTAGATTTTAGGATCTACAGGTATCACCCTCTTTCCATGAGCAAGCCGAAAAACACCATCTTCGTGGAATTGACGGCAGGATCATATCTAAAATTTGTGGTATTGTCCTCTGTTCATTCAATATTTGTGCCTCAACCCATAGTGTTGATTCTGTTTCTGCTAATTTAAGCGTATCCATAGGATCCATGTCCAGATTACTGAAAGCTTTATTATTCCTAGCTTTCTAGATGTACCATAGTATCCATGCAAACTGATGATCTTCCATCTGCGGGAAAACTCTCCAGAACAGATGATCCATGTTTGTGAAGAGAGAACTTAGCTGGAAAAATAGCTGGATTTGATGGTATCTTCGAAGGAGCCCAAACATGGATTGCTGGAGGACATTCAAAAAACACATGGTTTATGGATTCCTCGTGGGCTCCACATCATCCAAAACAAATACCCCCTTGTATCCCCCTTGCTTGTAAATTCTTATTCACTGCTATACATCCTGTCACTAATTGCCATAGGAAATGTTTTAACTTTGGTGGGCACTATATTTTCCAGCAGAAAGCCTTCAAAACATCAATTGTGGGACAAATCAATAATGGTGGCCTTTCCCTATCTGGATAGATTCGTTCTACCTAATAGCCTGATTTGACTATACATTTCCCATTTTTTGTGAAGTGCCATCCATCTCTATCTACCCTCTGAGTCCTGCTCAGTGGTATGCTTTCTATAAGTTCTGCATCCTATGGATCCACCAAAGCCTGAATTGCCTGTGAATTCCAAGTACGTGATGTAGAGTCAATGAGAGACTCCACTGTAAGGTTCGGGTATGAATTGTGTTGGTTCCATTTCGTGCCTTTTGCTGATTTTTCCTCTTCGTTGACATCTGTCGCATTGTGCAATGTTTGTAGAGGTATGGTTCATCCCAGTGATATCTCCTAACTTCTCTAAAAAATGTTTCTTGTATAACCTTTTAGCTCTTCAGGTTCTACGTCAGCGGCTAGATATTTTACTATATCAGCATACCAAGGTCTATCCCTTAAACTTCTTTCGACTGTGTGCACCTCCCGACTTATACTTCTACCTCAAGGAGAATCGTGTTCAGGATGCAAGGCGTTGCAGGCGACACTGACTTTTATATCAATAATGAGGGTTATGGGTAACGTGTCTTAGCCTTGATCATCGGGAGTGTCGATCGACATAGCGTCGCTGGTGTCGATCGATGGCTCCTCGGATGTAAGATATCCGTTTGGTAAACATTCTCTGTCGGCAAGAAATCATTAAAAGGGACGTCATCCTTTACTCGTATTCGGGAAAGGTGATATGCGACTATGTTTTCTACTCCTCCTTTGTCTTTAATCTCTATATAAAATTCTTGGAGTAGCAGGATCCATCGCAAAAATCATGGTTTCGCGTCTTTCTTCTGCATCAAATATTTTATTGCAGCATGGTCGGAATGAACAATGACTCGCGAACTGACTAGGTATTGGTGGAATTTTTCAAATGCATAAACTACAGCAAGTAGTTCTTTTTCCGTTGTTGCATAATTCCTTTGTGCCTCATCGAGAGTTCGACTGGCATTGTAAACAACATGTCGCTTTTTGTCTCTTCTTTAAACTAGAACTGCTCCTAGAGCGAAATCGCTCGCATCGCACATAATTTCGAAAGAAAGATTCCTGTCAGGTGCTTGTACGACGGGGGCAGTTATTAAGGCTTTCTTTATTTCTTCGAAAGCTTTTACGCATTATTGTGTGAAGTTATATTTAACTTATTTGCATAAGAGGGCTGTGAGTGGTCTGGCGATTTTGCTAAAGTCCTTTATGAATCTCCTATAGAAACCAGCGTGCCCAAGAAAACTCCTCAAGTCTTTCACGTTAGTGGGTTTTGGCAGACCGGTCTTAACTTTGATTATAGCTCGATCTACTTCTATACCGGGTGCTGAAAATTTGTGCCCCAGAACAATTTCATCATTGACTATAAAGTGGCATTTCTCTCAATTCAGGACGAGATTCTTCTCCTCACATCTTGCTAATACTTTGCAAAAGTTGTTAAGGCATGATGTAAAATCGGATCCATAAGTGGAAACCAAAATTCGTACTGTCGATTTCCATCTAATTAGGAAAGTTAGGAAAGCACTAATTTCCCAAAGATCCCAGATATCTCCTAAACCACACGTCAACCAATCAAGAACAGGAAAAGACAAACGAAAAAAATATGAGAATCGAAAAGAGAGCAAAATTGATCTTATTCCGAATTTGCGTTTGAGCGTTACAACAAGGTAAGAGCCTTCACTACGAGAGATGTTGGCGAGATTCCTAGTTCTAGCACCTAAGACTACATAAAACATAATTGAGTCGCAGCTCGAATAACCAAAAACGAAAAGTTGCCTAAATTGCTCTAAGTATTGCTATGAGTAATAATTCTTGTGTCCTCTTGCCCCTTAAACTTCGATCCTCTTATATACTACTTCTAAGGAGGTTTACCTTTTCCCTTTCTGCCCTTGGTCGAGTTTATCGATTCGTGGAAATATTCCATTTTTCTTCGATCTCTGTGTCTATCTTCAGAAACTTGACATTTATCCTCCGAACTTGACATTTATCTTCTTCTGGGTAACAAATGATAAACCGTCATAACGACTGGGCTTGATTTCATAAAATCGTAAGTGGGCTCTTTGCCGCTTTATGGGCCCTTTCGGGCCGTTTTTCCGACTTAGGCGTTTTTTCGATTATATAAAAAAAGCGCTTTCGAAACGACGTCGATTCCAGAGAACATTAAAATTCCTTGTACAGCATAGGAAATCCTAGGTGTTCAGCTAACCGTTGCCGTTTTATACGATCAATCCGAATGTTATTCGAGAAAACGAGTTCTTGCGGTTTTTAAATCGTAAAGTTCCAACGATACCTCCGATCGAGATGAAACAAGAGCGAGTTTGATACAATCTCGGGAGAGGAGTTACGAGGATGAGGTGAAGATGGATTCCGGTCGATCCAGCTCGGCCGTTCGCCAAACTGGACTCGTCCAGCTCGGCGAACAGCCTGAGCTGAATCCCGTGGTTGATTCAGCTCGGCGAATGACCGAGCTAAATCCTGTGGTTGATCCACCTCGGCGAACGGTCGAGCTGAATCCGTGGTTGATCCAGCATGTCCTTTCGACGAGCTGATCATTAGATCTTAAGTAGATTATTCCGTTTTTTGACTTCTTTCTATTTTTATGGAAGAGAAGATTTTTTTGGGAAGTTTTCTGATGTTGATTTCGTCGTCACTGATTTTGACCCCAACACCATACACAGAGAAATCATCCATAAGGACCTCCATGAAATCCTCGATCATATTTGTGAAGATACACATCATACTTCTTTGGAAGGTAGCAGGAGCATTACAAAGCCCAAAGGGCATCCTGCAGTATGCGAACATACCATATGGACAAGTGAATGTGGTCTTCTCTTGGTCGTTCGGAAGGATAGTAATCAAGAAAAACCCCGAATACCCATCTAGAAAATAGTAGTACTTGTGGTGTGCAAGCCGTTCTAACATCTGATCTATGAATGGTAGAGGGAAATGATCTTTTGTTGTAGCAGCATTGAGCTTCATGTAGTCTATGCACATCCTGTGACCAGTAACAGTTCTCGTAGGGATCAGCTCGTCTTTATCATTCCTTACCACTGTCACTCCTCCTTTCTTTGGAACCACGTGTAATGGACTTACTTAGTTGCTGTCTGAAATTGGATAGATAATTCCTGCTTCGAGCAGTTTCATTATCTCTTTCTGAACCACATCTTTTAGATTTGGGTTCAGTCTTCTCTGATGCTCAATAGATGATGTCGACTCGTCTTCCAAGTGTATCCTATGCATGCATAAATCGGGCGAGATACCGGGAATGTCATCCAGAGAATACCCAACAGCTTTGCGATACTTTCACAACTTATTTAGCAACCACGTTAGTTCTCCGCTAGTTAGGTTTGCATTGACTATGACATGAAAGGAGTTATCGTAGAAGAAAGCATATTTGAGTCCAGCTGGAAGTTGTTTTAATTCAAAGTTCGGTAATTATTTCAAACCCCAGTTGTCCGATGCATGAGAATGGTGGTCGCTGTGTCTGAAACATCTGTCGACATTGGATGGAATTTTGATTTCTTCGTTTACGTGGACTTTCATTATCTCTTCTGTAGCATCCGTTAATCTGGCATACTCTGCAGCTTGGTCATTTATACCAAAATGTCGCTTTCAGGAGCTGCGAGAGTTCTTTCTAAAGGATTGTTAGAATACATATCCATGAAAGATTGGTTAACTTCCTCGGATAAGTCATCAACAAAGAAACTTCGGCCATCGATCAAAGGTTTCTTGACCAGATTTTCCATGTCAAAATACATTGATAAATCTCTGATGTTCAGACATATACACCCTTTCCTAACATCCATGATCGCACCGGCTGTGGCCAAGAATGGTCTTCCAAAAATAAGGTTCATGCCCATACTTCAACACTACAAAATATGTAGGTATATGAAATTCATTTATCCTTATGGGCACGTCTTCCAGAATACCTTCTGGAATCCTAACGGATCTATCAGCTAAAACGAGAGTAATATTTGTGTGCTTGAATTGAGTTACCCCGAGGGGTACTGCAACGGAATAAGGTATTAAGTTCACACTGGAGCCTAGATCACTGAGAGATCTCTGAAACCGCTCATTGTGGTAGTCGCAATCCAAAACAAAACTACCAGGGTCTGAGTGTTTAATTGGGATTCTTTCCTGAATCATAGCGCTTACTTGCTCAGAAACCATCATTACACTCTCTTCCAATCGTTGGAAACCACTGGTCCCCATATCTTTCACGTACTTCGTGATTGGTGAAGAAATCTGAACAGCGTCACTGAGTGGCATCTCGACTGTGATTTTTTCAAATGATTTCTTGCTAATCGCTTTCCCCAATTCTCGCTTAGTCTGCGACTTGTTGGGAGGAAAGAGGGGGGGTGGGGGGGGGGGGGGGGGGTAGAGTCCTATACACTCTCCCTACTGCTGATTTGGCAAGAATCGAGTGCCGATCGACATTGTTTCCAGTTTGTCGATCGATATTTATCATAGTCGGTCGATCGACATTATTCCCTTCTTGTCGATCGATTTCCACATCTTCCTCCGACTCCTCCTCTTCTTCATCGAGGATAATCGTTGCATTCTCAGTTTCAGGCAGCTTTTCTGCAGAAGTGATTTCAGTAGTGCTCGGGGTAAGGCGTTTTCCTCTTCTTAGTAATACAGCACAAACTTGACATCTCATTTTCTGCTGGCCTTTTAGAACTTGTCCCATCATATATTCCAGCTTGCCCTTATGAGTCTGTTCTGCCTTGTAGGTTCTTGTGAAGCTCATGTCCACTGCTGATCGGCAAGTCTTCGTTTGCGAAAATCAGTCTAGTCGATGAGGTCTACATGCTCTTCTTCATCTCCTTCACGTAGAAAAGTCTGACTCTCATCAGTAGACCGAACTCGCTCATCTCTAATCACAAAAGCATGAACTGAATCTGACGTTTCTTTCACCTCAGATATCTGATCTCTATTCAAATTCTCGGCCATCTTCCTCCTCTCAAGATCAATCTTCTTGGCACTGGTGCTAGTCGCCACATTTCCAATGACCCTCGTAGCTTCTTCAGGGCTCCTGCTTTTGAAGTTCCCTTGACTCGCAGCTTCAAAAATTGCTTGGTATGTCCAGTCGAGACCTCTGAAGAAGATATTAAGTAGCTGGATTTCGGAAAAACCATGGTGTGGGCAGTCTCGCTGGTAGGCTATGAATCTCAACCAAAAATCCTTAAAAGCTTCAGTAGTGCCTTGGGAAAAATTATAGATCTTATTCCTAAATTCCTCGGTTCGTCATCGAAGAAGTTGTTGAGGAAGACGCTTCTGATATCACTCTAACAAGTCAAAGATCCTGGCTGTAATTGTTTCAGCCAGTGAGTCGCATCTCCAGCAAGGGAGTACGGGAAGAGTTTGCAAAATAGATAGTCTTGAGAGCCTCCATGCACCTTGATGTTAGACACAAAGTCCTCAAGTGCTTCGATATGGTCCATGGGGTTTTCATGTGGAAGACCATGAAAGGGGTGCTGAGCTATTAGAGAGAAATATTTGGGTTTCAATTCAAAGTCTTTTCTTTGAATTGCTGGTGGACGGATCGCAGACCTGTTAGTGTAGAACTGATCATGTATGTTGCAATCTCCAAGCGTTCGGTGATGCTCCGGTCCAGCATTCAAAACAACAGCTATTCCAATAGGAATTGCAGCCCTATGTCTATAATTAATTTGGTTTGATGCGTTGCGTACTCGACCTTTTTGATCTCCTAGAACTACTTTTCCATTATTGAAATGGGCAAGATGGCGTCGATCGATATTGGTATCAGAGTGTCGATCGATTCTTCTGTCGACCCGTCGCTCGATGTTGTTGTCTCAGCATCGATCGAGGCTTGGCCGAAATCTGTGTTCTTCATCTTAAGTACCTGTCAGAAGGGAAAGAAGAAAAACTTTTTAGCAAATACAATAATAAAATCTAGACAATATTCTAAACTTAATCAAATGATAATAAGAAAGAGTCCCCGGCAACGGCGCCAAATTTGAAATCACTAAAATTACCCTAAGGAGTGAATTACTCTCTCAAATAAGAGGTTCAGATGTAGTACTTAGGGATCGAATCCACAGAGACTCTAGGATAACACAGTAGATTTATAGTCTTCGAAATAAAGCTAGATTAATAGGTTTTTAAGCAGTAAATGAAATGGTTAGCAAGACAGTTGCTCGATTGGTTTCATTTGAGGTTATTAACAGTTGGGGAAATAGCTAGTTTTAGGTATATTCTCAGGTAGGCCTGGGCGTTCGGGTCGGGTCTTTCAGATTTCGGTTCTTTTTTATAGCACCTCCTAGGTCCCATTCAAGTAAATTTGCAAGTACAGGTCGGGTTTGGATATAACACATCGGGTTCGGGTGGGTTTTGTATCACATCATAGAACCCATAAAGTAATCATATATCATTCGGATTCGGGTTATATCAAATCGGTTCGGATATACCCAAAATAAAATTTAAAATTTAAAAGTAAAACATAAGAAATATATATTTATTTATATATAATTAAGTATTTAAGGTAGTTATTTAAATTTTAAATACTTATTGTTAGATAACATATCAAAATAAATATGAAATTGAATATTTGAAGTATATATTCATGTTTCATATAATTATATTGTATACTATCTTGGACATTCAGATCGGTTTCTTCGGATATTTTTTTTCAGATTTTTCGGTTTTTTCGATTTTTCGGGTTACCCGTTCGGGTTCGGATATATTATGTACCACCTTACAAGACCCATTCGGATATTTTTTACATTTCAGACCGGATATGGATCGGGTTTTTTGGTTTGCGTTCGGTTCAGATTTCGGGTTACGGATATTATGCCCATGCCTATTCTCAGGTATGATAAGTAAGCAACTTAATTTGGGTTTTTAGGGGTTTATGGATATTAATTGTTCTCGAACTCAAACTTAGGTAAAATCAAATAGATTATCTATATCTAGATCTCAGATTTCAACTTTCATAATTTAATCACGAGAAAGTGTCGATAGATGATTCTCAAAGAATATCGATCGATACACCTTTCATAATATCGATCGACAATACTATTGTCTCGTCGATCGATGCTTCTTCCAGAAAGCTTTACGAGCAGGTTTGATTAGTGTTCTCTAAGTTACTAGACCAACTTTCGTGTGTATCTAGCCAGTTAGATTATACTAGTTTAGTTTTCGGTAACAGGCCAAGCTCTCACTTGCACCAATCAATCATAAGATCTAAGATTCAAAATTTATCAACCCTAAGATTAGTAGTAAGAACAACTAGTTGAAGAACTAATTAAATCACCAAAAAAACAATACAGACTTAGCAAACCCTAAATTAACCTTTGAAGAACCCTAAATTTAACAAGAGAACTACTCAGACATATTCATAAGAAACATTATGATGGTCTGAATAATACTGTAATAGATAAATAAAAACAAAATAGAGTAAAGAAACAAAGGGAGTTCAAGATCTTCCCTCTCTCAAGGTGTTCAGATCTCTCTCTCCAATCTAAAGCTCTCTCTCTATGCAAAATTAAGCATAGCCGTCAACAATGGCTTAGAAACAGTAAAATAGGGTTTCAGGTCGTCTAGGGTATTCTGGTAATATGTGGTTGCTTATGGGCTTAAGTTGGTCTTTAAATATACTTGGCCTGCATTCTGGCTACACTGTCGATCAATACCAAGGGTGCACTGTTGATCGACACCAAGGGTGCACATCGACAGTCCTTCATCTCCTCGATACCTTCCTCTCGCGACGCAGACAGACCACTCTTCAGTAAAATAGACGTAACTTCTGCTATAGGATGCTGATTGACCTCAAACCAGAGGCATTGGAAATCTAACTCAACTCTCTATCTTGTGTCAAAATATAGACTCCTTCTAATGGTGAAAAGGTTTCCATCCATAGCTAAACATCTGACGCATCTATGCAGCTCTTTACTCAAAAGGCTCCAAAAAACACCAAAATCGTCCATGAACCTGTAAATACTCTAAATATACTCTATATCGTAGTAAATATATATTAAAACACTTATAAACCATGGCTAAAAGTGGATAAAATCCATGGCCTAACAGGAGCCGAACGATAGCTTCCGGGATGGGAAACCATAGATGGCAGAGCTTCAGGTACGCCTCATAGCACGTGAAATAACAATCAGGTGGGGACTCGGCGACTTCCCCAGCTACCGGAGACGAAACTAGACTGACTTCGGAACTCTACAGAAGCTCCGAATGGCGTCAAGACCATAGGGACAACTCCTTCTCGGACAACCCTCCACGGGGTTAGCACGAAATGGAAGAGGAGCCCACGTCCCGGGTGTAGGAGGCTTTACTTCGCCCTTAGCCTCCCGGTATGCCTTGGCCTCCTCGGGATCAACCGAATGTTCCAAAAACTCCACCTTTGGCGTAAAATTGTCATATTGCAAGCTAGAGCCGTCGGCAATGGAACGATCATGGCGAGATTTGGTAGAAGCTTTTCTCCTTGAAGTCATGATCAAAGAGATATTTTTTATCAAAGGGCGAGAAGAGAGCAAGTAGAGAATTTGAAAATTTTCTCCACATACGTATAGGCAAGAGAATTCACTATTCACCTTCAGATTTTCAGACATCGGATTCCGCCTAACTTACACAGCATGTCTAAACCGCTCGCAAGAACATTATGGTTCTAACGAGCTGGGGGGCTAACTGTTGGGGTCAAAATCGGTCACAACGAAACAGACGTCAGAAACTTCTGAAGAAATGTCCTCTTTGAAAAGAAGAAGTAAAATTTAAAAGAAAAGAAAAGTGGAAGAATCTATATCAATTTTCGTAACAACTCCGAAAAGGATTCACACGATAAGTCTTCGAGAAGGGTTACCCAAGGCCTCAGACAACGGATCCTGAACAGCGAAACTCCCATTCTCCAACTCGCCGAAGGGGCAAATTGGGCCGGATGCACCGACCAACTCGCCTATTCGGCGAGTTGGATCATGGGCGAGTTAAATCGAGCAATCCATCCAACTCGCCGAACGGGCGAGTTAGATCAACACACGCCGTCCAACTCGTCCGTTCGGCGAGTCAGACCAACCAGCCTGCCTTCGCCCCATCCCTGTAGCTCCCTCTTTCGTTATCGGATTGAACTAACTCTCGACTCGTCTCGATCGGAGTCACCATCGGCACTTTACGGCTTAGAAACCGCAAGGATTCGTTTTCTCGTATAACATTCAGATCGACCGTATAAAACGGAAACGGTTAACTGAACACCTCAAATTGCCTACGACGTACGAGGAATCTGAATGTTCTTCGGAAACGACATCGTTTCGAAAGCGCTCTTTCTATAAAATCGTAAAAGCACCTAAGTCGGAAAACGGCAAGAAAGGGCCTAGAATGCGGCTAAAAGCCCACCTACGATTTTATACGAACTCGATACCAATCGGTTTGATGGTTTATCTTTTATTTCGCAGGAGAAGATAAATGTCAAGTTCGAAAGATATCCAAAGATAAATATGAAGATTGAAGAAAAATGGAATATTTCCGCTAAGTGATAAACTTGATCGAGGGCAGAAAAGGGAAAGAGCAAACCGCCTTTAGAGGAGTATATGAGGATGTCGAGGTTGAAGATGCAGGGGGACGCAATTTTTCTACTCAGAGCAAAATTAGCAATTAGAGCATCCACAGTGGTGGATTCCTTCTTGGAGTCCTTAGGAGTATTATAGTATATATTTTTTTTTTTTGAATAGCTAAGGACTCTAGTCAAAATAGTGTGTTCAATGGTGTTCTCCAATTTGGAGTCCTTAGGAAGAAAAAAAATAATTTTTTTTTTTTAAAAGTGAAATTTAATTTTTATTTATTGCATGATTAAATATAAAGATACAATAATTATTAATATTTATCACCAAATTTGTTCCAAATATGCTTAATTAAATAATTTTTCAAATGTTGATGTATACGCACGCCTATCCCGAAAATCATTCCGAATGCCAAACATATTATTGAGATTTGTAGGCCTGTCGGTTTTCACCTGTGAACTTCTGGTGACGTCTCCTTGTTCAAATTCAGATATATCATAACGAGTGTATCAATCCCGTTCATTTTCGACTATCATATTGTGTAGTATGATACATGCTCTCATAATCTTCTCTATCTTTTCTTTGTCCAAAGAAAGAGCCGGGTTTCTCACAATCGCAAATCGAGCTTGCAATACTCCAAAAGCCCGCTCCACATCTTTTCGGGTTGCTTCTTGAACTTTAGCAAATAACTCTTGTTTAGGACATTGAGGGAGTGTGATAGATTGGAAAAATGTTGACCATTTTAGATATATACCGTCTGTGAGGTAGTACGCCAACTTATACATGTGTCTGTTGACCACGTACTTTACCCTGGGAGCTCGACCTTCTAAAATGTCATCAAAACAGGAGACCGATCGAGGACATTAATATCGTTTAACGTACCTGGAGGACCAAAAAAGCGTGCCATATCCAAAGATCGTGTGAAAGTGCAGCCTCTAAGACAATTGTCGGTTTTCCTGATCCACATGCGTACTATCCTTTCCAAGCGGTTGGGCAATTTTTTCATTCCCAATGCATACAATCAATGCTCCCGACCATCCCAGGAAACCCTCGTTTCTCTCCAATATCGAGTAGTCGTTTGAAGATCCTCCGGTGTGAGTCGTCGTAGATACTCATATCTGAATAACTGTATTATTCCGTCAGTGAAATTATGTAAACACGAAAGTGCAGTGGTCTCAGCAAGTCGGAGATATTTGTCAACCGTGTCAGCCGCAGAACCATAAGCAAGCAGACGAATTGCTGCCGTACATTTTTGTAGTGGAGAATGACCAAACCTCCCAGTTGCATCTCTTCTTTGCTGAAAGAATGGAATGCACTCTGATAGGGCGTGGACAATACGCAAGAATAATTCCTTATTCATGCGGAACGGCGTCTGAATAAATGTGACGAGAATGTCGAATCTTCGCTGAAGTAGTCATTCCATAAGTGGTCGTGTCCTGCTTCACGGTTTCGTTCTATATAAGCACGTTTCATTTGCTTAATGGTTTGGGCCTCCACTATGTTTTTGAATGTATCTTCGAAGTATTCGTCGAAAATTTCGTCCAATCTTTCTTCGAGTTCATCGGATGAAGATGATGACATATTTAGGTATCCTGCTTCAAAAAATAATATTTTTTATAAACTATAAGTTCAAATTCTCTATAAGTTCAAATTATCTATAAGTTCAAATTATCTACAAGTTTTATTTATTTAATCTATAAGTTCAAATTATCAGCAAGTTTTATTTTTTTAATCTATAAGTTCAAATTATATACAAGTTTTATTTTTTAAAACTAAAAAATTATCTATAAGCTCAAATTCTCTATAAGTTCATATTATCTATAGTTATTCTATTATCATTTTTAACAATTTTTAATATGGTTTCTATAAGTTTTGGGATCATGTCTATAATATGATACAATTTCTTAAAAAAATACATGTTTATAATACTTATGCTACCACATTAGCCTTCTTATTATACGAATCATGATTCAATAAGTCTTCTTCCATTAAACTTTAGTTTGGTTTGGTCATACATGATCAAGTAAGTAAAGAGAAGCAAGTACATTGGTTTCTATAAGTTTTAGTTTCGATTGGCATACATGATCAACTTTACTTTGGTTATAAATGATCTATACAAGATTGGTTAACGAGAAGCAAGTAAAGAGAAGCATCTAAAGTGATAGCGTTACCGAATTAAGAGAAGGAGTACTTGTTCATTACAACTTGCTGGACATAAGAGCATCCGCAACTTCGAGTTACAGCAAAAGAAGATTACAACTCCGAGAAAACAGTAGTAGCAAAAGGAAACAAAAGGAAAGAAGATCTGGTGGAAACTAAGCAAACGAGATAGCTACCTAAAGGCAGGCTCGAAGGAAAACTTATAGAACATTTCTTACATACAACCCGTGACTTGGATTTACATGAGCTAAACATTTACACAAATGCACCCGTGACTTGGTTCACATGTCCTACAGCTTTACCTGAAACAAAACAAAAGACAAGAGTTAGCAAATAATTAAAGTAATACGACATGTGATACAATAAGAAAGTAGTTGTAACTACTCAAGACAACTCCATAGAGAATTTGAACTTATAGTTTTTAAAAGAACACAAGCAGTTTCTGCTTAATACCAAATACCTAAACTACTCAATACGAGATATCTAAACTACGCAATACGACATGTCTACCTCATAACATCTCAGACATAAACTTGAGTTTAAGAGATGTTTCCGTCTCATTGAGTGGATCTTTTTTGGCAAGTAAACGATCAAACAGTTTCAGCTTAGAGAGTTTTTGTTTCACTTCCATGATGGCCTGTAACTCTGACAACTCCTCTTCTTTACCACTCTTCTTCCTCTTAGTAGAAGCTTTAGCAGCCTTGACCCCAACAGGTCTACCCTCCGGTTCTCCCACTTCATCTTCTGTATCAACCTCCAACACATGTTTGCGCTTTTTCTTCCCAACGTCCTTAGGCAGATTGGTGGAGGACCATTTCTGGTCATGCCTCAGCTCCCTCCAGGCATGTTCGAGGCTGAACTTGACGGAGTAAGCATTGAAGAAATTGTCTAGCACAGCTTTCATCACATCATCATCATTTTGACCACTTTTCTGCTCCCTCAGAGCTGCATTGTAGCATCCAACGAACTTGCAGACTTGCTCGTTGATCCTAGCCCACCTCTGCTTGCACTGACCAAGCTCTCTAGGTACTGTCCCAACCAGATGAGGGCTTGCGTTGTAGTAATCTACAATCCTCTTCCAGAAAGCACCAGCTTTCTGCTCGTTGCCGACAACAGGATCTTTACTGGTGTTAAGCCAAGCACCAATAAGGATTTTATCCTCTTTCGGAGACCATTTCCTCCTCTTCTTGACAGCAGACTCGACAACAGATTCATTAGGACCTTGGCTACCGAACCAAATAGGTTCGGGTGATTCAAGGTCAACTGAACTTTGACTACACAAAAGGTTAACATAACTAGTTGTGTTATCCATGGTTAGAGAATGGTCTGTGTCGCTCTATTAGCAACACAGAGGCTTACGTAAGCGAGCTTTAACTACGAAGCATTCAAAGGCAATAAAATCAGAGCAGATAGGAAGGTAGAAAGCAAACAACTAGCATTTAACACCAATCAAATCAGACTAACACCGTATTCTAACATTGGAAAACATTTAAAACCATCAAATCTAAAGGGTTAGGAAGGTAGAAAGCAAACCACAAGCATTTAACACAAATTCTATTAAAAAGTTTTAGCTATTATAAATATTTTCACGTTATATGATTTGATTACTATAAAAAATTGGACTAGTATATTACAAAGAAAAGAGACTACGCACCTTTATACAGACAATCTCGAGGTCAGAGACGGTCGTTGTAATCCTTTCAAGCTCTTCCTGAAAAAACATGAGATGAAAAAGTCAAAAGTTTTAAAAGATTGCATAAGATTCAATGAAAAGCACAAGAAAGAAACTAACCATCAAGATACATGACCGCCAAGCCTATTAAAACTAACCCACAGACCATTACATAAACTTCCAATGCGAAGCCATGTATAACCTCTGTTTCCTTCTTAGATAACTCACCAGCGGTCCTCTCAAGCTTAACCAGCTTCGATGCATTCACAACAGATTGATCCTTAAGCTCCCTAAGTTGTCTCTGAAAGTCACTCATCTCCTCCATCACAGCCACGTCTCACCATTTCCAAACATGGCAGTCGCCATCATCAGCATTGTCACACATGAAGTACCTTCTGCCTGGATCTTTAGAGGTGTAAGATGTTGCGACAACAGGCTCACCACCACAGTAGCAAGTCGTCGGGATTCCAACATCAGCCTCAGGTTGAGGTGGGTACTGAAACGGCCATGCCATATTGTAGCTACTCTCAGCTTCATCCGCGTACAGTTCAGCTTCTGCTTGAAGAAGGGAAGTTATGTCGAACTCGTCTGATGAAGAAGGCTGGCTGTACGAATAATCTTGTCCCATGCTTCGTTAACCTGTAAGCAATTGTGTAAGCGAAGATTAGATAAAGCGAAGAAGATATGTAAGCGAAGAATACAGTTAACCAACAACAATCAAAGAACATTATAAACGAGAAGATTATAAAAAGCAACGAACAAAGGGATTAAGAAAAAACGAGAAGATTATCAATGGTAAGTTATAAACAGCAACGAGCACCGATTGAAGAAACAGAGGGATAGATTTAGAACCGTCAGAACAAAACATGACCAAAGATTAAGACAAACGAGAAGATTGTAAAACTCGATTGTAACTCGGCTGTAATAATCGACGGTAAAACAAACGAGAAGCTCCCCAAATCGTTTCAAATCAAAATCGTGTATAAACCCTAACTATAGACGAAAACATCCCCAAATCAATTGAAAACCCAAATCGTTTGGAACCCTAACGTCATACGAAAAAATCCCCAAATCGTTTGAAAACCGAGAACCCAACCCTAAATTGAGAGGAATACAACATCGAACCTAATCTAAATCCAAAAAACTCCATGAGAAGGCTTCTATTTCCTTCGTGTTCCGACGGATCGAATCGCCTTTTGTCGAGAGCTCTCTTTCTTTTCTGCGTCATCCGTCGAAAATGATTTCTTTTTTTTTCCAATACCAAACGCAAAAGCCGACAAAACGAATCAAATCATGCCACGTCTCTAAGGATCAAGTCCGGTAAATCCTTATTTACGGATTGATACTTAGGTTATTTAGCTTAAATAATATTATTATAATCTAATTTGCCTAGGTTAGGACGCTAAGGACTCTCGACGTCCCCCCCCCCCCCCCCCCCCCCCCGTTGCGGATGCTCTTAGGGCATTTAGGCAATTTTCCGTTTTTTGTTATCGAGCTGCGACTCAACTAGGTTTTCGCAGTCTTAGGTTGCTAAAACTAGGGATCTCAGCGACAGCTCTTGTGGCCAAGGCTCCTACCTTGTTGTAACGCTCATATGCAGATTCAGAATAAAACCTTTCTTGCTCTCTTTTTGATTTTCATATTTATTTTCGTCTATACATTCGTATTATGATTGCTTGGGGTGTGGTTCAGAAGATATATGAGACCTCTGGGAAATTTAGGGTTTTCTATCTTTCCTAAATCAACGAAAATCGATAGCGCGAATTTTGGTACCCACACTGAAGAGGACATTAGGAGAATGTTCCATCAGGTAAGAGAAAATATGAAGAATAGGATCACACTGAAGAAGAAGAGTGATCCTGGAAAGTTTGCAATACCATGTCTGGTAAAAGGTATTGAGTTCCCACATGAATTGTGTGACACATGCGCATCAATCAGCATCCTACCTAGAGTTATGGAAGACCAGTTAGATCAGAAGGTATAGCCTTCCAAGGAATCATTCACCTTTGTGGATTGTTCTCAGAGGAACTTAAGAGGAATTGTCAGAGTCCTTGAGGTTCAAATTGGTAATGCCCTCTTTCCAGTTGATTTCCATGTCTTGGATATCAAGCTGAACTGGAACTCGTCTCTATTGCTTGGAAGAGCTTTCTTATCAAGAGTAGGAGCAGTGTGCAATAGGCAAACCAACCAGTTGTGTCTGACACTCATAGACCCTCACGCCTACTATGATCCAATACTAGTTACACAGCCACAGACGTGCTCCATAAGAGTCGATGATTCAGGACTCATAGCGACATGTCACTATGGAGCGGAGTATGAGACAGAGTATTCCGCATCGATCGAAACTCACACCCTCACATCCATCGACAGTGTCAACCAGAAATTGATCGACAATCACCTAGAAGAATCGATCGACAGTAGTCCAGACGATGTGATAGGCGATTTTGCAGAAGGTTCTATTGACAGTTGGGAGAATGACTACTACAATCCCACCTTTGCAGTAGCTACTATAGACAGAGATGATCTGCATACAGATGCGTATGATGAGGATTATGAGGAGGAACGAACTAGAGAGTATTGAGGTATTAGTGCTGAGGAATACAGGCTTCTACACCATTCCTATGGGATAAGGAATGCGACGTCGATCGACAGAGGAATCAAAACATCGATCGACACTCATCATCACCATACAAACCGCACACGAGCATCGACCGACATTACCTACTACACATTGATCGAAAATGGAGTCGACCATGCAAAAGAAGGAGACCATTCAATTGGCAGTTGGGTAGATGATCACTATCACGAGATCTACGCAGTAGAAACTGCAAAACATGAGCCAGAAGCAGACGAGTTACATGAAGGCTTCACCACCGAAGAACTGCTCAACCACCAGGAACGCTTAGATACAGATTCACTCTTTGCAGAAGCTTGTGGAAGAGGCACCTGTTCCTATCATCCTTTCACCAGAGCTAAACTTCCATCAATTGACAACAAAGCTAAACCACCATTCACTGCAAGCGAAAAAACTAAACAAAATAATAACTATCTAACACAGGATGAGTTTGGTATTATCAGGGATCCAGAAGGCTATGCAAGAGCAATGGATGGACATGCACTGCAAGTATCCAGAGAGGAATTGCAGACATTCTTCAGATGGCTAATGGAGCAGAGACTCTCTTCGTGGAACAACGCAACACCCCAGAGCACCAGAGGAGAGTTAGAAAGGAATCCTACAACACAGCTGGTGGAGTAGATGATCATTTAAGCCAAAGTATCGACAGCATACTCGACCATCTATCGACATTGACGTCCCAACATCGATCGACAGACGGCCAAAGTTTGGAAAAAGAGCCTACGACCGTGATGGAGTAAGGAGATTCAACTGGGAACAGAAGGATGGGTACGGAGTCTACAAAGATGAGCATGGACATGCACGACGTGTAGATGGACACATCATCCATGTGTCCAAGGATGATATCAAAAATATTCTGGAAAGATCCTCAATGGATGAGCACAACTACATATGTCTTCCAGAACATGAAAGATCATTCACACAAACAAAGCTAGTAACAGAGATCAACACCAAGGCTGAGATCGATGAGATGCTTTATGGAATCTGTGAAGCTCAGGGAAAGAATGAAGATGACTTCAACATGAAGCTTGATGGTATCTATTACCCATTGAATGATAGCATTAGTTGGTTGACTACATGCATGGAAGAGATGAGGCAAGACATAGCAGAAATGCAGACAGAGCGTGCGGGTGAAGCGACTACATTACTGTCGATCAACATAAACATCCCGACTTCGATCGACGATGACCCATCACCATCAATACCGACGAAGTCCATACCAGATTCTTACACCAGAGCGGAACTTGATCAGATAGTACAAGAGATCTATGGAACTCTGGGAACATCAGAAGACAACTTTCCATATTACTAGCCAAATCACCTCCAAAGTCAAGGTAAATGACTATAACAAAGCGTTGAGTGGGAGGCAACCCAGTATTAGATAATTTTTAATTGGTTTTTATTAGTTTAGTACTTCTGTTAATTTTCAATTTTTGCAGGTCATTAAAAAAAAGCAACAACATAAAAAGATCCGAGCAGACGATTGCCAAGAGTATCGACCGATGAAACACTGCCGACATCGATCGACATAACATCACCTGCCGCGACCGATGACAGCATCTTTACATCGATCGACATCTATTCCGGTCTGGTATATCATTCTAACTTGTTACATTGAGTCCTTTTCCTTTAGTTGTCACCATAACTCCGACTGCATTTACATTGGAGACAGTTGTTGGGGTCAATAACGGTTACGACGAAGTTAACGTCCAAATCCCCGAAGAAGAAAAACGTAGAAAACTTCTTCGACAAATACTTTTCGAAATAGATTCTTCTTTACAAAAACCTTTGCGGAAGAAATTCGAATAATCGGACAGGAGCTCGAGAAGGATCGTTACGCAGCGACCAAACACGTGCTCCGCTCGGTCGCTACGTAACGACCGAGTTCGAGCCAAAGCTCAGTCGCTACGTAGCGACCAAACGTCCATTCCGCTCGGTCGCTATGTAGCGACCGAGCTCTTCCGAAACGTCGATACGACATCAGTCCATGCATTCTCGTCTACCCTTCAATACTATCTCCCGAATACCATAGCGAACCCATCTCACGTTCCCTGCCATTTCTAAGTTATCAATCAAACGTTATCGTAAAAACAGCGGAAAGTTCATTCTTTATCAAAAGAAGCCGTATTAAACGCTTCGAGTCGAAAGACGCCCCAAAGGGACCTAAGACGTGACTCGAGGCCTAACTTACAATATCTTAACCAACAGCCCGTGAACCACATGTCGGTCTACGCTTGGTTCGCAAGGGAAGATAAATGTAAGGGTTCCGCGGATAAATACGAAATTTTGAAGGTAATTACGAAGATCGGAAAAAATGGAATATCTCCATTTTTATGCTATGGCGGCTTAAGGGCAGAAGAGTAAAAGCGTAAACCGACCTTGGAGCCAGTATTTAAAGGGTCCTAGGCGAGAGGCATGAAGAGAGAAACTTTTGGAGAGAAAACTTAGCACTTAGAGCAATTAGGCAACTTTCCGTTTTTATTATTTCGAGCTGCGACTCCATTAGGTTTAGCTGTCTTAGGGTTGCTAGAACTAGGAATCTCGCCGACAGCTCTCGAGCCCAGGCTTATACCTTGTTGTAAACGCTCATATGCAAATTCGGAATAAGACTTCTCTTTGCTCTCTTCTTACGATTTTTATACTTCTTCGTTGTCATTATTGCAATTCTGATTTGCTTGGCGTGTGGTATTAGCAGATATCCGGGACCTCTGGGAAATTAGGGTTTTCCTAGTTTCCTTATTTAAATGGAAATCGACAGTGCGAATTTCGGTTCCCACAGTTTGGCGCTAGAAGGAGGGGGATACGGATCAATCTAACTCTCAACCACATCACGCTCAACCAGACATGTCAACTGACGACACGGATAACGTGCAGACTCCTCTTAATGGAGGCAGCAGAACTGATCTCCATACTCCCGCAGCGAACGTATCCGCGGCCAACGCACCAGCCAACGCCGCGGCGCTCGAGGAGTTTAAAAAGATGTTTGCCACATACGAAAAAAGTTCGGAAGATTAGGATAAGCTCGTGAGCACCTTGACCAAACAAGTTGAAACTTTAACGGCAAGGACTCAAGCAATCCGCCCCCGTGGAACCACTAAAGTCCGCGGGAAAAGACTCGACTTTGCGACCCCACTCAACAGGCCTGGAGCCGCCCAAGAACGACCATCGGGTCAAAACCCTAGCGAGAAGTCTCCCGTCGAAAGGGGAAACTCCGAAAGCCCTCCGCCTCCCGCGAAGGCTTCGGAGGACAACGGAGTCGAGCAAGTCGACCTGGATCCTAGCGATGTCTCCAACAATACTGATTAGGACGCCGACAGACATCCAAGAAGGACCAGAAGCCGATTCACTTGGGAAAGCTCTCCGTTCGACAAACCAATGACAGAAAAGGAGTAAATCCTCCATTGGAACAAACAGGAAGAGCTGGCTGAAAAACAAACCGAGCTCATTCGCAGTAAACGCCGACAAGCGCGGAAACCCGCTGACGAGACGTCGGATATACGCGATCTTCGCAACTATATCACCAAGACTGCGGCAAAAGTAAGAGCCGTAAAATCTCAAATCCATCACGCTATGAGCGCGGCCTCCGAGATCGACAGACTGCTGGAAGGGGCTCGGAAGACCCCTTTCACCGCTCGCATCTCAGATACGAGGGTATCCGATCCAGGAAAAATCAAAGTTTCGAAGTATGATGGTACGACCGATACGAGAGCGCACCTTCAGGCTTTCCACATGACGATGGGAAGAGCGAGGCTGAAGGACGGCGAGAGAGACGCCGGCTACTTCCGCCTGTTCGTCGAGAATCTAGAAGGAGCAGCCCTCGAATGGTTCGCACGCCTTAAACGAAACTCTATCGGGAGTTTCCGACAGCTCGCATCAGAATTTCTCAAGCAATACTCTATGTTCATAGATAGAGAAACTTCCGATGTCGATCTCTGGAGTCCGTCCCAGAGGGAAGAGGAACCCCTCCGCGAGTTCATCAGTCGGTTCAAGTTGGTAATGTCCAGGGTCAGCGGGATAAGCGACAAGGTGGCCATCGATGCGCTCAGAAAGGCGCTCTGGTACAAGTCGAAATTCAGAAAATGGATATCCCTCAAAAAACCGCGGACGATCCAAGACACCCTCCAGAAGGCGACGGACTACATCATGATCGAGGAAGAAACGAAAATCTTATCGCAGAAGCATAAGTCGGCGAGATCGTCCTCGAAATATGTAGACCCGAAAACAAGGAAGAAGAACCCTCGTAACGATAAGTATGTCAACTCACGAGGGGGAAGCACTCCAAGAAGCGCATAATTACGCAATCGGCTCAGACCAGGGCCGAACCACAGGTAATACGTGGACTCGCAACCACGGATATGATGAAAACACCTTCTGCGAGTTCCACCAATCCCGAGGACACTCCATGACTAACTGCAAGGTCTTGGGAGCGAGGATGGCCGCGAAGCTACTAGCCGGAGAACTCTCGGAAGTGACCAGCGTGAAAGATCTCATCCTCGAGACCGATCGCCCCCCAAAGCCGGACAAAAATCTTCCCGCGGAGAGATCTCCCCAAAGAAACCAATATGGAGATAAACGCGGCAGGAGGCCAGACGACAAAGGGAACGATAACAATCGTCGTAGAGTCAACATGATCATCGAAGGATCGCAATTCTGCAACGATACGGTTTCAGCCATCAAGGCTTACCAGCGGAAGGCGGAGTCAAGCGCGAACTGGCCTACATGGTCTCCTACCCGAGACGATAAGAATTGCTCAATCACCTTCACAAAGGAGGAAGCCGGCTGGATCGATCAGCCTCACTGCGATCTGCTCGTCATAGACCTCGTCATACGAGATCTGGAAGTCAGAAGAGTACTCATTGACACGGGAACCACGGTCAATGTAATCTTCCACGACACTCTCAATCGGATGAGCATTGAACTCGTAGAAGTAACTCCAACTCCGAAACCGCTCACAGGCTTTTCTGGCGAAGTATCGATGACCCTCGGATCGATTCAGCTACCTGTCATGGCCAAGGAGGTCACAAAAGTCGTAGAGTTCGCGGTAGTCGATCACCCTGCCATCTACAACGTGATCATGGGAACCCCGTGGCTCAACGCTATGCAAGCCGTTCCATCGACGTACCGCCTGGGCGTCAAATTCCCGACCCCAAACGGAGTCGCAGCTATCTGGGGATTTCAGAAACAGTCGCGACTGTGCTTCCTCGCAGAACACAAGTTAAGACAGATGACAACCTCTGCAACGGTAAATCGCAAACGCACGAAGATCGATAAATCTTTGACCAACAACGTTTCGAGAAAAGACGATTTCACATCGTCTGCCGACGCAGACGCTTTGGGTGTCAAAACTCAACATGAGTCCAAAGCCGAGGCTACAACTCAACCGGAACATCCGGAAGAAAACACTAACCCTGCCACGATCATCTCGATCAAGGCGGTCAGTATGGCGACAACCGCCGAGTGAAAACGCTCGCAGAGCAAAACAGAACTACGAGATGGCTTGATCCTCGAAAGGGGTACGTCGGCAGCTCGTCGAAGGACGAGTTCAGCTATCCCCCTCTCCAAAAAGGGGGGGGGGGAGTGGGTGCGTATACTCGTATACTCCCACATAGGAAAAGATGCGTTATTGTAATCGAATTCTATAGAGATTTCGATAATTTTTACGAAATATGCGTTGCTCACTTCAGCACCAAAAATATACGAATAGTCTTCGAAATAACTACGAGACGTCGCCAAGTTAAAAATCGAGATGATGCGAACAAATTGTCTGAACGGGACCACCACAAATCTTACACTCCGTTCGTCGATTGGCCCCGACGAACACATCAGCCGTCTTAAACAAATGCAACCTGATCACTCTTTTGATCTTCAAACGTCCAACACAAGGACGAAAACACGCTACAAAAAAAATCCGAAATTTTGGTCTAGCACTTCCAGTTAGCTTAAAAATTGTCTCTGGAAAGATGCTCGATTCGTACCATACAAGTCGTATAAGCCGAGAACCTATTGCGGACTTTAAATCAGTACGAATCAGGTAGAAATCGCAACAGGAAAACCGATAGCCGGCTAGTCACCGCACAAACCTTAAAACCGAGAGTAAACCTAGGTCTTGCCCCAAACCCATCGCACTGGTCTCAAACATCTCAAAGACATGATATCTAAACGATGCGAGATTCCTAAAACATGTCTCTTCGTTCATATCTCAACGTTCCCAAAAAATCGTAAATAATTTTTATGAAAACTCACGTCTCGAACGAACTAACAGATTGAACGCCTCAACGAAGATAAATATGAGACGACAACTCATGTTCACTTCAAACCCACTCTAAACAAAGTAACTCAAACAAACATCAATTACATAAACCGCATAGCGGTAGGGGTTCAAAGCCACCAACGGCCAATCCCGATGAAAACGGCCAAAATAGGCCCGTACAAAGTTCGAAAGCCATACTCGGCCAGACATACATGAACAAAGGCCACACTCGACCGCTAAATACTAGATAAAGGGGAAAAAATCATTGAAACCCTCACAGGTCGAAGTTAAAACTCCCGGGCAAGGAGGCTCCGAATGCCTCCGCGGGAAAGTTCACTTCCTCGTCGTCACCGGCAAAATCAGTCGTAGCTTCTACGGTATTAGGGGAAACCGGAATGGGATCCCAGAATCTCTGAATCTTCCCATCGATCGGAAGAATGGTCGCCTCAGCGTGAGCATGATCTGTCATGCCACCCTTCATTAATTCCATCTCCCTTTCGAAAACGTAGTCATCTTCCTGCGTCTTCCAAAGACTCCCGACGGAGCCGCGACACTCACGGAAGTCGCTCAGCGAGTTGAAAGCGCCCTTGAGATTCCCGTCTCAATCTGGAATTGAGAAGCGCGAGTCTTCATCACCTCGACGATTTCCCTCTTGCCCTTCCACTCCGTCCTACGAACAGCCCTGGCATGATCACGAGCAAGTTGAGCGTCTCGCGCTAACATCTCGTCTCGCATGCGAGCAAGATCCTTTTTTGCCTTCTCCGCCTTAAAGCGATAGATCATGGCCTCTCTATGGCTCGCCTCGATGGCCGATCCAAGCAAGTTCAAACCCTATAAAACCGATTATCGCGTTATACGCAAATAATAATAATAACGATCGTCAGAATTCTTAAAGTTTATACCCCGTCAATTATACGAGATCCTTCCGCAACAACTTTCGGCCTCCCTGACTCGCTCGTGGCCTGAGGAGCGTCAAAGCCCGATGGAAGACCAGCGAAGAAATCATCGAAGTCCGGAATAGGAACCTCGCTCGTACCGCTTCCATCGCCGAAAGCAAGGTTCGGATCCCATCCTGGAAGCATGCAGTCGTCCACCGAAAACTCCAGGTCACCGAGATCAATATCTTTCCCCTTCGAAGAGTTCGGCCCCGTCACAATCGTGGGAGCAGCGTTGTAACCTTGGTCTTCAGGTTCGGAATCATTCCTTGCTTCTCCGCCCAAAGCAGGACCAGGATGCGCAAAACTCAGCGCCTTTCGAACTCTCTTCGGCGTAAAGGAAGTCCAGAAAAAAGGACCGTTCCTGAGCAGATCCCTCATTGCAATAATGTCCTCAGGAAACGGAGCAAAAGGGTTGATAAAAAGACGATCGTTCGGCAACCTCCGAAACAGTGAGATACAACTCTCCTCAACGGACGCCGCGTCTACACGGACGAAGAAGAAAAATTTCCTCCACGAGTGGAAGTTAGAAGCGAACCTCTTTACCACTGACATGAAGTTCCGAGGAACTAGCCTGTATGTGTCCGTGTCCCGCATTATCTGTAATCGAAGAAGCGCTTCGAAATGACCAACGGTGAGAGAGAGACCATGCTCGTAGCTCAGGACCAGGATCCCTATGAGGTGTTGGATGCTAAGAGGATTCAGTTGGCTTATCGCCACCCCGAAACGACCCAACACACGGACGATGATCTCGGGGATCGGGAACCACAAACGGCAACGCACTACGAATGCCTCGTAACAAGAAAAGAAGCCCTCCGGGGGACTACTAGCGCATTCTCCTTGACGAGGAACCCTGAATTCCACCGTGTCCGAAATATGGTAGAACAACCGCATGACCTCGAGGAATTCACTAGTACTCCTACTGGCGCACCTGCCTCCACCGGGCGATGGTTCACGACCGGGAACAATTTTTCTTTGGGAGGTGTGATCGAACCGTAACACGCCACCCACATGCCTTGTTCTCGGCTGCGTCTACCGAATGAGGAACGAATTCCATCTTCGGCACTCGAAGCTCTTCAGAAACGTTCGCGGGAAAGGATCCTTTCTTCGAACTCCTCTTCTTACTCGACATCTCGTGTTTTTTCTTTTTCTTTAAAATCAAGAAGGAAATGACAGAGAGAAAGAGAAAGAATTTTTCAAGAAAAACCTCTCTCCGAGAATGAGTAAGTGTGAAGATTGTGAAGAAGTTACCTCCCTTCTTATAGACATGAGAAATTACTATTTACTTGCGGATTTTTGTACACGAACTTCGCCCAAATACACCAATCTCGTCCAAACTCGCCATACCACGCATTGGGACCTCGCTAGAAATCCACATTCCCAATGAGCTTGGGGGTTAACTGTTGGGGTCAAAAACGGTTACGACGAAGTTAACGTCCAACTTCCCGAAGAAGAAAAACGTAGAAAACTTCTTGGACAAATACTTTTTCGAAATAGATTCTTCTTTACGAAAACCTTTGCGGAAGAAACGTGAATCATCAGATAAGAGCTCGAGAAGGATCGTTACGCAGCGACCAAACACGTGCTCTGCTCGGTCGCTACGTAGCGACCAAACGTCCATTCCGCTCAGTCGCTACGTAGCGACCGAGCTTGAACCGGAGCTCGGTCGCTACGTAGCGACCGAGCTCAAACCAAAGTTTTGTCGCTACGTAGCGATCGAGCTCTTCCGAAACGTCGATACGACATCAGTCCATGCATTCTCGTCTACCCTTCGATGCTATCTCCCGAATACAGTAGCGAACCCATCTCACGTTCCCCGCCATTTCTAAGTTATCAATCAAACTTTACTGTAAAAACCGCGGAAAGTTCATTCTTTATCGAAAGAAGCCGTAATAAACGCTTCGAGTCGAAAGACGGCCCAAAGGGACCTAAGACGTGACTTGAGGCCCAAGTTACAATTTCTTAACCAACAGCCCGTGAACCACATGTCAGTTTACGCTTGGTTCGCAAGAGAAGATAAATGTCAAGTTTCCGCGGATAAATACAAAATTTTGAAGGTAATTACGAAGATCGGAAAAAATGGAATATCTCCATTTTTATGCTATGGCGGCTTAAGGTCAGAAGAGGAAAAGCGTAAACCGACCTTGGAGCCAGTATATAAAGGGTCCTAGGCGAGAGGCCTGAAGAGAGAAACTTTTGGACAGAAAACTTAGCACTTAGAGCAATTAGGCAACTTTCCGTTTTTGTTTTTTCGAGCTGCGACTCAATTAGGTTTAGCCGTCTTAGGGTTGCTAGAACTAGGAATCTCGCCGACAGCTCTCGAGCCCAGGCTTATACCTTGTTTTAAACGCACATACGCAAATTCGGAATAAGACTTCTCTTTGCTCTCTTACGACTTTTATACTTCTTCGTTGTCATAATTGCGTTTTGATTTGGTTGGCGTGTGGTATTAGCAGATATCCGAGACCTCTGGGAAATTAGGGTTTTCCTAGTTTCTTTATTTAAACGGAAATCGACAGTGCGAATTTCAGTTCCCACAACAGTGTAGTTTAAGTTTGGGGAGAGGTTTACTGATATTAGTTTATTTAATTAGTCTTATTAAAATATTTTCAAAAAGAAGCTTTTGTTGAGTCAAGAATGAGACAATGAACTTATTGATTTCGCTTGTTATCTAGCCACACCATTCTAGACTTACTAGTTGCTGATAGCACTAAAGATACCAAAGCGGATCAACCTGTCAACTATGTTACACTTGATGAGAAAGTTTGAAGGAAACAAAGCTGACCTCCAACCTAACTGAGCTCAACTTTGCTTGTTTTGGGGCTTGGTATACATGGGATCGGATTCTTCAAACAAGTCTGGAAGGTAAAACCTTGTGTAGATTTATCACCCTCTCTCTCTATTACAAAATTTAGATTTTTTTTTAAATAAATAATAATAACGATAATCATATATATATATGATAATTTAGGAAAAGATTTCGAACATGACTTGGTGCCTACAACCATTAAGGCTTGATTCATAAGAATTCTATACGTAAAGGATTTGAATAGGACTTGGTGGGTACAACCATTAAAGCTTGATTCATGGAAGCCTGTCCAATCTTGGTCAATGACCTTGCAATAAAGCAGACTTTGACTAAGAGAGAAATTAGTAGAGAGAGAGGAAAAGAACTCTTACTTACCTGCAGGTCCATATACTTGTTTGAGCATCCTTGCATAATGTGATCGATACTCCCAAGGTGAAGCCTACACTTTTATTTATGCAAGAAATGAGGTTGGTAGAGGGCATTGTCAAACAGGATTTGCTAAGTTGTTGACTAGGGGAATTTGGTTGCTAGACTAGGATATGGTATAGTGTGCTTCTGAAACTAAGATTTCCTAAGGTGATTATTATGAGTTTTAAATCTGTGAGTCCCTGCTGTTTTCAAACCTCTTTCAGAGATACCGCATGTATGTTTTGCTTGAGGACAAGTAAGAGGGCAAGTCTGGGGGAGTTGATAGGCCATGGATTTTATCCACTTTCAGCCATGTTTTATAAGTGTTTTAATAACTAATTACTATATTCTAGAGTCTATTTAGTATATTTATAGGTTCATGAGTTTTTTGAAAGAAAGTGATGATTTTGGAGCATTTTGGAGATTATTGGAGAAAGCATCTGAGCTGACTGTCGAACAAGACCAGCGGTCGACATTTAGCAGAAATAATTGATCGATGCACACCCTGTGACATCGATCGACAGGAAAGCGCGCAGAAGCCCGTTTTGGTCCAAGCCGACTTAGAGCCCAAGACTTCACCAATTTACAAGATTACCCCTGCTGAGTTTTAACCTAATATTTATAGCTTGCCAACTTGTTAGAGGCAAACTGTGCTTTCTCGTTTTCTTATTTTCACAGCAAAGGTTTTCTAGGATTTTAGTATAGTTGGAGAGAAGATCCAAATAGATTTGTGATTGGAACTCCATTATTATCTATCTATCTAGCTATGCAGTTTTCATACCTTATCATTGATGTTTTGAATTGATTAGCTACGTCTGAGTAATTCTATTGTTAGGTTAGTGTTTAAATAGGTTATGAGGGATTAGCCCAAACAATAGATTGCTAGTTGTGATATTCATCATTAGGATTGTCATTAATGCCCGCTTCTAGTTTAGCTAGCTAGAACTCGACCTAGGAGTTGTAGACTCAAGTCATCACTTGCATCTCACCCTGAATCCGTCCTAATTGAGCTAGGATTGCTAGAGTAAGGCGAAAGCTGATCTAGGAAGCCTAGTGAGCATTATTCACCCCGTGCGTAAAGCTTGACTAACGCTCGTTGTTGGGGTCAAAAACGGTTACGACGAAGTTAACATTCAAGACGTCCGAAGAAGAAAACGAAAAACCTTCTTCGACAAATACTTTTTCGAAATAGATTCTTCCTTACGAAAAGCTTTGCGGAGGAAACATGAGACATCGGACAAGAGCTCGAAAAGGGTCGCTACGCAGCGACCGAACGCGTGTTCCGCCCGGTCGCTACGTAGCGACCGAGCTCGAGCCAAAGCTCAGTTGCTACCGTAGCAACCGAGCGTCCGTTCCGCTCGGTCGCTACGTAGCGACTGAGCTTGAGCCAAGCTTGGTCGCTACGTAGCGACCGAGTGTTTGTTCCGCTTGGTCGCTACGTAGCGACCGAGCGTTTGTTCCACTCGGTCGCAACGTCGCAACCGAGCTCAAGCCGAAGCTAGGTCGCTACGTAGCGACCGAGCGTTCGTTCCGCTCGGTCGCTACGTTGCAACCGAGCTCGAGCCGAAGCTCAATCACTACGCGGCGACCAAGCTCTTCCAAAACATCGATACGACATTAGTCCATGCATTCTCGTCTATCCTTCGATGCTATCTCCCGAAGACCGTAGCGAACCCATTTCACGTTCCCCGCCATTCTAAGTTATCGATAAAACTTTACCGTACAAACTGCAGAAAGTTCGTTCTTTATTGAAAGAAGGCGTAATAAACGCTTCGAGTCAGAAGACGGCCCAAAGGGACCTAAGACATTACTCGAGGCCCAACTTACGATTTCTTAACCAACAGCCCGTGAGCTGCATGACGGTTTACGCTTGGTTCGCAAGGAAAGATAAATTTCAAGTTTCCGCGGATAAATATGAAATTTTGAAGATAATTAGGAAGATCGAAAAAAATGGAATATCTCCATTTTTATGCTATGGCGGCTCAAGGGCAGAAGAGCAAAAGCGTAAACCGACCTAGGAACCAGTATATAAGGAGTCCTAGGCGAGAGGCATGGAGAGGACTTTTTCAGAGCAAACTTAGCACTTAGAGCGATTTAGGCATATTTCCGTTTTTGTAATTCGAGCTGCGACTCAACTAGGTTATTGCCGTCTTAGGGTTTTAGAACTAGGAATCTCGCCGACAGCTCTCGTAGCTCAGGCTCTTACCTTGTTGAAACGCTCAAACCTCGAATTCGGAATAAGATCTACTTTGCTCTCTTTTCGATTTCTTATACTTTATCGTTGTCATTATTGTTTTCTGATTGCTTGGCGTGTGGTATTAGCAGATATCCGGGACCTCTGAGAAATTAGGGTTTTCCTAGTTTCCTTATTTAAACGGAAATCGACAGTACGAATTTCGGTTCCCACAGTTTGGCGCTAGAAGGAGGGGGGTACAGATCAATCTAACCCGCAAAAGCCACTTAACGATCAGGAACGATATGCAAGACTCAACGTGCGCGAACGTCATCTCGTTCAAGGGGGGAGCAACGGTCGATCGAGCCAAACCTCAAAACGATCTCCTTGTTATCGAACTGACGATCCGAGATATCGATGTCGCTAGGGTGCTAATCAACACCGGAAGTTAGGACGATATCATCTTCAAAGATACTCTCGAGAAAATGGGGACCTTCAAACCCGTCAAACAAAAAAGGCGGAAGCTAGGACCTGAACGGGCTTCTACGGTTAACGACGAAGTCGAAAAAATGCTTAAAGTCGGGTCAATAACGGAAGTGAGGTATCCAGACTGGCTCGCTAACCCTGTAGTAGTCAAAAAGAAAAACGGAAAATGGCTAGTTTGCGTGAATTTTACCGACCTAAACAAGGCCTGTCCAAAAGATAGTTTCCCCCTGCCACATATCGATTGATTAGTAGAAGCAACGGCATGAAATGAACTTCTGTCTTTCATGGACGTCTTCTCAGGTTACAACCAAATTATGATGAACCCTGACGACCGCGAGAAGACTGTGTTCATTACCGATCGCGGAACCTATTGCTACAGGGTAATGCCCTTCGGCCTAAAAAACGCTGGCGCAACTTACCAACGACTCGTGAACCGTATGTTCTCTTAACAACTCGGTAAAACGATGGAGGTTTATATCGACGACATGCTCGTTAAATCCCTCCAAGAAAAGGATCAAATATCACATCTCGAGGAATGTTTCGCGCAGTTAAATTCCTATAACATGAAGCTCAACCCGACAAAAAGCAGGTTTTCCGTGGAATCAGGGGAATTCCTCGGCTACTTAGTCACATTTCGCGGCATCGAAGCTAATCCAAAACAGATCAACGCACTGATCTAGATGGCCTCGCCGAAGAATAAGCGGGAAGTCCAAAGGCTGACCGGTAGAGTCGCGGCACTTAACCGATTTATTTCACGATCAACAGACAAGTGCCTGCCCTTCTACGATGTCTTACGGGGAAATAAAAAATTTGAATGGTCGGAAGAATGCGAAAACGCTTTCCAACAGCTGAAGCGGTATTTAGCTTCCCCTCCAGTCCTCGCAAAACCTGTGGAGGGGGAACCTTTGTTCTTGTACATCGCTGTATCAGCAACAGTTGTGAGCGGCGTGCTGATCAGGGAAGAACGCGGCGAACAGAAACCTATTTTCTATATAAGCAAAACCTTGCTGGATGTCGAATCTAGATACCCACTAATTGAAAAATTAGCATGCGCGGTCGTAACATCGGCCCGAAAACTAAGACCATATTTCCAATCCCACACGATCGTCATCCTCAAGACTTTTCCCCTACAGACGACTCTGCATTGCCCGAGTCAATCGGGCCGGTTGGCCAAATGGGCGGTCAAATTGAGCAAGTACGATATCGAGTACCGACCGAGAACAAGCGCAAAGTCACAAGTGCTTGCGGACTTCTTGGTCGAACTACCGACAGAGACCATAACCAACGAGGAACCAAATTCCACTTGGCTCCTTCATGTCGACGGATCCTCGTCCAATCAGGGATCAGGCATCAGAATTCGCCTCACATCTCCGACGAGCGAGAACTTAGAGCAATCATTCAGGCTGGAATTCCACGCCTCAAACAACGAAGCCGAATACGAAGCACTCATCGCAGGGCGGTATTTGGCTCACGGCTTGAAGATACGAAACATCCACGCTTACTGTGACTCCCAGTTAGTGGCAAGTCAGTTCAGTGGAGAGTATGAAGCCAGGGAAGAACGGATGGACGCGTACCTCAAACTGGTCCAAAAACTAGCTCAAAAGTTTGACTGTTTTGCCCTTACGCGAATTCACTGTTCCGAAAACGTCCAGGCAGATGCTCTCGCGGCCTTAGCATCAAGTTCTGACCCAGGACTTAAAAGGGTGATTCTGGTGGAGTTCATCGAACATCCGAGAATCGGACCACCAATCGCCGTCAACCTCATAGACGGTCAAGATGACGAAGAAGAAGAAGTTACGATACAACTGCAATCAGAGCAATCTGATTACGGCTGCGATACCCTATGGCTGCAGACAATTCGAGACTACATTATCAACGGACACCTGCCCACCGAGAATGGGCAGCCCGCAAAGTCCGAACAAAGGTCGCGCGCTACGTAACAGTAGACGGTGAAATTTACAAATGGAGATTCTCCGGACCACTCATGACGTGCCTGGAAGGGGAAAAAGCGAGAAAAGTGACGGAAGAAGTACATTCTGGGTCCTGCGGCAATCATTCCGTCGGAAGATCACTAGCAGTGAAAATCAAGCTCCATGGATACTACTGGCCAACGATGATCGGAGATTGCGAGAAGTTTGCACGAAAATGCGAAAAATGCAAGAGGCATGCTCCAACCAGCCGAAGTTCTCTCCACCATCACATCGCCCTATCCTTTTAAGCGCTGGGCCATGGACATCGTCGGTCCCCTTCATAATTCAAAGCAAAAGCGTTTCCATTTAGTCCTCAGCGATTTCTTTTCAAAATGGGTAGAGGCAGATTCGTACGCAAGTATAAAAGATGTCCAAGGCGAAAGTTTCGTATGGAGAAACATCATCTGTAGGCATGGAGTTCCTTACGAAATCGTAACCGATAACGGATCTCAGTTTATCTCGACCCGGTTCGAGGCGTTCTGCGAAATATGGAAGATACGGCTTAACAAATCAACGCCTAGGCCTGAACCGTGTTAGAACCTGGAGGAGAACTGGCTTCCCCTGAGTAAACTAGGGTCTCGTGGCAGATTTTGGACCTGTTGGAAGGTGACTTCACAGGGTTCCGGACCTTCAGTCTTTGGCGGGCCGGTGAATACTCTTGATTTGCAGTTTTGAAGCCTTAACGTCTTCTTTGGCAATGAAGTCGAGTGCCGCTCTTTGAAGTAGAAGATCCGATGGCGAGGATTTTCTTTTTCGAAGAATGGGACCCTCGGACTTGGAGGAGAATACTAGGGTTATGCATTCTAGATTCCATAATGATGGGCAAGTCCGTGATTCCCTTTTTACAACTTTTCTTCTATCTCCGAGATGAAACCCACATTTCCTTTTCGCCATCGTTTCAGAAATATTCCCTTGTCGTCTTGCCTTTTTCGGAGAAATCATCCTTTCCATTTTTCCGATTCATTCGACGGAGGAGGCAATATATATACATGGGTTCGGAGAGTTGCTATTGACAGTTCGACCCTCTAGATCTTACTTTCCTCTTGCGTAGAATGGATCAATCATCCAACCTTCCCGCTTTCCATGCCTCTTTTGTGGGTGGACGTATGTGACCTCGCCGCCTTTTTGCAGATCCTTTCTCATCCCATGTTCCTTCTTGGGGGGATATCCCTGAGGCCGATTAGGCGGTTCCTATGGCTATATTGAGGCAGCGACGATCCTTATTGTCGGACGATGACGGTCCTTGCCCTGAAATCCGCGAGGACGATTTGGTGGAAATTCGGAGGAAGTATTTGATTTCTCCTTTCGTGGGGTTTAGTGTGCTTCCGAATTCAAACGTGCTCCAGACGGAGGAACGAACGAGATGGATATCTTCGAAGCATATTTTGAGGCAGGCTTTAGAGGGTTTATTCCTTCATTGATAGCAGAGGTATCTGCTTGTTTGGGCTTCACGCCGTCTCAATTGACTCCAATATCCTGGCGTACGTGATTGCTATCCAAGTCCTGGGGGAGTTCCATGGTATACCATTCGGGATATCCAAAATTCTTTACTCTTATTATTTCGCTCCTGTGATTGGAAAGAAAGGATTTTAACACATCCGATCTCGAGACGGAAGGCCGTTGGTGGATGAACCGTCGAGGGGTGATGGATGTTGGGGTCAAAAACGGTTATCTCGAAATCAACGTCTAAAATCACATTTCATAGCGGAAACCTTCTCGACACACTCTCGTTAAAAGCTCTCAAACGTAAGTTTCAAAGAGAGACGAACCCCGAAACCAAAAAACGAACAGTCCAGCTCGACGGATGGCCGAGCTGGACTGAACGCGCGACCAGCTTGGCGGATGGCCGAGCTGAATCAAACGCGCGACCAGCTCGGCGGATGGCAGAGCTGGGACGATCGCGTTATTCTCATCATGTCCGCAATGCTCCTCTCCCAAGACTGTATCGAACTCCCTCTTGTTTCATATCTATTGGAGTTGCCATTGGAGCTTTATAATAAGAACCGTGAGAACTCGTCTTCCCGAATAAAGTTCATGGTTTTCGTATAAACGATGACGGTTATCTTGACACCATACTCGTCTAACTATAAGAGAAATATGAACTTCTTCGGCAAACCGTTGTCGCATCAATAAATGTTCTTTCGAAGAAATCGTAAAAAATGTTTAAGTCGGAAAACGGCCCAAAGAGGCCCAGAACGCGGCTAAGAGCCCACTCACGATTTCATAAACAAAAGCCAAGCTCAATGATGCTATGACGGCGTATCTTTTCTTGCAGAAGAAGATAAATCTCGCGAAATCGGAAGATAAATGTAAAGTTTCCAAGATAATGATGAAGATCGAAAAGAAAATAAATATTTCTGCGAAAACCGACTTAGGAGGCATATATAAGAGGAGCCAGAGCCGAGGACGCCTGGGGGTATGTTTTTTACCTAGGAGAACTCTGCTAGCTTAGAAAAACTTACGATTTTGGCGGCTGGAATTTTAGTTAAAACTTTTTTCGTTCTTGTTCTAAGATAAACTAAGCTAGCGAAACCCTGTCCGTCTTATCTCTCGTGAATCTTGTAACCTTGTTCTTTTACCAATCAATAATACGCCTTTGTGCATTCTACTTTCAATATTCTGTTTACTTTGTCTCTTTCGTTTTTCGTGTGTTTACGCAGATAATCCGGGACCTCTGAGAAATTTAGGTTTTCTGTCTTTCCTTATTTTACGAAAAATCGACAGTGCGAATTTTGGTTCCCACAGTTTGGTGCTAGAAGGAGGGGGGGGGGGGGGAAGGGGGGTTAGATGTTAAAAAACCGCCAAACAACTGAGGCACGGTATCTCTGATCGATCAGGCAGCGATGTTATTGATATCACTCAAATTACCCTAAGGAGTGATTTATGCTCTCTCAAATAAGAAGTCGAGTTGTAGTACTTAGGGATGGAATCCACAGAGAGCTAGGGCACACAAAAGATCTAATAGTTATAAGATTAAGCTAGGCTAATAGTTTATAAAGCAATAAATATAGTAAATTGCAGTGGTGAGCAAGGCAGTTACTCGGCTGATTAATTGATGGAAGGATGGTTGCTAGATCTAGGGTTTCTATTCAGGTAATCAGGATTGTAATGATATAGAGGCTAATTGTTGTATGCAGTATATTAAAGAGCTCAGCAATTAAGAACAAATCGATAGGCTCTCGGATCTAGATTCGTCAATTGACTAGATCTAATGATCTCAACTATCGTTTGTCGATCAATTCGAAAGTGTCGATTGATGATTCTAGAGGAATATCGATCGATACACCTTTCACGACGTCGATCGATTATTCTATTATCGATCGACACGCTTCCAGCAAGCTTTGCGCTCGGGTTGATAAAGTACTCACTTGGATTCCTAAATCAGTTATCATTTGTTTCTAGCAATCCAAGTTCAATGAGGATCTATTCAGAGAAAAGACCAAGCTATCGCTTGTGCGTAATGATTCTAAGATCAAGGTTCTAGTTCGCAACTCTAGAACACAAGCAGTAAGAACACCCTATTGATGAATATCACAACCTAGCAATTCTATATTTGGGGCTAATCCCACGTAACCTATTTGAACCCTAAGCCTAACAGGTGGATCTATTCAATCGCGAAGTTGTCACATAAAATCATAGATGAATAGATAATAAAACTGCAATAGAATAGATATAAAAACCAAAGGAGTTCCAGGAGGACTCTGAAGGAGTTCCAGGAGGACTCTGAAGGAGTTCCAGGAGGACTCTGAAGGAGTTCCAGGAGGACTCTGAAGGAGTTCCTCCTTTCTCTCCTAACTTAGAACTATGAATCAAAGAAAGCTTAGATAGCATAGCCGTCAACAATGGCTTATAAATAACATAAATAGTGTTTCTGGTCGTCCAAGGGTATTCTGGTAATTTATTGTTGCTTCTGGGCATCAGTCGGTCATAAAATATGCTCAGCCCATATTCTGGCATCAACGTCGACCGACGCCAATGGTGTTTCATCGATAGACAGTCCTTCATCTCCTCGACAGCTTCCTCTCGCGAGGCAGACTAACCACTCTTCAGCAAAATAGGCATAACTTCTGCTACATGATGCTGATTGACCACAAACCGGTGGCATTGGAAAGATAACTCAAAGATCTATCTTATGTCAAACGATGGGCTCAATCTAACAAAGGGAAGCTCTCCATCCATAGCTAAACATCTGACGCGTCTGTGCAGCTCTGCACATCAAAAGGCTCTAAAAGACACCAAAATCACCACATTCCTCCAAATCGTCCCTGAACCTGTAAATAATCTAAAGAGACTCTATATAGTAGTAAATATATATTAAAACACTTATAGACCATGACTCTATCCGATTTCACCTTCAAGGAGAGAGCAACGGCCGATCCGGTCAAACCTCTCAATGATCTCCTTGTCGTTGAGCTGACAATCCAGAATATCGATATCGCAAGGATATTGGTCGACACTAGAAGCTCGGCCGATATGATCTGCAAAAGCACCCTTGGAAGAATGGGAATCTGCCCATCCAGAATCGCAGAAGATCTGAATCCAGTTGTAGGACTTTCGGGGGAGGCAACCATGACTCTCGGCACAATCAACCTCTCGGTTAAAGCCGGCAGCATGACAAAAATCGTGGAGTTCTTGGTCATTGATCGACCTGTGTCGTGTAACCTGAACTCCATGGTTGAATTCAATGCAAGCAGTCCCGTCAACATACCACATGTGTCTCTAATTCCCAACCCCCTAGTGGAATCGAGAACATCTGGGGAGATCGGAGAATCTCGCGAGTATGCGTCGCCGCAGAATTAAAGCGAAAGAACCCTTTAGCGGAGGTAAAGCCTATAAAGAAAAAGAAATCGTCCGCCATGGACAACGCCCCAGAACAAGGCGAAACTGAGGTCTTTTGGCAATCACGAGTAGCCAAAGTCTTGGAGGGAAAACGCGAACCAACCTGCGATCCCGTTGTATCGGCATACTTATACGAAGCATTCCCAGACCGCTGTGTCAAAATCGGCGCGAACCTGAGTGAGTCTCTGAAAATTGAGCTTATAGCCTGCCTGAAAATGAACTTGAACACGTTCGCATGGGCCGCAGAGGACATGCCAGGGATTGATATCAATATCACATGCCACGAGCTCAACGTCGACCCGACTTTCAAACCTATCAAGCAAAAGAGATGAAAGCTGGGACCCGAGCGCGCTGGCGCGGTCAACGACGAAGTTGAAAATCTTCTCAAAGTCGGATCCATAACCGAAGTTAGGTATCCTGACTGGCACGCTAACCCAGTCATTGTTAAAAAGAAATATAGAAAGTGGCGAGTATGCATCGATTTCACGGACCTCAATAAGGCATGTCCGAAGGATAGCTTCCCACTACCACACATCGATCGCTTGGTCGAAGCAACGGCAGGGAACAAACTCTTATCCTTCATGGACGCGTTCTCCGGGTACAATTAGATCATGATGAACCACGACAACCAGGAAAACACCGCATTCATAACCGACCGCGGGACCTACTGCTATAGGGTGATGATGCCTTTCGGTCTTAAAAATGTTGGTGCAACTTATCAAAGACTCGTCAACCGTATGTTCTCCGAACAACTCGGAAAGACAATGGAGGTGTACATTGATGACATGCTCGTCAAATCCCTCGAAGAGCGGGATCATATCACTCACCTCCAAAAGAGCTTCGAGAGGCTAAACCTGCACAATATGAAACTTAACCCCGCTAAGTGTCGGTTTGCAGTAGCATCTGGAGAATTCTTGGGGTACCTCGTCACCTTCCATGGGATCTAGGCCAACCCTAAACAGATCACCACGCTGATCGAAATGGTATCCCCGAGAACAAAGCGGGAGGTCAACCGCTTTATCTCGCGATCAACAGATAAGGGCAGGTGCTCGCCGACTTCCTAGTAGAACTCCCTACAGGGTGCATGACTAACCAAGAGCCCAATTTGACCTGGACCCTCCACGTTGACGGATCCTCTTCCAAACAAGGCTCTGGAGTCGGAGTCAGACTCACGTCGCCAATGGAAGAAATACTGGAACAATCATTCCGACTGATTTTCCACGCTTCGAACAACGAAGCCGAGTATGAAGCCCTAATCGCGGGTTTACGATTGGCTCACGGCCTAAAAATACATAATGTTCATGCCTACTGTGATTCCCAACTAGTTGCAAGTCAATACATCGGGGAATACGAAGCAAGGGATGAGAGAATGGATGCTTACCTAAAACTCGTTCAGAACTTGGCTCAAAGTTTCGACCAATTTCCTCTAACCCGGATTCCTCGTGCCTAAAACGCACAGGCTGACGCCCTAGCCGCCTTGGCATCTAGTTCGTATCCAGGTCTGACCAGGGTGATTCCCGTAGAATTCATAGAGCACCCTAGCATCGGTCCACCCGTCATAATAAACTTTATCGAGTCACCCGACGGCGATCCAGGCGAAGTTGATTTCCAAGCAACGAAGGATCTAGAACAATCCGAGTATGGATTCGACAAACCTTGGACAAAAACCATCCTCGCATACATAGCCGACGGGAAACTCCCAGCGGAAAAATGGGCTGCCCGAAAGATTAAGACCCAATCAACGCGATACGTCTTGGTGGATGGAGAGCTCAACAAGTGGAGGTTTTCCAGGCCACTTATGACCTGCGTAGAAGGGGAGAAAGCACGATGGATAATGGAAGAAGTCCACTCTGGATCATGCGGAAACAATTCGAGAACTTCGCCAAAAATGCAAAAAATGCACGATGGATAATGGAAGAAGTCCACTACTATCCATCAACCGGCAGATGTTCTCCCATCGATCTCGGCACCATATCCATTCATGCGATGGTCGATGGACATAGTCGGACCCATGCACAGGTCAAAGCAAAAATGATTCTTGTTAAGTTTAACGGATTTTTCTCAAAATGGGTCGAAGCCGATTCCTACGGAAGCATCAAAGATGCCCAAGTCGAAAGTTTTGTGTGGAGAAACATTGTCTGCAGACACTGTGTCCCGTACGAAATCGTAATGGACAATGGATCCCAATTTATTTTGACAAGATTCGAGGCCTTCTGCGAAAAATGGAAGATACGATTGACCAAATCAACTCCTAGATACCCACAATGCAACGGCCAGGCAGAAACAATTAACAAGACCATCCTTGATTGGATTAAGAAACGATTGGACGCTAAAAAGGGTAGATGGGCCGAAGAACTCGATGGAGTCTTGTGGTCACATCGCACGACTCCGAGATGCGCCACGGGAGAAACTCCATTCCCTCTCGTTTATGGAAGCGAATGTATGATCCTAGCAGAAGTCGAATTCCTCGGAGTACGCAGAAGATTACTCCCAGAACGAGAAGATTTGAACAATCTAATGTTGCTGGATGAGCTCGATCTCATCAAAGAATGACGAGACCAAGCCCTTATACGCATTCAAAACTATCAACAGGCGGCCGCAAAGTACTACAACACTAACGTACGCCGCCGCAAGTTAAAAGAAGGCGACTTAGTCTTACAAAAAGTTTTCCAAAAAATTTTCCAAAACACCACCGAGTGGAATGCAGGAAAACTCGGAACCAACTGGGAAGGACCTTACAAAATCATAAAAGTAGTCCGACCAGGCGCGTACGAAATCGCAAATATGGATGACGTCAAAATTCCGAAAACTTGGAACGCAATGCACCTAAAAAAATACTACCACTAAGCAGCGCTTTGCACTGAACTACGAGACGGCTTGATCCCTGAAGAGGGTACGTAGGCAATTCGTCATACGATGAGCTCAGCTGTCCGGCCGCATTAAAAAGGGGTGGGGGAGTAGGTACGTATATGTATACTCGTATACTTCCAAATATAAAGAAATAAAAAAATAAAAAAATAAAAAATTTGACCTTCGGCAAACGAGACGTCGCTAACGCCCGAAGGACCATTTTTTCGTCAAGAACCTTCCGAAAGTGAACACCCGCTTTAAAAACAGTCCATCCACGACTATAAAACACACACTTCCTAACACGAATCCTTCGCGAAGAATATAAAACGGTAATATCTACCGATAAGTTTGTTGCTGATCACAACAAACTCTCAACGTCCTAAACAGACTAAGCCATCTCTTAGAGATAGCTCTCGAACACCCGACACAAGGGTAATAGTGCTATATAAAAAATCCAAAATTTTGGTCCGCACTTTTGGGAGACTTAAAAACTGTCCTCGAAGAGATGTTCGATTCCTACCATACAAGTCATGTCAGCCGATAACATATCGTAGACTTTAATGTGGGACGGAATCAGGTCGAAAACAATGCGGGAAATGTAAGTCGAAGTAGTCATCGCACCCCCTAAAGCCGTGATTAGTCCTTGGTCTTAACCTAAACCCAACACACTAGTCTCTAACATCTCTAGACATAGTATCAAACACCCTGATACCAGATCATAAAATTTGTCTCTTGGATAATATTCGAGCATCTTCAGAAATCCCACAAGTTTACGCACTGCAGAAAACTCTCGAAATAGATCACGGATATAGCCGTTCACACAAAGTTAGCGTACAAGATGACTACTCGTAATCTTCCCTCTACACCCATATAAATACTCCACAAGATCTTAAAAACGCAAAAACTAAGTTTCTTTCAAAACTCGCAGAAGCGACGGGGATTCAAAGCCACAAACAGCCAGTCTCAAAATAAAAAGACGGCCACAGTTGTCTGGAACAACAACATAAAACAAAAGTCTCACTCGAGACTGCAAACTCAATCATCCTCTGCACGAGGAACCTCATCCTTGCCAACCACCCCTTCTGGGTTTGGAACCACGCCTCCTCCTGCGTCCCCGACAACGAGATCTTGACCAATGGGCTCACTCGAGTAGGAGGGAAGAACGCACTCGGACTTCATGTCCGCGAGGATCAGATCAAAGTCTCCTTCCGCACCTACCAGCTCCGCCCTACGGACGGGAAGCGTGGCCTCTTCAACTCGGGAAGACTGAGGCGCCTCACCGACCTCGTTCGTCCCTCCCTCGACTCCTACCAAAGCCAAATCCATAACGTAAACGGCTGCCAAGGAGTCAAGGAAACTGGAGATCTTCGATAGGCAGATCTGGAACTCGGCGCGCATGGCCTTCTTGGCCTCTCCAATCGCACTAACCGACGATTCCTCCCCGCTCTTGGTCTTGCGCTTCAGCCGGCGCAGCTCCAAGGACTTAGCCGTCTTTGCCACCTTTGCCTTGAGCAAGGAACTCGCAGTCTTCCCAAGATCCTGCTCAAGCTCGCCGATCCAAGACTCGAACCGAGCTGCCTCGAGGGAATGAGCGTCGTCGATCACCTTCAACTTCCCTTCACGCTGCGATGACTTTTCTCGCGAATCCTCTAACTCCTTAGCAAGATGCTCAACCTCCGACCCACACTCGCTGATAATCCCGTCAATCAACGAGACAAACTGAAATACAAAAGAGGCGATAAAAAAAAAACATCGACTCTTACGTGTTAAGAAAGAGAGAAGTTTTCACTCAAAACAAACCTTAGCGCGATGACGAGACGCCGAACCCGAACCTGACGCCTTCGTAGGCAAAGGGCCGGCCTCAACGCATTTCCTCTTCTTAGCCGCATCCGGGTTAGCGCTCGGCCTCTTGCGACTTTTGGGCACGACAGCCGGAGCAGCGCTTGGAGCAGAGAGTCCAACGACAACCAATCTCTTGGCTGGAGGAGGCATCAACTCCGGAGCCGGTTCGGCATCATGAACCGGAGTCGTGGAGGAGCCCGACGGTTGAACTTCAGCATCAGGTGCCAGCAAGTTTTTGGCGACGGCCCCACCGGCAGGGACGGCGTCACACACGGGGAGGGCCTCGGAAGTTGGGTCCTCGACTGGAACCTTAGGTTTTGGCGATACGTCACATGTGGGGTTCGTCGTCTTCTCAGCTTCGCCACAGGCCATCTCGCTTTGGAAAGAGAGAAACTCCACAATGTGAGCGGGAACCACCCCAGCGGTGGGGAAAGCCAACGGATTCTCACCGGCGGAAGGAAGAACTGACGGACTCGCACCGGCGGCGGCGCTCATCTCAACATCACCATCCTTCTGGACATTGCTGGAAGAAGACATCTTGGTGGAGAAAAGTTTTTGAGAGAAAATGCAAAGGGGACTTGAGAAATTGAGAGAATGTGGAGAGAATGAAGAAGGGAGGTCACTACTTATTGGAAATCAAGTGTTGAAGTGATTTTTTCCGCATTAAAATAATCAGGAGAAACCGTTCGGGAAAAAGCAATGTTAACCGCGGATTCCGATTAACACCATCACTTGCCCACAAGATTCGGACTCGAAGCTTACGAGCTGGGGGGCCATTTGTTGGGGTCAAAAACGGTTATCTCGAAATCAGCGTCTAAAATCACATTTCCTAGCGGAAACCTTCTCGACACACTCTCGGTAAAAGCTCTCAAACATAAGTTTCAAAGACAGACGAACCCCGTAACCAAAAAACGAATAGTCCATCTCGGCGGATAGCCGAGCTGGATCGAACGCGCGATCAGCTCGGCCATCCGCCAAGCTGGACCAGTCCAGTTCGGCGGATGCCCGAGCTGGGACGACCGCGTTGTTCTTGTCCTGTCTGCAATGCTCCTCTCCCAAAACTGTATCGAACTCGCTCTTGTTTTGTATCGATCGGAGTTGCCATTGGAGCTTTATAATAAGAACCGTGAGAACTCGTCTTCCCGAATAAAGTTCATTGTTTTCGTATAAACGATGACGCTTAACTTGACACCATACTCGTCTAACTATAAGAGAAATATGAACTTCTTCGGCAAACCGATGTCGCATCAATAAACGTTCTTTCGAAGAAATCGTAAAAAATGCTTAAGTCGGAAAACGGCCCAAAGAGGCCCATAACGTGGCTAAGAGCCCACTCACGATTTCATAAACAAAGCCAAGCCCTATGATGCTATGACGGCGTATCTTTACTTGAAGAAGAAGATAAATCTCGCAAAACCGGAAGATAAATGTAAAGTTTCCAAGATAATGATGAAGATCGAAAAGAAAAGGAATATTTCCGTGAAAACCGACTTAGGAGGCATATATAAGAGAAGCCAGAGCCGAGGACGCCTGGGGAGATGTTTTTTACCTAGGAGAACTCTGCTAGCCTAGAAAAACCTAGGATTTTGGTGGCTGGATTTTTACTTAGACTTTTTTCGTTCTTGTTCTAAGATAAACTCAGCTAGCGAAACCCTGTCCGTCTTTTCTCGTGTGAATCTTGTAACCTCGTTCTTTTACCAATCAATAATACGCCTATGTGCAATCTACTTTCAATATTCTGTTTACTTTGTCTCTTTCGTTTTACGTGTGTTTACGCAGATAATCCGATCTTAAAAGAATTAGAATTGAACTTAAAAATTAACGGATCCAAATGATATTGGTTTAGTCCGAACCAACACAACGTTAAGTCTTGGTACGGGTTGAAAAGCCTTAGGCCTCGATCTAACATAGCCGTTAACTTCGGGTGTAAGTTGCAAAGCCTGAAGCCTTGAGTTAGCGAGACGTTTTAACGGGCGAACTGGTCTAGGTCGTGGAGTAAATTTTGTGACTCCGACAGGATTTTACTTAGCCCATCATGTTGCGCTTCCGGACCATAGTGTTGGGTTGGACGGTCAGTCATGTTCTTGTTTGATTGTTGGCCGGCCGGTTGGCCTTTCATCTCCAACCCTTGGTGTGGGTCGTCCGTCGGTCATGTTCTTGTTTGATTGTTGGTCGGTGCGTCGACCTATGCCTAGGACAGTTCGGGGCTGTTACAGTCCAAGGATCATATTGTAGGACGAGTCGCAGTCAACAACAAGGAACTTGGTTGACATGTTGATTCCTTCGGCGTATACCGGGAGGGTCACCTCTCCGGCGGTTTGTTTGACTTCCCCGCTGAACCCTATAAGTGGGGTTATCCTCCGAGTTAGAGCGCTTTCCTCCAGCCCCAGGTCCTTGTATGCGGCCTGGAAGATGATTTTGCTGGAGCTCCCACTATCTACCAATATCCTTTTCACCAGGCAGTTCGCTATAGTGAGAGATATGACCAGGGCGTCGTGATGCGGGGTGAGATCTTTCTCCTGCTCCTTGGCCGTGAAGCTTATTTCATCCATGCCTAGGAGCAGGCATTTTGGCTTGGCTGCCTCTAGGCCGTGCTTAGTGTTCCAGGTGCTTTTCTTCGCGGCTGCATGGCTTATGCCGCTGATCTCCAAACCACCCAATATGACTTGAATAACTTGGTCCTGTCGAGGTGGCGAGACGGGAGCAGCTTCAGTGGGCTTTCTCGTTGTCTCCTTGCTTATATGGCTCTTGGCCTTCTCGGAAAGGAACTCCCTGAGGTGTCCTTTCTTAAGCAGCTCGTTGACCTCGATCTTTAGTGCGACGCAGTCCTCTGGTTTGTGACTGTGGTCTTGGTGGAAGTCGCACCAGAAACTAGGGTTTCCGGAAAGAGTCGGGTGCTTTCATCTTCTGAGGCCACTTGATCTGTTGGCCCATCTTGACCTTGCATGTCGATGGATGGCAAGACTCGTACGTTTGGCTGGTGAAGATCACTTGTATCTCCGGAAATCTGCTGTAGGTGATCTGTTGCCCCGCTCTGTAGCAGGAATTCTTGATCTCGGATTCGCATTGCAGTGATAAGCGAGATTTGTCTTCCAGGCGCAGGACCTCGGTGGCACATATCCACATATTTCCTGGATCCGAATGCACATGGCCGGGGCAAGGAAACGAATTATTGATTTACTTCTTGCTTATGGACCCCATGATTGGATATCGGCCGGAGAATGATATTCTGAAGAACATACACCCTGACTTTAGGATGGAGAAGTTCTGTTCTAGGTAGTAGTCGAGTGAAGACTGCGATTTTTCTCATTCCTTCTTCGGGAGGAACGAGACCCTTTGTTGAGGTGTGGAGGCCGATTCTTTGTCGTACTATCCTGAGGTATCGACGTACATTGTTTGGGTATTTTTGTCTATAGGCGATCCGTGCTCAGCTCTACGGAATGATAGGAGGAAGGAGACGCGTCGTTGATTGCATTCTCCTGCTTCAATAGTTGATAAACCAGGAGATCCTGCTCTTAGGATACTGCCATATGGGTATGGGACAGTATATGTCGTCGGTACCTTAGTAGCAGCATGGGAGATTGGTCGTTAGGCAGGGGCCGCCTACCGATAGTGAAGATCCCAGGGTCTTCTTGATCTATGATCGATGGTTCCGGCCATTAGGGGCGGTCCCTGAGCGTCTAGGTGTGGAACCGTGGAAGGTGTTTGGGTTTATAGATGCATCCTTCAGGGGGGATTGCCAACGTACCATTCAGTGAGGGATCAAGCCGTTCGTAGTTCATGTATATGGAGGCACGGAGCCTAGATGGGCGCAGAGCCTGATGGAGGCATGTAGCCTAATGGAGGCGCGTAACCTAATGAAGGCATGTGGCCTAAGGAGCACGGGGCTCTAGTGGGCACATGGCCTAATGGGCACGTAGCCTTGGGAGGACAGGGCTCTAGTGGGCACATGGCCTAATGGGCACGTAGCCTTGGGTGCACGTAGCTCTGTAGTTGGTAGGAATCATCTGTTTTAGGGGGCACATGGCCGGAACAGATGGTAGACCTGTCGATAAGCTGAAGTGAGCATGATGTGTCGAGGTGCTTCAGTGAGCATGGAGTGACCCTGCTGATGAGCTGGAGATCGTGGCCTGAGCCAGGAAGTAGAGTTGTAGACGTGCTTCAGTGAGCATATATCTTTCCCTGGTGGGTAGTAACCGCAAGCGTCAGCCTATCATAGGCGTGTCGAAGAAGAAGGTCTTCTAGGTGCGAAACCTTGCCTTGGCGGCTGAAGTATTGGTGAGCTCTGGTTATGGACGTTTCGGACCCCTTTCTTTAAGTTTAGAAACCTATATTTATAGTGGAGGTCGTGCCTCTCTCTTTGGATTTAGAAATATTCATTATATCCTTAGGTAATAGAATATTTCCCTTTTTCTTAAGGGAGGTCATATGTATTAGAATACTTCCTCTTTCCCTCTTGTCCAAGCTGGTTATCTTATTAAAGGAAGATTTCCATTTATCCTAAGACAGGATAAATCGCTCAGCCTGGAAGCCGGAGGCTGGAGGCAGGGACCCAGACCCGAAGGAAGGGACCCAGACCCGGGGGCAGGAACCCGGAACCTGGAGACAGGAACCTGGAAGCCGGAAGTTGGAGTAATCTCTTTATGGAATATTTTTCCCCAATATACACCGTGTAGGAACTCGTAGTCCCTGATCCTCTCAAGGGTTTCAAGTTATGATCTTGTAGGACCCGTAGATTTATCCTTGGGAACCTGGGTGTGATAACCCGCCCTTCGGGATAAAATGGTCGAGAGAGCAAAAATCAGAATATGGAGCCGAGCATTTGGGAGTCTAAGTATCAGGAGGAATGTTGAGTTTTGATCACATAAAACTTGATATGATTCAAAGAGAAGAGAAGACTGGTTGAACATCAACTTGGTGGTCGAATCGCGGGCCATAAAGATCGATCGGGAAATTTCGAAGAACGAGGTGGTCGAAGAATTGATCGTGAGTGAACTATGAGTCGAACAAGCTGCTCGACCATCGTTAGAAGATGTCTTAGATTGATCAGACGGACGTTTTGGCATCATCACATTTTTAGAAGCACAACGTTTCCGAAGCACGACGTTTCTTAACCACGAAGTAATCCGCAAAAACTTCGTATCAGCGGAATATTAATTAAGAGACATCATAAGTCAGAAGCAGGACGGGATTTAAGCAGGACGGAACGTAAGCACGACGGGATCGAAGCACGACGGGAAAACCCGAAATTGGGCAAATACCCTAATTTCGGTATTATGAAAATTTTCAAGGAAGCTAGAGGGTCGAAAAATATTTTTCATCAAGGTCAGAAATATTTTGGAGTCTATTAAGAACATTTTGCTCATCAGAACGGGAGCGGAAAAATATTCGAGATTGATCGCGAGTCGAAAATATGCCGGAAGGGTCAAAAATCGCGTAAACAGACCAAGAAGCTTGAGGTGTCTCTACGCTTATGGCCATGACGTGATATCTAGCATATAAGAATCTTAGTGTCAACACAAGGACGAAGTGTAGACGTGCATGGGTGCTGAACATGCAGCTTGATAAGTCGTAGCACGAGGTGTCGCAGTATCTGAGAACTACGCATCCGGACTGACATGCAGAGGACGGTGTGTCGCAACGAATGAAGGCTGTGCATGCTGGGGGACATGTGGACGTGGGTGTGTCTCCCTGAATTTGTCTGGTACATGCCTCACGACATGTGTGTGCCCATGTGTCACCGCGCATGTAATCGGAAGCATGCGGGCTGACACACGAGCGCTCGTGTGGCTCGATGTTACTCGCTGAAGATATCTATAAATACCCACGACCCCCACTTCATTTCTCCACATCCAGACCTGTCTAAAGGAACATAAAAACGTGAGAGAAAGAGTAGAAAAAGAAAGGAAGAGATTCCGAGCTGTTACGAGAGTTTTAGAGAGTTTCCGAGGACCGAAATTCTGCTGGGAAGTTCTGAAATACTATCCAGAAGCTAGAGGAGGCTCTGTCTGACTTCTGATCAGTCCAGTCCAGTCCAATCAAGACATTGACGTTGGGTTTTGGCTAAGCACTCTCCGATCAACCAGCTGCTCACCGGCCTAGAACACTGTGAGTTGGTTTGTTTGAATTCCACTTGGAACTTAGGGAAGATCGAGTATTCATATAGAGTAGAATGCTCACACTGTTACAAGATAGAGTCCTTAAGGTTATTTATTAAACCGGACTCAGTTTAGCCCGGACTAAGCTGAGATGAAATGGAATTAAGACTGAGATAATAACCTGACTATGACTAGGATGATCAATTATAGTTGAATTGAGATTTAGATGAGATGCATGTCTTGATTATTTACTACTTGGTTAATTAGTTATGGATTAGACATCCCTTAGTGATGATTGCTTGGTAGTGACTATTGTTTGTGCAGGGATCGTGGTAATGTTGTTGTCTAGGGGATCTTTGGCCATATAGGCCAATCTCCTAGTTGTGATGTTGATACTACGGGTCCTATACCATATAGGCTGGACTACGAGTATTGGTGGATATTGTCGTAGACTCTTAAGTATTGTTTAGTTTTGGATAGGAGTCTTGTCCCTTAGGTCTTTCCTAAGGACAGTTTGTGTCGAGTGTGTGTTATGCCGACAGCATGTGCGAAACCCGCCCATGCTAGGCATGTTTTGGGGTGGACTAGTGTTTCCTCGCCCCCGTATTCAATGGCTTCAAGGAAACCCCTTATTCGCTGGATTACCAATATGTTGTAGTTCTCGACTCATTTGATCAATAATAAACATTATTTGATCATTGACTCTTTCTCTTGTTACTTGCTTCATGTTTGCCTGGAATCACGAAGAACCCTACTTAAAATTACTCGGGGTCATGGCCTATGGCTGAGTATTACACGACGGTGTATTTTGGCAGTGACCCGAAGGACTGTGGGCTGTCGCGCGGTGACCCGATGGACTGTGGGCCGCGGTCGGTTGAAAGTTCCTTCTCCTGGCCTTTGTGGTAAGGAGATAGGATATTGCCGATACAGAGGAGGAACACAAACCAAGGCCCGAGTTAGAGTGTTGTGTTATGTTGAGATAGTCTTATTGTGTTGGGGGTTGTGGAACCCTCGAGTCAGTGATAGCACCGAGATACGGTGTTGTCTTGGATCGAGTCTTGATTGTTAGAATTGTTAGGGATCCATTTTAGTAGTTGGCCGTGTAATAACCCTCATGAGCAAATAAATTTTTGGTCGAGAAAAATCCCGCTCGACCAGTTTTTAGTTGGTTCGACAAGGATTAATAAAAATAAAAATCGACCCGGTAGATTAATTTCTCGACGGGACTGTCTTGTGGTCGAAAGACCTTCACTTGATAGTTTGGTCGAGTCTTAAATATTTTGGTCGAATTTTTATTAAGCTGGAAGAGATTTTCCGAGAAAAAGACGAGAGCAAAAGACAAGGAATATTTGGTTAAAAAATTATTTAAAATTATTGACCAAGTTCCGAAATAATTTTAGAACTAAGTTATGTCCTTCACCAGCCTGGTTGTGCACTTATTCAGTCTTAGACTTGCACCTGCCTGCTTGCCTAGCTTCTTCAGTAACTGGCACATGACAATCACAAGCTGCCTGCTTGCCTTGTTTCTTAGATTGTCATGTGAGGAGCACATGAAAGGGCTGGAGTTTCTTCAGGTTAAGGAAAGGACAGCAGCTTGTGCTGAGAGTGCTGAAGCAGCTGGCCAGCTGTCCCCACTCAGCCTAGCTTTTTCCTGAGTGAAACCCTCACCTGAAGCAAGCTCACCTCATATTTAACCTCTTCTCCAGCTGCTTTACCACGTTCTGAAACCTCAGAAAAACCTAGAAAATTTCAGATAGAAAGAGAGAAAGAAGAACAGAAAAATCAGGAAAATAAATCAAGAAAAAATTGGTGGTGATCTAATCTTCAACCCTAGATCAATTTGTTACCTTGAGAAAGATCAAAAGGTGAGATTTTTAAATAAAACCCTAGACCTAGTTGAGTTCAGATCATGATCAGACCTTGATCTTTCTCTTTGATCAGTCCAGCCACAAGCTTACCTTGGAGAAGAGGATCAGCTGAGGCCATCTAGTCCTTTGGTTTGTCTTGGTAAGCTTTGGTCTCCTAGCCTCAGTCAGTTTCTGATCAGAACAGTTCATGGCTACCTTAGATCTTGGTCAGATCAGTTGTAGAAGTTATGATACAGTTCAGTTCTTGTTTAGTTTCGGTTTGAATTCATCTCTTAAAACAGTTTGCTAAGCTGTTATGGATTGATTGGACTTAAACCAAACTGAACTCAGTCTGATCTTGTCCTGAACTGTTGTTAACTGAATATAACTGAACTGATCTGATCTGGTATGAGAGGAACCGAGCTTGAACTGAATTGATTTAAGTTGTTTAGCCTGAACCGAACTGTCGGATTGTTGATGTTCTGAACCAAACCTTGCTCTGTTTTGATCAGCTAAGGTGTGGAGCATTGCTAGTCCCATCCTGTCCGTTCAGCTTTGTTCAAGAGGAAGTCAAGTCTTGTCCAAGCCAGTTTCAAGACAGTTCTTTAGGTGAGTCTAGACAGAAGATGAGATACATCATGAATGAGTACATGATTGAGTTTAAATTGTAGTATCTCATTTAGATAATAAAGTCTTTGAATCCTTTAAGAAGTGTATGGTGTTTACTTAGTGTAAACACATACACTTAAAGATTAATCAAAAGGTTAAAGTGAGGTTAATCATAATCATAGTACTTGTTCTCAAGTACTAATCTTAATTATGAAATAATCATAGTTTTGATTATGGATTAATCTTGGTTTAATTAAGAATTAATCTTGGTTTAATTAATAATTAATCTGAGATTAATTAAGGAGTAATCATGATTAATTAAGTACTAATCTTGGATTAATTAAAGATTAATATTAGATAAATTAAGGATTAATTTGGGATTAATTAAGAGTTAATTATGATTAATTGAGGATTAATTTTAAAATAATTATGGAAGTAAAATCATGTGAAGTCTTATTATTATTCACTATCCCTAGAGTCCCCGCATTACCGTGGCTTGGTGCTGCGAACGGAACAAGGTCATAAAGACACGATGATGAGGTAACTCCCTGGAGACCGTGTACTGCATGACGATGCAGTGTCGGATTGTTCATACCGGACATTCGACAATGATGGTGATGGTAACTCACTAGTCTCGGTTAGCCTTAGTGCTTTCTCGGGTCTAGTATATATATTGTATTATATGAGTATGGTAACGGGCGGGTGTTGTGGAAGTGATGTTTAAAATAAGAATTCACAATCATGATCGATATTAAAGTATAGTACTAGTACTTGCATGATCATGTATATGCATTTGATAATTGTTTGGTTTATTATTGACTGTGTTGTGATTCTAGATTCACTGAGTAAACTAGTTGCTCATGACTCATTCGTGTGTGCAGGTAACCCTTAGGCGGGAGACACTTTACTCTTTTGGACGGAAGGAGCGGCCAACCAGCGGTAGTATTTTGTTGTCCTTGCAACGTACGTTTTGATGTATATCTACTTAAAACGTTGTTGGGCGATAGGCCGTAGGGTAAACTATAACAGTTTGTAAGATGTTTAAAGTAAATAAATAATGTATAAAAGATGTTTATAAATCACGAGTTCTCATATGATATTAGTCCTTGTCCGAGACGAACTAACTATTGAATATTGCTTTATCGGGTTGAAAAGCCTAGAGTAATATCCGATAGGACTGTCTGTGTTCTTTGGTTGTTGGTCTAAGGTGATCGGATTTATTTCGAGAACCTCGGGAAGACCATCAGGGAACATTGACCGTGTCATTTCCGGTTATCTACGATCGGGGGTGTCACAAAGGTGGTATCAGAGCATTGTTATACGATGCTCGAATGGGACTTGCTTCAAATAATTTTAGAGTCAAAAATGTGTCGCAAGGATAATTAGGATATGCTGGTTTGTTCCTTCTTTTAGAAATAGATAGACCTGGGTAGAAACTTACCATGATCTTTCATTGCAGATGCGACAGAGACAGACCAGACGTGGTGGAGATTATCTACCGATACCTATTTCATCATCTTCAGACTACTCGCCGCCATCTACTCCGACACCACTTCCGACTCCTAGCTTTGAGGCTACACCTTCGGGCTCTAGCTTTGAGACTGACCCGTCTGAAGGGTCATATAATCAGACACCTGTGCACATGCCATTGTCTCCAGACCCGTACTTTATGGACATCGAGGTGGATGTGGTACACGATAGTCTAGTGCACAGAGATCATCCCGCAGCTCCTGCATCTCCTGCCACTCATATTCCACCAGCCCCTGCCGCACCTATTCCGGCAGCACAACCTGAACCAGCGCCAACTGATCCAGCTATAATAGCACTTCTAGAACTGATGGCTGAGATGGTGAATTTGCAACATCAAGCACTGAATGCATAGCGTGACGCACAGCGTGCTCAGCCAGCTCCAGTACCTATCACTTCTCATCCGGACTTCCTGAAGATAGTCATGATTATGAAGAACTTGGGGACGAAGCATTACAAGGGAGGCACTGATCCCTTTGAAGCTGATGCGTGGCTTCACAATCTCGAGCAGAACTTTGCTGCAACCCGTTGTCCGGAAGAATTTAAGAAGGACGTGGCTGTTTACTATCTAGAGAAGGACGCCATTAGTTGGTGGTTATGTGTAGAGAGGAACTTTGGAGACTTCGATCTGAGTTCGGCTGACTTCTGTACAGCGTTCGTTCGAAAGTACTTCCCACCGAAAGCCCGTGATCGATTGGAAATTAAGTTCATGGAGCTAGTTCAGGGAGGATTATCTGTTAGGAAGTATGAGGCAGAGTTCACCTGTCTCAGGAAGTATGTCCACTATGGTCAGGAGGACGAGATGATAATTATCCGTAAGTTCCTTCGAGGACTTAACCCATCTATCAGGAGCAGACTTGAGGCAGTAGAGTTTCATAGGCTTTCTGATCTTGTTGAGCGTGCTGTGAACGTTTAGGAGGCCATTGCTGCAGAGAGAGCTACTTCTAGCAATTCCGCACAACCTAGACGTCCATCTGTTCCGTTCCAGCTTCAGCCGCATTCTGCTGTGCAGCGAGGACGGGGAGGTAGAGCTTTTCGGGGAGGTCGTTCTGGAGGTCCTAGACCTAGAACCCCGACTTATGTCACTTGTGCCCAGCTGGTCCATGTTAGGCGAGATTGTCCGAATGTGGGACAGTTCCAACCGGCTGTACCATCTCACATCACTTGTTTCACGTGTGGAGAGCGAGGACATTACGCGACATCATGTCCACGCACTCATCTTGCTCAGCCTGTTGTTTCGAGTGTTCGACGCGTCAGACCAGTTAGCCCACCACTTTTACACTTACCTCCTTCTAAGCGTCAAGCCACTGCTGGTAGGGCTTACTCTTTAGAGTTACCAGGACCATCCAGACCACCTCAGGGTCCGATTTCAGGTTTGTTTTCTTATCCAATTGAGTGTTGCATAATTTTTTCAAATGATTGGTGAATTAGTGATATAAAAATATTATAAAAGTGGTTGCGTAAGTAATTGATGGTAAAGTAAATTATTGTCAGGGACTTTGCTTGTGGGTGGAATATCCGCCCATCCTTTTCGATTCGGGAGCAACACATAGTTTTGTAGCTCCCGAAATAGCATCAAGATTTGATGGAGAATTCACTAAGGTGAATTTATCCATTCCCGTTCTAACTCCCAGAGATCAAGTTCTTGAAACTGAAGGCTGTATTCTAAGAGTTCCAATCATTATCCAAGATATGGTTTTTTCGGCTCATTTTTTTAGTTCACCCGTTAGAGAGGTACGAGGTAATCTTAGGGATGGATTGGCTGTCAAGTTACCGACCTCACCTTGATTGTGGTCGAGGGAAGATTGTTTTCGAGAGAGATACCCAACCCCCTTTAGCTTACCATGTCATAGTACCAAGTGTTGGAGCGTCATTGAGAATTGAAAACCTTTTGGAGATGGGTGAAGAAGTTTACTTAGTGACCTTAGTTGCTGGACCAGTAGAAGACGAGAAAGAGCAGAACATGGAAGAAATACCAGTAGTCAGAGAATATGAGGACATGTTTAAGGCATTAGAGGGATTGCCGCCGTCTAGGAGTAACCCCTTTAGTAAAACCTTAGAACCCAGATCAGCTGCAATAGCAAAGGTACCATACCGAATGGCACCAGCAAAACTCGCTGAGTTGAAGCAGCAGTTAGCTGATTTGTTAGACAAAGGTTTCATACGTCCTAGTTAATCACCATGGGGAGCACCCGTGCTATTTGTAAAGAAGAAAGACGGAAGCATGCAGTTATGTATTGATTATCGTGGAATCAATAACGTAACCATAAAAGACAAGTACCCACTCCCAAGAATTGATGAGCTGTTAGACCAGTTACCAGGTGCAAGCTGGTTTTCGAAGATTTATTTAGCTTCGGGTTATCATCAGATTCTGATTTCCGAAACCGATATCATGAAGACCGCCTTTAGAACCCGCTATGGACACTTCGAGTTCGTAGTAATGCCTTTTGGTCTTACCAATGCCCCGACTGCATTTAAGCGACTGATGAATGAAGTATTTCAGGGTTACCTGGACGAGTTTGTTATCATATTCATTGATGACATCCTCATATATTCCCGAAGTGCAGAAGAACACGAAAGGCATCTACGACTAGTTTTAGAGCGTCTGCGAGATCAAAAGCTTTTTGCTAAGCTTAGTAAGTGTTGTTTCTGGAAAAGAGAAGTTGGCTTCTTAGGACATCGAGTGTCAGAAGAAGGAGTTCCCGTCGATCCAGAAAAGATAGCTGCTATTAAGGAATGGCCGCATCCGACTTCTGTTACCGAGATTCGAAGTTTTCTCGGATTGGCCGGCTATTACAGAAAGTTTGTCCAAGGATTTGGAAACGTACCAAGTGTTGGAGCATCATTCGTATCAGCATTGAGAATTGAAAACCTTTTGGAGAAGGGTGAAGAAGTATACTTAGTGACCTAAGTTGATGAACCAGTAGAAGACGAGAAAGAGCAGAACATGGAAGAAATACAAGTAGTCAGAGAATATGAGGACGTGTTTAAGGCATTAGAGGGATTGCCACCATCTAGGAGTAACCCCTTTAGTTTAACCTTAGAACCCGGATCAGCTGCAATAGCAAAGGCACCATACCGAATGGCACCAGCAGAACTCGCTGAGTTGAAGCAGCAGTTAGCTGATATGTTAGACAAAGGTTTCATACGTCCTAGTTTATCACCATGGGGAGCACCTATGCTATTTGTAAAGAAGAAAGACGGAAGCATGTGGTTATGTATTGATTATCGTGGAATCAATAACGTAACCATAAAAGAAAAGTATCCACTCCCAAGAATTGATGAGCTGTTAGACCAGTTACAAGGCGCAAGCTGGTTTTCGAAGATTGATTTTGCTTCGGGTTATCATCAGATTCTGATTTCCGAAACCGATATCATGAAGACTGCCTTTAGAACCCGCTATGGACACTTTGAGTTCGTAGTAATTCCTTTTGGTCTTACCGATGCCCCAGCTGGATTTATGCGACTGATGAATGAAGTATTTCGGGATTACCTGGACGAGTTTGTTATCATATTCATTGATGACATCCTCATATATTCCCGAAGTGCAGAAGAACACAAAACGCATCTACGACTAGTTTTGGAGCGTCTGCGAGATCAAAAGCTTTTTGCTAAGCTTAGTAAGTGTCGTTTCTGGAAAAGAGAAGTTGGCTTCTTAGGACATCGAGTGTCAGAAGAAGGAGTTGCCGTCGATCCAGAAAAGATAGCTGCTATTAAGGAATGGCCGCATCCGACTTCTGTTACCGAGATTCGAAGTTTTCTCGGATTGGCCGGCTATTACAGAAAGTTTTTCCAAGGATTTGCAAGCGTATCAAATCCTTTGACTCGTCTTACCGGTAAAGGGATTGCATATGCATGGAGTATAGAAACCGACGAAGCATTCGAAAAGTTAAAAGAAGCTTTGACGACTGCACCTATCTTAGCCTTGCCTAAGCCTAACCAACCATACACCGTGTATACGGATGCATCTCATGTTGGTTTAGGTTGTGTGCTGATGCAGGACGATAAGGTAATCACCTATGCATCTAGGAAACTAAGAAAGCATGAAGTGAATTATCCGACACATGACCTAGAGATGGCTGCAGTAGTATTTGCCCTTCGGATTTGGCGATCATATTTGTATGGTGAGAAGATCCAAGTGTTCACTGACAATAAAAGCCTTAAATATCTTTCCACTCAACCTGATCTGAACCTAAGGCAAAGACGATGGATGGAGTTTGTAGCTGATTACGACATGCAGATCCTATACCATCCAGGAAAAGACAACGTTGTTGCTGATGCGTTGAGCAGAAGGAAAGTTGATGTAGATATTGAATAAGAACTCCAGAGCCTAGAAGCAGAATTCAAGATGGTTAGTTTGGCTGCTGTAGAAGGAGAGGAAAGAGAACCTCTAGGACTACAACCAGTAAGCCAAGCTGGTTTACTTTCTCGTATCTGAGAATATCAAATGAGAGATGTAAACCTGAAGAAGATACGAGAGCAGTTGAATGAAGGAAACTTCGGAGGATATCAAGTTGCAAGTGATGGAACTTTGTTAATCAATGGTCGAGTAACTGTTCCAAAAGGAGAAGGACTTCAAGAGGAGATTCTAAGGACTGCACACCATTCTCTCTTAAGCATTCATCCCGGGAGCACAAAGATGTATCGAGATATCAGAAGATATTACCACTTGCCAGGGATGAAGAGAGATGTTGCCATATGGGTTTCTTAGTGCCAGACTTGCCAACGGATAAAAGCTGAACACCAAGTCCTAGGTGGCTTACTTCAAAGCCTACCTATCCCTGAATGGAAATGGGATGCAGTAGCGATGGACTTTATTTCTGGTTTACCTCGAGCACCTGGCCGTGGGAATGATGCTGTTTGGGTGATTGTCGATCGTCTCACCAAATCTGCTCATTTCCTACCGATGAAACTTACAGACAAAGTTGAGACGTTAGCAGAGCTGTATTTGGAGGAAATAGTAAAGCTTCATGGGGTACCAGCAAATATAGTTTCAGACCGAGACCCGCGCTTTACTGCTGAATTTTGGCGAGCCTTTCAACAAGCCTTGGGAACTGATTTGCATATGAGTACAGCGTTTCATCCAGAAACCGATGGCCAAACCGAAAGAACCATTAGAACTCTGGAAGATCTGTTAAGGTTGTGTATCCTCGACTGGAATGGTCTGTGGGAAAAGTTTTTGCCGCTGATAGAATTCTCCTACAACAATAGCTACCACTCTAGTATTGGTATGTCACCATACGAAGCATTGTATGGTCGACCTTGTAGAACGCCAGTATGTTGGGCAGAAGTTGGTGAGAGAAGAATTCTTGGTCCAGAAATAGTAGATGAGGCTGCAGAGAAAGTAAGGATAATTCTAGCCAATATGAAGAAGGCTCAAGACCGACAAAAGAAGTACGCAGACCGCGGTAGAAGAGAAGTCATTTTTGCAGTAAATGATTTAGTCTCCTTGAAAGTAGCTGCACGGAAAGGAAAGGATTGATTTGGAAAAATTGGGAAGCTAGCTACTCGTTACATTGGGCCGTACCGAATTGTCGCCAGAGTTGGAGAAGTAGCCTATAGACTAGAACTTCCACCCGATATGCCTATGCATCCGGTATTTCATGTATCGATGCTGCGTAAGCATATACCAGATCCGAATATGGTCGAGCCGCAGCGACCAGAGAACTTGCAACCTAACCTCACCTATCCTGAAGGTCCTTTGCGGATAGGCGAGCGTCGTATCAAGAAATTGAAGGATAGGGAAATTTCACAAGTTCAAGTATTTTGGGGAAGGCGAAAGAGAGTTGTTATAACATGGGAGGCTGAAGATAAGTTCCGAGCTGATTACCCAGAACTCTTCTCAGATACCCCAGTCGTCCAGTAAAGGGTGTACACTTGTATTTTGAGAATTCAGGGACGAATTCTTTTAAGGGGGGAAGAGTGTAATAACCCTCACGAGCCAATAAATTTTTTGTCGAGAAAAATCCCGCTCGACCTGTTTTTAGTTGGTTCGACAAGGATTAATAAAAATAAAAATCAACCCGATAGATTAATTTCTCGACGGGACTGTCTTGTGGTCGAAAGAACTTCACTTGATAGTTTGGTCGAGTCTTAAATATTTTGGTCGAATTTTTATTAAGCTGGAAGAGATTTTCTGAGAACAAGACGAGAGCAAAAGACAAGGAATATTTGGTTGAAAAATTATTTAAAATTATCGACCAACTTACGAAATAATTTTAGAACTAAGTTAGGTCCTTCACCAGCCTGGTTGTGCACTTATTCAGTCTTAGACTTGCACCTGCCAGCTTGCCTAGCTTCTTCAGTAACTGGCATATGACAATCACAAGCTGCCTGCTTGCCTTGTTTCTTAGATTTTCATGTGAGAAGCACATGAAAGGGCTGGAGTTTCTTCAGGTTAAGGAAAGGACAGCAGCTTATGCTGAGAGTGCTGAAACAGCTGGCCAGCTGTCCCCACTCAGCCTAGCTTTGTCCTGAGTGAAACCCTCACTTGAAGCAAGCTCACCACATATTTAACCTCTCCTCCAGCTGCTTTACCACGTTCTGAAACCTCAGAAAAACCTAGAGAATTTCAGAGAGAAAGAGAGAAAGAAGAACAGAAAAATCAGGAAAATAAATCAAGAAAAAAATGGTGGGGATCTAATCTTCAACCCTAGCTCAGTTTGTTACCTTGATAAAGATCAGAAGGTGAGATTTTTAAATAAAACCCTAGACCTAGTTGAGTTAAGATCATGATCAGACCTTGATCTTTCTCTTTGATCAGTCCAGCCACAAGCTTACCTTGGAGAAGAGGATCAGCTGAGGCCATCTAGTCCTTTGGTTCGTCTTAGTAAGCTTTGGTCTCCTAGCCTCAGTCAGTATCTGATCAGAACAGTTCATGGGTACCTTAGATCTTGGTCGGATCTGGTGTGATCCTGATCAGGATTGGAATCAATGGATTGAAGCCAATGTATGGGTCAGCTATACCACTGATCATGGTGCAGTTTAATGGACAGTATCATACTCTTATTGGCATGATCTATGACGTTCTGGATAGAGAGAAGAGAAGAACTGTTGGTACTGCCTTGAAACGACTTGAACAAAGAGGATTCAACCAACTGAGCTTAACAGGAGCTATGGAGACCATTCACCTCGTCCAAATATGTATGGAGAACAAGGAAAACATGTCAGGAAGTTTCTGGGTTGGGCTATATTTGGATCTAGGCGAAATAAGGCTTTTTCGGTCCAAAACGAGAGTTGCAGCCAGAATCTTGATCCACTTGCTTTCTAGCTGGCCTAACAGGACGTGGAGGATCTAAAGCTCATTAAGAGACACTCCAAATCAAGTTCAAGTCGTGGCCAATCATAAACCAAAGAAGAACCAGCTTGTTGGTTTGATTTAATTGCAATGTAATGGGTTTAGGTTATTGGGCTTTCATTTAATTTAAACCAAAGACAATTAGGATTTTAAAATAACCCAATTTCAATTGGATTAGGATTAGAATTAGAATTAAACCATCCTGGTTTACTCCTAGGGTTAGAGTCTGCGATTTCTTTAAGAAACAAGGGGACGCCGCTTTTGTTTGTCAACTTTTGAATCTAAGAATTATTCAGTCAACTTTGTTGTCTTGTCTCTAGCTTTCTCTGTTCAGCTCAAGAACATTGATCTCACTTAAAGGAAGGAATTCCTGTGAATCCCATCTTAGACAATACAAGGTGATCTTGTGTCTTTGAGTAGCAAACCATCTCTGTCGCCAATCCACAGGCTCAGGGAGACGACCACAGTTCAAAGGAGAGCTAGTAGCCTCTTAGAACACCCCTATCCGTTCCCCTTCAAGTGATCCAGGAGCAGAAGCCATACCCAGGCTGCACCAAGTGGTATCAGAGCCTCTTGAAGGTTTAGGGTTTGATTATCTTAACCAAGGACCACGTTTTTCATCATATATCCAGCAATCTTCTATGTATTCTTATAGAAAACATGATGAGAAGGCTGAACAACCAGCAACAAGGAAGCTGTTGCAAGGAAAAAGAAAAGAGATCAAAATTCCACTGTTCTATGGAGAGTTTGATCCAGACACATATCCAGAATGGGAAAAGGATGTGGATTTCCTTTTTAACTTCCACAACCACACTGAGGAGAAGAAGTTACATCTAGCAACTACTGGTTTAAGAGGGTATGCGTTTGACTGGTGGTATCAGATTGCTAACAACAGGAAACACTGTGGAGAGTTGCAGATTTCTTCTTGGTATGAGATGAAGTCTGTCATGAAGAAAAGGTTTGTAGCAAAGAGGTATGGTCAAACTGATCTGGAACGGTTGCCAATCCAATCTAGATCATCTCAAGCACGTGTTAGGTTATCCAGAGAAGAACCACAGAACTGCTATGATCGTGAGGCACAACGAAAGCCGCAGCTACTGCAAACACATCTTGATTATCTTGACAATATGCAGAGCACACAGTTCAAAGAAAACCTAAGGAACATGATAGCTGAATCACTCACTGCTGTGACTAAAAAAAAAACCACAACAGAGGCCAGTCCCACGTCCAGCATCAGGAGATGATGAGCTAACTTGTTATCAGAAGGCACCAGTTGAGGAGAAAGAAAAGATTGCAGAAAAACCGGCTGTGAAGATACCAGAGATTGAACCAGCATTGGCCATTCCTTTTCAAGGAGAACATTCAGCCATTCAACTACAGCTAGAGGAGCACGTACCAGGAGCTTTGTGTGGTCTTATTCACGACCAAAACAAGTTCAATCTTGTGGAGCATCTGAGGTTTTTCAAGGGTCTGCAACACTTTGTTTTTGAACCAGGAGGAAGCTTCAGTGTTAGTATAAGAAGTAACAACAATCTGGTGCAGAAAACAATTTCATACAAGCTTGATCTGCAAGGTTTCTTCACTCCTGAAAAACAAGATTTGAGGTCAAATCTTTTTGAAGGGAGAGAGGATGGTGTGATCTTGAGTATCTGCAGCAAAAATAGAGGAGAAACAGGAGGTAACACGCCCTTGATCAGGCCCATAACTGATCAGAACCAGCTGAGATCAACAAAACAGAAACTTGCTGTGGTTAAAAAGATGCCAAAGCTTGAGAATGAGTATGGGGACCAAAACACACGACCACCTGACCAGAAGGATGTTAAACTCAGAGTACATGGTCTCATGTTCATGAGAAGGACGTGGGTACGATCATCCTGGAGAGAAGCATTCAACAGCAAACTCAACAAAGTGGAGAAATCATCTGCCTTAGAAGTCATATGCAGTGAGGAAAGTTCCAAGATGTTGCTGAGACATGAAGAAGGACTGCAGAGCTTTGTGTTTCATCCTGGAGAGACTAGAGAGGTGATGATATATCTCATGGCCAGGTCAGGAACTTTGGAGTTAAATTATCAAGGTTCTATCATCCTACGGAGCTTGGATTTGAGGACAAATCCTTTTAAAGGAGGAGGGGATGGTGTGATCCTGATCAGGATTGGAATCAATGGATTGAAGCCAATGTATGGGTCAGCTATACCACTGATCATGGTGCAGTTTAATGGACAGTATCATACTCTTATTGGCATGATCTATGACGTTCTGGATAGAGAGAAGAGAAGAACTGTTGGTACTGCCTTGAAACGACTTGAACAAAGAGGATTCAACCAACTGAGCTTAACAGGAGCTATGGAGACCATTCACCTCGTCCAAATATGTATGGAGAACAAGGAAAACATGTCAGGAAGTTTCTGGGTTGGGCTATATTTGGATCTAGGCGAAATAAGGCTTTTTCGGTCCAAAAAGAGAGTTGCAGCCAGAATCTTGATCCACTTGCTTTCTAGCTGGCCTAACAGGACGTGGAGGATCTAAAGCTCATTAAGAGACACTCCAAATCAAGTTCAAGTCGTGGCCCATCATAAACCAAAGAAGAACCAGCTTGTTGGTTTGATTTAATTGCAATGTAATGGGTTTAGGTTATTGGGCTTTCATTTAATTTAAACCAAAGACAATTAGGATTTTAAAATAACCCAATTTCAATTGGATTAGGATTAGAATTAGAATTAAACCATCCTGGTTTACTCATAGGGTTAGAGTTTGCGATTTCTTTAAGAAACAAGGGGACGCCGCTTTTGTTTGTCAACTTTTGAATCTAAGAATTATTCAGTCAACTTTGTTGTCTTGTCTCTAGCTTTCTCTGTTCAGCTCAAGAACATTGATCTCACTTAAAGGAAGGAATTCCTGTGAATCCCATCTTAGACAATACAAGGTGATCTTGTGTCTTTGAGTAGCAAACCATCTTTGTCGCCAATCCACAGGCTCAGGGAGACGACCACAGTTCAAAGGAGAGCTAGTAGCCTCTTAGAACACCCCTATCCGTTCCCCTTCAAGTGATCCAGGAGCAGAAGCCATACCCAGGCTGCACCAGGATCAGTTGTATAAGTTATGATACAGTTCAGTTCTTGTTTAGTTTCGGTTTGAAATCATCTCTTAAAACAGTTTTTTTTTTTTGATGAAATTTGAAATTTATTGATCAACCTAAGAAATTTTACAGACCATTAAAGGTTGGTTATAGTCTTAGATGCTAACTAGAAACCAATCGAATACGAATACTAAAGAGTAACTTCGAACCATCTTCTAAGTAGCCCTTCCAGTTTGTGGCCATGAGCGTATCGCAAAGAGCAGATGCGGTTTCGCACCGCCTTGTCTATGAATCTTCTTAGTTGATCAGTCTGTATCCCTCCTTGCCGGTGACGCCTTGAATTTCTTTCCTTCTAGATGTAGTACACGGTTGTTTGGAAAAGCATCCTTGCGAGGATTGAGTCTAGGCTTTTCCCTCCCATAGTACGCAGCCGATTGACAGTCCATTCCCAATCGGGGTTGATGTTTCGTCCAACAAGTGGTCTTGCCAGAGATTGCCATATCGTGTAGGAGTATGGGCAGGCAAAGAACAGGTGTTCTCTTGTTTCATTTATCTCTCCACAGTAGCCACAACCCTGAGTTATACCCCACGTTCGCATACGCTGTCCTGTTGATAACCTGTTCCTTATTGCCAGCCATGTTATGAAAGAGAATCTAGGGACCCCCTGTGGGAACCATACCACTTTACTCCACTCAACCTTTGTTCCCTTTTTTCGTAGTTGATCCCAAGTTCTCGCTGCTGAATACGTGGTCCTGTAATCATCAACCCCATGCTTCCATAATATAATATCGCTACCTGTACCAGGGGAGGGAGGAGCCGTAGCCAAGATCCGGTCATAAACCTCCCGGTACCGTCGACTCCTCCATCCTCGGATGTTCCACGAATTGCCCCTCGCAGCATCACTGACTTTGGCATGTCGTGATATACCCAGATAAGTGGTGCCAACCGCTCCTGTAATATTAATCAATTTCCCAATTCCAAGCCAATTGTCAAACCAGAAGCAAGTATTCCCACCGTCGTTGATATCAAATCTAAAATACTCATAGGCCACATCTCTTAGTTTCAGGAGCTTCCTCCATATCCAAGATCCCTTTTGTTCTCCTCTTACATCCCAAAAGGAATTATACCTGAGTAAGTAATGTGTAACCTAACTTACCCATAGAGAAGCCGGTTTTGTGAAAAGTCTCCAAATGAGTTTAAGAGCGAAGGTTCTCGCTGTGTCCTTGAACTTCCTCACTCCCAGTCCACCTTCGTCCTTAGGTAAGGAGAGATCTTCCCAACTGACTTTAGCTTTGTGAGTTTGTGTAGGTGAGCCCGACCATAGAAACGCGCTGCACATGCTTTCAATGGTGTCATAACACTTGGCCGGTAGGATGAAAGCCGAGCTCCAGAAGTTAACCATGCTCGTAATTACCGACTGGATCAGTTGAAGCCTTCCTGCGAAGGATAGAAATCTGTTGGACCAACACATCATCTTCCCACGAATCTTCTCTATAAGTGGTTCATAGTCATGGCTGGCAAGTGTCTTCGTTGTTAACGGCATTCCCAGGTACCGGATTGGTAAGGTACCGACACTGATACCCAATGAAGCCGCAGTAGTAAGGAGAGGCGCGATGTTTCTTCCAGTAACATAGATGGAAGATTTAGCTACATTAATGTGCAGCCCGGAAACTGATGCAAACCGGCGCATTACGCCCAGTATACCCAATAGCGAGTCCGACGTGCCGTCAGTGAACACAAGTATGTCGTCCGCAAAGCACAAGTGAGTGAGTTTGACATCTTGACACTGCTGATGATAACCAAAATCACCCGCATCTGCCGCCCTGTTGAGCATTTTTGACAATACATTATTTAGGATGACATACAAGTAAGGTGAGAGTGAACAGCCTTGACGGATACCCCTGGCACTCCTGAAAAATCCCTCCAAACTTCCATTCACATTTATAGAAAAAGCAGCTGTGGAGATGCATAACCTCATCCAGTGGACAAACTGTAGCGGTATTCCCATTGCTTGCAGAACCGAAGTAATGAAAGACCACCTTACCGTGTCAAATGCCTTCGAGATGTCAAACTTGATAACACAATTTTCCTTGTTCGTGCTCCTGTGGTATCCAGTGACCAGCTCAGAGGCGAGGAGGACGTTTTCTAACAGTAGGCGATCCCTTATGAATGCACACTGGTTTGCTTCTACCGCATCCGGGAAAATGATATTTAGCCTATTGGCCAGAACTTTGGAGATGACCTTGTATAGCAGATTACAGCAAGCGATTGGCCGATAATCCTTGAGAGTCTGAGCAGATGTTGTCTTAGGAATCAGGGAGAGTATGGTTGCATTTACACCAGCAGGCATGAATCCAAATATGAAGAAAGATTGAACTGCCACAATGAAGTCCCTTCCTATGATTGGCCATGCTGCGATAAAAAATTCCTTTGTGAACCCATCCGGTCCTGAGACTTTTCCATTTGGAAGTGAATGAAGCGCCTGTTTGATTTCCGTTGGTGTGATAGGCCGAACCAGTGCATCTGAATGATCCCTAGGACACCTGTATGTCAGTAAATCTTGCAGAGCATCCACAGAAATTACCTCGCCATTCGGATCCTGTCCTTGTAAGAAGGATTGGAAATATGAGACTGCCTCTTTTTTGATATCAGGTAACGAAGTGAGGACTTCTCCGGCTGTCGTTACAAGTCTTCTGATTGTGTTCTTTGCAATCCTCGTTTGGACCATACTGTGGAACACCTTGGTGTTTTGATCTCCTACCGAAAGCCAGCGGACACATGACTTTTGCTTGTAGAATTTTTCCTCCACTCGCGCTAAGGCGTTCCATCTGTCAGCTGCTTCCGCTGCCCTTGCAAAGTTTCCAGGGGTCGGGTCCAATAGTGCTCTGTTTTGACATTCACACAGCACGTCATAAGCATTCTTCGTACGAGCAGGTAGATCACCGTAGTGCATTTTGTTCAGCTCCCGCAGCGGCTGTTTTAGGAGCTTAAGTTTCCTATGGAAACGTGAAAGAGCTGCCCTAGAAGGGAACAGTGGCTCCGTTGTGTCCCAGACCCGCTGAACTGTCGGCAGGAACTCTATGTGCCCAGTCAGGTAGTTGAAAAAATGAAATGGTTTCCTAGCATCATTTACAACCCCTGTCGTACGGATCAGACACCTTGCATGATCCGAGATTCCACCAGCGTCAAAGTGCGCAGCGGAGTTTGGGTATTGACTCATCCAGCTATGGTTAACTAATGCTCTGTCCAGTTTTTTCCCGATGGGGTCCTCCTCTCGATTGTTCCACCAAGTAAATAAAGCTCCCGTGTATGGTAGATCCGTAACCGAGCAGTCCACCACTAACTCCTGAAATTGATACATACCAGTCAAGTCTCTATGGTACTCCAAAGATCTTGAGTGTTCACTTGCCGCTAGTGTTTCATTAAAATCGCCAAGTAAGATCCAAGGGAGTTTTAGGTGACCGTAAGCATTTTTAGTGCCTTTGAGTTCCTCCCATAATTCCCTTCTTTCCAGTGGAGTGTTGTACGCATATATTGCCGAGCAGATATATTGTTCTCCAGTGGAGGGATTGTGTATAGCACAAGTGATCACCTGTGCACTCGTGTGCAATCTTGTGACGACCACTTCATCCGTCCAGCAAAACCAGATTCTTCCCAAAGGATGATATTCGTAGTTTGTAAGAGAGTTCCATCCCGGCATAGCTACATTCATACACCACTGATGGTTTGACTCCTGGACTCGTGTCTCAACTAGGCAGCCATAAGAAGGCTTTTCCTCCTGTAACCATGATCTGAGGGCTCGATGTTTGCGTGGTAGATTGAACCCACGCATGTTCCATGCAAAGAAAGAAGTCATAACTTCCTACCGGAAGGTTTTTTTGACGATCCGTGCTTGCCACCGTTGCTCATGAGTTTAGAACCAGTAACCCTCCCCCGTAGTTGCCTTGGCACCGAACCCTGCTGCATGTTTTTCGAAGCCACCTGCACGTCCTTCTCTTTTTTGCCATCCACTATATTTCCCCGAAACTCGCCCTCGTCAACTTCCGTTCCACTTCCTTCTAAGCAAGTCTCCTCCTCTTCATCGATGTCCTGTAAAGGGCTGAATCTTGACGGGGATATCATGAACTCCTTTTCTCCGTTCCCGTCGGTAGATGCCTTCACTCCTTTTCCATTTACCCACACGTCAATGGTCTTAGAAAGCTCCTTAGTTGTTTCAGATATCTTGATCGCTTCTTTTTCGTCTAGAGATGCGACAGGTGAAAGCTCCTCCAGGTCCTTAATTAGGTGCTCCATAGGATTTCCCTCCTTTTGCCTTGTCTCCACCGCTTCCACAATCCCAGTCTCTTCACCCCCACTTATCTTATCATCATTCAAACCCTTTACGTTGCTTCCCTCCGCTTCTTTGCCTTTGCCTCCACCGACAGCTATACCTTCACGCGGCATGGAAGTGTATGCGGTTTCCCCTGTCCTCTTACTAAGGATTTTGATCTCCTTACTTGAACAGTCCTGGCCCTTATGTCCCCACTTGCAGCAAACATTGCACCGGGGAGGTAGCCAAGGATAATTGACCAATACTTCGTGTGAAGCTCCAGCTTGGTCCGCGAAAGTGATCTTTTCGACGAGAGTCTTATGTAGATCGACTTCCACTAGGATTCGGGCCATGTCGAGCCTCACACATTTCTCTGTGTTCGGATGCAGTTTCACAAAATTTCCCACTGCCCGAACAAGGCACTTCAGTCCTTTATTGGAATAGAGGGTGTTTGGTACTCCTCTGAGGTCAACCCAAAGTGGCATGGCTGACAAGTCTGGGGGATTCTGAGCCGACTCTGGTGACCAAACATTAACCACTAACGGAATATCCGCTATATGCCAATACTTCCTTTGAATCACCCTGTTTCTCATCTGATCGTTCTCAATTCGGAACAACACCGTATTTTTCGCAATAAACTGGACATCAATCTTGGTACCCGCCTTGTGACCAGTCCAAATACGATTGACGGTTGCATGAATTGAGCCCACGTGTGGAGCGTCTCCAATGAAGTAGCCCACTACGAAACTTTTCCAAAGAAGCTCCGCCTCGTCAAAGATCGCATCTGGGATTTGCAGTGATGCAATCCCATCAACAATTTCAATAACCGGTTCCGCTACTCCTTTTCCGGCCAGGTTCTTTGACCAACGACCCGATCGGGCCCGCTCTGCCTGATTACCTCCGTTCCTCCCCTCCGTGTTTTCTCCATTTTTCCCGGTCAGAGAATTTCCCGGGATCGCCTCACCTTCGCGACCCTCCCAAGCTTCACCGCCGTCGATAGACTGAGCGGTCAGAGTGAGAGATATCTCCTTGATCTCCCCACCATCGCGTCCCTCCTTAGCCGCACCTCCGACACTCTGTGAAACTCGATCCGGTGGAGAGAGCTCCGTCGATCTGAGAAGAGTGTCCGTTTTGTCCAGTGACACCGACGACTCGCCCGTTTGAGCGCTCACTGCGTCGCCTGGGGCCTCTGTCGTCTTGCTAGGATCGCCAAGCTCAGATGCGTTTGGTTCTTCCGGAGTGATCGTTGGAACGCCCGTGAATTCGCCGGTGGAGTCGCCCGTGATTGGATCTCCCGTCGTCGTTGACTCGCCCGTTGGATCGCCAGTAAAGTCGCCTGTGATTGTCGTCATCCTTGTCTATTTTAAATTTTTGTTTTTTCTAAAAACAGTTTGCTAAGCTGTTATGGATTGATTGGACTTAAACCAAACTGAACTCATTCTGATCTTGTCCTGAACTGTTGTTAACTGAATATAACTGAACTGATCTGATATGGTATGAGAGGAACCGAGCTTAAGTTGTTTAGCCTGAACCGAACTGTCGGATTGTTGATGTTCTGAACCAAACCTTGCGCTGCTTTGATCAGCTAAGGTGTGGAGCTTTGCTAGTCCCATCCTGTCCTTTCAGCTTTGTTCAAGAGGAACTCAAGTCTGGTCCAAGCCAGTTTCAAGACTGTTCTTTAGGTGAGTCTAGACAGAAGATGAGATACATCATGAATGAGTACATGATTGAGTTTAAATTGTAGTTTCTCAATTAGATAGTAAAGTCTTTGAATCCTTTAAGAAGTGTATGGTGTTTACTTAGTGTAAACACTTACACTTAAAGATTAATTAAAAGGTTAAAGTGAGGTTAATCATAATCATAGTACTTGTTCTCAAGTACTAATCTTAATTATGAAATAATCATGGTTTTGATTATGGATTAATCTTGGTTTAATTAATAATGAATCTTGGTTTAATTGATAATTAATCTGAGATTAATTAAGGAGTAATCATGATTAATTAAGTACTAATCTTGGATTAATTAGAGATTAATATTAGATTAATTAAGGATTAATTTGGGATTAATTAAGAGTTAATTATGATTAATTAAGGATTAATTTTAGAATAATTATGGAAGTAAAATCATGTGAAGTCTTATTATTATTCACTATCCCTATAGTCCCCGCATTACCGTGACTTGGTCCTGCGAACGGAACAAGGTCATGAAGACACGATGATGGCGTAGCTCCCTGGAGACCGTGTGCTGCATGACGATGCATTGTCGGATTGTTCATACCGGACATTCGACAATGATGGTGATGGTAAAAGATGTTTATAAATCACGAGTTCTCATATGATATTAGTCCTTGTCCAGGATGAACTAACTATCGAATATTGCTTTATCGGGTTGAAAAGCCTAGAGTAATATCTGATAGGAGTGTCTGTGTTCTTTGGTTGTTGGTCTAAGGTGATCGGATTTATTTCGAGAACCTCGGGTCGACCATCAGGGAACATCGACCGTGTCATTTCCGGTTATCTACGATCGGGGGTGTCACCGGCCGTGTGGCCAAGATTGTTATTATTTGATTAAGGTTGAGCATACCTTATTCGGTGTGTTTTTGGATTAGCCTTAAGCTTTGTTTATTGCGCTTAGGCTAAGTTGATTGTTATTTTGGATTGTCGGGGCTAGCTACTAGGTTTGGGGTAGAGGTAGCCAGCTCACTGAGTGACCTTACGTTACTCACCCAACTCTCGTTGTCCTTTTTGCAGGGGACAAGGTTGTAGAGGATTGGACGCATAGGCCACCAGAGTAGATTTGCAGTGCATTTGGCTATAGTTTGATTCTTAAAATATTTTATGTTTCCGTTGCGTTTTATTTGGATTCGGGATCCCTAAAATATTTAAATGTTCTTAAAAGACATAGAATTGAATTTAAAAATTAACGGGTCCAATATGATATTGGTTTTGGTACGGGTTGAAAAGCCTTAGGCCTCAATCTAACGGAATCGTTAACTTCGGGTGTAGGTTGCAAAGCCTTAAGCCTTGAGTTAGCGAGACGTGTTAATGGAAGAACTGGTCTAGGTCGTGAAGTAAATTTTGTGACTCTGCCCGGATTGTCCTTAGCCCGTCATGTAGCGCTTCCGGACCATGGTTTTGGGTTGGACGGTCAGTCATATTCTTGTTTGATTGTTGGCTAGCCGGTTGGCCTTTCATCTCCAACCCTTGGTGCTGGTCGTCCGTCAGTCATGTTCTTATTTGATTGTTGGTCGGTGGGTCGACCTATGCCTAGGACGGTTCGGGGGTGTTACACTGGGGGTTTCGAGCAATTAATGTTCTGACATGGGAGGATCTGTAGATATTGCACCCGGAGGTGAATCTTCATTTTGCTGTCTCGAACCCAGAGTCTCTATTGACTTCATACAACATTCCAGTCTGTCCTCCGGAGATGTGGGACAATGTTGAGATTGTGCTGGTTGCCTTTTGCTGATCCGTTCAGGATGTCTTCAGGCCCTTATAGGGCAGCTTCCTTGTTCCAGAACTGTTGTGGGACTTGTGGTCCTGAAGATTATGGGGATATCACCCTGAAGCCCAGATTTTATTAGATGTAACCTCCTGAAATATGGAGGTCGTGGGATTCACCTTCTTGGAGCCCAGAAGTTCTGGCATATATCCTACTAAAATCCGGAGGTGGTAGGACCTATCCTCTTCAAACCCGGCGGTTACAGGGGAAGCAACAATACTTATTCGTCCTTGAGCTTGGATAGCAGGGTCTGACACGACCTTTTATGGCCCGAGTCGAAATTAACCCAGAGGCAGGAATGGACCGGTTATGGAGCCGCACCCGTTGTTTGGATAAAAGGTGTCGACCCGGCTAAGGATGCTTCTTCGCATGGATAAGCGTCTTCTACTGCATACTAGGACGTAGTTAATCCATTCCTGCTGCTTATCTTCCATACATATTGCTTCGCTTCTATTCCTTGGATCTCCTCCTTTTGTAGATGTCGTTTAGTGAATTGTTCTAGCTGCCCTCTGCCCCCACTTGGGTGAGCCACTCTCAGCGTTTCACGATGTCATTTAATGATGCGTCCAAGCTATTCTCTGCCCCCGCTTGGGCGAGCCACTCCCACCGTTTTCTGGACGTCACTCGATGACTTGTCGCCTCTTCTTGAATATCCTTTGCCATGGGCATGTTGATGGGATTTGCTGATGCATATTGCTCCTTGGGTTAACGCTTAGCTCATTTGCCCATACTTTCCTCGTGGTCGTGTCTTCTTCAGAGGTATATCAGGGTACATTGCCAGGAAAAGCGGTATTAAGGTGGTCGTAAACTGGAATCCGGAACTTGGATGCTGGGATCAAGAACTTTGAAGCTGGGATCCGGAACCTTGAAGCTGGAACCCGGAACCCAGAGGTTTGGCTTTTTCTTTTGGATGAATAGTAGCGGAAACATGTGTTCACCGGATCCTTTTTCTCCCATTTTCTCCAAATGAGTAGAAGATACGAAGACCAGCACTCCTTGATGTAGTATTAGCATTTTCCCTGGCTCCTTTGTAGGAGGTAGAGCAGCAGTGTTCCCGGCGCTTGGGCAGGGTTCCTTTCGCGGAACGACTCCAATGGAATTTGTTGAGTATTCAAAGGCGTTATATCCACTTAACTGTCAGGCTTATCTAGGATTCCGCTACCACTTAGATTCAAGAACCTAAAGAGAGAGGTGGCTCTCCAGTTACCTCTTAGTGGTTATCTGGTATGCCTGCAGTATTTCCAAGAACTCCTCTTCTGGCTCCTCCAGCTTTTGGAGTTCGTTAAAGTTGTAACCCGTCCGGAAGATGTTGTGCCCTGCTTGAGGACCTCTTATATTTCTCATACGTGGCGGAGTTGTGAGCCTGGATGCATTCCTGGTGTCTAGGGCTTGCTAGATTGTTGCTACTGGATTTTCCATTGATATTGATGTTGGTGATGACTGCTCCTAGTCGGGATCATTAAATCCAAAGGTTGCAGGGGGCTGCTTTAAAGTGGAGATCCGAACCGGGGGAATCAAAGATCGTAAATATGTGATTCATGGTTGGGACCTGGAATCAGCAGGAACTAGCAGGGACTTGTAGGTAATTCCTGCGTCAAATCTTGCAATTGATGTTAGCATGGTGTTTCCAGCCGTGCGAACCATGGGTCCAGTGAGAAGAAGTTGTTTCTTGCCCCCAGGTGGCTGGGGTTGAGAAATTCTCGAGAGGATACATGTAATGTTCCTCCTACCTATCACATCGTCACGTAGTATATGACTGCCCCTCCTTCTAGTGCCAAACTGTTACGCCGCCTATCGAGGTGGCGAGACGGGAGCAGCTTCAGTGGGATTTCCCGTTGTCTCCTTGCTTAGATGGCTCTTGGCCTTCACAAAAAGGAACTCCCTGAGGTGTCCTTTCTTAAGCAGCTCGTTGACCTCGATCTTTAGTGCGACACAGTCCTCCGTTTTGTGACCGTGGTCTCGGTGGAAGTCGCACCAGAAACCAAGGTTTCGGAAAGAGTCGGGTGCTTTCATCTTCTGAGGCCACTTGACCTGTTGGCCCATCTGCCTCAGAACATTGATCAGCTCCGGCCTTGAGACGGAGATGTGAGAGATGTCTGGCCACGTGGACACGGCCATCCCTTCTGCCTTCTCGATCGGCCGGTTCTTGTATCTGCCACGGTTTCGATTTCCGGAGTCCCTACCTGGTCTTTGAGAGGGTTTCTCGTCTCGCTCGGTTTCGGTCTGGTCTGATCGTCTTGGGATCTAATTTTTGTTGAGCCTTAGCGCTGCTGGTGACATCTTCCTCCCATTTTACCTGCGCCCAGGCTCGAGATAGCACGTCTTCCATGGTTTTGCATTGGTATTTGGTTAACACCTTATAGAGGTCTCCGTCGGGGAGCAAGCCTCTCTTGAAGGCAGAGATAGCAGTGGGGATGCTGCATTCGGGAATAGCCACCTTCTCTTGATTGAAGCGGGCTATGTAGCCTCGTAGGGGTTTCGCCCGGTGCTGGAGGATTTCGTAGAGGCTATCAGAGGTTTTCTCCAGGTCTCTACTGCTGGCGAATTGTTCCACAAATTTATCGCTGAGAACCGCGAATGAGGCTATGGACCTGGAGGGTAGGTTGATATACCATTGCAGAGTGGGTCCGGTCAGGGTGGAGCCGAACCCTTTGCACATGGTAGCTTCGCGCGACCCCTTTGGGAGTGCTACGGCGAGCATCCTTTGTCTGTATTGGGCGACGTGGTCGTCCGGATCAGTGGTGCCGTCATATGCCTTTATGCTGGGGAAGGAGAACTTCCTGGGCATCTCGATCAAGGTGATCTCATCCGTGAGAGGAGTATCGGCAAAATAGTCGGGGTTGCTCTTCCGGATGGGGGGAGCTACCCCTGGGAGCCTCTCTACCATGGACTGTATGGCATCGAGCCTCTTGGTGAACATCTGTTCCAGGTAAGCGACCATGGGAAACTCCGCTTTCATTTCTCCATCAGGTGCTTCCTTATCAGGTTCCGGATCAGATTCGCTATCTTCCACGTCGTAGCTCTGGGCGTCCTTAGCCTTCTCACGTGTTGACGCGTCTCCTCGTGACGCCATAGGTGGGAGATTCGAATCCGTTCCAGAATTGGGTGTCTCCAGAGTCGGCATAGGGTGGACTTGAGCCCGGAATCGACGCTTCTTGTTACTCGCCGTGTTAAGGGCTTGGTTCTCGTCACGGTGGTTAAGATTCTCCGATTCGAGCTGGCTGAGCTTCTCAGCGCTCTGCTCCAGTTGCTTGGAGTGTTCGTTGAGCTTCTCCTTCAGGCTCTGAAACTCCGAGTAGAACTCGGGATTGGTCTCCTATCGAGTTTTATGCAACTCGGTTACTTGACTCTGCAGACCATCGATTTGCCTTTGGAGTTCGGCCACTCTTTGGGTAGCTTCGGGTAGCTCATCCTGCTCGTCCACCGCCATTATCACGTAGATTAGATTACTCACCTCCTTCTAGCGCCAAACTGTTAGGGGATTTTTGTGTAGGATCTTTGTCAGTACCACGGAACGATGGACAAGGCTTTGACTTCGTATGAGTTTGAGAGAAATAGTCTTGAAGAGATGTTTTATTAGATGAACAAGCCGGAGCTACAACAAATTGGTGTATAAACCCTAGTTCTAGCCGCCTAGCTCTAATCTCTAAGTCTTGAAGTGTCGATCCCTTGCTTTAGTCGGTTGGAGTAGGTTAAACTCTTTCATATTCGGAAATATGGAAGGTTTTCCTTATCAGAAGCTTTCCTTTTCTCGAGGGAAGGGGGCGGTCCCGGGGACCGGGGTACCTCCTAGCGCGGATCCAGAGGCCGGTGTCTTACCTGGGGTCTGGAGGAATTCAATACTTGAGTATTTTTCCCCAACTCTCCTGATCTCCTATGATCGCCTTTATGCCCAGGGTGTAGGGAATTTCACCATATGGTGAAGAGTTGAAGGGCCGTTCCCATGCCATGAATCCAGGGCCGTCCTAGGATCATATTATTGGACGAGTCACAGTCAACAACGAGGAACTTGGTTGGCATGTTGATCCTTCAGCGTATACGGGGAGGGTCACTTCTCCGGCGGTTTGTTTGACTTCTCCGCTGAACCCTATAAGAGGGGTTATCCTCCGAGTTAGAGCGCTTTCCTCCAGCCCCAGATCCTTGTATGCGGCTTGGAAGATGATGTTGCCGGAGCTTCCATTATCTACCAGGATCCTTTTCACCAGGCAATTCACTACAGTGAGCGATATGACCAGTTCATCATGATGCGGGATGAGAACTTTCTCCTGCTCCTTTGGCTGTGAAACTTATTTCGTCCGTACCTAGGAGTAGGCGTTTTGGCTTCGCTGCCTCCAAGCCGTGCTTGGCGTTCCAGGTGCTTTTCTTCGCGGCTGCGTGGCTTATGCCACTGATCTCCGAACAGCCCGATATGACATGAATCACTCGGTCCTGTCGAGGTGGCGAGACAGGAGCAGCTTCAGTGGGATTTCCCATTGTCTCCTTGCTTAGATGGCTCTTGGCCTTCTCGGAAAGGAACTCCCTAAGGTGTCCTTTCTTAAGCAACTCGTTGACCTTGATCTTTAGTGCGACGCAGTCCTCCGTTTTGTGACCGTGGTCTCGGTGGAAGTCGCACCAGAAACCAGGGTTTCGGAAAGAGTCGGGTGCTTTCATCTTCTGAGGCCACTTGACCTGTTGGCCCATCTGCCTCAGAACATTGATCAGCTCCGGCCTTGAGACGGAGAGGTGAGAGATGTCTGGCCACGTAGACACTGCCATCCCTTCTGCCTTCTCGATCGGCCGGTTCTAGTATATGCCCCGGTTTCGATTTCCGGAGTCCCTGGCTGGTCTTTGAGAGGGTTTCTCGTCTCCCTCTGTTCGGTCTGATCTGATCATCTTGGGATCCTGCTTTTGTTGCACCTTAGCGCGGCTGGCGACATCTTCTTCCCATTTGACCTGTGCCCAGGCTCGAGTAGAGAACTGACCTCGAAAACTCCTTATAGAGATCCCCGTCAGGGAGTAAGCCTCTTTTGAAGGCAGAGATAGCAGTGGGGATGCTGCGTTCGGGAATAACCACCTTCTCTTGATTGAAGCGGGCTATGTAGCCTCGCAGGTGTTCCGCCCTGTGCTTGAGGATTTCCAAGAGGCCATCAGAGGTTTTCTCCAGATCCCTGCTGCTGGCGAATTGTTCCACGAACTTATCGCTGAGAATCGCTACGGAGGCTATGGACCTGGAGGGTAGGTTGATGTACAATTCCAGAGCAGGTCCGATCAGGGTGGAACCGAACCCTTTGCACATGGTAGCTTCACGTGACTCCTTTGAGAGTGCCACGGCGAGCATCCTTTGTCTGTATTGGGCGACGTGGTCGTCCGGATCAGTGGTACCGTCATACGCCTTTATGCTGGGGAAGGAGAACTTCCTAGGCATTTCGATCAAGGTGATCTCATCCGTGAAAGGAGTATCAGCATAGGAGTCGGGGTTTCTCTTTCGAATGGGGGGGAGCTACTCCTGGGAGCCTCTCTACTATGGACTGCATGGCATCGAGCCTCTTGGAGAACATCTGTTCAAGGTAAGCGACCATAGGAGACTCCGCTTTCGTTGCTCCATCAGGTGCTTCCTTATCGGGCTCTGGCTCAGATTCGCTGTCTTTCACGTCATAGGTTTGGGCATCCTTAGCCTTCTCGCGCGTTGATGCGTCTCCTCCCGACGCCGTAGGTGGGAGATTCGCAGCTGGTCCAGAGTTGGGTGTCTCCAGAGTCGGCATAACGCGAACCTGAGCCCGGAATCGACGCTTCTTATTACTCATTGTGTTGAGGGCTTGGTTCTCGTCACAGAGGCTAAGATTCTCCAGCTCGAGATGGCTGAGCTTCTCGGCACTCTGCTCCAGTTGCTTGGAGTGTTCGTTATGTTTCTCCTTCAAGCTCTGGAATTCCGAGGAGAGCACGGTATTAGCCTCCTCCCGAGTTTTATGCAACTCGGTTACTTGACTTTGCAGACCATCGATTTGCCTCAGGAGTTCGGCCTCTCTTTGGGTAGCTTCGGGTTGCTCGTCCACCGCCATTATCATGTAGTTTAGATTACTCCCCTCCTTCTAGCGCCAAACTGTCAGGGGATATTTGTGTAGGATCTTTGTGAGTACTACAGAACGATGGACAAGGCTTAGATTTCATGAGTATTTGTATTGTTTTGGAAGTAAGAAAGTAGAACGAGACGTTTTATTAGATCAAAGAGCTGGAACTACAACAATTTTGAGTAAGAACCCTAGTTCTAGCCGCCTAGCTCTATTCTCTAAGTCTCGAAGTGTCGATCCCACGCTTTAGGGTTTAGGTTCCCTTTATATAGTCTTCTTAAGGCAGAACTTTAGTCGGTTGGAGTAGGTTAAACTCTTCCATATTCGGAAATATGGAAGGTTCTCCTTATCGGAAGTTTTACTTTTACTGGGGGAAGGGGGCGGTGTAACACCCCCGAACCATCCTAAGCATAGGTTGACCCACCGGCCAACAATCAAACAAGAACATGACCGACAGACGACCCACACCAAGGGTTGGAGATGAAAGGCCAACCACCCAGCCAACAATCAAACAAGAACATGACTGACCGTCAAACCCAACACCATGGTCCGGAAGCGCTACGTGACGGGCTAGGGACAATCCGGTCAGAGTCACAAACTTTACTCCATGACCTAGACTAGTTTATCCATTAACTCGTCCAGCTGCGTTAAGGCATACGGCTTTGCAACCCGTACATAAAGTTACCGTTTTCCGTTGGATCAAGGCCTAAGGCTTTTCAACCCGTACCTCGACCTAACGTTGTGTTAGACCGAACTAGTCAAATATCAAAGTACTCATGAAGCGCATATAAAAACAATTTCTTTATTGATTCAAGAAATATTCATACATTGAATAATTCAAGACTGGGCCCGGCCTAATGCCACATCGAGTCAACATAACACAATTCACAATACCGTTTACAAAAGGCATGAAAATCTACACCGGCGGTCCTAACGTCCAGCACCCAGCTATCCGATCATCCTTACCTAAAGCGACCTGCAAAAAGGACAACGGTGTTGGATGAGTAATCTAATATTACTCAGTGAGCTGGAGGTCTCTACCCGCAACCTAGACTCTAACCCAGAAAACCCAAAATAACAATCAATCTAGCCCTAAAATGCAATAAAAGCTAAGGCTAAGCAAACCGTTAATAAGTTAGACTTGGCCTCCTGCCATGATCTAGCTTCAAGTAACGGAAACCTGCATTAAAACAAGTCAACAACCAATCCCTAGTTAACCATATATACGCTTGAGTTCAGTACTCATGTAGTGTTACACACTTAGACTATACAAGTATCAATAACCGGTCGACCAACAATCAGACAAGAACATGATCGGCCAACCAATGATACCCCATAGCTTTAATATCCACCACCCTTCACAAGCAATCACTCGAACACATATAGGCCAACGTCAGTCCTACACTAACCAAATACACACCAAGCCAAATCCGGTACCTAAACCAGACTTAGGACTTAATGTCAGAACCTGCAACATAAACAATCAACAACCACAAACACAACAATAATAAGATAGAAACTACCAATGACTCGATCTAACTCGTAACACCGTATATCGGTGCTACATTAACTCGAGGGTTCCATAAGCCTCTACGACACACTAACACAACACTATAACCTGGGCCCTGGTGACTTCGTGTTCCTCTTCTCTATCGGCAATATCCTATCTCCCTACCCCAAAGGCCAGAAGAAAGAACTTTCAACCGACTGCCGCCCACAGTCCCTCGGGTCACCGCGCGACAGCCCACAGTCCTTCGGGTCACTGCCACATTACACCGTCGTGTAATACTCAGCCATAGGACATGACCCCGTTCGTCTGTGTCTTCCCGATCTAGCGAATAAGGGGTTTCCTTGAACCCACTGGGTACGAGGCCAAGGAAACACTAATCACCCCTAACAAGCCTAGTATGGCCGGGTTACGCACATACTGTCATCACACTCACACAACACAAACTCAGTCTTGAACCTAACCTAAAGATAAAGTTCCAGATCCTACCTAGACACTCGACTCTACTAGACTAACCATAGTACCAGTAGTCCAGCCTATATGGTCTAAGACCGTTAGTACTAACTACTAAGCAACAATATCAATACTAAACAACTCAATCAAACTGTTACCCAGATAGTCCAGCCTCCCGCTGAGAAACTATCTTTAAAGATAACGGGAACCTGCACTCAACCATATCAACACGCAAGAATAGAAAACATGATGCATCCTAGCCCTAGTCCTAGTCAGGTTATTAACTCAGTCTTAATTCCATTCATCTAAGCTTAGCCCTTGCTAAACTGAATCTGGTTCCATAAATAAAATAACCCTAAGGACTCTACCATTCAATAACATGAGCATTCTACTCTATATGCAGACTCAATCTACCCTAAATTCCAAGTGGAATTCAAACAAGCCAACTCACAGTGTTCTAGGGGATAAGCAGCTGGTTGATCGGAGAGGACTTTGCCAAAACCTGATTGACGACTTGACTGGAGTAGCCTGGACTGATCTCGACTTGGACAGAACCTCGGCTTCACCATGTAGAAACTGACAGGCTTCGACAGACTGATCTGGACTCGGATGGAACCTTCTTTAGCTTCTGGACTGTTCTTCAGACTTCCCAGCGGAGTATCAAGCAGAACTTTGACTGATCTGAACCCGTGGATCTGAACTAACTCTGGACAGCACTTTCGCTTGATCATCAAAGGAACTTACTGGCCTGGACAAATTCATTTGGACAGAACCGTCCCTAGGTGCTGACTCGAACTCAGTAGAGAACTGACCTCGAAAACTCTCTTAAACTCTCGAAATAGCTCGGAATCACTTGCTTTCTTTTTCTACTTTTCTCTCACCTTTTTAACTTAGTTTGGACAGGTCTAGATGTGTTGAAATTGAAGGGAGGTCGTGCCTATTTATAGAATACAGCAACCAATCAGCTTCAGGTTGGTGGCAGCCCGTGTGTCGCTTCACATGGCTCCGGACGCATGTGCGGCGGCACCTCGTAGTCCACATGGCTGGCTGCATGTCCAGGACACATGCAGGATGCCACCACTTCTCCCAGATGTCAGGCTGCATGACTAGAGCTCATGCAAGGCGCCACAGCAGCACACACATGTCGATCAGCATGCTTCGGTTGCATGCGCGGAGACACCTCGTGCTTGGTCGATCCACCTCGTGCTTCTACATGTCAGGCCGCGTGTACAGATTCCATGCACGGCGACACCTCGAGCTTCTGGAGACAATCATCTTGTTAGATGGTTGACACCACGTTCTAAACCCATGCAACGAGCCACCTCGAGCTTCTCGGTCCATTGACCTGATTTCGGTCCTTCCGGTAAATTTCTGATCCGGGATTAACCCCAAATATTTTCCCGCTCCCGTTCCAAAATATTTCTGACCTTGATGAAAAATATTTCCCGAGCCTCCGGCTTCCTCGAAAAATTTCATAATACCGAAATTAGGGTTTTTGCCCAATTTCGGGTTTTCCCGTCGTGCTTCGATCCCGTCGTGCTTGCTTCCCATCCTGCTTAATTCCCGTCCTGCTTCCAATGTCTTCGAAATAATATTCCGCTAAAGTTTCGCAGAAAACTTCATGCTGAAGAAACGTCGTTCTTCTTGAACGTCGTGCTTCCAAAAACATGATGCTTCAAAAACGTCTGTCTGATCAATCTAAGACATCTTCTAACTATGGTCGAGCAACTTATTCGACTCATAGTTCACTCACGATCAATTCTTTGACCACCTCGTACTTCAAAACTTCTCGATCCATCCTTATCGCCCGCAACTCGACCACCAAGTTGATGTTCGACCAATCTTCAATTTTCTTCGAATCATGTCAAGTTTCATGTGATCAAAACTCAACATTCCTCCAAATACGTAGACTCCCAAAAGCTTGGCTTCAGATTCTGACTTTTTCACTCTCAACCATTTTATCCCGAAGGGCGGGGTATTACAGGCAGTCCCTGGGACCGGGCCCGGAATACTTCATAGCGGGGAATTGGGGTGCCTCCTAGCGGGGACCCAGAAGTCGGTGTCCTGCCTGGGGTCTTCAGGAATTTAACACCTGAGTATTTTTCCCCAACACTATAGTCCTTTGCTTGGTATTCTCCCTGCACTTGGCTGATTATCAGCTGGGAGTCACCGAAGACCTGGATGTTTTCTGCCCCCATTTGATGGGTGAGTGTTAGCCCTGTGATTAAGGCCTCGTACTCGCTTTCGTTGTTGGTTGCTTTAAAGTTGCACCTTGCGGCCCTTCAGGTTGTGTTCCCTGTCAGCGAGGTAAGCACTATTACTACCCCGGCTCCTCTGATGTTGCTGGATCATCGACATGCAGAACCCATTCTCCTTCTTCCTTCGCTTCGCTTCGGAGGCGTACTTCTTGCTCAATAGCTTGGAGCAAGGCAGGGGAGAATTCGGCCACAAAGTCTGCCAGGTCCTGTGACATTATAGCTGTGGCTGGTTGAAAGATCACATCATATTCCCATAGTTCCACGGCCCATTTCGCTAGGCGTCCGGAGACTTCAGGCTTGTGGAGGACCAGTTTTATGGGGAAGGAGGGGACGACCACTATTGGGTGAGCCTGAAAGTAGGGCCGCAGCTTGCGGGCGGCGACTATCAGGGCTAAGGCCAGCTTCTCTAGATGGTTGTAGCGAATTTCAGCATCCAGGAGAGCCTTACTTACGTACTAGATTGGTAGCTGCTTGCTTCCCTCCTCGCGCACTAGGACGGCGCTTACGGCATGCTCCAAAACTGCTAGATATAGCAACAGGACCACACCGAGCAGTGGCTTGGATAGGGGGGAGGAGTGGTGAGATATGCCTTTAGTTCATGGAGAGCGGACTCGCATTCTTCCGTCCATTGAAAATCCTTTGGGATTTTAAGGGTCCCAAAGAAGGCGTGAGATTTGTCGGAGAGCCTGGAGATGAATCTGCTCAAGGCTGCCATCCTTCCCGTTAGCTTCTGGACCTCCTTAACGTTTTTCGGGGAAGGGATCGAATGAATGGCCCTGATTTGCTCCAGGTTGGCTTCAATGCTCTGGTGGGTTACAATGTACCTGAGGAACTTGCCGGAACTGACCCCGAATGAGCAGTTAGCAGGGTTGAGCTTCATGTTCTACTTCCGGAGAGTGGAGAAGGCTTTCTGCAGGTGAGATATGTGGTCTTCGGCCCCTAGCGATTTCACCAGCATATCGTCGATGTAGACCTCCATGGTTCGCCCTATCTGGTCCGCAAACATCATATTCACCAGCCGTTGGTAGGTTGATCCCGCGTTCTTTAGGCCAAAGGGCATAACTTTGTAGCAATAGATCCCTCTGGATGTCATGAAGGACGTCTTCTCCTGGTCTTCCGGATGCATGAGTATTTGATTATAGCCGGAAAACACGTCCATGAAACTCATCAGCTGATGCCCGGCTGTGGCATCGACCAGCATGTCGATGTGAGGCAGAGGGAAGGGGTCCTTTGGGCATGACTTGTTGAGGTCTGTGAAGTCTATGCAGACTCTCCACTTCCCGTTCTTCTTTCTAACTACTACCACGTTGGCTAGCCATTCCGGGTAATGTACCTCTGATATCACTTAAATTACCCTAAGGAGTGAATTACTCTCTCAAATAAGAGGTTCAATTGTAGTATTTAGGGATCGAATCCACAAGGAGCTAGGGAACCTAAATAATCTAATCAGATTTGTTAAGCTAGTTTGTTTAATGTTTTAATATAAAGCTGCAAGTTTTCTGAGCAAGTAATTGATCGATTGATTGGTTGGGGTTTTGGTGCTTAAAAGAAAATAGTTAGACTTAGGGTTTTTATTCAGGAAATTTCAAATTATAATTCTATAGATGCCTAACAAGTTGCATGCATGATATTATAGAGCTCAACACTTAATAACAAACCCTTAGGCTTTCGCTTTCTAGGTTTGTCTATTGACCAGTGTCGATCGATTATTCTACAGGAATATCGATCGATACACTTGTTGAAACGTCGACCGATTATTCGATAGGAATATCGATCGACGCGCTTGGTCAAGCGTTAATGCACGGGCTGAATGTGCTCACTAAGGTTACTAGATCAGCTCTCGCTTATTTCAGCAAGTCTTAGCTCAGTTAGAATGGTTTCCGGGTGAGATGAAAGTTATCACTTATATCTGACAATCCTAGGACAAGTTCTAGGTAGCTAATCTAGAATCAGGCATTAATGACAATCGTAAAGATTAATATCACAACTTAGCAATTTGTAGTTGGTGCTAATCCCTCATAACATATTTAAACCCTAAAATCTAACAAGAAAACTACTCAGACATGGCTAAGCAATTCATAACAGCAATAAGGTATAAAAACTGCATTAGAATAATAGATAGATATTAATGGAGTAACAATCACAAATCTCTTTGGATCTTCTTTCCAATCTACTAAAAATCGTAGAAAACCTTTGATGTCTAAAACAATAAAACAAGAAAGCACACTTTCCCTCTAACATGTTGGCAAAGCTTATATAATTTGGTTAAAACTCGTCAGGGATAATCTTGTAAATTGGTGAAGACTTGGGCTCTAAATCGGCTGTGACCAAACGGGCTTTCTGCGCGCTTCACTGTCGATCGATGTCAAGATGTGAACATCGGTCGATTATTCCTCTTCAATATTGACCGATAGTCGAGCTCGATGGCCATCTCGGGTGCGTACTCCAAATATCTCCAAAATGCTCCAAAATCATCACTTTTCTCCAAATCACTTCTGATCCTACAAATATTCTAAATAGACTCTATAATATAATAATTAATAGTTAAAACACTTATAAACCATGGGTAAAAGTGGGTCAAATCAATGGTCTATCAACTCCCCCAGACATAGACATACCCTTTTGCTTGTCCTCAAGCAAAACAAACAGGCAGTCTCTCTGAAAGAGGTTTGAAGGCAGCAGGGACTCACATGATTTAAAACTTAGAATCATCACCTCTACATTATTGCAATCCACATCTAAGAAGTCCTAATCACAAAAGCACATTATACCATATCCTTATTGACCAACCAAATTCACCTACCAACAACTTAGCAAATCATGTCTGACATTCCCCTCTACCAACCTCATTTTTTTAGCATAAATAAAAGTGATGGCTTTACCTTGGGAGTATCGATCACAGGATGCAAGGATTTTCAAATAAGTATCTTGACCTGGAGGTAAACATTAGTTTCTATCCTCTCTCTCTACTAATTTTCTCTCTCAGTCAAAGTCTGCGTATATTGCAAGATCATTGACCAAGATTGGACAGGTTTCCATGAATCAAGACTTAATGGTGGTTGCCACCAAGTCCTGTTCACTTCTTTTTGACCTATATCCTAGGATTATTTGTGAAGCAAACCTTAATGGTTGTAGCCACCAAGTCATGTTCTAATCCTTTACATATAGAATTCTTATGAAGCAAGCCTTAATGGTTGTAGCCACCAAGCCGTGTTCGAATCCCTTCCTAATAAATCTCTAATAGAAAATATATATATAATATATTATTATTATTATTTTAATTTTTATAAACTATATCTATAATTTTAATCTTTATTTCGAAAATAGAGAGAGAGGGAGTGATAAATCTATTTACACAAGGCTTTACCTTCCAAACTTGTTTGAAGAATCTGATCTCATGTATACCAAGCCCCAAGACAAACAGTTGTGTTAAGTTTAGTGTTGGAGGTCAGCTTTGGTTCCTTCAAACAATCTCAGCAAGTGTGAATAGTTGACAGGTTGATCCACTTTAGTATCTTTAGTACTATCTGCAATTAGTAAGTCTAGAATGGGGCTAAAGACTGGTAAGATAACAATCAAAAATCTAATAAGTTCATTATCCCCTTCTTGACTCAATAAAAACATTTTAATAAAATTTATGAATAAACTACTATTAGTAAACCTCCCCCCAAACATAAACTACACTGTCCCCAGTGTAAATTCAGTCGGAATTATGGTGATAACTAAATCATAAGGACTCAATGTAACAAGTTAGAACGATATACCAGACCAGAATGGATGTCGACTGATGTGAAGGTGTTGATATCGGTCGCGGCAGGTGATGTTCTGTCGATCGATGTCGGCAGTGTTTCGTCGGTCGATACTAACGACAATCGTCTACTCGGATCTTTTTTTCTTATGACCTGCAATAAATAAAAACTAATATAAGTACTAGATTAATAAAACCAGTTAATATTACCTAATAGTAGGTTGCCTCCCACTCAGCGCTTTGTTATTGTCATTTAGCTTGACTTTGGAGGTGATTTGGCTAGTAGTGTTGAAAGCTGGAACTTGCTGGGAAACAAGTGTCCGTCTCTTCTCTGCGCTTGTTGAACCATGTACCAGTGAAGTCTCGCATTGCTTCATCTCCTCTGCGCCATCTTTCCATCATTGTTGCAGTTGTGTTTTCCATCTTCTGCAATCTATCTCCTAGACTCTCAAGGTTGAACTGATATCTTCTGAGTGTGGCGTCGGTGTCAGCTGACATCTCCTCTCCATGGTTGTGTGTATCAGACATGTCTGATGTCACCTTCGGTACTAGCCGGCCTCGGTTTATAGCTTCGTCGACTGATGTCTGTCTATGAATGTCGGTCGATTTGTTGTTGCGTCTGTCAATCGATGCTGATACTTCTAGTCGACGAGCAATGTAACTCTGAATCCCCACTAATTCCCTCTGTATTGCTTCTATTTGAGAAGTCAAAGCACTCATGCTAAGGTACATTGGGAAATAGATATCATCACATCTCCTATCAAGCCTCTCTTTTGTAGTTTCCAGAGTTCTGTAGATCTCTTCTACCAACTGATCAATCTCTGCTCTAGTGTGAAATCTGGTTTAGACTTCATCGGGTGTGAATTCTTTGGGTCGTCGTCGATCGATGTTGAGTGGTGTCTGTCAATCGATGCTGGTCGATGTTTGTCGGCCGCATACTGAGCTATGTCTTGCCTCATCTCCTCCATGCATGTATTCAACCAACTGATGCTATCATTAAGTGGATAGTAGACACCATCAAGCTTCATCTGGAAATCACCTTCATACTTCTCTTGGGCTCCACAGACTCCATAGAACATCTCATTAATCTTGTCCTTGATGTAGATCTCTGGTACCAGCTTGGTCTGTGTGAATGAGCTAGCATGTTCTGGAAGACATATGTCGCTGTGCTCATCTCTCGAGGCTCTTTCCATTAGCTTTGTGATATCATCTTTGGACACACTGATGATGTGACCATTCATATCTCTTTCATATCCATGATCATCTCTGTAGACTCCATACTCATCTTTCTCTTCCCAGTAGAATTTTCTGGTTCCAAAAAGGTCGAAGGCTCTTCAGCCGAATTCTGGACGTCTGTCGATCGATGGTGGGACATCAACGTCGATCGACGGTCGAGTGTGATGTCGATTCTTCTGCTTGAAGCGATTGTCTATGCCACCAGCTGCATTATAGAACTCTGTTGTAACCATTTGCTGATGTGCTGGGACGGTGTGTTGTTGCATGAAGATATTATATGATCCATTAGCCATCTGAAGAATGTCTGCAATGTCCTCTCTAGATACTTGCAGTGCACGTCCATCTATTGCTTTTGCGTAGCCATCTGAGTCCCTGAAAATACCAAATTCATCATGTGTTAGATACTGGTTATCAATTTTAGGGTTTTCCCTTACAGTGGATTTTGGTGTTGGACGGATGTCGATCGACAGTGGAAGGCTGTTGTCGATCGACGGACGGTTGGCTCTGTCGATAAGATGGCTCAAACGTGTCCTTTCCCCAGTAGCTTCTGCCCGTTGTTGATCTGCTTCATCACGTCTTTGCATGTTGAGAAGTTCCTCATATGTGAAACCCTCATGAAGTTCATCTGCTCCTGGCTCATGAATTGTCATTTCTACTGCATAGCTCTCGTGATGGTGATCATGTGCCCACCTGCCAATCGAGTAATCACCTTCTCGTACACGGTCGACTCTAGTGTTGATCGATGGGTAGTAGGCAATGTCGGTCGATGCTCGTTTTCGACTTGTGTGATGAGGATGAGTGTCGATCGATGTTGAAACTGTTCTGTCGATCGACAGCGCATTCCTTTTCCAAGAGGAATGGTGGAGAAGTCTATCTTCCTCATCAAGAACGGCTTTGTACTCTATAGCTCGCTCCTTCTCATAATCTTCATCATACTCCTCTGTATGCATGGTATGTTTGGTGTGTGCTGCCATAGTGGGGTTTCAGTAGTCGTTCTCCCAATTTTCTGGACTAATGTCGACCGATTCTTTCTCAGGAACTTCGATCGATTTCTTCTGAGTATTGTCGATCGATGTTGCAGTGTAAGTTTCGATCGACACCGAGTATTTTGTCCCGTACTCAGCTCCACAGTGCCATGCTATGATGAGTCCTGGATCATTGATACTTCTGGAGGACGTCTGTGGCTTCTTGACTGGAATAGGTTTGTAGTGGACATGAGGATCTATGAGCATCAGGCACAACTGGTCGGTTTGTAAGTTGCACGCCGCTCCTACTGTGGACAAGAAAGCTCTCCCAAGTAATAGAGAAGAGTTCCAGTTTAGCTTGATATCCAAGACATGGAAATCAACTGAAACTAAGGCATTACCAATCTGCACCTCTAGGTCTCTAACAATCCCTCTTGAGCTCCTCTGAGAACAATCCACAAAAGTGAATGATTCCTTGGAAGGCTCCACCTGCAGACCCAGATGGTCGGCCATAACCCTAGGTAGAATGCTGACTGGTGCTCCTGAGTCACACAGAGCATGTGGGAACTCAATACCCTTCACCGTACATGGTATTGCAAATTGCCCAGGATCACTCTTCTTCTTCAGTGTAATCCTCTTCTTCATCTTTTCTCTAGCTTCACAAAACATTCTCCTAATGTCTTCTTCGGTCTCTCTGAAGAACATCCACAATCTGTGGGTAAAATAAGCCTCCTCAAATGGCTTTTCTAAAGGAATCCTGAAGACTCTCTTTTGGAAACTTTCCATTTCCTTTTCATTAGCTCCCCTCTTCAGATGTTTCGACACTTTTTCCTATATTTTCCTTAGGGTTCTTCCCATAGGAACCCTGTCAACTTCCATAGGATCTGCTGCATCATCTGAAGGTATCCTGATGGTCTTTGGTGGGTTATCTGAAGGTTTGGGTTTGGGCTTGAGTGCATTGAGACGTGCTACATCTATCTTTGGCATCTGCACTCGGTATGTAAGAGGCGCTCGTCGATCGATGGGTGCTGGAGGTTGTCGATCGATGGAGGTCTCTTTATGTTGATCTATGACGGGGTCAGAATGTTGATAGATCTTGAGGTAACCAGGGCTGGGCGGATGTGGGTGTTTTGCTGTGAACTCCTTGTGAGTCATGATCCTCACGGCATTACAAGATACGGTCGACTCTGTAGGTGTCGTCGATCGATGCTCTGGAGAGCCTGTCGATCGATTTTGATTGAAGTCTGTTGATCGATGTTCGAAGTCAGGTGACGATCAACACCAATGCGATCCGCCGAAACTCATCAAACTTTCTACTTCGAAATCTCCTTCTTGCAGCTTCTCATGCTTCACCTCTTGCCAGAAATCATCATCTATGTTGGTATTCACTTGGTGCTTCATCACATCATCTCCTACCCATTTTGTTAAGGCTTCTTGCCTCTTAACAGCTTCTCCTGTCTGAACAACCTGCATATCCATCTTCTTCACATGAGTGCTCAAAGTCTTAAACTTTGTGTTCAGGTTGGTGTAGACGGATTCAATCTTCCCATTGAAGTCCACCGTCATGCGCTGCTGTCCCTCAAGAACCCTATCAAGCATCTCTTCAATCTTGCTCTCTTGAGTAGGTGGTGGTGGCTTCTGGTAGTAGGAGTTTTCGTAACCCCTATTGTTGCTGCTGTAGTTGTTGATGTAGGGTTTCTGGTGCTGTGAACCTTGGTTGAAATTGGCCCTATTTCCATAAGAATTTCTGTTTCCACCCTGGTTTCCAGAGCCCTGGAATCCAGTTCCACTGATGAAGTTCACATATCTTCTTCTACCTCTGCTCTACCCTCTGTGTCTACAGCCTCTGCATCCTCAACCAAGCAGACCTGCTTGTGAACACTGTCCAACTTTGCCCTCACTTCATCCATCTGATCATTCCCAAGAATGGTGGCGAATTTCTTCCTCTCAAAGTCAGTGTTCTAGGTGCTGCTACTGGATGCTAGGTTCTCAATAACTTTCACTGCCTCCTCTAGATTCCTGGTGATGAAGTTTCCATTGCTGGAAGCATCAAGAGCCATCTGATACTGCACCGCGATGCCTCTGTAGAAAGTACTAAGCAGTTGTACTTCATTGAATCCATGATGTGGACAGTCTCTCTGATAAGACTTGAATTTGATCTAGGAGCTTTTGAATGACTCAGCAGGCTCCTGAGTGAATGTAGCAATCATGCTCCTCAAGTCTTCAGCACGCGCTTCATCAAAGAAGTTGCATAAGAATGCATTCTTGATGTCGCTCCATGATGTGAGAGATCCTGGTGGTAACTGCTTAAGCCAATGCGAAGCATCTCCAGCAAGTGAGTACTTGAAGAGCTTGCATAGGAGGTAGTCTTCAGAGACTCCCTCGACTTTGATAGCAGACATAAGATCCTCAAACCTCTCCAGATGGTCCATAGGAGGCTCGTGAGAAAACCCATAGTAGGGTGTCTGTCCCACGAGTGTGTAGTACTGCAGCTTCAACTCGAAATTCCCCCTCTGAATAGTTGGAGGACGAATGCCTGATCTGTTGGTGTAGAACTGATCTGGACTGTTGTAGTCAGCCAACGTTTTGGGTCGAGCAGCCTCATCTACAGGTAGAGTTGTTCCTGTAGCATCAGTATCAGACTCAGGGATTGCAGCCCCTTGAGCATATATCTTCAGACCTGCTGCATTACACATATGACCTTCCTGGTCATGCAGGTCTCCCATCTCATCACGTACAAGTATCAAGGTCGCAACCATGTCTCACGGCTCAGTATCGATCGATGTTTGGACTGAAGTATCGATCGATGTCGGATGGAAGATGTCGGTCAACGGAAGATAAGTGTCTTCGGTCGATGGTGGTGAGCGAGTGTCGGTCGACGAGAAGTCTGGGCCGATGGTGACTGACGAAAATCGAGCGACGAACAGGTGTGGTTGTCAATCGATGAGGAACGTATTTCCTTGCGGATGGAACGCTCCAAGCTTGCAGGATCTGACGAGAATAGCAGTTGAGTTTCCTTTTTGCTTCTGGTACGGCTGGGCATGTACCTGAAAAGCCAAGAAAAAATTTTTGTGTCAGAAAGTGGTTTTAAACTTTACAAGATTAAATCTAATAGGCGATCAAAACTCTCCGGCAACGGGGCCAAATTTGATATCACTCAAATTACCCTAAAGAGTGAATTACTCTCTCAAACAAGAGGTTCAATTGTAGTACTTAGGGATCGAATCCCAAGAAGCAAGGGAACCTAATAAATCTAATCAGATTTGTTAAGCTAGTTTGTTTAATGTTATTAATGTAAAGCTGCAAGTTTTGTGAGCAAGTTATTGCTCGATTGATTGGTTGGGGTTTTGGTGCTTAAAAGGAAATAATTAGACTTAGGGTTTTAATTCAGGAAATTTGGAATTATAATCCTGTAGATGCCTAACAAGTTGCATGCATGATATTATAGAGGTCAACACAATAACAAACCCTTTGGCTTTCGCTTTCTAGGTTTGTCTATTGACCATTGTCGATTGATTATTCTATAGGAATATCGATCGATACACATGTTGAAACGTCGACCGATTATTCGATAGGAATATCGATCGACGCGCTTGGTCAAGCGTTAATGCACGGGTTGATGTGCTCACTAAGGTTACTAGATCAGCTCTCGCTTATTCCAGAAAGTCTTAAAATGGGTTAATGCACGGGTTGAATGTGCTCACTAAGGTTACTAGATCAGCTCTCGCTCAGTTAGAATGATTTCAGGGTGAGATGAAAGTTATCACTTAAATCAAACAATCCTAGGACAAGTTCTAGGTAGCTAATCTAGAATCAGGCATTAATGACAATCCTAAAGATTAATATCACAACTTAGCAATCTCTAGTTGGGGCTAATCCCTCATAACCTATTTAAACCCTAAAATCTAACAAGAGAATTACTCAGACATGGCTAAGCAATTCATAACAGCAATAAAGTATAAAAACTGCATTAGAATAATAGATAGATTTTAATGGAGTTCCAATCACAAATCTATTTGGATCTTCTCTCCAATCTACTAAAAATCCTAGAAAACCTTTGCTGTCTAAAACAATAAAACAAGAAAGGACACTTTGCCTCTAACATGTTGGCAAAGCTTATATAATTAGGTTAAAACTCGTCAGGGGTAATTTTGTAAATTGGTGAAGACTTGGGCTCCAAGTCGGCTGTGACCAAACGGGCTTTCTGCGCGCTTCGCTGTCGATCTATGTCAAGATGTGAACATCGATCGATTATTCATCTTCAATATCGACCGATGTTCGAGCTCGATGGTCATCTCGGGTGCTTAGTCCAAATATTTCCAAAATGCTCCAAAATCATCACTTTTCTCCAAATCACTCCTGATCCTATAAATATTCTAAATAGAATCTACAATATAATAATTAATAGTTAAAACACTTATAAATCATGGGTAAAAGTGGGTCAAATAAATGGTCTATCAACCTCGCGAATGAACCCCGCACCGAGCAGGCTTTTGACTTCATCGTTGATGATTGAGTCCCTTTCAGGGGCAAATTTTCTCCTCTTTTGTCTGACGTGTTAATGTAAGGGATCCACCTGCAGCTTGTGCATGATGATCTCCAGATCAATCCCAGGCATATCTGCGTGGGACCAACCCAAGCAGTCGGAGTTAGACCTGAGGAAGTCTACTAACCTCCTCCTTATTCCTTCGGTAAGCTTGGGGCCGACCTTGAGATGTCAGGTCTGGTACCCTTCGATCAATGGCACGTCGTCCATTTCTTCGACCTCCGGATCCTCGGGGTGGTGAGCCGGAGGTTTGCTCTGTAATTGCTATAAGACATTGGTCTTTCCCTTCAAAGTGGTCTTGTAGCAGGAGCGGGAATGCTCTTGGTCCCCTCTGATTGCTCTTATGCCCCGGGGTGTGGGGAATTTCACCATCTGGTGAAGAGTATAAGGGACGGCCCCCATGCCGTGAATCCAGGGCCGTCCCAGGATCATATTGTATGATGAATCGCAGTCAACGACAAGGAACTTGGTTGACATGTTGATCCCTTCAGCATATACCGGGAGGGTCACCTCTCCGGCGGTCTGCTTGACTTCTCAGCTGAACCCTATGAGTGGGGTTATCCTCCGAGTTAGAGCGCTTTGCTCCAGCCCCAGATCTTTGTAAGCGGCCTGTAAGATGATGTTTCCGGAGCTTCCATTGTCTACCAGTATCCTTTCAACCAGGAAATTCGCTACAGTGAGCGATATGACTAGGGTGTCGTGATGTGGGGTGAGAACCTTTTCCTGCTCCTTGGCCGTGAAGCTTATTTCGTCCGTACCCAGGAGCAGGCGTTTAACTTTGGCCGCCTATAGGTTGTGCATGGCATTCCAAGTGCTCTTCTTCGCGGCTGCGTGGCTTATACCGCTGATTTCCGAACCGCCCGATATGACATGGATCACTCGGTCCTGTCGAGGTGGCGAGATGGGAGCAGCTTCTGTGGGCTTTCCCGTTGTCTCCTTGCTTAGGTGGCTATTGGCCTTTTCGGAAAGGAACTCACTGAGGTGTCCTTTCTTAGTCAATTATTTGACCTCGATCTTCAGTGCGACACACTCCTCCGTTTTGTGGCCGTGGTCATGGTGGAAGTCGCACCAGAGGCCAGGGTTCCAGAAAGAATTGGGTGCTTTCATCTTCTGAGGCCACTTGACCTGTTGGCCCATCTGCCTCAGAACATAGATCAACTCCGACCTTGAGACGGAGTGGTGAGAGATGTCTGGCCACGTGAACACTGCCTTCTCGATCGTCCGGATGGGGGGAGCTACCCCTGGGAGCCTTTCTACGATGGACTGCATGGCGTCGAGCCTCTTGGAGAACATCTGCTCCAGGTAAGCAACCATGGGAGACTCCGTTTTTGCTGTTCCCTTGGGTGCTTCCTTATCGGGTTCCGGCTCAGATTCGCTGTCTTCTACGTCGTAGGTCTGAGCACCGTTAGTTTTTTTGTGCGTTGTTGCATCTCCTTGCGACGTCGTAGGCGGGAGAGTGGTGCCTGTCCTGGAGTTAGGTGTCTCCAGAGTCGGCATGGGTCGGATCTGAGCCTGGAATCAACGCTTCTTGTTACTTGCCGTATTGATGGCTTGGTTCTCGTCTCGGAGGGTTAGATTCTCTAATTCAAGCTGTCTGAGCTTCTCGGCGCTCTGCTCTAGTTGCTTGGAGTGCTCGTCGAGCTTCTCCTTCAAGCTCTGGACTTCTGAGGAGAGCTCGAGGTTCTCCACAACTTCTATCCGAGCTCTGTTCAGCTCGGTTACTTGGCTTTGTATGCCGTCGAGTTGCCTTTGGAGATGCTTCTCTTGGAGTAGCTTCGGGTAGCTCGTTCTGCGCATCCACCGCCATTATCACTTAGTTTAGATTACCCCCCTCCTTCTAGCGCCAAACTGTTAGGGAATTTTTGTGTAGGATCTTTGTGAGTACTACGAAACGATGGACAAGGCTGATCTTCGTATAGATTTCGTATAGAGTTTGAAAGAAATAGACTTGAAGAGATCTATTATTGAATAAAGGAGCCAGAACTACAATGATTGGTGTATAAACCCTAGTTCTAGCCGTTTAATTCTAATCTCTAAGTCTCGAAGTGTTGATCCCTTGCTCTAGGGTTTACGCTCCCCTTATATAGTTGTTTTAGGTTGACCTTAGTCGGTTGGAGTAGGTTAAACTCTTCCATATTCGGAAATATGGAAGGTTATCCTTAGCGGAAGTTTTCCTTTTCCCAGAGGAAGGGGGTGGTCCCTGGGACCGGACCCAGAGTACTTCCTAGCGGGGACCCGGGGTGTCTCCTAGTGGGGACCTAGAGGCCGGTGTCCTGCCTGGGGTCTTGAGGAATTCAATACCTGAGTATTTTTCCCCAACACAAGCAAAGGGTTACAAACGAGTTCTATGACACAGCTGGTGAAATTGATGATCGTTTCAAATAGAAATCTCGACAGCATACACAACCATCGATCGACATCAACCCTCCATCATCGATCGAAAGACGTCCAGAATTTGGAAAAAGAGCCTATGATCGTGATGGCACTAGGAGATTCCACTGGGAGGAGAAATATGAGTATGGAGTCTACAGAGATGATCAGGGACATGCCAGAGATGTAGACGGACACATCATCAGAGTATCCAAGGATGATATCAAAATTCTTGTGGAGAGATCTTCATGAAATGAGCACAGCTACCTATGTCTTCCAGAACATACTAAGTTATTCACACAGACCAAGTTGGTACCAGAGATCTACACCAAGGATGAGATCAACGAGATGTTCTATGGAGTCTGTGGAGCCCAAGAAAAGAATGAAGGCGACTTCCAGATAAAGCTTGATGGTGTCTACTACCCACTGAATGATAGCATCAGTTGGCTGACTACATGCATGGAGGAGATGAGGCAAGACATCGCCAGGATACAAACACAGCGTGCAGCCGAAGCGACCGCACCACCGTCGATCGACAAACACCACTCAACATCGATCGACGACGACCTCACACACTCGAATCCGATGAAGTCTCAACCAGATTCCTAGACCAGAGCAGAGATTGATCAGTTGGTAGAAAGGATTTACGTAACTCTGGAAACTACAGAAGAGAGGCTTGATAGGAGATGTGATGACTTCTATTTTCCAATGGACCTTACAATGAGTTCTATGACTTCTCAGATAGAAGCAATACAAAGGGAGATAGCAGAGATTCAGAGATACATTACTCGTCGACCAGAAGCATCAACATCGATCGATATATGCAACAACAAATCGACCTACAGTCAAAGACGAACATCGGTCGACGAAGCTACAAACCGAGGCAGGCTAGTACCAAAGGTGAAATCAGACATGTCTGATACACACACCCATGGAGAGGAGATCTCAGACGACGCAGACGCCACACTTATGAGACATCAGTTCAACCTTGAGAGTAAGGGTGGGCACTTTACCCGATATCCGAAGCTACACCCGAACCCGATCCGAAAAACCCGAACCGAAATCCGAACCAAAGTAGCAAAATATCCGAACGGGTATCGAATTAGGAGAGATTGGATATCCGAACCCGAATGGATACCCGAAGATAACCGAACATATGTATAATTAACCTTATATTTCTAGTTTACATCTCTCATTTTATATAAAATATTTATATTGATACTACACATACTTTAAGTTCATATGATATACATACTTTAAGTTCATATGATTTACATACAATTACAGAGAAAATGATTTGCTATTCACTAAAAATGCATGTCAAACTTTTTATTTCAAAAATTAACAAAAAGTTACATCCAAAATTTAAAAACAATAACCAAATTAATGTCTTTTTAGTTTGAAAATGTTATGTCTAAATATATTAACCATTCAATCTATTAAAAATAAAAAATTAGTTAAGTGAAAGTTATAAATTTAAATACAAGAAATTTGAGAAATGAAAATTTTAATAATTTTTTTTCAAAATCTAAATGTCCGAACCCGATCCGAAATAATCGAATCCGAACTAAAAATACCCGAACCCGACCCGAAGTACAGAAATACCCAAACGGGTTCTACACCTCTATACCGAAATACCCAAAAATCCGAAATACCCGACCCGAACCCGAACGGGTACCCGAACGCTCACCCCTACTTGAGAGTCTTGGAGACAGATTACAGAAGATAGAGAATGCAACTGCATCAATGAAGAACAAATGGTGCAGAGGAGATGAAGCAATACGAGACGTCACTGGTACATGGTTCAACAAGCGCAGAGAAGAGATTGACACTTTTTTCCCAGCAAGTTCCAGCTTTCAACATTACTCACCAAATCACCTCCAAAGTCAAGTTAAATGACTATAACAAAGCGCTGAGTGGGAGGCAACCCACTATTAGGTAATATTTAATTGGTTTTTATTAGTTTAGTACTTATGTTAGTTTTTAAATTATTGCAGGTCATAAAAAGAAAAACAAAATAAAAAGATCCGAGTAGACGATTGCCATGAGTATTGACCGACGAAACACTACCGACATCGATCGACAGAACATCACCTCCGCGACCGATGTCAAAACATTTACATCGATCGACATCTAATTCGGTCTGGTATATCGTTCTTACTTTTTACATTGAGTCCTTATGTTTTAGTTATTCATATAACTCCGACTGAATTTACACTGGGGACAGTGTAGTTTAAGTCTTGGGGGATGTTTACTAATATTAGTTTATACATGAGTTATATTAAAATGTTTTTAAAAAGTTTTTATTGAGTTAAGAAGGGGATAATGAACTTGTTTGCTTTTTGCTTATTATCTAACCACACCATTTTATATTTACTAGTTGCAGATTGCACTAAAGATACCAAAGTGGATCAACCTGTCAACTATGTTGCACTTGCTGAGAATGTTTGAAGGAACAAAAGCTAACCTCCAACCTAATTGAGCTCAACTCTGCTTGTCTTGGGGCTTGGTATACATGGGATCGGATTCTTCAAACAAGTCTGGAAGGTATAGCCTTGTGTTGATTTATCACCCTCTCTCTTTCTATTTTCAAAATATAGAGATACAATTATAGATATAGTTTTGAAAAATATATAAATATATATATAGAGAGAGTTAGAAATATAAAAAAAAAATTAGGAAGGAATTCGAACATGACTTGGTGGCTACAACCATTAAGGCTTGCTTCATAAGAATTCTATAGGTAAATGATTCGAACATGACTTGGTGGCTACAACCATTAAGGTTTGATTCACAAATAATACTAGGATATAGGTCAAATAGAAGTGAACATAATTTGGTGGCTAAAACTATTAAAGCTTGATTCATGGAAACCTGTCCAACCCTGGTCAACAATCTTGCAATAAAGCAGACTTTGACTAGGGGAGAAATTAGTAGAGAGAGAGAGAGGATAGGAACTATTGTTTACCTGCAGGTGCAGATACTTGTTTGAGCATCCTTGCATCATGTGATCGATGTCCCCAAGATAAAGCCTACACTTTTATTTTATGCAAGAATTGAGGTTGGTAGAGGGGATTGTCAGAGATGATTTGCTAAGTTGTTGACTAGATGAACTTGGTTGCTAGACTAGGATATTGTATAGTGTGCTTCTGAGATTAGGACTTTCTAAGGTGTTGATTCTAAGTTTTAAAATCTGTGAGTCCCTGCTATTTTCAAACCTCTTTTTCAGAGAGACTACATGTGTGTTTTTCTTGAGGACAAGCAAAAGAGTAAGTCTGGGGGAGTTGATAGACCATGGATTTGACCCACTTTTTCCCATGGTTTTTAAGTGTTTTAACTACTATTTATTATATTATAGAGCCTATTCTGTATATATATAGGATCATGAGTGATTTGGAAGAAAGTGGTGATTTTGGAGCATTTTGAAGATATTTGGAGTAAGCACCCGAGATGACCATCGAGCACGCCCATCGGTCGACATTGAAGAGGAATAATCGATTGTTGTTAACATCATGACATCGATCGACAGCGAAGTGCGCAGAAAGCCCATTTGGTCTCAGCCGACTTAGAGCCCAAGTCTTCACCAATTTACAAGATTACCCCTGATGAGTTTTATCTTAATTATATAAGCTTTGCCAACATGTTAGAGGCAAAGTGTGCTTTCTTGTTTTACTATTTTCACAGCAAAGGTTTTCTAGGATTTTTAGTAGATTGGAGAGAAGATCCAAAGAGATTTGTGATTGGAACTCCATTGATATCTATATATTTATCTTTGTTGTTTTTATACCTGATTGATGTTATGAATTGCTTAGCCATGTCTGAGTAGTTCTCTTTGTTAGAGTTAGGGTTTAAATAGGTTATGAGGGATTAGCCCCAACTATAGATTGCTAAATTGTGATATTCATCTTTAGGATTGTCATTAATGCATGCTTCTAGATTAGCTACCTGGAACTTGCCCTAGGAGTTGTAGACATAAGTGATAGCTTGTATCTCACCCTGAAATCATCATAAATGAGCTAAGATTGCTAGACTAAGGCGAGAGCTGATCTAGGAAACTTAGTGAGCACATTCAACCCGCACATTAATGTTTGACCAAAAGCGTCGATCGATATTCCAATCGAATAATCAGTCGACGTTTCAACAAGTGTATCGATCGATATTCCTATAGAATCATCTATCGACACTGGTCAATAGACAAACCTAGAAAGCGAGAGCCTAATGGGTTTTTACTAAGTGTTGAGTGATAGACCACGGTTTTTACCCACTTTCAGCCATGGTATATAAGTGTTTTAATATATATTTACTACTATATAGAGTCTATTTAGAGTATTTACAGGTTCAGGTACGTTCTGGAGAAATATGGTGATTTTGAAGCCTTTTGAGGTGCAGTGCACCGACGTGTCAGATGTCTAGCTATGGATGGAGACCTTCTCACCGTTAGATTGCGCCCATCTTTTTACAAAAGATAGAGCTTTGAGTTATCTTTCCAATTCCACCGGTTTGAGGCAAATCAGCATCTTGTAGCAGAGGTATTGCCCGTTTTACTGAAGAGTAGCCAGTCTGCCTCGAGAGAGGAAGCTGTCGAGGAGATGAAGGACTGTCGATCGATGAAATAGCATTGGTATCGGTCGACAGTGATGCCAGAATTTGGGCTGAGCATATTTATGACCGAGTGAAGCCCATAAGTCACACAAAGTTACCAAAATACCCATGGACGACTAGAAACCCTATTTATGTTATTTATAAGCCATTGTTGACGACTACACGCTATCTAAGCTTTATTCTATTGTTTCTCTTAGTTAGGAGAGAAGGGAGGAACTTCATCAGAGTCCTCCTGGAACTCCATTTGTTTTGGTTTTATATTATTTATGCTTTTCATCTATTCATCAATGATTTCTGTGACAAACTTCATGTCTGAATAGATCCACCTGTTAGGTTTAGGGTTCAGATAGGTTATGAAGAATTGGCCCAAAATATAGAACTGCTAAGTTGTGATATTCATCATAGGATTGTTCTTACTGCTTGTGTTCTAGTGTCATGAACTATAGAACCCTGATCTTATAATCATTAGGCACATTTGCCAACGCTTGGTCTTTTCTCTGAACTGAATTCTATTGAGCTAGGATTTCTAGAAACATACGAGAGTTGATTTAGGAACCCTAGTGAACACATAATCAACCTGATCGTAAAGCTTGCTAGAAGCGATATTGATCGATGATCCAATAGATTAATCGATCGATATTGTGAAAGGTGTATCGATCGATATTCCTATAGAATAATCGATCGACACTTTCTTGTGATCAATAAACGAGAGTCGAGATCCAAGATCTGTATATTAGACTGTCTATACAACGGAAGTTGTTAGATTTGTACTCCCAGTTGAGTTCTATAATATCTTGCAAGCAACAATTAGCCTATATATCATTATAATCCTGATTACCTGAATAGAAACCCTAGATCTAGCAAACCATCCTTCCATCAAACAACTCTCTGCCAAGCTGAACAATTGTCTTGTTCAACTTGTTTACTGCTTTATTAACAGTTTTGCTATATTTATTTACTGCTTTATAAACTATTAGCCTAGCTTAATCATATAACTATTAGATCTAATTGGTTCCCTAGCTCCCTGTGAATTTGATCCCTAAGTACTACAACTCGACCTCTTATTTGAGAGAGTATAAATCACTCCTTAGGGTAATTTGAGTGATATCAAATTTGGCGCCGTTGCCGGGGAGCTTTTATCGCCATTAGATCTTGTTTAGTTATATTTAGTCTAGGTTTTACTACTGCTCAAAAACTGAGAAAAATGTTTCTTCTGTTTCAGGTACATACATCTTAGTACCAGGAACAACAATGAAAAGAAGATTTTTGGGTTCTTCAAAGAAGGAGCCTGCTGGTTTATGCACGATCCGTAAGTCTACCAGGGAAGTATCGATCGACACCCTCCAAGCAACAGCGATCGACAGTGTGAACCAGAAATCAATCGACAGCAACACAACGCCATCGATCGACATTACTTCCGAGAAGGAAGAGAAGGTCGAGGGAACTGCAATCCTTGATTGGCTGCTGTCTCCTATAAATACCCCACGAACCCAGCTCATTTCAACGCATCCAGACCTGTCCATACCAAGTTAAAAACGTGAGAGAAAAGTAGAAAAAGAAAGCAAGTGATTCCGAGCTATTTCGAGAGTTTTAGAGAGTTTTTGAGGTCAATTCTCTACAGATTTCGAGTCAGCGCCTAGGGACGGTTTTGTCCAACTGAATTCGTCCAGGCCACTCAGTTCCTTTGATGATCAAATGGAGATGCTGTTCGGAGTTAGTTCAGTTCTACAGGTTCAGATCAGTCGAAGTTCTGCTCGATACTCCGCCGCGAAGTCCGAAGAACTGCCCAGAAGCTAGAGGAGGTTCTGTCCGAGTCCAGATCAGCCTGTTGAGGCCTATCAGTTTCTTCATGGTGAAGCCATGGTTCTGTCCAAGTCGAGATCAGTTCAGTCCAGTCCATTTAAGTCGTCCCTTGGGCTTTTGCCAAGTCCTCTCCGATCAACCAGCTGCTTCTCGCCTAGAACACTGTGAGTTGGTTTGTTTAAATTCCACTTGGAATTTAGGGTAGATCGAGTCGCCTATAGAGTAGAATGATCACGCTATTGAATGGTAGAGTCCTTAGGGTTATTTTATATATGGAACCGGACTCAGTTTAGCACGGGCTATGCTGAGATGAAATGGAATTAAGACTGAGATAATAACCTGACTAGGACTAAGATGATCGATTATAGTTGAATTGAGATTAAGATGAGATGCATGTCTTGATTATTTACTACTTGGTTGATTAGTTATGGATTAGACATGCCTTAGTGATGATTGCTTGGTAGTGATTATTGTTTGTGCAGGGATTGTGGTAATGTTGTTGTCTATGGGATCTTTGGCCATATAGGCCGATCTCCTCGTTGTGATGTTGATACTACGGGTGCTATGCCATATAGGCTGGACTATGAGTATTGGTTGATATTGTCGTAGACTTCTATATATTGTTTAGTTTTGGGTTGGAGTCTTGTCCCTAACGTCTTTTCTAGGGATAATTGTGTCGAGTGTGTGTTATGCCGACAGCAGGTGCGAAACCCGCCCATGCTAGGCATGTTTTGGGGTGGACTAGTGTTTCCTCGCCCTCGTACCCTGCGGGTTCAAATAAACCCCTTATTTGCTGGATCGGGAAGACTCAGAAGAACGGGGTCATGTCCTATGGCTGAGTATTACACGACGGTGTAATGTGGCAGTGACCCGAAGGACTGTGGGATGTCGCGCGGTGACCCGAAGGACTCTGGGCCGCGGTCGGTTGAAAGTTCCTTCTTCTGGCCTCTGTGGTAGGAAGATAGGATATTGCCGATAGAGAGGATGAACACGAAGTCACCAGGGCCCAGGTTAGAGTGTTGTGTGTCGTACAAGGTTATGGAACCCTCAAGTTAGTGTAGCATCGATATACGGTGTTACGAGATAGATCGAGTCATAGTTACTCATAGTATCTTATTAATATGATTGTGTTTGGTTGTTGATTGATTTGTTTGCAGGTTCTGACATTAAGTCCTAAGTCTGGTTTAGGTACCGAACTAGGCTTGGTGTGTATTTGGTTAGTGTAGGCCTGACATTGGCCTGTATGTGGTTGAAGGATTGCTTGTGAAGGGTGGTGGATATTAAAGCTATGCGGTATCATTGGTTGGCCGATCATGTTCTTGTTTGATTGTTGGTCGACCGGCTCATGATACTTGTATAGTCTAAGTGTCTAACACTACATGAGTACTGAACTCAGGCGTATATATGGTTAACTAGGGATTAGTTGTTGACTTGTTTTAATGCAGGTTCCCGTTACTTGAAGCTAGATTATGGCAGGAGGCCATGTCTAACTTAGTAACAGTTTGCTTAGCCTTAGCTTTTATTGCATGCTAGGGCTAGATTGATTGTTATTTTGGGTTGTCCAGGTTAGAGTCTAGGTTGCGGGTAGAGGCCGCCAGCTCACTGAGTAATACTAGATTACTCATCCAACTCCGTTGTCCTTTTTGCAGGTCGCTTTAGGTAAGGATGATCGGATAGCTTGGTGCTGGACGTTAGGACCGCCGGTGTAGATTTTCATGCCTTTTGTAAACGGTATTGTGAATTGTGTTATGTTGACTCGATTTGGCATTAAGCCGGGCCCAGTCTTGAATTATTCAATGTATGAATATTTCTTGAATCAATAAAGAAATTGTTTTTATATGCGCTTCATGAGTACTCTGATATTTGACTAGTCTAGTCTAACACAACGTTAGGTCGTAGTACGGGTTGAAAAGCCTTAGGCCTCGATCTAACGGAAAACGTTAACTTTTGGTCGGGTTGCAAAGCCTTTCACCTTGACTTAGCGGGACGAGTTAGTGGATGAACTGGTCAAAGTCGTTGAGTAAATTTGTGACTCTGACCGGATCGTCCCTAGCCCGTCACGTAGCGCTTCCAGACCATGGTGTTGGGTTGGACGGTTAGTCATGTTCTTGTTTGATTGTTGGCTGGCCGGTTGGCCTTTCATCTCCAACCCTGGGTGTTGGACGGTCGATCGGTCATGTTCTTGTTTGATTGTTGGCCGGTTGGTCGACCATATGTCTAGGAAGGTTCGGGGGTGTTACAGTTATTGATTAAAGTTTTTATTTTAATGCAGGTAAAAAAAAAAGTGAACAGTAGCAAGAAAATCGAGCGACACTGTAGCAACAAATCGGGAGTTACTGTAGCTGTGATACTGTAGCAGCCACTGTTCATTGAAAAAAAAAAATTGCATTGGTTTTATTAGTTATATATTACTAACTTTTAGTGTTTTGTTTATGTTAGATAAAAGGAAAAGATCTGAGGAAGACAAGTTTGCAGAAGGATCGACGATGGCTGCGCAGCATCGCTAGAGCATCACAAGTATCGATCACCACTTAACTGTGTTGCTCGAGACTCACATCAATGGCAGGTATACTCGCGAAACCTTGTTAATATTGTCCTTATGATTAATTTTTCCACCAATCTTAGACTGTATAACACTGGTCACAGTGTTGTTTAAGTCTGGGGGAGGTTATACTGATATTGTGTTTTAGTTATCTATTTAAAAAAAAAAGATCCAAGTTGAAGATTCCTCAGCACATCGACCGATGAGACCAGCTCGATATCGATCGACAGCCCTTCAGATTCAACGATCTATCTTGTCTTCATCGTGTTGAATGATCGCTCTAGCCATCGACCGATGAGACCATGTCGCTATCAGTCGAGAGCACTTCATCAACAACGATCGATTGTCACTTCATTGTGTCGATCGACACTGAGCAGGTCATCGTTCTTACTTGTTAAATTATGTACTTATGATTATTTCTCATCATAATTCCGACTAGATATACACTGGGGACAGTGTAATTTAAGTATGGGGGATGTTTACTTATATTAGTGTGTTCATGAGTCTTATCAAAATGTTTTCAAAAGTGTTTTATCGAGTCAAGAAGGGGATAATGAACTTATTATATTTTTGCTTGTAATCTAACCACTCTTTAGCACCATTCTAGACTTACTGATTGCAGATAGTACTAAAGATACTAAAGTGGATCAACCTGTCAACTATTCACTCTTGCTGAGATTGTTTGAAGGAACCAAAGCTGACCTCCAACACTAAACCTGACACAATTGCTTGTCTTGGGGCTTTGTATACATGGGATCGGATTCTTCAAACAAGTCTGGAAGGTAAGCCTTGTGTAGATTTATCACATTTTTTCTCTCTATTTCGACCCTTGATTTATTATAGGTAGAGATATTTATATTTAAAAAAAACAAAAAAGAAAGAAACAAAAAAAAACAAAAAAAAATATAAATAAAAAATATATATATATAATAGGTGTTAGTTAGGTGGAATCCGAACAGGACTTGGTGGCTACAACCATTAAGGCTTGCTTCATAAGGATTCGAACAAAAAGAATTCGAACGGGACTTGGTGGCGGCAATCATCAAGGTTCGATTCACATGAATTCTTGGATATAGGTCAAAAAGAAGTGAACAGGACTTAGTGGCAACCACCATTAAGGCTTGATTCATGGAAGCCTGTCCAATCTAGGTCAATGATCTTGCAATAAAAGCAGACTTTGACTAAAGAGAAAAACTAGTAGAGAGAAAATATAGGAACTAACTATTACCTGCAGATCCAGATACTTGTTTGAAAATCCTTGCATCCTGTGATCGATACTCCCAAGGTAAAGTCTGCACTTTTATTTATATTAAGAAATGAGGTTGGTAGAGGGGAATGTCAGACAGGATTTTGCTAAGTTGTTGGCTAGGTGAATTTGGTTGCTGAGCTAGGATATGGTATAATGTGTTTTTGTGATTAAGACTTCTTAGATGTGGATTGCAATATTGCAGAGGTGATGATTCTAAGTTTTAAATCATGTGAGTTTCTTCTGTTTTCAAACCTCTTTCAGAGAGACTGCCCGTCTGTTTTGCTTGAGGACAAACAAAAAGGTAAGTCTGGGGGAGTTGATAGACCATGGACTTTACCCACTTTCAGCCATGTTCTATAAGTGTTTTAATATATATTTACTACTATATAGAGTCTATTTAGGGTATTTACAGGTTCAGGCACGTTCTGGAGAAATATGGTGATTTTGGAGCCTTTTGAGGTGTAGAACTTCACAGACGCGTCAGATGTCTAGCTATGGATGGAGACCTTCCCACCGTTAGATTGCGCCCATCTTTTGACACAAGATATATCTTTGAGTTAGCATTCCAATTCCACCGGTTTGAGGTCAATCAGAACCCTGTAGCAGACGTTATGCCCATTATACTGAAGAGTGGCCAGTCTGCCTCGCGAGAGGAAGCTGTCGAGGAGATGAAGAACTGTCGATCGATGAAACAGCATTGGTATCGATCGATAGTGATGGCAGAATATGGTCTTAGCATATTTTATGACCGACTGAAGCCCAGAAGCCACACAAAGTTACCAAAATACCCATGGACGACCAGAAACCATATTTATGTTATTTATAATCCATTGTTGACGGCTACACGCTATCTAAGCTTTATTCTATTGTTTCTCTTAGTTAGGAGAGAAGGTAGGAACTCCGTCAGAGCTCCATTTGTTTTGATTTTATATTATTTATGCTTTGCATCTATTCATCTATGATTTCTGTGACAAACTTCATGTCTGAATAGATCCACCTGTTAGGTTTAGGGTTCAGATAGGTTATGAAGAATTAGCCCAAAATATAGAACTACTAAGTTGTGATATTCATCATAGGATTGTTCTTACTGCTTGTGTTCTAGAGTCATGAACTAGAACCCTGATCTTAGAATCATTAGGCACAATTGCCAAAGCTTGGTCTTTTCTCTGAACTGAATTCTATTGAGTTAGGATTGCTTGAAACATACGAGAGTTGATTTAGGAACCCTAGTGGACACATAATCAACCTGATCGTAGAGCTTGCTAGAAGTGATATCGATCGATGATCCAATAGATTAATCGATCGATATTGCGAAAGGTGTATCGATCGATATTCCTATAGAATAATCGATCGAACTTTCTTGTGATCAATAAACGAGAGTTGAGATCCAAGATATGTATATTAGACTGTCTATACAACGTAAGTTGTTAGATTTGTACTCCCAGTTGAGTTCTATAATATCTTGCAGGCAACAATTAGCCTCTATATCATTATATTCCTGATAACCTGAATAGAAACCCTAGATCTAGCAAACCATACTTCCATCAAACAACTCTCTGCCAAGCTGAACAATTGTCTTGTTCAACTTGTTTACTGCTTTATTTACGGCTTTGCTATATTTATTTACTGCTTTATTTACTGCTTTTTAACTATTAGATCTAATTGGTTCCCTAGCTCCCTGTGAATTCGATCCCTAAGTACTACAACTCGACCTCTTATTTGAGAGAGTATAAATCACTTCTTAGGGTAATTTGAGTGATATCATTGAGCTCTATAATATCATGCATACAACTTATTAGGCATCTGTAGGAATATAATCCTGATTACCTGAATAAAAACCCTAAGTCTAGCTACTTTCATCTAAGTACCAAAACCCCAATCAATCGATCGAACAATTAACTTGCTACAAACCTGTCTTTTACATTTAATCACAATCAACCTAGCTTAATCAACTTAATTAGATTTATTAGGTTCCCTAACTCCCTGAGAATTCGATCTCTAAGTAGTACAACTGAACCTCTTATTTGAGAGAGTAATTCACTCTTTAGGGTAATTTGAGTGACATCAGTCATCTTCGAAGACAAAGCTCAGTGGCAGGATTACAGGAAGATCTAAGACAGAATGGAATCTCAACTGAGATTAAAAACTGTTGCTCGGCTTTGCGGAAATTAAACCTGCCACCCAAACTCAAGAACTTCTGGTGGAGAGTCACTCATGACAGCCTTCCAGTGACGGCAAAGCTCAGGAGGAGAATGCAAGTGGATGATACTTGTCAAACGTGTGGAGAAGAGGTCGAAACGCTGAACCATATGCTGTTTCATTGCAGAGTTTCTAAGGAGATTTGGTCTTTAACTCCTACAAACTTTATGATAGCTCAAAATCAAACCTCTGTCTCCCTACTTCAAAATTTAAATGCAATGATGTCTAATGCAAGACATGACCGTTCTGAGCTGCTAAATTTTCATGTAGGCTGGCGACTTTGGAAGATGAGAGATAAAATATATTTCCAACAGCAAAGAGAGCACATTTTGCAAGTGATTCATGGAGCTTTGCGAGATCATCACGATTGGAATCAAGCTCTAGAACAAGAAGAACAAGAGCCGCAGCAACATGCATCATCCATTCAGCATTGGTGTTCAATTCCAGAAATAATTTCATAATCTGCTGAATATTATTGTTTAGTTGATGCTTCTTGGAAAAATGAAAAAGAAGGAGGAGGTATAGGATGGTCCTTGCATAGTAAAGAAGGCATCCAAAAACTTCAAGGCTCCTCTTCTATAATCCCTACAAACTCTCCAATTGAAGCAGAAGCAGTTGCGTTGTTAATGGCGACTCAGCAGATGCGAAGGCTTCAATATCGTAACGTTGCCTTCATTAGCGATTGCAAGAAGCTCATAGATGAGTTACACCAGTGCTTAGCTGGAAAAACCATCACAAAGGCTCGGCACACTGAGGTTTCCTCTACTGTGCGAGACGTCCATTGTATCTCAAAGTCTTATAATTTCACTTTTCACTATGCTAGTAGATCACTATTACATAATGTAGACGGCTTGGCTAAAAAAGCTAGAACATGTAAACAAAACTATGTAATATCTTGGTTAGCTTAATAATATAGAAAGTTGACAGAAGAAAAAAGAGAGCTTTTGCAAAAAGGTTTCGAGTTTCTTATGAATAAGGAAACACTAAAGAGTTAAGGACTTTCATTGAAAGGTTTTTTATGCTGTGTATAGATCCTTGAACGTGAGAGCTAAATAACAAGTCAAGATGTCTTTAGCTTATTGAGAAACAAAAAAATTGGAAAAAGTTTGTAAGCTAAATAACAAGTCAAGAACTCTTTTTGTAGAAAATTCATATGTATTGGCTTCGTTTCTGTTATGGTTAGTTCTACCATTTTCATAAAACATCTTCATCTACAAAAGGACTCTCTATTTTGAAGTTTGAAAAACTCTATATTTAAAGTTTAAAGGTGTTCTTCTCCAAAACGAAAACTTCAAATTCAATTTCAAAATTGTTTGTATTTTATATTATATACCTTATATTTGTCATAGTTAATTTAAATTTATAAAACTTTTATAAATAACTAACAAATATATAAACTTAGAAAATTTTTCGAGGATAGCTCTAATTGTTTTTGTCACAAATATAGCCTACAAGAATCAGAATGACCAAAATCTTTCATTAAAGAAGTAAATATATATTTATACCCCTAGGGTTAACTAATCTAGTTTTAGGGTTTAGAGATAAGGGTTGGGTTTTTAGGAGTCATGTTTAAAATTTTAGAAATAAAAAAAAATAAATATGAAAATATAAAAATAGTTTCAAAAAACATTTTCAAATTTCAAAAAGAAAATTTAAAAAAGAAATTAGGAAAAAAGTTTCGAAATTTTTTTATAAAAGAGTTCAAATTTGAAAACATATTATTCAAAACTATAAAAAAAGTATTTTATTTTTTAATTTATTTATTTGTATTTATATATGAAAGAAAATCTGCGACCCTCTCGATTTCATCCCCTTTCGTTGTGAGATTAGTTTCTAGATCTTAATTTTTTTCTTTGAAAGTTCTTGATCTCTGCTGGGCTTTCTTAGATTGCTCATGTATATGATTTATGATTGGTCTCTGTGTTTTGTTTCTTGGACTGAGCTTTGTATTACGTAGATTCCGAGCTCTGTATGCTGAGGTTGGATTGGTCTCTGGGATTTGATTGCAGTAGATTACGAGCTGTGTTTTTTTGGTTTGCTGGGATGTGATTGCAGTAGATTCATGTTCCTTATTATGTGTTTGTTGGATTTGCTGGGATTTGATTGCAGTAGATTCATGTTCTTTATTATTATGAGTCTTTGAGGCATGCTCTCTTACTTAGTTTTTTTTTTTTTTTTCTTATTCTGAGTTATTGCTTGTTCTTATTTTGTATGTAGGCCTTTAGCTGAGAAGAGAGATCAGATAGAGCTCTTGCTTTTGCTTTGACAGAGGTATCAAAACATAACTGGACTTTATCCATTTCTTGTTCTGCCAACTGAAGATGTGTCTTTTGTTTATGATTGTGGGGTTTTCGTTTGATCATTCTTGTGGTTTTAGTGTTAATTATGTGTTTAGTTTTGATTATGGGTGCTTTTAAAATTGATGCTTTGGTCGATGAGAGTCTATGAAAGTGATATTAGTCTAAAATTGATTTGGTTTTACATTATTTGTGTCTAAAAGTGATGGACAATGATAAAGAATGTCTTCCAAATGGTGGTGGTGGTGGACCTAATGGTGGACAATCATCAAGTGGGTCACAATATCCGCTTGTAAGTTCTTCTCATTCAAAAAGAACTAGAAGATCAAAAGCATGGGACTACTTTACAATAGGAAAAGATGAGAATGGTCAAGAGAGAGCATATTGTAAGAAATGCCCCAAAAACTATTTGTGGTTTAGAAATTGTGGAACTTCTAACCTGAAACGTCACTCTGGGAAATGCTCCCTTGGACTAGATGGTGAAAGAAAAGAGAAGAAGATTGATGACAAAGTTGCTAGGGAAAATTTAGTAGAGTAATTATCTGGCATAACCTTCCTTTCCGTTCAGTTGAATATGAGGAACTCAGGGATTATTTTAGTTATTTAAACCCGGATTATAAGTGTTATACTAGGAACATTGCTGCACCTGACGTGGTTAAAACTTGGGAGAAAGAGAAGCAAAAACTGAAGTCCGGGTTAGAATAAAATTCCTAGTAGGATATGTTTAACCTCTGACTGTTGGACTGCTTCTATCTCAGGAGATGGATATATAGTCTTGACTGCAGATTATTTAGATGAGAAGTAGGTATTGCATAGCAAAATTTTGTCATTTTGTGATTTGCTTCCTCCAAACACCGATGATGTTTTAGCTAGTAAAATTCATGAATGCTTGAAAGAGTGGGGAATTGAGAAAAAAAGTGTTTACTTTGACATTAGATAATGCCACAGCTAACGATTGTATATTTTGAAGGATATGCTGAATTTGGATGATAATCTCTTGTGTAAAGGAGGATTTCTTTTTCACGTGCGTCGCTGTGCTCACATCTTAAACCTTATAGTACATGATGGTTTAGATTTTATTAGTGGTGCATTGTCTAAGATTCGAGATACTGTGAAGGATTTCAAAGCTTCAACAGCTAGAAGGATTGCACTCTCTGATTGTATAGAAGGTGATGAAGAATCTGTCTTCTCTTTGGATGTTCAGCATAGATGGAATTCAACTTATTTAATGCTTGAGAAAGCTTTAAAGTATGAGCGTGCTTTAAATAGGTTCAAAGTGGTTGATAAAAGCTACAGATATTGTCCTTCGAGTCAAGAGTGGAAGAGGGCAAAGCTTATCCACTAGATTTTGATGCCTTTTTACTGTATTACCACTCTACTGTCTGGGACAAGTTACAATACATTTAACTTATACTTTGGACATATTTGGAAGATTCAATGTTTGTTAAAAGTGAATAGGAGCAATGAAGATAGCATCATTAGAGAGATGATTTCTAAGATGAGAATAAAGTTTGATAAATATTGGGAGCAGTATAGTGTTATTCTAGCATTGGGGGCTGTCTTAGATCCTAGGATGAAATTTAGACTTTTGAAGCGTTGTTATGATGATCTTGATCCCTTCACTTCGAAAGAGAAGATTAAACACCTTAAGGATAAGCTTTATAAGCTTTTTGAAGAGTATAGGAAAAAGTATTCTTTAACTCCTGTTGTGAGCTCAACAAGAGTAGATTCTCGTGTTGCTAAAAGAGGAAGAGGGAACTTGGATGTACAAGATGTAAGTTTGTTGAGTTATTTTATTTATGTTTGTTGATTATATAATCATTCGTTTAAGTGTCAAATAATCTTTGATCTCTTCTCTTTAAATGATACATGATCAATTCGATTTTTATGATGTTCTAGACTATATGGAAGAAGGAAAGTCAGCTTTGGATATGTATTTAGAGGATACAAAGTTAGATATAAAGAGTCATCATAATTTGAATGTTCTGCAGTATTGGAATGAAAACATATATCGTTTTGGCGCTCTGACATATATGGCAATGGACGTTCTTAGCATTCCTATAACTAGTTAACTACAGTCGCTTCTGAATCTTCGTTTAGTATTGGTTCTCAGGTTATAAGCAAGTATCGAAGTAGATTGTTGCCTAGTAATGTCCAGGCTCTATTGTGTACACGTTCGTGGATACATGGTTACCTACTTGATGATGAAGGTATAAAGATTTTGTCTGTTGATTAGCATGATTTGTTGCTGTTAGTTGAGATGTATTTAACAGTACAAATGTATTTGTAGATAATGGCGAATGTGAGATGGTTATTATTTGATCAAGTCCAAATGAATTAGAAGAATCTGGAAGCAGCCAAAGAACTGTGAACCTTCAATCCAATCCATAATTTCAGGTTCTTACGAGCGCTCAAAGTATTGTTTTTTTAGCTTATAGATAGATTGAGTTTGATGGAACTGTTGTAGACTTGTAGTTTGCCGCTGGTTTGTGTGTGTTTATGGTGTGCTCGAGCTTGAGTCTTCCATTAAAGGGGAAAAGCTTGAACCTTTAGCTTCAGATCTTAGTCTATTGTGAAACATAAACTTGGGGAATTTGTGGATCCTTCAGTTCAGTTGAAGCTTTAGTTTATGTGCCTTTTTTCTCTTACAAGCGCTAATAGTATCTTTGATTCATTGATTTTTGATGAAGCTCTTGTACTTTAGCTTATCCATATTGATCCGTATGGGAATGTTCTCTACTTCCATGCTGATTCAGCTTCACCTCTCGCTTGGGGTTTTTTTTATCTCCTGATCCGTATTGATCTCGCTTGGGATCTGTTTAACAATCTGTTTTTTTGTCTGAATGATTAAAAAGCTGTTGAATTATTGTAGGAGGAAGTTTAACAGTACCGAGCAACTTACGGATAGTACAATGGCAAGCACGTAAGAACAAGAAGGACAAATGTGGGAACCAAAATTCGTACGGTCGATTTCCGTAAATTAAGGAAAGCAAGGAAACTCTAACTTTCTCTAAGGTCCTGGATTCTCTGCGAGAGCCAACGGCAAGTGATTAAACAAATGCGGAAAAATATGAAAAGATAACAAAAAAAATTTATTGGAAAATTATATCTTATTTAGAATCTGCGTAAGAACGTTGCGATTGTTACAAAAGATTATAAAATCTTCGGCCGCAAGAGTTGTATGCGAGTTACATAGTTCTAGCAACCTAAAACCTAAAAACCTAGTTGAGTCGCAGCTCGATAACAGAAGACAAAAAAAAAAGATATGAAAAAGGTTTTGATTGATTTCGGACCGAACCTTATGAAAGGCAGCCATTCGAGGATCAAACCGAACGTAGTTCGATTGAAACAGTAGAACAAGAGATCGAACCGCCTTTGCGACTTTGTCTAGTAATCGAATGTCAGTCATAGAAACAGAACATGTCGGGAATAATGCCTAAAGTTTCTAAGTGCAGAGAGTTCTAAGTCTAAAAGAATTGTCCTCGTGCTCCTTGCCTCGGCTCCCCTAATATATGCCTCCAAGGTCGGTTTTCCGTTTCCTTCTCTGCCCCAAGTCGAGTTTATCATCTTGCGGAAATATTCCATTTTCTTCGATCTTCATGATTATCTTCGGAAACTTAACATTTATCTTCGAGACTTGACATTTATTTTCTCCTGCAAATAATAAATACACCGTATAGTAACCTTGGGCTTAATTTCATTAAAAATCGTAAGTGGGCTTTTAGCCACGCTTTAGATCTTTCGAGCCGTTTTGCGACTTTGAACATTTTTACGATTTTATCCAAATGTAACCTTCGGTATGATGTCGATTTTAAACAATTCAAATTGACCATATAATGAAAACAACTAAGGTGTTAAGTTAACCGTTGCCGTTTTAAACGATCAATTTGAACTTTTACGAGAAAACAAGTATTTGCGGTTTTAATCGTAAAGTCCAACGGTAACTCTGATCGAGACGAAACAAGAGACAATTCAGTCGAGGCTCGAAAGAGGAAGCTGTGGCAATGGGCTGAGAAGAATTGTGGTTGATCAAACTCGCCCTTAGGCGAGCTGAACATGGCTGTTCCAACTCGCCCAATGGCGAGTTAGTTTACACGGTCGAACTAGTCATTTTGGCGAGTTAGAGGATGCTTCTCCAACTCGCCCAATGGCGAGTTGGTTTACTCGCCCAATGGCGAGTTGGTTTACATGGTCCCAACTCACCATTGGGCGAGTTGGGTTATGTTTGTTCAACTCGCACAATGGCGAGTTGGGCTGAACGGACCAACTCGCCATTGGGCGAGTTGGATGAGCTCTCTCTAACTCGCCCGATGGCGAGTTGGGTCGATCATTGCAACATTCCCTATGGCGAGTCAGACGATGCTCGCTTGGTTGTTTCGATGCTCGGGAATCGTCTGTTCGAGAGATTGAATGATCCTTTCCGAGGAGCTTATCGTGTACTACTCTTAAAATACAAAGTTTTAGTTTTCTGTATTTTTATTTTTTATTTTAGAAAGGTTTCTCGAGAATTTTCCGACATTGATTCCTGTTGTTGTTAGTTTTATCACTTTCATAAAACACCATTTTCCTTAGAGCACCTCCAAAAAGATTCTCTATTTTGAAGTTTGCAAAACTCTATATTTAAAGTTTAAAGGTGTTCTTCTCCAAAAGCAAAACTTCGACTTTAGCTTGAAATTTATTTTTATTTAATACTATAGTCCTTATATTTTTCATAATTAATTTAAATTTATAAAACTTTTATGAAGAACTAGCACTTATATATAAATATTACATCAATATTAATTAATAAAATTTTATACTAGTATATAAAATTATAAATAGATATACATTATTAAATATTAAACTACAAGTAAAATACCAAATTATTTCAAAAAGTTATTTCCATAATGCCCCATATATTATCAATTAGTGCATTTCAAAATAAGAATCATAAATATGATGTGTAATTGTAATGGTCAAAATGCAAATAAAAATGTGAAAATTTGAATTTGAATTTTTGAGTAGTGAAACTTTAATATAGAGTTTTAGTTCTCAAAACTTCAAATTTAAAGTTTTGAAATTCTTTTTTAGAATAAAAAAATTATATATTTAAAGTTATAGAATTTTTTCTAGAAATGATTTTAGTTTTATGTTCAAGATGGTCCTGCCTCCACTTGTCAACACGTAAACGTCTTAAATGGTTAGAAAATTCAGATTTTATTGGCATGTGTGTAGGTTTTGCGTAATATATTCCGCACTTTGCATATCTCAAAGATGAAGTTTACATATTATATTTTGGTAAAATATGAATTTTACATTTGTAAATAAATAAAGCAAAGACGCATGATTGCCGGTTATTCCATCAACAATTTATTGGTAAACAAAATAAAATTAAATGGTTAATTAAACTTCAATAAAAATGATGGTAAACATATTGAGGTGACTAGCAGGAGATAATAAGGTGATAAGCAGTTTGCAAATGTTGAGAAACTTGGAAGAAATTCTTAAGTTATCAAAAATAAACAAGAGACATGAACTCTTCATCTGATTCTAAAGCTTCCATAAACTGTGGAACAAGACAAACCTCCAGATCTATGCTTCCTCCTCCTTCTCTTCCCGGGTAAGCCGAAACTTTGCCATCAAACTTATGCGCGTAACCACTTCTAAGTGTCAGTGCTTTTCCCATCCCAAATTCACAACCATACTTGTCAAACCTCGGTGAGCTTCCCATCATCACGCTCATTGGTTCAAATAGCCGATCTATATGGTAGATAAAAGGTGACTTCAACCACTGATCAATCATTATAGTTACCTTTTCACTTGTATGATCAGCTACAGCTTGATGCACTTTCAAAGCAGCCCATCCAAGATCATTCTCCAACAGCACACCTGCTTTTGCAGCCGTCCTCAAAGCAGAGAGACAATTTCCAAAGTAATCCCGGGGAAGAGGAGGATACATCCTTCCCCTGTTGTCCGCAGCAAGTCTACAACTTGTTTCTCGTTCGATAGGTAATCTTCGAGCCCTAGTTATGCATCTCCATATAACCGCGGTTAGCGATTGAAAAGATGAGATTGAGGTTGTTCCACATACCTGGTTAATCTTTGCCTTTAGCAATCTGATTGTTTCTGATGAGAAACAGAATATTCTCTCCTTGAGAATTGGGGATTCGTAAGTTCTGATAAATTCATCAGGATGGCTATAGGGAAGGCTGAAGAGAGGACCATATCCTTGAGGGATATAACGCTTTAAGACTGGTGGATTCTTAAGATACAATTCATCGGTTTTGTTGCTCTCTTGTGCTTGGAATATCTCGGACCAGGCACTGAAGAAGTTCCAGAACGAAGTGCCATCTCCCATTGCGTGGTTTATCGACAGTCCTATGAAAATTCCATCTACCAATTCTGTGACCTAACCAAGTGCACAAACCCACCAATTTGTTAATGTCTAATCTAGTTTAACTGGATCAAATCAAACTGAAACAATCCAAAAAATGAAAGAAAGAAAATAATTAGATTAAAACAACATTTTTCTTTAATTTTAGTTACTTTCTTATAGTCAAATCCGAACTGGAACAGTATTAAACAAAGAAAACAAGAAGGGAATAAATCGACTAAAATCTCAATTCTTTGAATACTGTCACATACTCATAAAGTTGATTGATTCCGAACCAAAACAAAACTGTATCGAAACACATGGAAGTGATAAGTAAATAAATTGATAAACAGATATAAGCATTGTTTTCTTTGAAACATTTGTATACTCTCTAAAAACGCGCAACCCCAGCACTTATTTTTACACTATTTCTGAAATCTTAGGACCCAATCGTATGGATATGTAAAATACAAAATTTACAATTTTAGCAGGAAAATGAAGAAAACGGATACTCAATTTAAAAGTGAGTAAGCAAAATTTCATACTCGATTTCATAGATACATATAGAATTACGTGGAAAGCCGTATTCGATGAAAGTAGTATGTACGGTTTGGAGGGATTCATTTGATTTCTATATGAATAAAAAATATAAAAAGTCTAAAAGTTCTTTCTACAAGGAATTAATATCAACCTGGACTGTCAAGAGGCTCATGGTACGTCCATCATGATTGACGGCCCTGTTGTGGTCAAAGAAAGAGTGAACAATTAAAGGAACATACTTAGGACCAACAATATCTGCTAGACATAACTCAGAGGTGGCGTAGATAAATCCAGCACCAGGGCTATTGCTACAATCCACAAAAACAGAGTATGATTTGGTGTTTTCGTTTATTTGTGCTGAGAGGCGACCAGCGAGAGGGTAGAAGTGGACGAGAGCGATGGCGAGAGACTCCCTTAACTTATCAAGCAGGGTGTCGGTGGAATGAAGTGGCTTTTGAAAGAGAAGACCTTTTTGGATGTAGTGAACAGAGAGCATTGCGAAGTCCCATGGGGATAGATAGTATGGTTTCTTTGATTCTTCAAGGATTGTTTTGGGTTTCACGAAGCATTTTGAGACGATTTTCACTGATGGTGAAGAATTCATTATGAAAGGTTTTTCTAGCTCAAATTTCTGAAGCGTAAGGTCTTACATCGCTTAATATAAGTAGAGTAGATATCCCTTTTGGTTTTCAAACTTGAGAATTGCCGTTTTGCTTCGTCTACTTTGGATATTGTGAAAACTTATTGGAATTTTTTTTAAGGAGACTTTGACCATAAAAACAGCCCAAGAAAAATCATTTTAAATAATTTTTGTTTACGCGTATTCTTTTTTTTTATCAGCAACATAAACAGACTTATGTAGATTCTTCAAACCACACCGGTAACTCTGCATCCAATAAACGACAAACAGCGGTTGTTTCCTTGCACTGCGTGCGAGACTGACCGCTTTTGAGTTCTGCGTCCGTGGTATATGAATGATCTTTGAGCTGTTGAAACTTTTCTTCAAAAATGTTATGTCTTCCAGATAACTTGCAGAGGCTGGCCACTCCTCTGGTTCCGAAACCATCTTCACCAACTGAAAACAATCTGTTGCAAATGTTACCGAAAACTGTCTAAGATTCTTCATGCACTTCATTGCCCATATAAGAGCATCTATCTCCAAATGTAGTGGCGACTGACTCGCTATTGTATTCCTTGCTCCTATTAATCCATCAAAACCTTCTAAGATACTATACCACCCTTGCCCTGAATATATATCCTGATTTTCCAAGATCCGCCAGTAAAGCACCATCTACCTAGTAATAGTCAGTACTATCGATGGAGAATTTATTCCCTGATATGATTTATTCCATGTATTGGAGAATTTTGTCCTTCAGCCCAGTTACTCTGCCAATTTGAGAGTATCTCTCGGATCCATATCCAAATTGCTAAATACTTTATTGTTTCTTTCTTTACATATATACCATAGAATCCATGCAAAGTGATGATCTTCCATTTTCGAGGAGACTCTCCAAATAAATGATTCATATTCGTAAACAATGATTTAATGGAAAATATATCCGGATTTGTTGGGATTCGTGTAAGTGACTCATGTAGATTCTTCAAACCACACCGGTAGCTCTGCATCCATATGAATGACAAATGGCGGTTGTTTCCTTGCACAACGTGCGAGACTGTCCTCCTTTGAGTTCTGCGTCCGTGGTATATGAATGATCTCTGAGCTGTTGAAACTTCTATTCAAAAATGTTATGTCTTCCAAATAACTTGCAGAGGCTGGCCACTCCTCTGGTTCAGAAACCATCTTCACCAACTGAGAACAATCCGTTGCAAATGTTACCGAAAACTGTCTAAGATTCCTCATGCACTCCATTGCCCATATAAGAGCCTCTATCTCCAAATGTAGTGGCGACTGACTCGTTATTGTATTCCTTGCTCCCATTAATCCATCAAAACCTTCTAAGATACTATACCACCCTTTCCCTGAATATATATCATGATTTTTCCAAGATCCGTCAGTAAAGCACCATCTACCTGGTAATAGTCGGTACTATCGATGGAGAATTTATTCCCTGATATGATTTATTCCCTGTATTGGAGAATTTTGTCCTTCAGCCCAGTTACTCTGCCAATTTGAGGTATCTCTCGGATCCATATCTAAATTGCTAAATACTTTATTGTTTCTTCCTTTACATATAAACCATAAAATCCATGCAAAATGATTATTTTCCATTTTCGGGGAAACTCTCCAAATAAATGATTCATATTCGTAAACAATGATTGAATGGAAAATATATCTGGACTCGTTGGGATTCGTGTAAGTGCCCAGATTTGATCGTCAGTGGACATTCAAAGAAAACATGATTTATGGACTCCTCAGGAGCTCTACATCGGTTGCAAATTTTATCCCTATGCATTTCTCTTGACCTCAATTTTTTCTTAACCGTTATGCATCTTGTCAGCAGTTGCCATAAAAAGATATTTCATCTTAGGTGGGGGCAGCATACTTTCCAGCAGAAAGCCTTCAGTGGGGTGACCGAAGGACCATACACAGGTGGTATTCTTTCTCTGTCCGGATACACTCGCTCCACTTGATATCCATATTTAACCGTGTATCTGTCATTGTTTGTAAAATGCCATCCATCCGATCTTCCGTATGAAATCGACTTAAAGGAGTACTTTCAATAATTTTAATATCTTGCGGGTCCGCCATAGTCCAAATAACCTATAAATTCCATGTTCTAAATATTCCATCGATGAGAGAATCGACTGTTAGTTCCGGGTAAAGATTGTGTTGATTTTTATTTGTTATTCCCAGGAGAGTGGAAGGAAGCCAATGATCATTCCATAATGAGATAGATGATCCTGATTCCACCATTTTGATTAGTCCTTTGCTAACAAGAGATTTAGCAGAGAGAATAATGCGCCAACCGTAAGATGACGAGTACGATCTAATGAGTTCCATGGGTGATGCATTCCTGAAATACCTCCCTTTGAATACACGTGTATTGGAAAAAACCGCAGGAAACAGTGACAAAGTAGAAATCATAAGTTTCAGAACATTTTCCTAATTTGATTGGATAATTTTTTTCATTTTGTATTTATTTTAATCAAGAGAAAATAAGTAATTTAAAAATCAATTAAAAACACTTAATAAATATCCAACACAAAATGATTTATAATAACTACTTAAGAATTATGGAAAGTGTATATAATCTCTCATCAATTTCCTCTTACCAATCAAATAATTATAATTATACAACCTTATTAAAAAAATTATAGGAACCAATACAATGGCTTTAAATTGGTATACAGAACATTGTAATACATACTTATTTTTTTGAAAACAAAATCATACATAATTTATAGATTATTTATATAATTTGTGATATTATTTATAAAAAGTGTGTATACAGATTTATAAATTCAGTTATAAAAATCACTTATAAAAAATTTTTAAAATCATGTATAAAGGCTTGCCAAATCATTTTATAAGATTTTAAAATAATTTTAAGAGTCTATAAATATTTTATCAAAATACTTAATTCATTATAAATTTTATTTTATTTATAAATGCTTAAATTTATAGAAAAACGAAAAAGATAACATCAGGCATTTAATAGAATATAACCATTACAAATAAAGTAATAGAATACTTATTTATAAGTGAAGTGATGTACGTTCGGACACGAGTGTGAATATTTACGAAAAAACTAGCTAAAACATAATAATTTGGGTAATATTTTATTATTCAGAAGCAGTTTTTCAGTACAAGATGTTCGGCAAGAATATCAAATAAGAGAAACTTGGCTTGCTCATCGATCTTTCAGAGACGTGTAGAATTAGACGATATCTATAATGTTCAAAATTTATTAAATAACATAGGAAATTGTATAGTTAAACAATTAACTAACGTAATATTTGTAGTTTTCCTTCCTAACGTATGAATTTAATTCCACAAAATATAAAATTAGTAAATAAGAAAAAAAGATAATTCTTATATATTTTCATAACTAACTTAGTTTCTTTTTTTTATTAAGAAAATACCTAAAAATAAGGAAATGGTTTAAATGTATGAGGAAACATGTAAATAAGAATAAGAAAACACATGATTTATTAAATCACATGTTTTAAATATATAAAATTATTGTATATTTTAGTTTTAAAGATATTTCTTTTTTTATTATAAAATTCCTTTTATGATAATAATGTCGTTACAAAAAATTATTAATAAAAATAAAAATCAATAATCGCAATTATAATAATAACTTAATTATTAAAGGTATTGTTGCAGTTAACGAAACTGACTTCTGAAATAATATTATAGAGATTAAATAGTTAATTTAAATTTAAAAGAAATATTTATGTTTGAGATACGTATGTGAATATATACTAAGGATATTTTCCGCACATGCGGACATGCATATTTTATAACTATTTATTAGTACATGTATTATTAATTTAAGACAATAATGATAAATTATTATTTATTTTTTCATTTGAATATTTTTACTTATTATGATTTTTGAAAATTTATTTGTATGCTATATTCATTATTAATAAAAAAATGTTAGAAATCACTCAATATTTACTTCTCAGTTATGTAAAATTAAGATAATATTTATTTATGTGTTTTTGTTTTTGAATTTTAACTTTTTATTAAAGGATATATTTTGGATAACAACACATATATTTATAAATTATCTTGTTATTTTTAAATATATATTTATATTTTGATAATTTATATTTATATTATTTTAATCTTCTATCTAATCAAATAAATTTTAAATTCTTTTTTATTTGTATGGCTACTTTAAGAGCGGGCCTTGTGGTAGTGGACGAGCTTTGGATGCAAATACATTTCAGGTTTCCTGCTGTGGAAACTAAGTCACATTGTTCTGCTCAACACGGCTGCGGATACGTCCGTATGAATACCCGGAAGAGAGCATGTTGTGGGCTGCACCTCCCAACCAGGGGTTAGGTATGTGTCTTTAATAGATCCGGATTTAACTCTTATTTTAACAAAAAAATATGGCAACTTTATATATTTATTCACTAAAAGTATAAACGATATTAATCACTTAACTTCTAAAGTGAAATTTCGAATGTGAAAATCACTTTGCAAATAATAATATAGATATGTCTGATAGGTGGGCATTTTTTGTTTAGGGAGGGAAATCCTTTAATAGGATAAATAAATTTTGAGATAATGTTCTTAATGAAAAAAAAAATTCATAGATGCTCACGTCAAAGAGAGTTGGTGGATTAACATGATTACAAGAAAAAAAAAAGAGTTGGTGGATTTTATTTTTGTAAAGAGTTGGTGGATTGATTACAAGAAAAAAAAAGAGTTGGTGGATTTTATTTTCGTAAAGATCTGGTGGCTCACATTAAAAAGAAATAAAAAGGGTTGGTGGATGTGGAAGTATGACATTTATTCTCCGAGTGGCTTATTTTATATTTCTACTAGCTGTTTTTTGTTTGCCTACATTTCTAATAGTATCTTCTAAAAATTATTTAAAAAGTGATTTGTTATGTGTTATCATTACAGTGATTTTTGAAAAAAAAAGATGACATAACATATTAACGATATTGATGACTTGAAGTTAATTATGACATGCACATTTATATTTAATGTCGATTTATATTTTTGGTAAATTTTTTAAAATATAGTAAAACTTACAAATTTCCATAAATATAACAACATATAATATAATAGTAAAAATAGAAATATAATAATAATTTACAATTTTCATAATATTATTTAATTTAAATTTTTAATTTTATTCTTTAATTACTAAAACAATTTTTTTAAATTTTATACAGTTTATTTAAAAATTATAATTTTCTAATCCCATACCACTAGTTTCATTTTAAAACTTTTATTTCTGTACATAGTTCAAGAAAACATCTAGTTTAACACACAAAGACAACATGTTGGTCAAAAAGATATGTTTCTCCATGTCCGCAATATCTCCTCATACGAGAAACATATAAGAAATGATGGTTCGCTACCAATAAAAACCAGAAAAGAAAAGAAAACAATTTACCAAAAAAAACTGTGACGAACCATAACAACACCGCAGTGCCATAACCAAATAAAGAACTAATCATGTCCCTTTAATACAAACTATGGGTGTAACCTTGCGCAAGCGCGAAGTCGTGGACATAGTTGTTGCTCTATTTAAATCTGTGGAGGTGATGCCATGTTTGTAAAGTTGGTGTTTTGCTGTTGACATTGATTCTCCAGGATTTGTATTTTAATAGGTTGAGGTAGGGTGATAAACTGTGCTACTTTTTGTGTGGTTGGTGTTGTGTAAGTAGAGTAGTTTACATGGTTGAGTTTATTTGATGTTGTATTAATTTTAAAACAATGTTCATACACAAAAAAATTGATAGATATTTGTGTTATTTCTTTGTAATTTTTAATTGTCTGTAACTTGTATTAAAATTTCATACCGTAAATGTAAGTTGTTGTTGGATCGTAATTAGTCAAAAATGTAGCGAAGTTTTTCCCATAAAGATAAAATTGTACGAGTTAGATTGACGTTGGACCTGTAAGCCAAATTCATAAGAAAACGTAAGTGAACAATTGGTGGTGATCTTGCCGCCATTGCGTAGCTCGGTGCCGGTTTCTGAATTTTCTTGTTGTGTATGTGTTTGATTGTGTTATTTTGTTGGAGTAAAACATATATTAAGTTTGGATTTAGCTAAATTTGTTTTTATCATCAATTGTAAATTTGTAATGTATTATTGATACTCAATTTTGTACTGATAAAAACTGGTTTCTTTCCTTGCAAAACTAAATTTAAGCATATAATGGCTGTTTAGATTGGAATCTGTCCTTGATCAAAAAATATTAGAATCTGTCTAATCTTTGATGTACAACATTTGATTGGTACATTAAAAAAAATAGACACAGGGCTCGAGCATGATTCACCATTTCTCCTATTTTGATGTTCAGTTATCCTCATCTCATCTTTCTTCTTAACTGTCATAAAGCCAAAAAAATATAGCCATAATACATTACATAGCTTATATGCTCTTCTTTCTTATATTAATCTGGCCGCATCACACCTACTGTATTCCAAGGTCTCTCCTTCGAATGTATTTATTTTATTTTGTATGTATAACTTGATGAGGGACAATTTGAAATGATGGTCAGTCCCAATTCCTATCTACAGCGACTAAACCAACATAGATATAATTCAAATGTATATTTCCCACTAAAGATGATTTTCAGCTATCTCTATTGATCATAAACTCATAACTCTCGTATTTTTAAAAGGCAAAGAAAGTTGAAAAAAAGTAGAAAGTATTATCCAAATGACAACAAACATAAAGCATCGAGGGAAAAAAAACAAATGTCAATGATAGCCGAACTTAAGATTTTATTAGCTTGTAAGCAACACAGGTTGCTCTGAGCTAATAGATATTGCTAGTACCTAACATGTTCAGACATGATCATGATCTAACTGCTTCTTATAATAGCATCATGTACCATACCCGTCGTCTCTATTGACTATTGTACGTACTATTTGTCAACCTTCTCGTTGTCATATCTGAATGAAGTTGCCAGTGTCACCAGTGACTGTGCATTCTTGTAACAGACAAGCTTTTTATTTTGCCAGCTGCTTAACTACGCTAGATCAAGTGGTGGTCAGACGAGCCGATTCTCCTATGAGCTCCTCCGTCTGGCCGGGTCTGATCTATATGGTAAAATTATAGCTTCTGGTCTTTGCTTCTTTTGCTAACGCGTCCGCCGACCATTTCAACTCTGAGGAATATGAGACAGGCTCACATCCTCGAAATCCTCCTGTAATCTATGGAACACCTCGATCTTTGTCGCGAATGATGGCTAATCCACTGGGTTTGTAGTCATGTCCACAAGGTCCAAGCAGTCCGTCTCGAACCGTATTAAGGTTATCCTCCTATCTCTCATACATGAAACTGCCCAAATTAAACCTTCCATCTCAGCATGCTAACCTGAGAGGCTCATGCTGCATGCCCATAATCCGAAATATTCAAAACCCATTTGATCCTTAAGACTCCACCCTAAGCCACTAACACTGTCATTATCTTCCATGACGCATCAATTTGACATGTAGGGATTCGGGGTTTCCAAGGAGGCACTGTCTCAACCTCTGTAGTACGAGGTTCGTCATGATCCTCGTTTGCTTCTTCCTTTTCGTTAGCCTTTCTCCAACATTCTGCCTCAAGAGACGCGTGTTGAAGAGTGTCAATCATGGATACGACTTTCCCATTAAAGAGTTCGTCGCTCCTCGCCTTCCAAATGTACCAATAGATCCATGGGAAGTAATCGAATTGTGGTCTCAGTGGAGCCACCTCTTTTCTCTTCCAAAACATAAAGTTCATGTTTGGGTATATAGATGTACTTGGAAGTAACCCGGAAGGAACGGATAGTCCGATAAGCCCAAACCTGCAGAGCTGGGGGCATTCAAAAAGAAGATGATTAATCGACTCCACTGGTCCAGCACATCTAGGACAACTCCTATTGGTGCCTGTTTGTCTAAAGTGAGCCTCTTTTTCGTCACCACACAGTCCGAGATAGCCTGCCACAAGAAATGTTTCATCTTACTCGGGCCTTTATCTTCCACACATGGCTTTGAAGGCTCATGATACTCGGTTCTAGAACCCCTTCATGTGTAAGACTCAGCTTGGTTGATCTGAGTAGGTCATAACCGGTTTTAACCGAATACACTCCTGATTTTGTGTAGTTCTAAACATATCCTTTCGTAGAAAAAGAATGAGAAGGTTTTAGCCAAAGTTTCAAATGGATATCATCCGGTGAAAGAATTCCTGTAAAAGCTGTATATCCCACTCCCTAGTATCATTCCTAATAAAGGACTGAACAAGAAGTTGAGGAAGTTTGTAAACAATGTGGTCGGCCGGTCTAGGTGGTTGAGCCACTGAGTCTGGAACCCAAGACTCACTCCAAACCCTCGTATCTCGACACGTACCATTTTTTTTCTGCCATGATACTACGCCATCCATATGATGGTGACTATGTTCGCCGATCTTCCAATGGAGAGGTGTTATTGTAATACCTTCCTTTTAAAACACGTGCCAATAAGTAGTTTAGGTAATGAGTTAGTCTCCACAATTGTTTTGCAAGAAGCACTATATTGAACTCATGGGGATCTCGAAAACCTAGTCTCCCCGAATCCTTGGGAGTACAGATCTCGTCTCATGCTATCCAATGTAAACCTCTGTTGTTTCGTTTAGAGCTCCACCAAAAATTAGAAGCTGTGCTCTTTTGTTTACCGGTAATGCCTTGTAGAAGCAAGTAACACGACATCACAAGTGTCAGAATTGCTTGAGCCACATATTTAACTTGCACTTCTTTTCCTCCTTTGGATAAAAGTTCGATGACCAAGTGTTGACTCGCCCATTGAGCCGATCTTGTACAAAGGTGAAAACCCAGGACATCTTCGAGTCACATATTTGCTCTGGTAATCCTAGGTACAAACCTATGTCTCCTTCAGTAGAAAAACCCAGTACATCTTTACATCTTGTTTCAGAGAAACATCCACACAGTTTCCAAAAAACATCGAAGATTTTGCCGCATTTAGTCTTTGTCTTGATGTCTGATAGACCATGGATTTTACCCACTTTTAGCCATGGTTTATAAGGGTTCTAATAACTAATTACTATGCTTTCGAGTCTATGTAGTATATTTATGGGTTTAGGAGTGATTTGGAAGAAAATGATGATTTTGGAGCATTTTTGGAGATAAAAGGAGAGGGACATCCTAGCTGACCATCGAGCAAGACCAGGGGTCGACATTCAGAGGAAATAAGCAGTTACCACCAGGATCTCTTACATCCTGGGCCGACATCAAGAACACATTCCTGCGTAACTTCTTTGATGAGGCACGTGCTGAAGACTTAAGGAGCAAGATTGCTACATTCGCGCAAGAGCCTACAGAGTCATTCAGAAGCTCCAGGATCAGATTCAAGTGTTACCAGAGATATTGTCCACACCATGGATTCAATGAAGTGCAGCTGATCAGCACTTTCTTCAGAGGCATCGCAGTGCAGTATCAGATTACTCTTGATGAGTCTAGAGAAGGGAACTTCAACACTAGGAATCCAGAAGAGGCTGTGAGACTTATTGTGAACTTGGCATCCAACAATAGCACGAAGAACACTGATTTTGAGAGGATAAAATCTGCAGCTATCCTTGGGAAGAAGCACATGGATGAGGTGAAAGCAAAGCTGGACAGTGTTCGATCACAAGCTTCTCAGGAAGCATGCTTGCTTAGCAGAGGATGCAGATGTTGTAGATACAGAGGATAGAGTAGGAGTAGAGGAGGATGTGAACTTCATCAGTGGAGTTGGATTCCAGAGGTCTGTAAACCAGAGTGGAAATGGGAACTTCTATGGCAATGGACAGAGGAGTAATTTCAACCAGAGTCCGCGGTACCAGAAACCCTACAGTCAGAACTACAACAGCAACAATAGCAGGAGTTATGGAAACTCATCTTACCAGAAGCCACCACCACAGACTCAGGAGAGAAAAATAGAAGCAATGCTTGATAGGGTCCTTGAAGGACAGCAGAACCTGACGGTGGACTTCAATGGGAAGATTTATTCTGTCTACAACAACCTGAACACAAAGTTTGAGACTTTGAGCACTCATGTGAAGAAGCTGGAGATGCAGGTAGTTAAGACAGGAGAAGCTGTTAAGACGTAAGAAGCCTTAGCAAGGGGGTAGGAGATGATGCAATGAAGCACCACGTGAATGCCATCATAGATAATGATCTCTGGCAAGTGGTGAAGCATGAGAATCTGCAAGAAGGAGATTTCGAAGTAGAAAGTTCGATGAGTTTTGACGGATCGCATTGATGTTGATCTGCGTCAGACTTCGAACATCGATTGACGGACTTCAACCAAACCCGATTAACAAGCTTTCCAGAGCATCGATCGACGACACCTACAGAGTCGGCCACACCGTGCAATGCCGTGAGGATCATGACCCACGAGGAGTTCGCAGCAAGACACCCACATCCACCCTGCCCTTTTCATGTCAACATCGATCGGCAAACTGAGCCAGCCATCGAGCGACAACGAGAGACCACCACCGATCGACAACCTCCAGCACCCATCGATCGATAAGCACCTATCAAATTCCGAGTGCAGTTGCCAAAGATCGACATCGCACGAATTAATGCACTCAGGCCACAACCAAAACCTTCAGCTAACCCACCAGAGGCCACCAGTACACATTCAGAAGATGCACCAGAGCCTATGCAAGTTGATAAGGCTCCTATGGGGAGAACCTTGAGGAAGAGAAAGGAAAAGTTTGCTAACCATCTAAAGAGGGGAGAAAATGAGAAGGAGATGGACAGTTTTCTTAAGCGTGTCCTCAGGATTCCACCGAAGAAACCATTCGAGGAAGCTTACTTTACCCACAGATTATGGATGTTCTTCAGAGAGACCAAGGAGACTGAAGAGGACATTTGGAGAATGTTCCATCAGGCCAGATATAAGATAAGGAATAGGATTACACTGAAGAAGAAGAGTGATCCTGAGAAGTATGCAATACCATGTCTAGTGAAGGGTATTAAGTTCCCACATGCATTATGCGAAACAGGAGCATCAGTCAGCATTCTACCAAGGGTTATGGCAGACCATCTAGGTCTGATGGTAGAGCCTTCCAAGGAATCGTTCACTTTTGTGGATTGTTCTCAGAGGAACTCAGGAGGAATTGTCAGAGACCTTAAGGTGCAGATTGGTAATGCCCTAGTTGCAGTAGATTTCCATGTCTTAGATATCAAGGGTAACTGGAACTCATATAAACAGTTGGAGCAGTATGCAACATTCAAACCAACCAGTTATGCCTGACGCGCATAGACCCGCATATCTACTATGATCCAATTCCAGTCATAAAGCCACAGACGTCCTCCAGAAGAATCGATGATCATCCATGACTCATAGCAGCATGTCACTGTGGAGCTGAGTACGAGACAAAGTATTCCGCGTCTATCGAAACTCACACCCCCACATCAATCGACAATGCCAATCAGAAATCGATCGACAATCACCTCGAAGAATCGATCGACAGTAGTCCAAACGACGTAATAGAAGATTTTCCAGAAGGTCCTACTGACAGTTGGGAGAATGAATACTACAATCCCACTTTTGCAGTAGACACTGCAACACCTTCAGACAGAGCTAATCTGCATACAGAGGAGTATGATGACGATTACGAGGATGAACGAGCTACAGAGTATCGAGGTATTCGTGTTGAGGAAGATAGACTTCTCCACCATTCCTATGGGATAACGAATCGACGTCGATCGATGAAACCATCCCAACATCGATCAACACTCATCATCACCAGACACAACGTACACGAGCATCGACCAACATTTCCTACTACACATCGTTCGAAAACGGAGTCGACCATTCACAAGAAGGAGACTATTCAATTGGCAGTTGGGCAAATGAGCATTATCACAAGAGCTATGTAGTAGAACCAACAATATGTGAGCCACAAGCAAATGAGTTTCATGAAGGTTTCACTACTGAGGAACTGTTCAACCATCAGGAATGTTCAGATACAGATTCACTCTTTGCAGCAGCTTGTGGAAAAGGCACTCGTTTCTATCGTCCTTTCACCAGAGCTAAACGCCCATCGATCGGAAACAAATTTTCAACATCAATCGACAATCATCCAAAACCACCATCCAATGTCAGTGAAACATCTAAACAGAATATTGACTATCTAACACCGGATGAGTTTGGTATTTTCAGAGATCCAGAAGGCTATGCAAGAGAAATGGATGGACATGCACTGCAAGTATCCAGAGAAGACATCACCGACATCCTTCAGATGGCTACTGGAGCATAAAATCTCTTTGTGGGAACCAAAATTCACACCGTCGATTTCTGTTAAATTAGGAAAGTTAGAAAAACCCTAATTTCCCAGAGGTTCCGGATATCTGCTAAACAACACGGCAAGCAATCAGAATACTGTGGGAACCAAAATTCACACTATCGATTTCCATTTAAATAAGGAAAGTTAGGAAAACCCTAATTTCCTAGAGGTCCCTGGTATCTGCTAAACCACACGCCAAACAATCAGAACACGAAATAAAGACGAGAAAAATAATAAATCGAAAAGAGAGAAAAATAGATCTTATTCTGAATCCACGTTTGAGCGTTACAACAAGGTAAGAGCCTGGGCTACGAGAGCTGTCGGCGAGATTCCTAGTTCTAAAACCCTAAGACTACAAGACCTAATTGAGTCGCAGCTCGAATAATAAAAACGGAAAGTTGCCTAAATTTGCTCTAAGTGCTAAGTTTGCTATCAAAAAGGTCTCTTTTGTGCCTCTCGCCTAGGACTCCTTACTTACTCCTCCAAGGTCGGTTTTAGATTTTCCCTTCCTGCCCTTACGCCGTCTTAAGTGAAAAAAGGAGATATTCCATTTTTTCCGATCTTCATGTTTATCCGCGGAAACTTATCTTTATATTTGTTTTTATAATAAAAGCATAAACGTAAGTGGGCTTGTAGTCGCATTTTAGACCTCGTTGGGCCGTCTTTCGACATGAAACGTTTGTTACGATTTTCTTTTCGACAAAAACAAGTTATCGCGGTTTTTATCGTAAAGTTTCAACGGTAACTTTGATCAGAATGATGAGAGAAATGATATGGCTGCGGTACATGGGAGCTAGCATTGAGGAATAGACGAGAATGCACAGATTTGGGTCGTACCCCTTGATCGATGTCTGAGACAGTTCGGTCGCTATGTATCGACCTGGTCCGCGCTGGATTGGCCGTTACGTAGCGACCGAACGAAAGGTTTGGTCGGTCGCTACGTAGCGACTGACTCGTTCGTGGGTCGGTCGCTACATAGCGACCGGCCGAGTGGCTTGGTCGGTTGCTACGTAGCGACCGAGGCGACCGACCGAATGGCTTGGTCGGTCGCTACATAGGGACCGACTCGTTCGCGTGTCGATCGCTACATAGCGACCAACCGAGTGGCTTGGTTGGTCGCTACGTAGCGACCGGCTCGTTCGCGGACCGGTCGCTATGTGGCGACCTTGTTTGGATCCTTTTCTGACGTTTTATGAACGTGTTCTTGGAATATGGGTGTTTAGTTTTGATGAATCAACCGAGATCAGTGCAAAATTTCACCACAAAGTTCTTCGTAAAGATTTCTTTACGAAGATTACATTTCGTAAAAACGTTCATGCTGATTTTTACGGATATTTGAGCGTTAATTCCGTCGTGACCATTTTTGACCCCAACAGGTAGCCCCCCAGCAGGTAGCCCCCCCAGCCCATTAGAACTTTGGATCGTAAATGTGAGGTTCTAGCGAGTGATAAGACAAGTTAGGCAAGTTAGGCAGAATTAATGGTTGAAAATGTCAGTTGAAAGTTGTACGTTCACTCGAAAAAGAGTGCAATTTGGTAAGTTTGGGGCTGTGCCCTATGAAAACTGCCTACATACCCTTGTCAAAAGGGATCAAGCCATTCACAGTTCATCTTGGAGTTAAGATTCTTATGACCTATTTTCCAGTGAGACATTTTACGGTCCGGTTATGTTGCCGTTGATGGCATTTTGTAGTGGACCTTTGTCGGCCTCAAGATTAGCCTTGAAGGCTGTTTGCTTTGGGCGAGTGTGGTTGTATTTACGTTTTCAGGACTGTGCCATGTGGCTTCGAATCCCTGCCGTTTTGCGGACATTAACTTAATTGAACACTATTATTTTTTCGAAGAGCAAGTTTGTATTCGTGCGAATGTAGAGGGAAGAATACGAGTTGTCATCTCGTATCTAACTCTTTTGTTGGATCGTCGTATTTGATGCTCGTTCTACATGGCATTGTTCGAAGAGTTTGATTTTTCAAAACTTTTCGAGAGAGTTAGAATATTGACGAAGGGATATGATTTAAGATCTCGTTATAACTTTTGGATATCATGCCTTGAGATGTTGGAGACCAGTGTGCTGGGTTTAAGGCAAGACCTAGGTTTACTCTTGGTTTTAGAGGGTGCGATGACTAATACGACTTACGTATCCCGTTTCAGTTTCATCCTAACTCCATACCGATTTAAAGTCCGCGATAGGTTCTCGGCTTATATGACGTGTATGGTTGGAACCGAGCATCTCTCCCAGGACAATTTATAAACCTCCTGGAAGTGCTGACAAAAATTTTGGGTTTCTTTTTTAGCGCTATTATCCTTGTGTCAGATGTACGAGAGTCATCTCTGCGAGATGGCTAAGTCTGTTTAGGACGTTAAGAGTTTGTTGTGATCAGCAACAAACTTAATGGTAAAAATTACCGTTTTTGAGTCTTCGCGAAGGATATGTTTAGAGAAGATGTTAGTGCGTATGACTGTCTGGTCTTCCAAGAACGTGTTTTTATCGAGGAAGAAAATTTCGTCGAAGGACGAATCTTCAGGCGTCTGTGACGTCTCGCGATGCTGAAGATTTGTTATTCTTTCGTATGCCGCATTTCGTGCTTGAAATGTTCGCGGGCTTGAAGGTGTTCCGGTGTTGCAAGGGTTTAGTCTCAACCCCGCATTGGAGAAACGTCTTGGTTTATCTGCGGATGTTCGCAGCCAAAATTGTTGTTCCATTTTTGATGTTAAGTAGTTTGATTTATGATTGAGGGATTAGGATCAAGGGGTCGCGTATATTTGTCCCTGGGAAGAAGCGTTTTTCTTCACTGTGCTTTTGTGAAGAGTCGGCCCTCCGAGTTTTTATTTCGTGCATTTTTAAAGAGGATGCTGAATTCTGTTTCGGGTTTAAGTTATACGATGAATGTTTCGTATACTGTTTCCTTTAGTCGTATAAAATTGTTTCCTTTTTATCTGAGGGAGACAAATTTTAAGTGGCTCTACGCAGAACCCTTGTGGATTTGGTTGCGAGGCGATTTCCTGCTCAGATGTAACCGAGGGAAGTAATAAGTAGAAGTCAGCAATCTTCATGGAGCTTCGTTTTTATTATCAATGATAGTTTTTCGGAAGACCCGTAATGTCTATTTCAAAAAATTGTTTCATATGACCTGATTTGACTATACGGGGGATTTTTCGTGAAAGTATTGTGAGAGGGGTTTCTCATAGGAGTAAATGGAGAGTGTTTTTCGCAAATTACTCGTGAAATTTGTGAAGTTGTTTTGTAGTGACACTGGTCTTGTTTTCCCGTAGGCTGTTTCGTATAAAATATTTTTGTTATACGAAAAATAATGGGTGGCCAGTTTTACGAAGATAGGAAATCGAAAACTTCAAAGTTGTGATGTTTCAGCGTACTACACGGGGAACCTTTCTGTTTTGATATTGACCTTCAGTGAAAATTGCTTGGAATTACTGAAGGAGTTTTACTGAAGTCTATTCCATTACGATCTAGTCGCTAACCGTCGTGTTATTAGTCTGATGTTGGTATAAGTTTTATAATCGCGAGATTGCGACAAGAGATGTTGGAGAGCTCTCAAGACGATGTTCGCGATATTACGACAAGAGATGTTGTAGAGCTTTCCAGACCATGTTCGTTGACGGTTGGGCTATATCGCTAGCATTTTAGACGAATCTTAGGTTGTCATTTGCCTTTTTTTGGACAATTTTGATGAGGCATCAGATTGCCTATGTGATTTTCTGTCTGTTGCTGCGGGAGTTTGCTTTGTCAAAAGTGTTTTCGAGATGCCCAGGCAAAAAGTTTTTTTTTTTGAAGTGTGGGAGTATACGAGTATAGTATACGTATCTACTCCATTTTTTTTAAAGATTGGGATGATCGACAATCTGGGTCGGTTTGAAGACAATGCCAGGATTGCGACTTGGTGGTTTTCAGGTTGACGACTTGGAATATTTCATTTTTTAAGAAAATTACTAGGAACGAATTGATTTTAAGACGACGTTCGTATCTCTAGTTCTTTCTTTCTTTAGGAAGCGAGGTAAGTATGCTTGAATGTGTGGTGATCGTTTCTTGGTTTTACGAGAGATTAGATCGGTTTACGATTTCTGCCTGGTCAGTTAAAAGGAACAATAGAACAAGACTGGAAAAGTTGCCTAAGACTTAGCTTACTAGACTATCCACCTAGATTCTAAGCTCCTTAAAGTTTAAGGCAATTCCTATGACGTTTTCCTCTTTTTTTCTACGAAAAATTTAAAATCTGATAAAATTTTCTAAGTCGGACATACCTTAGTCTCATCGGTGATTCGGGATTGCCTCTTCTTCATTCTTCTTCGCCCCGTGTCTTCTGATCGAAGGAAATTTACGAAATCGTTGAAACAAAGTGAGGAGAAGTAAGTGATGAAGCAAGGGACATGGAGTCATTCGCGTGAGGTTCTCAGTTTGTCAAGTTATGAGTAAACTGGTCCTGTCACAGCCCATATTGTCTTTATTTTTCCGTTGATTGTTTCACATGAACTTGTGTGACCTAACGAATGATGTTTCGTCAAATATTCCCGAGCTTAAGATTACGATTGCTGTTTTACAAAATGTTGACGACCTTAATTTTGCGAAAGTTATTCCGTAAACTGTTGTCGAGTTAATTTTTTCAAAAAACTGTTTCGTAAAAGTTGTTGAATTTAAATTTACGAAAGTTACTTCGTGAAACGTTCAGTCGAGGCTCAAAAGAGGAGAGTCGGAAATGTGTTGCCAGCTCGACATATGGCGAGCTGGGAAGGGATCATGCCGGTCGTCATACGGTGACCCAATTAGTTAACAGGCCGGTCGCCATACGGCGTCCAGATTGACTGATCGACCGGTCGCCATATGGCGAACGGGTTGCGTACTCGACCGGTCGCCATATGGCAACCGGTTCGTGTGATTGACCGAGTTTCGTGTCGAAAGAAATGCAGCAGTGAGTTGCGTACCCGATTTGTTGTTCTTCCTTTTTTCGTGTCTTCGAGGAAAACAATTTTTATTTTTCGGAAAAGTTTTCGAAAAAGTCTTTTGCTCGAACCATTATGTGCTGAGATTCCTCCAACTTGGTTATGAGACAAATTTTATAGGTTTTGATAGATTTTATCGTTACCCTCTAGAGAAATCAAAAGCCGCAATTAGGTTTTCGATTTTCTTGAGCATTGCGTCGTTTGCGTAAGCATTGGCCATTGGAGCAGTCACTGCTGGAGTAACTTTACCAGTGTTTGCGAGCTTTGAAGGGTGTTTTTTGAGCTTCCTCAAGCAGTCGATCGATTTCAGTGGCGGTGCCGGTAGCGTGATGGATCTGGGATCGTACTGCCCTTAATTCCGCGGCCGTCCTTATTATGTAATTGCGAAGGTCACGAATGTTGGGATTCTTGCCAGCAGTTTTCCGACCCCGTCGGTGTTTGCTGCGAGTGATCTCGGCAAGCTCTTCGGCTAGCTCCTCCTGTTCGACCCAAAAGATATATTCTTCTGTCATGGGTTTATTGAACGGAGAGTTGCTGGGATCCAAGTTGATGGCTCTTCTCGTGCCGTATGGCTTCTGGCCCTTCTCGGATGTACGTCAGATTCTTCTTCTGTATCATCAGAAAGGTTGTTGGGATCCAAGTTGATGCACCCGACTTCGTTGTTCTATGTATCCTTTGCGGGATACGAAGGACTTTCAGAGTTCTCGTTTTCGACATAGGTTGTTTCGCGAGGGCTTTGTCCCGAAAGATTCTCTCGCAAAGTTCTAGGCCTGTCGAGTGGAGTTGCGAAGTCAAATTTTCTTCCGTGAACTCTTGTGGTTCCGTCAGGATAGGATGCCCGGGTCCTTACTGTTAAGGTTTCGACCTGTTTAGTCAAGGTGCCCACGAGCTTGTTTTGTTCTTCCGACCTTTTTTCATTGGCAGAGAACATGTTTTTTAATTCCTCGAGCGTCACGGCGTTGGCTAATGCGTTGGCCGCGGGGACATCCGCTGTTAGAGTTGTTTGTTTGTCGTTGCTTCCTCCGTTGAGAGGAGTATGCAAGTTATTCAAGTCGTCGGCTGTCATGTCTGATTGAGCGTTAGGTGGCTGAGAGTTAGATTGATCCGTAACCCTCCCCCCCTCCTTCTAGCGCCAAACTGTAGGAACCGAAATTCGCACTGTCGATTTCCATTTAAATAAGGAAAGTTAGGAAAACCCAAATTTCCCAGAGGTCCCGGATATCTGCTACACCACACGCCAAGCAATCAGAACACGAAGTATAGACGAAAAAAATAAGAAATCGAAAAGAGAGCAAAATAGATCTTATTCCGAAACCGCGTTTGACCGTTACAACAAGGTAAGAGCCTGGGCTACTAGAGCTTTCGGCGAGATTCCTAGTTCTAAAACCCTAAGACTGCAAGACCTAATTGAGTCGCAGCTCGAATAACAAAAACGGAAAGTTGCCTAAAATTGCTCTAAGTGCTAAGTTTGCTCTCAAAATGTTCTCTTTTGTGCCTCTCGCCTAGGACTTCTTATATAGTCCTCCAAGGTCGGTTTAGCATTTCCCTTCCTGCCTTTTAGCCGTCTTAAGTGAAAAATGGAGATATTCCATTTTTTCCGATCTTCATGTTTATCCGCCGAAACTTAACATTTTTTCTGCGGAAAATTATCTTTACAGTTGTTTTTATAATAAAAACATAAACAGACATAGTATCTACGAACTCAATCTTAAAGAATCGTAAGTGGGCTTGTAGTCGCGTTTTAGACCTCGTTGGGCCGTCTTTCGACATGAAACGTTTGTTACGATTTTCTTTTCGACAAAAACAATTTCTCGCGGTTTTTATCGTAAAGTTTCAACGGTAACTATGATCTGAATGATGTGAGAAATGATATGGCTACGGTACATGGGAGCTAGCATTGAGGAATAGACGAGAATGCATGAATTTGGGTCGTACCCGTTGATCGATGTCCGAGACAGTTTGGTCGCTTCGTAGCGACCTGGTCCGCGCTGGATCGCTCGCTACGTGGCGACCAAACGAAAGGTTTGGCCGGTCGCTACGTATCGACCGACTCGTTTGCGGGTCGGTCGCTACGTATCGACTGACCGAATGGCTTGGTCGTTCGCTACGTGGCGACCAACTCGTTCACGGGTCGGTCGCTACGTAGTGACCGACCGAGTGGCTTGGTCGGTTGCTACGTAGCACCCGACTTGTTCGTGGGTCGGTCGCTACGTAGCGACCGACCGAATGGGTTGGTCGGTCGCTACGTAGCGACCGACTCGTTCGCGGGTCGGTCGCTACGTGGCGACCGACCGAGTGGCTTGGTTGGTCTCTACATAGCGACCGGCTCGTTCGCGGACCGGTCGCTACGTCGCGACCTTGTTTGGATCCTTTTCTGACGTTTTATGAACGTGTTCTTGGAGTATGGGTGTTTAGTTTCGATGAATCAACCGAGATCAGTGCAAGATTTCACCGTAAAGTTCTTTGTAAAGATTTCTTTACGAAGATTACATTTCGTAAAAACGTTCATGCTGATTTTTACGAATATTTGACCGTTAATTCCGTCTTGACCATTTTTGACCCCAACAAATACGAGAATGAAAACGATGAAAATATAAGAAATCGTAAAGAGAGCAAAAAGAAGTCTTATTCCGAATTTGCGTATGAGCGTTTACAACAAGGTAGGAGCCTTGGCTGCAGAACCTAGTTGAGTCGCAGCTCGAAATAACAAAAATGGAAAGTTGCCTAATTGCTCTAAGTTCTTCTTTTGTTTTTCTCGCCTAGGACTCCTTATATACTCCCTCCAAGGTCGGTTTAAGCTTTCCTCTTCTACCCTTATGCCGTCATAACTCAAAAATGGAGATATTCTATTTTTCTCGATCTTCATGATTATCTGCGGAAATTTAACATTTATCTGCGGAAATTTGACATTGATCTCTTCTTGCGGACTAAGTATAAACCGCCATAGTGTCTACGGACTTTTCCTTAAAAAATCGTAAGTGGGGTTTCTAATCACGTTTTAGACATATTTGGGCCGTCTTTCGACTCGAAACGTTTATTACGATTTTTATCGATAAAAATAATCTTTCCGCAATTTTTATCGTAAAGTTTAAGTGATAACTCCAATGGATGGGAGTGAGAAATGGTATTGTCGCGGCTTGTAGAAGATAGTATTAAGGAATTAAGACGAGAATGCATAAATTCATGTCGTGGTGATTTTACTCGTTGATTGATGTTCGGGACAGTCCAGTCATTGAATCGTGACCTGGTCCGTGCGTGGACCGGTCGCAACGTTGCGACCTGGTCCGTGCCTGTACCGGTCGTAACGTTTCGACCAGATCTGTGTGGACTGGTCGCAACGTTGCGACATGGTCTATTCGTGGACCGGTCGCAACGTTGCGGCCTGATCCGTGCGGACCGGTCGCAACGTTGCGGCCTGATCCGTGCGGACCAGTCGCAACGTTGCAACCTGGTCCGTGCGTGGACCGGTCGCAACGTTACGACATGATCTGTGTGGACCGGTCGCAACGTTGCGACCTGGTCCGTAAGTGGACCGGTCGCAACGTTGCGACCTGGTCCGTGCTCGGTTCGGTCGCTATGTGTTGATCGGTTTGTCCGATGTTCTCGGACAATTGGTGTTTGGTGGCTCGATCGAAGCTTTTTAAGAACTTCATCGTCAAAATATTTCTGCAAGCGTTTCTTTACGAAAATTACTTTTCCGAGAATTGTTTTTACCCGTTTTTAAGGATATTTGGATGTTAAGAACTTCATCGTGGATTGTCTCTGAGATTCTAGCGTGCGTTTAGGCAAGGTAGGCAAGATAGGTGAGTTGGACGGAGTTTACATTCAAAATTCCGCGGAAGAATATAGACGAAGAAAAATATATATATATAATATATCAAAATCCTAAGCTCACACTTCTATAAGTAGTGAGCTCCAATCTTTCATTCCCTTCACACATTCCTCTCTTTCCAAATGCTCTCTAGGTTCTCTCCTCAATTTAGCTTTCAAGATATCTTCCTCCCAAAGTGACAAGAGAGGTTCTGATGCCGAGATGGGTGAGGCCACCTCCCAAGTTCCAGGACTGGTTCCCTTCGACAGTGTGCCAGCTTGTGTCGCCAGCTTTCTTTCTTTCCGAGTGAAACTAGCTCGCCGTAAAGCTGAGAAGGAACCGGTCCATGCTGACACTTAGCTACCATCCTCTTCCGTTCTGTTCATCACTCCGACTCATGAACCTGAGGTTCAGGTTCCGCAAGACGCAGGAGAGCAAGTCAAAATGGGCGTTTCGTGCGTGCCAGATGCTTCGGCTCAGCCTTCTGGATCGTCTACGACTCTGATTCTCGTTGATGGCAAAGAAAAGGCCACTGAGTCGATGCCTCCTCCTCCAGCTAGAAAGTAGATTGTCCTGGCATTGCGTGCTCCTAGTGCTACTCCGGTTGTTCAACCAAAGGGCCAGAAGAGGAGGTGCACCAGGGGCAACGACAGGGAATCTTCGCAGCAGGAAGGATTGAGTCTGGCGTCAGAATTCCGCGGAAAGGTTCGTTCTTCACTTTGGCTTTTTATTCTTAGAGCGTTGGATTCTGTTTAGCCCTGTTTTGCTTTGTATCTCTAATTGTTACCTCATCTCGCAATTTGTGTCGCTGATCGATGGGATGATCACCGAATGGGGTTCCGAAGTCATTCGTCTTGCGAGAGATCTGACAGAGATGCAGGGCAAATTGTCTGAGTCTGAAGCCATGCTGAAAGCTATCGAGGATTCTCATTCCGCAAAGGTGTCTAAGCTCGAGCTTCAAATTGGGGAGCTCAAGAGGGACCTTGGGAAGACGGCGAGTTCTTTGTTTAAGGAGAAAAAGGCCAGGAAGACCAAGTCCTAGGAGGTACGTCGGCTTCAGCGTCGGATTGAATGTGGTGAAGGGTCGACGAACCGTGGGGTTGAGGAGGCCAAGGATGCACTCCGCGTTGAGTTCCAGACCCGTTTGGCGAAGCTCTCCGACTTTATAGGATCCCTCGAGTGCATTCGCAGCAGGGATTTGGCCCTGGCGACTGTCGATGGTGGGATGGCTGTGGTTCAGGCACTCCAGGGTGAAACCCCTTCGTCCTAATAGGCCGAGGAAGCCAGGCTGTCCGATTGCAAGGGAGATCTGGTGGCCGTGGATGGGAGTTTTGACCTTATCTTGGCTGACCTGAAGTCTGAGTGTTTCCTTCCGACGTGTTCAGAAGACCCAGAGGGGCAAACAGAGGCGGTGCGGCCCCAAGCTTGGACGAGGCGATGGGTGAAGGGGAGGTTTAGATTCCAGATGACGATCAAGGTTACGATCTCGCTTGAGAGATATTTTTTTTTATGTTATGAATTAGTATTTTGCTCTGGCCAAGTATGGCCATGTTTATGTTTTGGGACTGGCCACTTGTGTCGCTATTACCCTTGTGTCGAATGTATGAGAGTCATCTTTTTGAGATGGCTTTGTCTGTTTAGGACGTTGGGAGTTCGATGTGATCAGCAACGAACTTGGTGGTAGACACTACCGTTTGGATCTTCCCGAAGAGTACGTGTTTGAGAAGATGTTAATGCGTATGATAGTTCCTTTTTTTTGAGACCAGGATTTCGTCTATGTGATGTCTGGCGGGAAATAGTTTCTTAGGCGTTTTTGCGACGTCTTGCAGTGCCGAAGGTTGGTTTTTCCCTAGTGACTGATAAGTTCGTGAGTTTTAGGACTAATATAATTTGTGGACCAAAAATTGTCGTGCGGTTTTGTTGTATTATTGCGTAGGAAAAGTTTCAAAAATATCGAGTGCTATGTCAGATATTTTGAACTTGGAAGTATACGAGTATACGTATACGTACCCGCTCCCCCCTTTTTTTATAGAGGGGGGGGGCAGCTGAATTTGTCTTTCGACAAACTGCCTACATACCCCTTTCGGAGATCAAGCCGTCTCGTTGTTTAGTTGTTGCGAAGCGATTTGTTTAGTGATAGTATTTTTTGAGATGCATTGCATTCCAAGCTCTTGGAATTTTTACGCCTTGCATGTTGGATATCTCGTAGGAACCCGATCGAACGACCTTTATGATCTTGTAGGGTCCTTCCCAGTTTGCTCCAAGTTTTCCCGTGTTTCGCTCAGCGGTGTTTTGGAAGACTTTGCGCAGAACTAAATCTCCTTCGTTGAATCTACGATTCCGCACGTTGGAATTATAGTATTTTGCGGCCGCGTGTTGGTAGTTTTGGATTCTGATAAGAGCTCGATCTCGGCGTTTGTTGATTAAGTCGAGATCGTCCAGCAGCATCGCGTTGTTAATTTCTTCCCATTCGGGTAGTAGTCTTCTTCTTACGCCCGGGAACTTGACTTCTGCGGGGATCATGCACTCTGTCCCGTATACTAGGACGAATGGTGTTTCCCCCGTTGCCCGTCTTGGGGTCGTGCGGTGCGACCAGAGTACTCCTTCGAGTTCCTCTGCCCACCTGCCTTTTTTGGCATCTAGGCGTTTCTTGAGTCCGTCAAGGACGGTCTTATTGATTGTCTCGGCTTGGCCGTTACATTGCGGATATCTTGGGGTCGATTTATTCATTCGTATCTTCCATTTCTCTCAGAATGCTTCGAACCGGGTAGATATGAACTGAGATCCGTAGTCCGTTACGATCTTGTTGGGAACCCCGTGTCTGCAGATGATGTTTTTCCATACGAAGTTTTCCACTTGGACGTCTTTTATACTAGCGTACGATTCTGCTTCTATTTTGAGTTATGGAGGGGACCAACTATATCCATAGCCCACCGCATAAAAGGGTATGGGGTTGTGATGGAAGAAAGAACCTATGCGGGTTGACGGATGGTGGGGGCGTGCCTTTGGCATTTTTCACGTTTCCGGGCAAATTTCCCGCAATCTTCGATCATTGTTGGCCAGTAGTATCCGTGGCGTTTAATTTTCACTGCGAGCGACCTTCCACCGTAATGGTTTCCGCAGGATCCAGAGTGGACTTCTTCCATGACCTTTCTCACCGTTTCTTCTCCCAAGCATGTAATTAGTGGGCCGGACAATCTCCATTTGCAAATTTCCCCATCGACCGTTACGTATTTTGCGTGCCGCCAACTTTTCGGAAGGTAGCTCTCCATCGACGATGTAAGCTCGAATTGTCTCCAGCCATGCCGTGTCGCAGCCGTAGTCGGACTGTTCTGATTTTTCCTCGGTTGTACTATGATTTTGTCAGCGTCATCGTCTTGGTCCCTGATGAGGTTAGCAATGATTGGTGGTCCGATACTTGGATGCTCGATGAACTCGACCGGAATTACTCGTTTGAGACCTGGGTCCGAGCTCGATGCCAAAGCAGCGAGAGCATCTGCTTGGACATTTTCGGAGCGGGGAATTCGTGTAAGGGCAAAGCAATCGAAGCTCTGAGCTAGATTGTGGACCAGTTTGAGATATGCATCCATCCTTTCGTCCTTTGCTTCGTATTCTCCACCATATTGACTTGCGACTAATTGAGAATCGCAATAGGTGTGTATGTTGCGTATTTTCAATCCGTGAGCTAATCGCAATCCTGCAATGAGTGCTTCATATTCGGCCTCGTTGTTGGATGTGTGAAACTCCAGTCTAAATGACTGTTCCAGGATTTCTCCAGTCGGCGATGTGAGGCGAATCCCAATGCCCAACCCTTGTTTCGATGAAGATCTGTTCACGTGAAGGAGCCAAGTTGAATTTGGCTCTTTGTTAGTTACAGTTCCCGTTGGAAGTTCAACCAGGAAATTCTCAAGTACTTGGGATTTTGCGCTGGTCCTTGGTCGGTATTCGATATCGTACTCACTTAGCACGACTGCCCATTTGGCTAGCCGGCCTGACTGACTTGGGCTGTGCAAAAACGTCCGCAGAGGGAAGGTCGTGAGGATGAAGATCGTGTGAGATTGGAAATACGGTCTAAGCTTTTGTGCCGATGTTACGACCGCGTATGCTATTTTTTCCATTAGCGGATACCGTGACACATCATTTAGCAAAGTTTTTCTTATGTAAAAAATGGGTTTCTGTTCACCGCTGTTGCTGATACTGCGATATATAAGAACAAGGGTTCTCCTTCGACAGGTTTTGCGAGAACCGGAGGAGTGGCCAAGTAGCGTTTCAGCTGTTGAAACGCGTTTTCGCACTCTTCTGACCACTCGAATTTTTTGTTCCCCCGTAGGATATCGTAGAAAGGTAAGCATTTGTCCGTTGATCGTGAGATGAATCGGTTAAGTGCTGCGACTCTCCCGGTTAATCTCTATACTTCCCGCTTTTTCTTGGGCAAAGCCATCTCGATCAGTGCATCGATCTGTTTTGGATTAGCTTCGATACCGCGGTACGTCACTAGGTAACCGAGGAATTCCCCTGACGCTACGGCGAATCTGCATTTTGCCAGGTTAAGCTACATGTTATGCAAGTTTAGCCGCGCGAAACATTCCTCAAGATGAGACACGTGATCTTCCGCATGGAGGGATTTGACGAGCATGTCGTCGATATAGACCTCCATAGTTTTACCGAGTTGTTCGGAGAACATCCGGCTCACGAGTCGTTGATAAGTTGCGCCGGCGTTTTTTAGGCCGAAAGGCATCACCTTGTAGCAATAAGTTCCGCGATATGTAATAAATGCAGTTTTTTCGCGATCGTCAGGGTTCATCATAATTTGATTGTAACCCGAGAAGGCATCCATGAAGGATAAGAGTTCGTTTCCCGCAGTTGCTTCGACCAATCGATCGATGTACTGTAAGAGGAAGCTATCCTTTGGACAGGCTTTGTTAAGGTCAGTAAAGTCAACACAGACTCGCCACTTCCCGTTTTTCTTCTTGACCACTACAGGGTTGGCGAGCTAGTCCGGGTACCTTACTTCTGTTATCGATCCGACTTTAAGGAATTTTTCAACTTCGTCGTTGACCGCAGTAGCGCGTTCGGGTCCCAACTTTCATCTTTTCTGTTTGACTAGTTTGAAGGTTGGATCGATATTCAGCTCGTGGCAGGTTATGTTAATGTCAATCCCTGGCATGTCTTCCGCAGCCTAGGCGAACGTGTGGAGATTCTTTTTCAGACAAGTTATGAGCTTAGTCCTTAAAGGTTGATGGAGGTTGGCTCCGATCTCGATGCATCGTCTGGGGAATGCTTCGTCAAGACATACTGATACCACGGGTTCGCAGGTCGGCTCGCGCTTTTCTTCTAGGATCTCAGCTTTCCGCAATTGCCAGAAGAGTTCTGCCGAATCTGGTTCTTGGGCTTTTTTGTCGGAGGCCAACTTTTTCCTAGGAGTGGTCTCCGAATCTGATTTTTTTCGTTTTAGTTCTGCGGCGAAGCAGACTTGTGATACCCTCGAGTTTCCCTAGGTTGTTTCGATTTCCCGAGGGTTTGAGAATTTGAGGCAAAGATGGAACGTTGATGGAATTGCCTGCATAAAATTCAACCATGGCGTGCCCATGATTACGTTGTATGACGCAGGTCGGTTGACAACTAGGAAATCTGCGATTTTTTCCATGGTTCCAGCTTTGACTGTGAGGTTAACTGACCTGAGAGCCATAGTCGTCTCCCCTGAGAGTCCTACTAGCGGGCTAGGGTTTTCCGCGATTTCAGACGGGTTAATCTTCATTCTTTCGAGGATGTTTTTGAAAATAATATTAGCCGAGCTTCCAGTATCAATTAATACTCCTGCGATGTCGATGTTCTGAATCGTCAACTCGATGACAAGGAGATCGTTGCGAGGTTTGGTCTTGTTGACCGTTGCTGCCCCCTTAAATGAGATGACGTCCGTACTGGTCGAGTCCCGTATGTTCTTTCAATCGCCAATCGTCATATCTGATTGAGCGTTTTGCGGCTGAGAGTTAGATGCCAAAAAAGGCAGGTGGACAGAGGAACTCGAAGGAGTACTCTGGTCGCACCAGTACTGGTCGAGTCCCGTATGTTCTTTCAATCGCCAATCGTCATATCTGATTGAGCGTTTTGCGGCTGAGAGTTAGATTGATTTGTACCCCCCTCCTTCTAGCGTCAAACTATGGGAACTGAAATTCACACCGTCGATTTCCGTTAAATTAGGAAAGTGAGAAAAACCCTAATTTCCCAGAGGTCCCGGATATCTGTTAAACCACACGCGAAGCAATCAGAATACGAGAATGAAAATAATGAAAATATAAGAAATCGTAAAAAGAGAGCAAAAAGAAGTCTTATTCCGAATTTGCGTATGAGCGTTTACAACAAGGTAGGAGCCTGGGCTACAAGACCTGTCGGCGAGTTCCCTTGTTCTAATAACCTAAGACTGAAGAACCTAGTTGAGTCGCAGCTCGAAATAACAAAAATGGAAAGTTGCCTAATTTCTCTAAGTGCTAAGTTTGCTCTGGAAAAGTTCTTCATGATTAAGCCGTCATAACTCGAAAATGGAGATATTCCATTTTTTCCGATCTTCCCGATCTCGCCTAAGACTCCTTATATACTCCCTCCAAGGTCGGTTTGAGCTTTCCTCTTCTACTCTTAAGCCGTCATAACTCGAAAATGGAGATATTCCATTTTTCCCGATCTTCATGATTATCTGCGGAAACTTAACATTTATCTGTGAAAATTTGACATTTATATTTTTGCGGACTAAGTATAAACTGCCATAGTATCTATGGACTTTTCCTTAAAAAATCGTATGTGGGTTTCTAATTACGTTTTAGACCTATTTGGGCCGTCTTTCGACTCGAAACGTTTATTACGATTATTTTCGATAAAAATATACTTTCCACAATTTTTATCGTAAAGTTTAAGTGATAACTCCAATCGATGGGAGTGTGAGATGGTATTGCTGTGGCCTGTAGAAGATAGTATTAAGGAATTTAGACGAGAATGCATGGATTCATGTCGTGGTGATTTTACTCGTTGATTGATGTTCGGGACAGTCCAGTCATTGAATCGTGACCTGGTCCGTGCATGGACCGGTCACAACGTTGCGACCGGATCCGTGTGGACTGGTCGCGACGTTGCAACCTGGTCCGTGCCTGGACCGGTCGCAACGTTGCGGCCTGATCCGTGCGGACTGGTTGCAACACTGGTCGCAACGTTGCGACCTTGTCCGTGCGTGGCCCGGTCGCAACGTTGCGACCTGATCTGTGTGTACCTGTCGCAACGTTGCGACCTGGTCCGTATGTTGACCGGTCGCAATGTTGCGACCTGGTCCGTGCTCGGTTCGGTCGCTATGCGTTAATCGGTTTGTCCGATGTTCTCGGACAATTGGTGTTTGGTGGCTCGATCGAATCTACTTAATAACTTCATCGTGAAAATATTTCCGCAAGGGAATCTTTACGAAAATTACTTTTCCGAGAAGTGTTTTTACCCGTTTTTAAGGATATTTGGATGTTAACTCCGTTGTGACCGTTTTTGACCCCAACACTCTTCATGCAACAACGCAACACTCCAGAGCACCAACAGAGAGTTACAAACGAGTTCTATGACACAGCTGGTGGAGTAGATGATCGTTTCCAGCCAAAATAGCGACAACATACTCGACCACAATCGACATTAGCATCCCAACATCAATCGACAGAAGTCCAAAAGTTGGAAAAAGAGACTACGACCATGATGGAATAAGGAGATTCCACTGGGAACAGAAGGATGAGTATGGAGTCTTCAGAGATGAGCATGGACATGCACGAGGTGTAGATGGATACATTATCCATGTATCCAAGGATGATATCAAAAATCTTCTATAAAGAGCCTCAATGGATGAGCACAGCTACATATGTCTTCCAGAACATTTAAGGTCATTCACACAGACCAAGCTGGTACCCGAAATCTACACCAAAGATGAGATAAATGAGATGCTTTATGGAATATGTGGAGCTCAGGAAAAGAATGAAGATGACTTCCAGATGAAGCTTGATGGTGTCTACTACCCTTTGAATTATAGCATTAGTTGGTTGACTACATGCATGGAGGAGATGAGGCAAGACATTGCCAGAATGCAGACACAGCGTGCAGCCGAAGCAACTACACCAACATCGATCGACAGAAACATCTCGCCATCGATCGACGATGACCCATCACAACCAAATCCGATGAAGTCAAAACCAGATTCTTACACCAGAGCAGGGGTTGATCAAATGTTAGAAGAGATCTGCAGAACTCTGGGAGCAGTATAAGACATACTTTACAAGAGATGTGATGACATCTATTTCCCATGGGACATCACCATCAGTTCTTTGACTTCTCAGACAGAAGCAATGCAGAGAGAGATAGTGGAGATTCAGAGATAGATCATGAGTCGTCCAGAGGCATCGACATCGATCGACAGAGGTATCAAGATATCGACCGACAGTCACAGAAGACCATCGATCGACGAAGCCACACCAACAGACCGAGGACAGCTAGTAAAAAAGGTGACATCAGATATGTCTGATACAATCAACCATGGAGAGTAGATCTCAGATGAAACATACGCCACACTCGTGAGACATCAGTTCGAACTTGAATGTCTTGGAGACAGACTGCAGAAGATAGATAATATATACAACTGCAACAATGAAAGACAAATGGCGCAGAGGAGACGAGGCAATGAGAGACTTCACTGGTACATAGTTCACAAGAGCAAAGAAGAGATAGAGACTTGCTTCCTAGCAAGTACCTACTTTCTACATTACTAGCCAAATCACCTCCAAAGTCAAGCTAAATGACTATAACAAAGCGCTGAGTGGGAGGAAACCCACTGTTACGTAATTTGAATTGGTTTTCATTAATTTAGTACTTATGTTAGTTTTAAATTTTCACAGGTCATAAAAAAAATACAAGTAGACGATTGCCAAGAGTATCGACCGACGAGACCATGCCGATATCAATTGACATAATATCACTTGTGCGACCGATGACAACATCTTAACATCGATCGACATCTATTCCAGTCTGGTATATCGTTCTTACTTGTTAAATTGAGTCCTTTTGCTTTAGTTATCACCATAACTTCGACTGAATTTACACTGGGGACAGTGTAATTTAAGTCTGGGGGGAGGTTTACTGATATTAGTTTATTTAGTGAGTCTTATTTAAATGTTTTCAAAAAGAAGTTTTTATTGAGTCAAGAAGAGGACAATGAACCTATTGATTTTCCTCGTTATCTAACCACACCATTCTAGACTTACTAGTTGCAGATAGCACTAAGATATTAAAGTGGATCAACCTGTCAACTATGTTACACTTGCTGAGAATGTTTGAAGAAACCAAAGCTGACCTCCAACCTAACTGAGCTCAACTTTGCTTGTCTTGGGGCTTGGTATACATGGGATCGGATTCTTCAAACAAGTCTGGAAGTTAACACTTGAATCTCACCATGAATCCATCCTAATTGAGCTAGGATTGTTAGAGTAAGGCGAAAGCTGATCTAGTAAGCCTAGTGAGCATTATTCAACCCGCGCGTAAAGTCTGACTAAGAGCACGTCGATCGATATTCCTATAGAATAATCGATCGATGGTGCAAAAGGTGTATCGATCGATATTCCTCTAGAATCATCGATCGACACTTAGATCTGGTCAATAGACAAACCTAGAAAGCAAACGTTGATCGGTTTGTTCATAAGCGATTGAGCTCTATAATATCATGCGTACAACTGTTAAGCATCTGTAGGATTATAATTATGATTCTCTAAATAGAAACCCTAAGTCTAGCTATTTCATTAAGTGTCAAAAATCCAATCAAACCAATCAAGCAACTACCTTGCTCACAACCTGCTATTTACATTTAAACATAATTAACCTAGCTTAATCACTCTGATTAGATTTATTAGGTTCCATAGCTCCTTGTGGATTTGATCCCTAAGTACTACAACTGAACCTTTTATTTGAGAGAGTAATTCACTCCTTAGGGTAATTTGAGTGAGATCAATGCCTTCCCATATATGTCTAAATTGTCCATGATCTCCCTGCATTGGCTTACTTCCCCCTTACAGAAGAAAAGACTATCATCTACAAAAGAATATGTGTGAACTTTGGGCTCGCTCTAGCAACATGGAAGCCTACTATCTTATTTTCTGCTTCTTCTCCGTTCAAGAGCGAAATAAACACCTCCATACATAGTATGAACAAGAATGGAGAAAGGGGGTCTCCTTGTCTCAAACCTCTCCTTGGTAAGATTCTCCCTCTTGGTTGCCCATTGACTAAATCTTGATATGTGACTGACGTGACACAACACATAATGAGGTCAACCAGTCTCTCATCAAAACATATCTTCAACATCAAAGCTGCTATGAAACTTCATTCCACTCTATCATAGTCTTTTCTCATATCTATTTTAATAGCCATAAATTATTTCCTACATCTTTGGTTTGTCCGTAGGGCGTGAAAATTTTCTTGCGCTATCAAGATGTTATCTGTAATCAAACGTTTTGCCACAAAGACATATTGTGTCTCTGAGATCAAGCTCGGGATAACCCTTTTGAGTCTCTTGCATAATCGCTTGGAGATAATCTCGTAGCTCCCGTTGCACAGACTGATAGGTCTAAACTCAGTCCTCTCCCGAGTTTATTCTTCTTGGGAATGAGGCTGATATCCATCTGATTCAAGTGAGGATCGAAGCTTCCCGTGGCAAAAAAATCCTTCACTAATCTGATAATGTCTTGACGCATCTCACGCCAGAATTTTTGGTATAATTTACTAGTCATGTCATCTGGTCCAAGTGCTTTCTCTAGATTGATATCAAATAAAGCTCTCCTTATCTCATGTTCTGATGGTTATGCTAGAAGTGCCAAGTTGTCGGCGAGAGACACCTTTCTAGAGATAAACTGAAGTGAGGCATCTAGGTCTGAGGGTGAAGAGGTGGATAAGAGATCTCAAAAGTATTGAACAACTACGTTCTCCACTTCGATTGCACTCTCTACCAACTTCCCATGTTTATCCTTGATACTAACTAGTTGATTCAGGGCTCTTCGTTATTTTGTAATGGCATGATGAAATTTTGTGTTCCTGTCCCATCTCTATGCCATTGGCCTCTACTTTTTTGTTCCCAAAAAGTAGTTTTTTCTATAACAGCAAATATCAGTTGTCTTCGTAAATCCTCCAACTCTTTTGTTGTAGAATTATCATTATTTTGGGCCAAATCTATCTTATTCTTTATTTCTTCAATCAATACAGTGGATTGTTGTACTTGAGCTTCTTATGAGACAGCTAGAAGACAAAAAAAACACATATTCAAATATTTTAAATGTATGAGAAGAAAAACGTTGGTGAAAGGAAAAACTCTATAATAGAGTTGTTGATAAGAAGAGATAGACTTTGCATTCTAGATAGATGTTTCTTCATTTTGCCATCACAGCCTCTACAGTGACAGCGAAGAGAGTCTAAGAACAACCACTTGCATTTCGAAAACAAACTCACAACAAAATCAACCCTCAAATCTCTCTTTATTTTACATTCAATATCTACTTTACTTTACTTTACTTGCATGGTGGTCTGAACCAGAAGAAATCTTCTTTTTCTCTTCCACGGCAGCGTTAGAGCCTCTTCTTGCCTCAGAAAATTCACCTTCCTCCGCTTCAACCGTATCCTTACCCGAAGACTCGGATAAAGAAACTGAGTATGTTCTGATTTCTTATGAAGGAGTCCGACAAGGCCCTCAAACCCACTTGGACACACAGTTATGTTAAAGTGGCAGCAACCTGAAAAACTCAGTTGGGATAGGGACATCAGATACAGAAAAAAAAAAACTAAATTCTCACCTTGCTGCTTTGCGTCTGTCAAGTTTGGGTTTTGAAGCTGAAGATGACTCGAAACATTTATATTTCTACATCTTCCCCAAATTTCTGCAAAGATATCAATGATCACGCTCTATATAATGATACTAAACACACATCAACTGATATGATCATGGGAACCAGTAAAAATGTATGTTCATTGTTTGACTCCTATCTTCGAAACCACGAGGCTTCTATGCATGAAATCACTTGGAGAATGTGCTCAACTCAATTACGGAGCTCCTCGAAGAAGAATCAGATAAAACGGACTTCAGATGAAGGAGTTACGCAATTTACAAAACAGGTGATCTTCAGTTTATGCGAATTTGGACCTATGTGCATTCAATGAACAATTCCGACCAGCCCAGATGGAATTAAGCCACAAGCCCAATTGTTCTACAATCTTGGTACATCAGAGAAGCCCAGAAAAGTGGATTCAGCCCAAAAATATCAAAGGAAGACTGATTTTCGTCCAGATTCAAAATAGCATTTATTTAAGTGTGTTTCTCTCTCTTGCATGCATAATAGAGTTTGAATTTCAACTCCCAAAGTTGTGCTGCATGTTAAGATACTTTTATGGACGAAAATTACTTGTATTTCTCTATAAAAAGAGCCCAAAAATCATGAATAAGAATAAGTTTGTTTTTCAGTGAAAATTAGAGAAGTTTCTCTGTTTCAAGATGTGATGTCTTGTAATTTTTGGAACTCCATGATAATGGTGTGTCATATCTATGTTCATGGCTGGTCTAGACTTATCATAGATCCTTTCACAGATCTTTGTGGCGTCTCTCAATCCATCTCTCTATCCATTCCTTGTTGGTGTGTCATATCCAGCAAGCTGTCGATTTCTTTGGTGTGTAAATATCTAGAGAATCGATCCACTGGTGAATCAAAGGAATTTCCACAACCTTTGTGTGCTATTCAATCCACATCCTTTGATCTTTGAGATTTCACAGTCTCTAGGATGCAAAGCTTATCCCCTCACCACCTTAGAGTGCATCATCCTTGGGAGGTTTACATTATTTGGTATCAGAGCAACACTCTAAAGTCTGGTTTTATCATTCCATATTTCTATCATTTTCCCACCTATTCATCTTCTTTCAATCATCTTCTCGTCTTTCATTCTCTATTTCTTTTTATTTTTTATTTCTTTCTCTTTTTATAATTATTTCGTCAGAGAGAAAGTGCTACTGGATACTCTTCTTTTATATGAATATTTGTGGGCAAATCTTTTTTTTAAGAGGAAGGGAATGTATGATCATGGGAACCAGTAAAAATGTACGTTCATTGTTTGACTCCTATCTTCGAAACCACGAGGCTTCTATGCATAAAATCACTTGGAGAATGTGCTCAACTCAATTACGGAGCTCCTCGAAGAAGAATCAGATAAAACGGACTTCAGATGAAGGAGTTACACAATTTACAAAACAGGTGATCTTCAGTTTATGCGAATTTGGACCTATGTGCATTCAATGAACAATTCCGACCAGCCCAGATGGAATTAAGCCACAAGCCCAATTGTTCTACAATCTTGGTACATCAGAGAAGCCCAGAAAAGTGGATTCAGCCCAAAAATATCAAAGGAAGACTGATTTTCGTCCAGATTCAAAATAGCATTTATTTAAGTGTGTTTCTCTCTCTTGCATGCAGAATAGAGTTGAATTTCAACTCCCAAAGTTGTGCTGCATGTTAAGATACTTTTATGGACGAAAATTACTTGTATTTCTCTATAAAAAGAGCCCAAAAATCATGAATAAGAATAAGTTTGTTTTTCGGTGAAAATTAGAGAAGTTTCTCTCTTTCAAGATGTGATGTCTTGTAATTTTTGGAACTCCATGATCATGGTGTGTCATATCTATGTTCATGGCTGGTCTAGACTTATCATAGATCCTTTCACAGATCTTTGTGGCGTCTCTCAATCCATCTCTCTATCCATTCCTTGTTGGTGTGTCATATCCAGCAAGCTGTCGATTTCTTTGGTGTGTAATATCTAGAGAATCGATCCACTGGTGAATCAAAGGAATTTCCGCAACCTTTGTGTGCTATTCAATCCACGTCCTTTGATCTTTGAGATTTCACAGTCTCTAGGATGCAAAGCTTATCCCCTCACCACCTTAGAGTGCATCATCCTTGGGAGGTTTACATTATTTGGTATCAGAGCAACACTCTAAGTCTGGTTTTATCATTCCATATTTCTATCATTTTCTCACCTATTCATCTTCTTTCAATCATCTTCTCGTCATTCATTCTCTATTTCTTTTTATTTTTTCTTTCTTTCTCTTTTTATAATTATTTCGTCAGAGAGAAAGTGCTACTGGATACTCTTCTTTTATATGAATATTTGTGGGCAAATCTTTTTTTTAAGAGGAAGGGAATGTATGATCATGGGAACCAGTAAAAATGTACGTTCATTGTTTGACTCCTATCTTCGAAACCACGAGGCTTCTATGCATAAAATCACTTGGAGAATGTGCTCAACTCAATTACGGAGCTCCTCGAAGAAGAATCAGATAAAACGGACTTCAGATGAAGGAGTTACGCAATTTACAAAACAGGTGATCTTCAGTTTATGCGAATTTGGACCTATGTGCATTCAATGAACAATTCCGACCAGCCCAGATGGAATTAAGCCACAAGCCCAATTGTTCTACAATCTTGGTACATCAGAGAAGCTCAGAAAAGTGGATTCAGCCCAAAAATATCAAAGGAAGACTGATTTTCGTCCAGATTCAAAATAGCATTTATTTAAGTGTGTTTCTCTCTCTTGCATGCAGAATAGAGTTGAATTTCAACTCCCAAAGTTGTGCTGCATGTTAAGATACTTTTATGGACGAAAATTACTTGTATTTCTCTATAAAAAGAGCCCAAAAATCATGAATAAGAATAAGTTTGTTTTTCGGTGAAAATTAGAGAAGTTTCTCTCTTTCAAGATGTGATGTCTTGTAATTTTTGGAACTCCATGATCATGGTGTGTCATATCTATGTTCATGGCTGGTCTAGACTTATCATAGATCCTTTCACAGATCTTTGTGGCGTCTCTCAATCCATCTCTCTATCCATTCCTTGTTGGTGTGTCATATCCAGCAAGCTGTCGATTTCTTTGGTGTGTAATATCTAGAGAATCGATCCACTGGTGAATCAAAGGAATTTCCGCAACCTTTGTGTGCTATTCAATCCACGTCCTTTGATCTTTGAGATTTCACAGTCTCTAGGATGCAAAGCTTATCCCCTCACCACCTTAGAGTGCATCATCCTTGGGAGGTTTACATTATTTGGTATCAGAGCAACACTCTAAGTCTGGTTTTATCATTCCATATTTCTATCATTTTCTCACCTATTCATCTTCTTTCAATCATCTTCTCGTCATTCATTCTCTATTTCTTTTTATTTTTTCTTTCTTTCTCTTTTTATAATTATTTCGTCAGAGAGAAAGTGCTACTGGATTATTTCAAAAATATAAACTCAACTCTTATTTCAAAAATATAAACTCAAAGTTCCAAAAATATAAACTCAAGTCTTATTTTATTTCATGAAGATTACAACTTATTTATAGAATACTAAACTTGGTGAGAAAACTAAATACTTATTACATGGGAAATGATAAAATGAGTGCATGGAGGAGAGATAATGTTCTTGAAACAAGCATTCCTTGCAAGCAAGAGAGAGAAGCTTTCCATGCAATGAAACACCAAATTTTCGTAATTCCTCTTGGACAGCAAATAAACCACTTGTTTATGAATCTTTTTGGGCTTGTAACTTGATAAAAATGGGTTGGACATGCTATCTAACATCATGGATCAAATTCTGAATGTCTTTCATGCCTATAGCTTCATATACCAGCCCATGATCACATCATACTCCTCCTCTTCAAAAAGATTTGTCCTCAAATCATGCTCTCCAAAGAAAGAAAAACTTGAATATACACTTCCCAAACAATCTAGCAGATTGGTAGAACATAAATAACAAAACTTTTTTTTTCTTTTTTTTTAGAAAATGGATAGATGAGAATGGTGGATAACAGAGGTGAATACCGCTTTCAGAGTGGCTCTGATACCAAATGATAAAAAAACCTCCCAAGGAATACACTCTGAATTTGGTAAGGGATAAGCCTTGCACCGAATGAGCTAGAAAGCAACAAACGATCAAGGGATGTGGATCAAAAGGTGACACAAGAGGGGAGGAAAGTCTCTTGATACTACCCTATAATGGCCGCCTCTAGATATGACACACTAGATTAGACCAAGTTAGACTGAAGGATATTACACACCAACAATCATAAAAGTTTTGACCAATGGATATGACACACCATGATCGAAAACAGGTTTGAGAATCACTCTCAAAGTTCCAAAAATATAAACTCAACTCTTATTTTATTTCATGAAGATTACAACTTATTTATAGGATACTAAACTTGGTGAGAAAACTAAATACTTATTACATGGGAAATGATAAAATGAGTGCATGGAGGAGAGAGAATGTTCTTGAAACAAGCATTCCTTGCAAGCAAGAGAGAAGCTTTCCATGCAATGAAACACCAAATTTTCGTAATTCCTCTTGGACAGCAAATAAACCACTTGTTTATGAATCTTTTTGGGCTTGTAACTTGATAAAAATTGGTTGGACATGCTATCTAACATCATGGATCAAATTCTGAATGTCTTTCATGCCTATAGCTTCATATACCAGCCCATGATCACATCATCAACCAATAAAGGCACAAAAGACTTATTGAAGGTCTGATCAGTATCTAGACCAAAGTCAAATGTTTTTCATCTCTCAAACTTGTTCTAGTAAAATTAACATACATATTAGTCAAACATGGCTGAAATCGAACAGATAAACTGAGTAGAAGGCAACAAACTATTGGTGATATTGAAAGAACAGCTGCGTTCTAAAAATTAATGTTCAGCTGAGTGACTTTTTTCTCTTTAAGGTTTCTAGGTCTTCTACTAGAAGTTGAGCTTCGTGCTCGGAGTAAGTTAAACATATCTGATGAGTAGGGATAGCCAACAAAGCCATGGCAGATCAAGAGATTCTGATGATCGCTCTTCCGATTGCTTACAAAAACCCAAAAGGTCACTTTGTCTCAGATGAGTCTGAAGCGATAGAAACCGTAGATCTCCACTGAAGAGGGAGATTGGGGATCAAACAGGCCTACTGGGCCATTTCTTTTTATTTTTGTAAGCAAGTTCATTTCATAACTAACAAAACTTGTCTCGAGTGGGACCCATATATGTTGAGATGAATACCTTTAGAAGAGAGGAAGGTCCCCGATTATATATATAGATTTACATAATTCATACCAAAGTGCACCATTTGAAACCTTTTACTACAAATAGCATTTTGTAAATCATGTCCTTTCGTACAGATTTACCTCATTGTCAATGCATATCTTACCAAAGTGCATCATAACCAAATAAAGAGTCAATCAAGCCAATTGATACAAATAATATTCTTGTAAATCAAGCTCCTTAATACATATTTACCTTGGCATCTATGGATATTCTACCACAGTGCGTCATTTTTCTTCTCAGGGTAGAGAGTCGCTGATGAAGAGGAAGCTTCTTGGGATAGAACTAGATCCGTTGATTCTAAGAATACCTGGAAATTAGGGTTTGTTAATACTCTTCACAGTGCTTAATCAAAAGTTCTTTAGGGTTTGAGAATACTCTTCTCAGTGGTTTATAGAAACTCCTTCAGAAAAACTCCTTTTTATTAATCAATCAAAATTTGAATACAAACTTAAGCATAAACGACTATATATAAGAAAATCATAAAACCCTAAAACAATAAAGATAATTATCTTGATAATAAATAAAACACTAAATAAATATCTTATCTATATCATTCACTCTGGGTCGGAGAAGATTTGTCCTTGAATTTTGATCGTAGTCTTCGAATCCAAGACGTTTTCGAGGAAAAACTCTTCCTCGAATCTTCAATAGCATTCTTAACATAAGAATAATACAAATCTGCACGAATTTCGCACATCCCAAAATCTCTAGAAATTTTCCAAAAACTAGATTCTCCATGATTTTGCACGGATCTGATTGTCTTTTGAATCTTCACAAATCCGTTTTTGCACAAAGTTTGCACGCATCAGACAATCAAGATTCTGCACAAAATCTTCATCTGTATGATTTCGCCCTAACTTTGCACGCAAAATTTAAAAGGAACCCTCTTTGAAAACAAAGCCAATATGAAGGACATCGTCTTCATATATATTATAGATTGGATCACCATAAATTCTCTCGATAGATCTCATGGTTCCCTTTTCTCTCAACAAAAGAACTTTCGTCCAGGATAGAATAGATGCTTATACTCACCATGACATCCAGAATTGTCTTTGATTGAGAAATCAAAAGAATGCAGCTCTGATACCAACTGATGTAGCGGAAGTTTCTAGAGATAGAACTAGATCCGTTGATTCTAAAAATACCCAGAAACTAGGGTTTGTGAATACTCTTCACAATGCTTAATCAAAAGCTCTTTAGGGGTTGAGAATACTCTTCTCAGTGGTTTACAGAAACCTCTTTAGAAAAACTTTTTTTTTTATTAATCAATCAAAATCTGAATACAAATTTAAGCTTAAACGACTATATATAAGAAAACCATAAAACCCTAAAACAATATAGATAATTATTTTTATAATAAATAAAACACTAAATAAATATCTTATCTACATCAGTCGCCTCGTGTCGTCATGCATGCAAATGTCATTGCTCATTGAGGCGTCGCAGTGAAAATCCCGGCGTTGCACACTTGTTGGTGTTATTTGAGAAATTAAGTGCCACTTCTCTGACACTACTTCTCGAGATAAACTGCCTCAGACTGGTGGATGCTAATACTTAACAATATTTAAAAGACATTAGTGACAACCCTTTGAAATAAATATCATGCAAACTTTTCCCAAAAAGAAAATAAAAGCCATAGATCGAAAAGGAAAACTTCAAATAATAATTGAGGTTTAAAGAAGAACCCTAGATCAATGAATCAGAGAGTTTAAAGAAGAATCCTCAATCATTTGATCATAACACACACCCATTTTCCCAAATAAAGAATCGGTTTCAAATTGTAAACCCTAAAGCGAATGATATTGGAGAGCATGAACTAAGAAACCAAAATGCTGACTCGAAGAATAAATGAAAACGCATAGACTGAACCCAAATCGATATTAAATATAAGATCTATTGAATAAAAACGCAGAGACTAAAAGAAGAAATGAACCCCAAATCGGTGTTTGAGGATATCGAACCGGTGCGTTTTTGGTCTGGAGGCGATTTTAGGAGATATTTTGTGCGATCTAGGCTTTGCGCTGCTGCCGTCGGGATCCTTGAGCGATGGCTTCGGAGAACTCGGAGGCTCCGGCCACCGTTGCAGAAACTGTTCCGGTGAACCATGTTACAAAACAGCTACAAGTTGGGTATCTGTTGCCCAAGATAAGCAAACGTTGAAGAAGTATGAAGTGGATATTTTGACGCAGGGCGGAGTTCATTCCGTTGAGATTCCAGATGGGGTTTTGGAGAAAGTAACTCCTTTATGGGAGGACTTTCTGGTGGGGAAGTATCTAGATATGGCTCCACATGTTGCCAAGGTTCATGTTATCCTAAACAAGGTCTGGAACTATGGAGATACATCTTCTAAAATTGATGTTTATGAAGTAAACAACACAACGATGAGATTCAGGGTCCGTAATCCAAAGAGTAGGGAGAGAATACTCCGTAAAGGAATGTGGAATATTGCGGGAGTGCCGATGGTAGTCACTAAATGGACACTGAAAGCAGAAGAAGAGAAGCAAGAGGAGGATTCGATACCAATGTGGGTCCATGTGAAAAAGGTTCCCCTCCATATGTTTTCATGGGAAGGGCTCAGTTTCATAACGAGTGCAGTTGGACATCCGGTGAAGCTGCATCCGGACACTCTAGCATGTACTTCTTTTGAGGTGGCGAAGGTGTTTGTCAAAGTTGATGTGTCTAAGGTTCTACCAAAGGCAATAAACTTCTCAAAAAATGGTACGGAGTTCACGGCTGAATTCATTTATCCGTGGTTACCTTCAAGGTGTAATCTGTGTGACAAGTGGGGACATGTAGAAAAAGTCTGTGTGATGAATAAATATGATGCTAAAAACCCACCTGAAGGAGATAAAGAAGTGATTCAAAGAAGGTCAGAAGTTGCAGAGGCTGTCAATGACGCTAAGACTGATAATGAGGTTGCGGTGATAGCTCTTGGTAGTACTGATGATATGGGAAATCCAGACAAGGTGGATACTGAAGGGATAAAAGATAGCTGGTTAGAAGTATCTCCATCGAAGATAGGAAGATCTCCAATGAGATCACCAACTCGAAAACAACTGGAGGAACCGTTTATTTCAGCTTCAAAATTCTATGTTCTCTCTACGGAAGAAGAGGATGAAGAAGGTGAGACAAATGATGCCACCTCTGGGAATGCGATTGAGAGAGACGCTACTGGTGAAGAGGAGGATATCAGTGTAGTTGAGGATCTCACTGAAAACAAACCTGTAGAGGATGATAGCCAGAGAGTACAGAAACAGAGAGGTACAAAGAAAGTGCAGAATAAGATGTTGGAGAACTCAGCTCTAGCGCTAGATGTAAATCCGGTTGCAATGAGTACAAGGTCCTCCCGCCATCATCTTTAAATGTCAGGATTCTTCTTGAATGTGCGCGGATTTAACAAAACTTTAAAACATTCCGTCGTAAAAGAGTGGGTAGGAAATAAAGAGATGTTGTTTGGTTGTCTCTTGGAGACAAGGGTGAAGGAAAGGAAGGCTGATAGGATCATAAAATCAGTGTTCAAAGACTGGTCTTCATTGACTAACTATGAACATAGTGCGGGAGGTCGTATTTGGCTAGTATGGAGGGATACAGTCCGTATTACTCCTGTATATAAGTCTGATCAGATGATAACATGTTCGGTGGCATTAAAAGAAACAGAGGAGTTTTTCTGTACTTTTGTCTATGCGAGAAATACGGTTGGAGAAAGAAAACAATTATGGGAAGATTTGTGTGATCATCAAAGTACTCCATTGATTCAAGGGAAAGCTTGGATGATCATGGGAGATTTCAATGAAATTATTGCTGGTGAAGAGCACTCCGGTTACGCATAAACGCCAAATCTGCCGGCTCGTCATTGTCTGCTTAATGACTTAGGATCTCAGGGGCCTTTGTTTACGTGGTGTAATAAAAGGGAGGAGGGTATGGTATGTAAAAAACTGGACAGAGTTCTACTCAATGATGTTGCTTTGCTCAGATTCTCGCATGCTTATTCTGTTTTTGAGCCGGGTGGTTGCTCAGATCATCTTCGGTGTCGAATTCAGTTGATAAAGGAGGAGGAGAAGATAAAGAAACCGTTTAAATATATCAATGCCATTGGGAAGCTACCGTCCTTTTTACCTATGGTGGAGGAATACTGGGCATCCACGGAAAAGCTTTTCCACTCTACGTCTGCTATGTTTCGTTTCTCAAAAAAGCTCAAAGCCTTAAAACCTTTAATTAGGAATCTTGGTAGAGAGTAACTCGGAAACTTAACAAAGCGCGCAAATGAAGCTCAAATGAAGCTTACATGTAGCAGGACTATAAGAGGACTTTCTTAAATAGAAGTCTAAGCTTCATTGGCTTGAGGTAGGAGACCAAAGTAACAAGACTTTCCACAATGCAGTAAGAGTCCGCCAAGCGCAAAATACAATGAAAGAAATAAAATGTCTGCATGGCAAAGTGGCTATAACACATGAGGAGATTAAAGATGAAGCTGTTCGGTTCTTTTCAGAGTTTCTAAATAATCAACCAGAGGACTATCTTGGTGAAACAGAGGAAGAACTTGGGGAGTTAATCGATTTCACATGTACACATGAGGATATCTGTACACTTGAGAAAGAAGTAACAATGGAAGAGATCAAGAACACCTTATTCTCGATGCCATCAAACAAGTCGCCGGGTCCTGATGGATTTCCCTGTGAGTTTTTTAAAGCTACATGGTCTGTGATATTCCACGATTTTACAGTAGCCATTCAATCAGTGTTTATGAAGAGTTTCCTTCCAAAGGGGATTAACTCAACTGTCTTGGCTCTTATACCAAAAAAGACTGAAGCATCGGAGATGAAAGACTACAGACCTATTGCGTGTTGCAACATTCTATATAAGGTGGTGTCAAAGATCATCGCCAACAGGCTCAAAACCCTTATGCCAAGAATAATCTCTGCAAATCAATCTGCTTTTATCCAAGGTAGATTATTAATGGAGAATGTCTTATTAGCTACAGAGTTAGTCAAAGATTATCATAAGGAGAATATCTCACCGAGGTGTGCAATGAAGATTGATATATCCAAGGTGTTTGACTCGGTTCAATGGCCCTTTGTTCTGAAAACATTGATGGCTATGGGGTTCCCTGAGTCGTTTATCCATTGGATAAGACTCTGTATCACTACACCCTCTTTCTAGGTTCAGGTTAATGGTGAACTAGGAGGTTATTTTCAGAGTAAGCGGGGATTGAGACAGGGCTGCTCACTCTCCCCCTATCTCTTTGTGTTGTGTATGAATGTGCTTTCTCTCAAGATTGATGTAGCTGTGCGGGAGCAGAGGTTTCAGTAACACCCCAGATGCAAATCTCTTTCTCTTACACACCTCTGCTTCGCAGATGACCTCATGGTGTTTGTGGAGGGTACAAAAGAATCAATAGAAGGAGCGATTACAGTGTTTGACGACTTTACGACCTGGTCAGGGTTGAGGATCCGCTTGGAAAATCCACAATCTTCATGGCTGGTATACCAGATCATAAGCAGACCTTGATCCTAACTAACTTCCCATTCGGTAAAGGAGAGCTGCCAGTTCGATACCTAGGACTACCGCTGATGACTAAGACTATGACGAAGCAGGACTATCTCCCGCTGACAGAGAAAATTCGCACACGTATAAGTACTTGGACGAGTCGGTTCCTGTCTTACGCCAGTAGACTGCAACTGATCAGGTCAGAGATAATGAGCATTGTGAACTGTTGGGCTTCTGCGTATAGACTTCCAGGGCAATGTATCAAGGAAATAGAACAACTATGTTCAGCATTTCTTTGGCCAGGTCCGGAACTCAAAACTACAGGAGCTAAAGTTGCTTGGAAGGTAGTGTGCATGGCTAAGGAAGCAGGTGGACTCGGCATACGATTGCTGAAAGAGGTGAATAAGGTATACGGGTTAAAGCTCATTTGGAGAATGCTTTCCGGAAACTCATTATAGGGTCAATGGGTTAAGCAGAACCTGACAAAGAAGAAATCTTTGTGGGAGTTGAGCAATAAGAGCCAACAAGGCTCATGGATGTGGAAGAAGAACTTGAAGTTACGAAGCATTGCGAAAACTTTCCACAAAAAGGCAGTTGGTAATGGGAGGAACATCTCTTTCTGGTTCGAGAACTGGTCGGAGAAGGGAGTCCTATCAGACTTATTGGGTGAGAGAGGTATTATTGATCTAGGCATCAGAAGAGAAGCCACAGTTGAGGAGGCTATACTTAGCCAAAGAAGGAGGAGAAGACACAGACCTGTAGTACTTATAGAAATTGAGGAAGAAATTGACAAGGTGAGAGAAAAGCTGATCACAGATGTTAGTAGTGACGATGTAGATCTTTGGAGATGCAGAACTGGATTTAAAAATCAGTTCTCTACCAAAGAAACGTGGTATCTACTTCAAGAGGAAAAGGCGCTGTGTGTGAGGACCAAGGGGGTCTGGTTTAAACGCCAAAATTCTCGTTTGTAACTTGGATTGCGATGTTGGACAGGTTAAATACCATGGATAGAGTGTCTAAGTGGAGCGCCGGAGTTGATGAGACTTGTGTACTCTGCAAAAACGCAGCCGAGACCCGGGATCATTTGTTTTTTAAATGCTCGTTCTCTTCACAGATTTGGATGGATATTTCTCACGGTATTCTACAAGGTTCCTATACGACAACATGGAGTGCACTTCAGGTGATTGTCTCTGATCAGAGACTGGAGGCGAAAAAGCTCTATTGTATCAGATATGCATTTCAGTGTGCTATTCATGTTATATGGAGAGAACGGAACAAGAGGAGGCATGGGGAGGATCCAACTATGCCAAGAGTCCTTGCGAAGTTTATTGATAAAAGTATAAGGAACAAGTTGAGCTTAGTAACTGCCTTGGGAGGAAAGTTTGCGGGCATTCTATCTTACTGGTTTGGAAGTAGAGACATTAGATAAAAATTAGAAGAAAAACTTTTTTAGCAAAGAAGCACTTGATATAAAACAGTCTTTTTTGGTGAATATAATTTAACATTTATACAAAAAAAAAAAAAAAGAAATGAACCCCAAATCAATTTTGAATTATAAATTTCCAGTACATGTAAATGTCTTTTTATTTTCTTCATGCGATATACCAGTTTGTGTTTATTGGATTTTCCAGTAACTCGTCGAAATTTATGTATTTCCAGCATCCAAATCATCTATCGTTATGTGATCGACCACGTTGTGGATAGATGGATTTTTATGATGAAGTTTCTTTGATGGTAATTACAATTTTCCCTAGTAAAGCTTTTTTATTTTATGGTAAGCTATATAGCATGATTTCAAGATCTTTTGACCTCTTATCAATGTTGTTATTCATGCTGACGTAGGAATCGTTACACACTGATAATAAGTTGGAGGTACTCCTTTTTTTGAATGATCCATACAGTGTCAAGGATTATGTTGTAAATGGATTGTCATTATACAACCAAAACTTCTCTGGTCGTTTTTCTTCAATCAACTACTCCGGTTACTTACGGTTTTCCATTAAATCCATATAATTTTCCATTTTATTAGAGGTTTTCACTGGTCGTTTTTCTTCAATCAACTCCTACAGTTTTCACTGTTGGTTAGTGATCTAATCTTGACTCATAAGGGTTAGTTGTTTAGTTTGTTACTGTAATAGTTAGGTTAGTTAAGAATTGGTTAGACCGGTTAAGTGTTTTAATCGGTTTAGCATTATTTGATTATGGTTAGCCTTGTACATCCTTGGTTCATATAAAAGGATATGAAAAAGAGAGTAATAAGCTATGTGAGGTAATAGAGAAGAGAAAGAGATAAGAGACGGCGAAGAGTTCCGGTTGTTCTTCACCATCTCCGATTGCGAGTGGTGCCTTGTTCTAGTCGATTTGCTAGGCTGAATCTGTCTCTAGGGATTAGTTCTCCACATCGGAGAGATACCCTAGGTAAACAAGTCTCTGTATCATTCATTTGCTTTCTTTCTTGATTCTAAGCTTGCTGTTCTCGTCAGTCACTACAAGAAGACATCAATTTTGTAACTACAATAATGGTTACAAGGTAGTTGCGAATATAGATACTATGACTAATGTGCAACCACTTCATTCAGTTAGAAATAGCTCGTCGCAAAAAATGTTAGTCGCAAATTAGTTCCAAAAGAGCGAAGAAAGTAAAACTATATAGCTGCAAAAATAATTTGAGACCACGGTTTTGGTCTCGAATTTGTTAGGAACATATATAGTTTGTGACTAATTTAAAACATATATAAGTTAGTGGCTAATTTAAGTAAATAATTTGTCACTACAATCTTTATTTTTAGTTGCAAATTAGTTGCAGTAGTTTGTGACTATTTAGCAACCACATTATTGGTAAGTGTACAAATTAGTTGCATAATTTAGTGACCAATAAACAATTGATTTGAATTTCCTATTTTAGAAAATATTAAATTAGAAATAAAAATTTATTATAATTTTAGTTTTGGAATTATATATTAACTTCGAACTTGATTTAAAAGTCAAAAGTTAGAATTACAACAATGAAATATTTAAAATTACTATAAATGCAGAAGAGGTCGACTTTCAAATTTAAAAAATTTTCGTTTCAGTTTCGAACCACCAAGATCAAACCTACAAAATGAAAAGATAAAAACGAAGTAGTTACAAGTAAGGCAAGAATGTATAGAAGCAAATAAGTGAAAAATTGAACCAAACACAATCAAGGCTCAACATGTCAAATTCAAGCACTGAAACAAATTGTAAGGCTTAGGCAAAAGAAAAGAGAAGAAATTCAAGCAAAACAAATGAGCCAAATAAGTTAGAAGTAATCCCAAGAGGTGTCGTACTTTAAGTTAGAACATATCATTATGAAAGCAAACAAACCGTAAGAGAAAGGCTAAACTTGAAAACTTCAAGCATTGAAACAAGTCTTAAGGGTAAGGCAAAAACAAATAGATTATCATTAAGTTAATTAATGTAAGAGTTCTGAAGCAGACAAATAAACCAAAAGCAATAGAACCTTAACCAAAATGAAGTGGATTATCATGACGACGTAACCTTAAGTGGTGGAAATCAGCCAAACTATTGAGATATGTTTTAAAACACAACTAAACTCACCAAAACGAAGAGTTTAAGACAAAACCGTGGCTCACTTCACTACAAGAAAACACATGTTTAACGAGGAAATTTAACGAGGAAAAACAATCCTCGTAAATTTACGTCGATTTTACGAGGAACTTACGTGGAAAACTAAAGTCATCGTTATTTCCTCGTAACGTTACGACAAAAGTGTTTCGTCGTAAAGTGGATGTAATTTAACGAGTATTTTACGAGGAAAAACTATTTCCTCGTAAATACGACGTAAACTTTGCGTGTTATTTACGAAGAAATAGTTTACGTGTATTTAGCGAGAAAATTTTGAATCCACCAACTTTGTAGGTGTTACACGTTTTTTTTTGCCACCTAATTAATTTTCGTCGTAAATTCATAGGAAAATTACAACTACCAGATTTGAAATTTCCTATAAATATGGATGTTTGAACATCATTTTAAACACACCAACAACAAAAAATGTGAAGGAGAAAAAATGGCTAGCTCCGGGACTATTTACGAGTTGCGGAAGTGGATGTACATGCATAGAGATGCTAACGGGAGAGTGACGAAAGAATACCTTGCGGGTCTGGAGACATTTATGCATCAAGCAGATTCAACACCGCTCGCCCAAGAAAGTGGTAAGATGTTATGTCCTTGTCGGAAATGCAACAATTCGAAACTAGCAAACCGTGAAAATGTTTGGAAGCATTTAATAAATAGAGGTTTCACGCCAAATTACTATATCTGGTTTCAACATGGAGAAGGTTTTAATTATGATCAGAATGAAGCTAGTAGTAGTAATAGCAATTTTCAGGAAAAAGAACCGGTTGATCATCATTTGCATAATGAACATAGTTACCATCAGGAGGAGAAGGTAGATTATGATAGGGTTCATGATATGGTAGCTGATGCATTCGTAGCTCATGATGAAGATGAAGAACCTAATATAGATGCAAAAAAGTTTTACGAAATGTTAAACGCGGCGAATCAACCACTTTACAGTGGTTGTAGAGAAGGTCTCTCTAAATTGTCGTTAGCTGCTAGAATGATGAATATTAAAACTGATCACAATCTACCTGAAAGTTGCATGAACGAATGGGCGGACTTGTTTAAAGAGTATTTGCCGGAAGACAATGTGTCTGCTGATTCTTATTATGAGATTCAGAAACTGGTTTATAGTCTTGGGTTGCCTTCGGAGATGATAGATGTTTGCATCGACAAAGGCATGATCTATTGGGGACATGATGAGAAGCTAGAAGAATGTCGATTCTGCAAGAAGCCACGATTCAAGCCGCAAGGACGGGGACGTAATAGGGTACCGTACCAAAGGATGTGGTACCAACCAATTACAGACAGATTGAAAAGTTTGTATCAATCAGAGCAGACTGCTGGAAAGATGAGATGGCATGCCGAGCATACTCAGATGGATGGTGAGATGACTCATCCATCAGATGCAAGAGCCTGGAAACATTTCAACAAAGTACATCCGGATTTCGCTAGCAATATCCAGAATGTGTATCTCGGACTATGCACAAATGGATTTAGTCCGTTCGGAATGTCAGAGAGATAATATTCATTGTGGCCAGTCTTTCTTACTCCAAACAACCTGCCACCGGAGATGTGCATGCAATGGGAGTTGCTATTCTTGACCATATTAATACCTGGTCCGAACCATCCAAAAAGGTCCCTGGATGTTTTCCTACAACCACTGATAAAAGAGTTGAAGGATTTGTGGTCAACAGGGGTGAGGACGTATGACTGTTCAACGAAGACGAATTTTACGATGCAAGCGATGCTTTTTTGGACCATAAGTGATTTTCCTGCCTATGGGATGTTGTCTGGATGGACTACACATGGGAGATTAGCTTGTCCATATTGTAATGGAACGACAGATGCGTTTCAACTGAAGAATGGTAGGAAGACAAGTTGGTTTGATTGTCACCGTCGATTTCTTCCCATTGGCCATCCTTACCGAAGAAACAAGAATTTGTTTAGGCACAAAAGGGTTGTGAGAGACACTCCTCCTCCATATCTAACTGGAGAACAAATTGAAGCGCAAATCGACTACTACGGAGCTAACGAAACAGTTCGTTGGGGTGGTAATTGGCATGTCCCTTGTAATATGCCTGATTCTTACGGTGTTCATCACAACTGGCACAAGAAGAGTATATTTTGGGAGTTGCCATATTGGAAGGATCTTCTTCTGCGCCACAACCTCGATGTGATGCATATAGAGAAGAATTTCTTTGAAAAAATCATGAATACAATATTGAATGTCCCAGGGAAGACAAAAGACAACATAAAATCGAGGTTGGACTTGCCGGATATTTGCTCAAGAAGCGAGTTACATATTAAAAGCAATGGACAAGTTCCCGTTCCGATATTCAGATTATCTTCAGAAAAAAAGTCGGTGTTGTTCAACTGGGTGGCATCAGAAGTGAAGTTCCCTGATGGGTATGTTTCAAATCTCTCAAGATGTGTTGAAAAGGGTCAAAAGTTCTCCGGGATGAAGAGTCATGATTGTCATGTCTTTATGCAACGACTACTGCCCTTTGCATTTGCGGAGCTACTTCCAACAAACGTACATGAAGCACTTGCAGGTACGTAGTGTATTATATCACAATAATTTACAAAATAATATATGACTAACAATGTGTTTAATTTTTTTTGGAATATAAAAGGCATTGGAGCATTTTTTAGGGATCTGAGCACACACACTCTTAAAGAAGAAGTTGTTGAACAGCTACAGGAGAACATTCCCATCTTATTGTGCAACTTGGAGAAGATATTTCCTCCCGGATTTTTTGACGTCATGGAGCATCTAGCTGTCCACCTCCCATACGAGGCATTGCTTGGTGGACCTGTACATTACGGATGGATGTATCAGTATGAGCGAGCCATGAAATATTTGAAGGAAAAAGCAAAGAACCTCGTCAAAGTTGAAGGTTCTATAATTGCTGGAAGTTTGACGGAAGAAGTTTCTCACTTCACATCGTACTACTTTTCGTCAAAAGTACGTACCCGGAGAAGAGCTCCAAGAAGATATGATGATGGTGGTGTTGCGCCAACATATGCAGTTGCTGGTGTTCCAGACATCTTTAGCCAGATTGGGTGACTTGGTGGGAAGTCTAAAGAGGTTTGGTGGTCGAGTGAACAAGACGCTCATAGTGCACACACCTATATTCTACTCAATTGCGAAGATCCATTGATGCGTTATTTTGAAAGGTAACATAAATTGACACTTCGAAACACATATAAGTATAATTAATTGTATAATTGCGAGAGATTCATTCCTATAAAATGTGATTTTACAGCCTATTTGTTTCTCAAGTCGAAGAAACATTTCCTGGTATATCCACAAGTGACGCAGACAAAAGGAAAGATCAACACTTCATTAAGTGGTTGCGGAATCAGCTATTAACTCAAACTTTTTTTTCATACATGATCTGTATTTCATTAACATTCTCTTTATTTTTGCAGGTTGATTATGACGACAACGATGCATATTATCCTAACTGGTTACACGAAGTAATTCAATCTCCACTTGTAAAGGTCACCACATCACAGATGTATTTCACACGAGGCTATACTTTTCATACATATGAGTATGGTAGACAGCGGGCGACCAGTAACTATGGAATATGTGTGAAAGGGGAAACATATTTCTACGGGATCTTGACGGATATTATTGAAGTCGAATTTCCAGGGATATTGAAGCTGAAATGCGTCCTCTTCAAATGTGAATGGTTCGACCCCGTCGTCAACAGAGGTGTTCGGTCTTACAAATTCGGTGTAGTTGATGTCAACGGTGGACGAAGGTACAACAAATTCGAGCCTTTCATCTTAGCTTCACAAGCAGACCAAGTTAGCTTCCTTCCATACCCTCTGATGAGAGATTCATGTATAAATTGGTTAGCAGTGATCAAAGTTACACCTCGAGGACGAATCATCAGTGGAGAAGAACCACCATTGCAAGAAGAACAGATAAATGAAGTCGAGGAACCTGAACAAGAAATTGATGACATCCTTCTCATTGATCCGCATAATCACGAGTACGAATATTTTACCGATGATGCCACAGACAAAGCTGTTGAAGACGAGTTTAATGAAAATGATGATGTTTCTAGTGATGACGAGAATGTCGATGTATCCGATTGATGTATTTGTTTTATGAATAAGATGAGGGAGTTTGTTTTATGAATAAGATAATGTGGGGTTTGTTTTATGAATAAGTTAATGTGGGAGTTTGTTTTATGAATAAGCAAATATGGGAATTGTGGTTTAGAATGGAAATAAAGGTGGGAATTGTGGTTTGGGGTTTGGAATATGAAGTTTGGGGTTTGGGGTTTCGGGTTTGGGGTTTCGGGTTTGGGGTTTGGGGTTTAGAGGTTCCGGGGTTTGAGGTTTGGGGTTTGGGGTTTGGGGTTTCGGGTTTGTGGTTTGGGGTTTGGGGTTTGGGGTTTGGGGTTTTGGGTTTGGAGGTTTCGGATTTTAGGGATTTAAACATAATACTCGTTAATTCCACGTAAGCAGAAATCGTCGTAAACACCACGTAAAAGGATTTAAACAAAACACTCGTTAATTCCACGTAAGCAAAATCGTCGTAAACACCACGTAAAAGAATTTAAACAAAACACTCGTTAATTCCACGTAAGCAAAATCGTCGTTAATACCTCGTATATAAAAACACGGGCCTTTGTGATTCCTCGCAATTTCCTCGTATTGAAAAACACGGGCCTTTGTAACTGCTCGCTATTTCGTCGTACCTTACGACGAATTTGCGACGATATGAAATCTTATATATACCCCGAGCGCTCACTCTTTCTTTCCTCTCTACTTCCTCTCCACTTCCTCTCCATTTCGTAGCAATGGTAAGCCTCTCTAATTCCTCTCTAATTTGGTTAGTTTAGGATAGATTAGGTGGTTAGTATAGGGAATTTAGATAGGTTTACGGATTTTATGTTATTTAGTGTTCATTAGGTGGATAATGTTGGGAAATATACTGTTGATGTTAATTTTAAAAATTTAATTTTTTTCTCAGGTTCGAAAAGGAAGACTTACTGCCCATTACAGAGAGATCTTCGGTGAGCCGGGTAGTCGTATAGACCCGGCCTCTTCTTCAGCCCCCGGTACTTCGGGTCAGGAGACTGTCCCCGAGACTCAGTACACTCAGAGAGTCTCTGGGTCTACTTGATATGATCATGGGAACCAGTAAAAATGTACGTTCATTGTTTGACTCCTATCTTCGAAACCACGTGGCTTCTATGCATGAAATCACTTGGAGAATGTGCTCAACTCAATTACGGAGCTCCTCGAAGAAGAATCAGATAAAACGGACTTCAGATGAAGGAGTTACGCAATTTACAAAACAGGTGATCTTCAGTTTATGCGAATTTGGACCTATGTGCATTCAATGAACAATTCTGACCAGCCCAGATGGAATTAAGCCACAAGCCCAATTGTTCTACAATCTTGGTACATCAGAGAAGCCCAGAAAAGTGGATTCAGCCCAAAAATATCAAAGGAAGACTGATTTTCGTCCAGATTCAAAATAGCATTTATTTAAGTGTGTTTCTCTCTCTTGCATGCAGAATAGAGTTTGAATTTCAACTCCCAAAGTTGTGCTGCATGTTAAGATACTTTTATGGACGAAAATTACTTGTATTTCTCTATAAAAAGAGCCCAAAAATCATGAATAAGAATAAGTTTGTTTTTCAGTGAAAATTAGAGAAGTTTCTCTCTTTCAAGATGTGATGTCTTGTAATTTTTGGAACTCCATGATCATGGTGTGTCATATCTATGTTCATGGCTGGTCTAGACTTATCATAGATCCTTTCACAGATCTTTGTGGCGTCTCTCAATCCATCTCTCTATCCATTCCTTGTTGGTGTGTCATATCCAGCAAGCTGTCGATTTCTTTGGTGTGTAATATCTAGAGAATCGATCCACTGGTGAATCAAAGGAATTTCCGCAACCTTTGTGTGCTATTCAATCCACATCCTTTGATCTTTGAGATTTCACAGTCTCTAGGATGCAAAGCTTATCCCCTCACCACCTTAGAGTGCATCATCCTTGGGAGGTTTACATTACTACTTCCTCTAGTGCACCATCGGCTCCTCATGTGCCTTCCCCGATGGCTCATCCGACGATGCCTCCTCCTGTGCCTCCTCCGATGGCACCTCCGATGGCCGCCGATATTCATCCCGATTTGATGGTTCCTCCGAGTGCTCCTTACTCGCAGTACACTGTAGAGGACATTCTCCGTCTGCCAGGCAGAGAAGGTTTACCAGTCATCGACCCCGACCGACCGGACGGAACTTTGTGGTATGTTGCATTAATTTTTTTTAATTCGTTTAAAATTCTTTTATAACATTAAAAAATAATTTATATTTTAAATTTGTATTTTCCAGGTGGGGGGTTGACGGATGTCTTGCATCGGACGTAACCAACACGATCAAAGGTTACTTCTCCATGGCACATCCGAACTGGAGTAAGACGCCTCAATACGTCAGAAAGACGTGGTTCAAAATTTACGCTGTAAGTTTCTATTAATTAATTATATATACTTTAATTTTTTTATGATTTATATATATACTTTCTAAAAAACTAATTGTTAATTTATTTTTTCCAACTGGAAAAATATAATTGGGCCTTGGGGATCACTGAGAGGGTGAGGAAGAAGTTTAACGCGAAGGCAAAAGTTCGCTTGTTGGACACGGTCTCCAACTGGGAGGGTGACTGGATCGTGAAGGGGTATGAGCATGGCAAACCCGCTGAGCTCACCACGGATGTGTGGGATGGCCTCATCCGTTATTGGCACCTTCCTAATTCCATTAGAATCGCCCAGGCTTGCTCTAACTCCCGTATTACGGTCGATGAGCACGGAAGCGGGCCGATGCTTCACACTACGGGCCAAAAATCCCACGCCGGTGTCCGTTTGGAAATGGTAATTAAATATTTTATTAAATAAAATTTTTAATATATATTTTTATATTCTAACTTTCTTAAATGTTTTTTAGGCCAAAGAGACGGGACATCTCCCGTCTCTTCTGGAACTTTACGAGAGGACCCACAAAAACAAGGCGGGCGTATTTGTAGATGGCAAGTCCGAGCAAGTCTACAACGACGTGGTTGCTTGGGTTAAAGACCGCCAGAGTCAGCTGACCCAGCAGTCTACCGACGGATTACCCGTCACCTTATCCACACTTGAAGTGGATAAGATTTACGAGGAGGTAAATTTTCAAAATTTTAATTTTTTATTATTCATTTAATATAACTTTAAATTTTTACTAACAATATTTATTTTTTGTTTTTAAGGTTGTCCCTAAAAAAAAGGGACGGACGTTGGGGATTGGTTCCGTCAACGATGTTCCGAGAGCGACATCGTCTTATGGTCAGCGACGGGATGATGAAGTCACTGAGCTGCGTAGAGATTCCGCTCAGCTGCGTAACGAGTTGGCCGCGACAAAATCTCGTATGGGTGGAGTCGAGGGCTTCTTGGACGTAATAGCGGCCACAAATCCGGAATGGGAGTCCATGTTGAGGAACATGCGACAACAACATCCCATTCGAGGCGAGTCATCCGACGTACATAACGAGGCGGATGTTACGAGGAGGAGTGATGAATTCTACCAGGCGATGAACGACCCTTAGTTTTTTTTTTCCGGTTGTTGTATTATAAATTCAAAACTTATTTATATATCAAATATTTTCATATTGATTTATTTTTATTTTAAATTTTAATTTTATTAATAAATTAAATAATTTTAATTATTTTTTAATTATATTTTTAAATTCTGTAAAATAATAAAAACGAAGTAAATTCGTAGCTAATGTACGACCTATTTACGTCGAAACCTTACGAGGAAATGACGATAAATAATAAACGAGTATTTTACGAGAAAACATTTACGAGGAAATAACGAGGAAAGATAAACGAGTATTTTACGAGGAAATCCTTTCGTGGTCGTTACATGTATTTTGCGAGGAAACACTTTCAAGGTATTTACGTGTAGTTTACGAGACGTTTCGAGGTATTTACGACGAAATATAGCGACCTCCGTACGTGGAATGTTGACGTGGTCTTTACGACGAAATGATCTACTTCGTCTTTACGACGAAATATATTCCTCGCTAAGTTACGACGAATTAGCGAGGAAATATGTGTTACGACAGATGAGTAACGAGCAAACGTGGTTCCTCGCTAATCCGTCGTAAAGCCTCTTTTACGACGAACTCACGAGGAAAACCGCCCTCGTTAAGATTATGTTTTCTTGTAGTGCTTTTGCAATGGTAAATATGAACTGGATCTGTGTGTTTGCAGGTATTCTTCTTTACAAATCCACAAATCAAAGAGACCACACAATATTGTTGAACATATAAAATTAGAAGAACCCAAATCTACAATATGAAAGAGAAAAGGAGAGAACCCATTACCAAGTTGTGCAGTTCAAACGAGTCTTGGTTACCATCATTTATCTTTAAGAAAAGAAAAATATCACAAAGCCACTTGCGGAGGAAAGTGGCAGAAAACTTGCATGAATAAACAAAAGAAAACTCTGTTTCAACCACATATTTGCTTTCCGTAGCTCCGGCGGCTCTCCGCCGTCAGAGAGCTTCTCTCTTCCTCTCTGTTTTCGACTTTGCTTCCCTGCCAGCTTTTCCCCCTCCCCCGATATGTCGGTGGCCCTGTAGCAGAGTAGATTTGGACTCAATCTCTTCGTAGACTGTTCGGATCTCTCGGAGGTGCTATGGAGTCATGATGAGGGGTGCTGATGTGGTGGGAGTTGTGGGGAAGTCGGCGTTTTGGGTTCAGTCAAGGGTCGGATTGAGTTTTTCCCCTTTCTCGATCTGGTTCCTTTGCCGTCGGTGAGAGCGTGTGACCTGGATTTTAGGACTCCTTCGTCCAGATTGTAGAGGATGGATTCGACCATCCCACAGGGCCCGAGGAATAGGAAGGCCTGGCCCGAGTTAGAAAGAGCGACGGCTCGATCTGTCGGCTCGAGAGTCAGGTCTCTCGGCTTGACTCTTGAGGACTTCTAGCCGGCCACCGTCGACTGAAGAGCGTTCGGCTCAGCGGTTGCTCGAACACCTACGGGCCTCTCGGCCCAGCAAAGGAGGCCCACCAAGATGGCGTAAAATTAGGTCAAGAGCGAAGCATCGGGACGTCTATATAAGGGAAAGAAGAGGCAACGAGAAGGGGATCCAAAAATACTGACCAAGACTTGACGGCTAGATTAGGGTTTTTCACCTTTACTTCGTCTCGCCGTTAATTATACTTCTCCGGTAGCTTGTCGAGCCACCGGTTTCCTTTCTGTCGCACTCTCCTCTTATTTCCTTGTAACCGATCGAACGTTTTCTCTCCGACCATCAATAAGACGTCTTTGTTTAAAAAAAAAAAAAAAAAAAAAAAAAAAACAAAACAAAATTCCTCCCCGAGGAATCGATCTCAGAAGCAGACGATCACCTAAGCGATGCCTACACGAGCACGCCCCGGCTCCTCGAACAAATGTATCGGCACTCGCATCCCACGTTGAATATGTCCCGATCAGACACATATTCACGGAAATCGACCGCGTTGCGACCGAAACCAACACGGCCGAGACAATGACTCCGATTCATCCTATAATTGACTAAGTAAGGTCCGACCGACCAAACGCTTGAAAATTACGGTAGGATCGACTTGGAACCGTCAAAGTCGAAAACTCCTCCCCGAGGAATCGATCTCAGAAGCAGACGATCACTTAAGCGATGCCTACACGAGCACGCCCCGGCTCCTCGAACAAACGTATCGGCACTCGCATCCCACGTTGAATACGTCCCGATCAGACACATATTCACGGAAATCGACCGCGTTGCGACCAAAATCAACGCGGCCGAGACAATGACTCCAATCCATCCTATAATTGACTAAGTAAGGTCCGACCGACCAAACACTTGGAAATTACGTTAGGATCGACTGAGAACCGTCAAAGTCGAAAACTCTTGATTAACAATTAAAACTCAAAATGGCAAACGGTCGCGACTCAAAGAGATCGACCGAGACAAAGTCATAATGAGCTTAAAACTATAACGATTCGACATCTCGAGTCAGCATTTCACACCGAACGAACAGAGTCATTTCAAATCTTGAGAAATCACGATTTTTGATAGACAAATCTAAGTTGAGAGATTCAGTTCGGTCACTAAAAGAGTTCGAGATGACAAAAAAAATAACAAAATAAAAGCCTCGAAGGCGAAGGTTCGAAAAACTACAACAATGAGTCATCTATGACTCAAAAGAAAACAACAAACAAGGAAAACTAAGCTTCCCGATCACTCTCGCGATCATTAAGCGCGGAAAGCTCCGAAGCTCCGACGCTCGATCCTCGGGCAATCGGAAGGACTTGCACCGCAGCATCTTCCGACACCTTGACGGTGTCTTCTTCGCCTCCTCGAACAGTCAAAGGGTTTTCGATACGAAGCGTCGTTTCCTCGCACCCTTCTCCAACCGGGCGAGTAAACGAGACATGAAGATTCGCCGCGGTCTCCGAGTCAATTATGCCGGCGTTGGAACCAAACGGATCGAGGCCCGCCAGAATCCGGGCATCCACGAACTGAGACTCCAACGTAAGAGGAGAGAGTCTAAAGTCTCCCTCAGGGATCTCGCCAACCTTCAGCTGCTCGGCCTCTTGTTCGTACTTCCTCTCATACTCGACGAACATATCAATGGAGGCTTGCGGTATGTCGTTCCCGGCTCCCTTCAAGGCCTCGAGGCACTTCCTAGTCCCAAAGGCTTGGCTGTAGAGTAACCGAGCCTCGTCGTAAGGACCCCGACGCTCCTCTCGAGAACGAATCCTGGCAAAGCAACGATTAGCCTTGGCGGCCATTTCCGCCTCTACTCTTCCCCTTTCTCTCGTCACCTCCAAGACTCTGGAGTCTCTCAGACGTTTCATCTCTCGCTCGTGCGAGGCGGCGAGTGAAGCCCTCTCACTCTCGAGATCGGTGTTTTTCTGTTCAAGCTCGCGGACGGTTCGTCGAGACGAATCCAGCGCAGCTTTAAACTCGTCGCGTCGAGCAGCGGTGCGGGTCATCACCCCGTCGAGCCTCTGCAGATCAGCCCTCAACTCGTTCAGTTGACGAGCAGACACCTCTTCCTTCTCAGCGAACTCTTTTTTGGCCCGCTCGAGCTCCTCCAAGGCTCCTTTGAGGGCCGTGTCGTATTTATCAATCACGACATTCATCGTGCTATCACCCTGAACGCGCGACACAACAGAAATCGTGAGAAGTTAGGAGTCAAAGGATTCAGAAAAATCGTAAGAAATTAAGACCAAGCCGTTTACCAGCAGTTTGACCCTTGCAGCTTCTTCGTATTCACCCCCGAAGATCAGGTCCTTCACAGAAGGAAGAGGTTTCGCCCTCCCTCTTAGTTGACGGAGAAACTCCCCACATTTCTCCGGAACATATACTAAGGGAGCCGGTCCCTCGTAGTGAAAGGCGACCTTGTCGGGAAAGTTGAATCCAGGAGCCCTCCTTAGAATAGCAGAGCCACCGGAAGAAGTGCCGATCTGGACGGCCCCTCCTCCGACGGGAATCGGAGTTCTCTCGCAAGGAAGCGTCGGGACAGGGGACTGCCTCTCATCGTCGCCTTCATTATTTCCTCTCCTTATCAGGAGTGGCGACCCCTCGCTATCCCCTTCGGAATCATCCGAGCAAGCGACATTAAGAGAAGTCTCGCGCTCCCCCCCTTCACTCACTCTTTCCTCGTTATTTCGTCCCTCCGAGGCTTCGACCTCAGAACCTCCTTCTTCGGGTTGGATTTCTTCTCCTCGAGCATCTTCTTCCTCTTGCTCGATTTGCTCGTTAGCGTTTTCCACCTGCTCATCGGCATCTCCCAACTGCTCGCCGGCGAACTTCTTCTTTGTCTTTCTGGGCTTGCTCTTCTTCCGGGGCTCAATAGAAGGAGGGGCCTCGCTCGTCCCCTCGGCGCCCCTCCCGGCTCTCGAACCATCGTCTCTTTTTCTTTTCTTGCCCTTCCCCGCAGTTCTGGCACCGGAAGGGAGAGCCTCGCCAGAACGAGGAACCGCTGCTGGGGGTCCTTCCCCGCTAGCCAGCCCCAGCTGGGCCGCTATTATTACGCTCAAGTCAGGGAGAGTGCCCATCTTCTTCGCCTCGGTAATTTGTTTTTGGATATCCCTCGGGAAGATGTCCAGTCGCTTAGCACGAATGGGAAGAACGGTCGGGAGGTCGGATCTCCACCTTCCTGAAAACATAAGGCAGAAGAGTCAGGACGTAAAAAAGTTTGCGACTAAAAGAGCACAGTCTAGAGGTGCGAGAGAACGTACTTCGAGCGATTCGATCTTTAAGCCCACAGATCCTTTCCACGGATATCTCAGACCAGCGATAGACTCGAAGCAGAGCGACGGCGCGAACACTCCTCAAGAAATCTTCGGGATAAGCTGGGGAGGTAGGATGGCCGACTGCATACAAAAAAAAGGGGTTGGTCAGAATCGACAAATCGCTTACGGTTCGCAATAGAGTATTCTACCACAAGAACGGTTCCAAAGAACTCGGTAATCGTCTTGGGGAGGCTCCTCGAAGGCCGAGCTGTCGGACTTAAGGAAGAAGTAGGAGCGCTGCCAATTCTGCGTCTTGTTCGGATGACCGGCACATATGTTGCAGTTTGGTCGCATCTTCACCGAGTAGGTGCCATCTTTCATATCGGTTACCGAGGTCATCTCCTCGAACGACCTAACGCTCATCGGCATGTCGATCTGCTCCGCCAAAACCGACAAAGTAACCGCTAGACGCAGCGAGCCATTCAGCAGCTGACTGATCGTGAGATCCCGACGTCTGGCGTATGCTGTGATCAGTCGCGGGATGGGGAACCAGCAACGAGTGTCCTCCTGAAAATAGGATTCGTACACCGTCTGGTACCCCATCGGAGGAGACCAGGGTCTCTGTGCTCCCGTGGGCACAAGGAAGGTCACGCCTACGGCACCCGCAGCCCGAAGAACCCTCTTCACGCTTCCAAGAGTCGACCTCGTCTCCTCTACGCCTTCCCAGTCCTGACCGGCCAAGAAGGCAGGACGCAATAAGTCGGGATGAAGTTGAGGAAGCTCCTCGAAAATTCCATCGGGGTAAAAAGTGGTCGGGAAGAACTCAACCTCAGAATCATCGCCATCCGAGAGACCAACCTCCGCAGGCCAAGCTCTCAGGGTGATCGAGTCAACGGGCATCGCCCCGCTCTGACCGTCTCTCGAACTTTCCACTGCATCCCTCGCAACGACGTTCTGACATCCTTCTCTCGCGAGTCTCGCAGCATCCGCAACCAGAAGTCGATGAGAGCGAGATAGATTTGCCGTGTCCATCATCGCCTCGCGATGAATCGCCTCCGAATCTACGACACGACTCCCGTCGGGATTCCTCGTCGGATTCGACGTCGCTGCGGCTGCCTTTCCTTTCGATTGTTCCGATAACCTCTGACCCGACGACATCGCAGAGCGAAACAGCGAAGAACGTTTCGAACAAATCTAACAACGCTTAGAGAGATAAGGGAAAGAGAGAGAAAGTACCTTTGGTCGCGGAGAAAAACTTGAAGGAATGGAAGGGGATCCGCGTATTTATAAGGAAAAGAGAGGGGAGAAACTCGAGGCGCCATCATTAGGTCTATTCGGGCCTAAACGGGCCTCGAAATCCGCCCTAAAAACCCAGCTGACCCTCGCGGCGTTTCAACTTCTCGATTCATCTAGAATTCGAGGTATCGTCATTAAAGCCTAAACGGGCCTTAATGGGCCTCGAAACTCTCCCAAATATCCAGCGAACCTTCGCGACGAACCCTTTTTACGACACGACGACCAAAAGGAGAGATAAAAGCCTCTGCTGCTCGCTTCCGAGAGGGCAACGTTGTGTGACTCGCCGACCGATCGTTCAAATCTTCCGACAGACCTCCTATTCTCTCAAACCTAAATCACCCGCTCACTGATGGACTAGGGGGGGACTTACTGTAGAGGATGGATTCGACCATCCCACAGGGCCCGAGGAATAGGAAGGCCTGGCCCGAGTTAGAAAGAGCGACGGCTCGATCTGTCGGCTCGAGAGTCAGGTCTCTCGGCTTGACTCTTGAGGACTTCTAGCCGGCCACCGTCGACTGAAGAGCGTTCGGCTCAGCGGTTGCTCGAACACCTACGGGCCTCTCGGCCCAGCAAAGGAGGCCCACCAAGATGGCGTAAAATTAGGTCAAGAGCGAAGCATCGGGACGTCTATATAAGGGAAAGAAGAGGCAACGAGAAGGGGATCCAAAAATACTGACCAAGACTTGACGGCTAGATTAGGGTTTTTCACCTTTACTTCGTCTCGCCGTTAATTATACTTCTCCGGTAGCTTGTCGAGCCACCGGTTTCCTTTCTGTCGCACTCTCCTCTTATTTCCTTGTAACCGATCGAACGTTTTCTCTCCGACCATCAATAAGACGTCTTTGTTTAAGCCCACATCTTATTTATTACCGTTTCACGATCAAACACAGATCTGGTGTTCTCGGTGTCCGGGTTTCAGATCTGCGGTGGAGTGGGTCGGCTCGTGGCGGTTTCTATCCCGCTCGGTGTCGAGTGGTGGGTTCCCCTCTCGTCTTCCGGTCAAGTTGGGCTTCGGGGCAGTAGGTCTCTGGAGGCGCGCACGTCGTGGTGATCGCTACTGTGTGGTCGCGGTAGCTATGGAGTTTGTTTCGTGCGGCTGCTCGTGTTCTGTCTCTCTGGCTGGCCGTCTATGACCAACAAAGGGCTTTTCCGGCGGTCGCTCCAGCCTTGTCCTCTCGGGTTTGCCGCTTTTGATGCTGATGTGCTCGTCTTCGTATGGGTGCTCTCTGCTCCTCTACGTCTCTTCAGTTATCTCGACGGTTCTCCTCCGTTGCTGTTTCGCTGACGAGGCAATATGGAGCTATCATCGGTTCTCGATGCTAGCGCGAGACGGGGTTCTTGGATCTTCGGATTCCAGTTTCCTCGTAGGAGCCTCGTGTTTCGATTGGTCATCCCAGCCACATTGTCGGACCATTTGGTAAGTAGTGGGGGGTCAATCGTTGGTTCATTTTGTAGGTTTGGTTGGACAACACTGAGATGTGGCTCTCACCGGACCCGTCTTTTGCTATGGTTCGCGTTTATTTCTGAAGTCAAACCAAATAAGTGTGGTTCTCTCTGCTCATCGGACTAAGCCAGATGGTGCTCCTAGGGCTCTCTGGAGTGTGTAGTTGCTGGAAGCTCATGGTGTTTGGGTTCTCTAGCTGCCGGTGGTGGTTCGCGATACTCGAGCTTCGTTGACTAAGCTCGACAAAGCTGCGCGGAATGATACCAATCAGTTGGAGTAGCGCTGCGGGCAAGCCAATATCTACCAAGGCGTGGTCTCATGGTATATCAAAGGTATTCTTCCCATGCAGCAATGTCAACTCTCGGTCAAGCTTCTTCTCTATTACCTTTAGTTAGCTCGATATGTTAAACTTTTTTAATTGCCTTTGCTCGCTGAGAACTGCTTTTTCTTTCCTTCTCTGATGTTGCTTTAGTTTACTTTAATGTGCTACTAGTTTACTATGTAACCTCTGTGGCAAACAAAAACTGGTATAAAACTTTAACATTTTTACCAAAAAAAAAAAAAAAAAAAAAAAGTGATGCAGTCCCTTTGACTCGGAGATAAACCGGAAATCATTTTTTAATAGCAGTGCATGCCGCAGGTTTTAATTTGGTGGAAAAGAATAATCACGAAACGGCGGAGGAAGAGGGAAATACGGCGGACGAGGAGAAGGGTCATGCGCCGGAGGAGTTTTTGGGAGAGAAATCTGAGTATGCTGGACTCTAGCAAACTGGAGGGTGAAGACGATCAAAATTCGGTGAAGAGAGAATTCTGAGATTGGAGTGTGAAGAAAATTAAAAAATTGATGAAAAGAAAGGTCTAAGGAAGAAAGAGGATTTGGGTTTCGAAAATCTATTCCCTAGAAAATGAGCGGTATAGTAAAAACATTTGGACAATTTTCAGTGGAAAAACCTTGGAGCCAAATTATGCAGCCAAAGTGTAACTATCCGAAGACAAATAGTTGCAAAAATAGTGGCATGTTGTTAAGGAAAAATAAAATAAAATTTACCACTTATATGTAACCCATCATGTTTTACAGTTTCAAATTAGTGGATAACAAGTAACCCTAACAATACCCTAAACCTTAAACATCAATTATTTGCTTTTTAAACTTGTATATAAAAGAAAATCCTCTTTATATTAATCATTGAGCATTACTACATGTTTTCGTAGCCACGTGTCATCACTAGAATGATTCTTAGATTCCTTAGAAAAATAAGTTGGTCCATATAAATATATATTATACTTTTTATTAAGCTAACTATCAAATTTATTAGTAGTTTACAAAAAAATATTCTTTCTTCCCTTAAATAAAGGCTACGGGATTACCAAATATGATTAACATATATATAAAAATTAATGATTATGAATAATACATATTTGATAACAATTTTTGTACCCTCTCTTTTTTGGTTTAATTTTATATTATTATAAGAAATTAAAAATCACATTAAGCATATAATAAAAAAATTAGATTTTTTTTCTTATATGTTATACTTTGATTTTTTTTAAAACGACTATAAATTACTAAAAATGGTAAAAGTCTCATATTGAAAATTTTGTGATCAATGGTTTAACTGTTTTTTGTTGAAGCAAAATACAAATGATCATAAATTGTATGAATATGAAGTCTTATTAATAGATATTTATAATATACATATATATATATATATATTATTTAAATTAACTTATATATTATATACTATATAAAATATATAAATATGTTAATTTCAAAATTTGTAGTGAAAAAGGATTGAGATCTTAATATTTTAATTTTGAAATTTGTATTGGAAAAATCTCACATTAAATTTTTTTATGATTAACGGTTTAAATTTTTGTTACCTCAAATATACAAATGTTAGTAAAATCATATGAATAGAAAGTGCAATAATAAATATTTATATTACAATATACTATAATATATGCATGTCAATATCACTAGCGTTTAATTAAATACCATATAAAGTAAATTAAATGATTGTTTTGATGTATTTACCAAAAACATGATTGTAAATTAACAAAAGGTATTGGTTTTGATTTACGTGCTTACTTTAATGTATATACTTTTATGTATACAAATTATTTTTAAATATGTGGCTTCTAATATGTTAGTTCACCTCACAATCTCAGAAATATACTTTTTCAAATTGAAGTGATTTTTAATATAGGAAGCAATATATATATATATATATATATTTCCTTCAGATTAAATAATTTAGTCTTGATATTTATTCATGAAAAACTTTTAATGAAATATCATGACAAGATTCCAATCACCTCCTTTTGAGTTCTTCGAAGTATGAGAGATTTGACCATTCATCTAAAATTTGTTTCTCCATAATACCCTATCTAGCTATTATAATCGTAAAAATGAGAGATTTAAAACTTTTTATTATAATTTTTCTGGTTTATCGTTTAATAAATAAAACAGTTATTAGTTTATACATAGTTTACATATACTAGAATGGTAAAGTATTATATATTTTTTATCGGTATACTCTTAAGTAACTAAACCTTAAAAGTGTAGATTAATAAATAAGTAATTTGTTTTGTTGTTCTACAATTAGATGATTTTTATACCGAACAGGTGAATATATACTAGAGAGACATTTATATTTCGAGTCTCCACTTATATTTTATAACAACTTAATATATTAGATTTGAACAATAACCTCTGAATAGAGTTTGCCAGTGATTTTTTTCCAAAATTTGATTCTTAGATATGTATCTGGAGTGGAACTAATGTTTACATATGTCCATATTTTAAAATTAACACTTGTATAATCCACCGAATTCATTTAAGAAGTTAAAAAAAAACTCTTATCAATGAAACAGAAATGAGAACGAAATCACAATTTTATAATAGTAGAAAATGGAGAGTCAATAGTAAACAAACTAAGAGCAGAAAACCTAATTCGCTTTCATCATTTTAATCGATAGGCAATATCTGGTTTTGGTAATTTGTGTCAGCCCCAAAACTTAAATCCTTTTGTGCATATAAAGTCTTAAAAATAATTAAAATGAGTTATACATTAGGCCTCAGCTCTTTAACCCTAAGCCGAAGTACCTACCTAAACCCGAACCAATTTTGGGATCCGAACCGTTAAACAAAAATATTCGAACGGGACTTATGAGCTTAGTACTTTGGGTTTGGTTATAATCTGAACCGAACCGAAATCTGAACTATAATCCAAGGATATCTGAAATTAGTATAATATGTTAATGTTTTATATATTTTAAGATAATTTAGATATTTTATAGTATTTGATACACTAAAACTGAATATTTTCTACTGTCAAGTTAATAGTGGTAATTGTAGTATTTGAGATTCAATCCAGAAGACCAGTTTACACTTTATTCTTATGAGATTTCTACTTAGCTAAAACTAAGAGTGGTGTTTGAATTCTGGTGGTAACGTGCAAGTAAAGTAAATGATTGCAAAGAGTAAATTCAATATTAAAAAGAAGCCAATCTAGGGTTTCTCATCGGTTGTCAATGCTTAACCAAACATTTATTCAAGCGCTTTGAAGTACAATCTAGAACACGGATCACTCTAGTCACTGTCGTGGTGCTGATCCCTTTGCGGTTCGACCTTGATGCCTAAACTGTCGTTTGGATCAATGATCGACTACAAGCAATAGATGTTAGGGGATTTTTGTGTGTACCACGGAACGATGGACAAGGCTTTGATTTCGTATGAGTTTGAGAGAAATAGACTTGAAGAGATGTTTTATTAGATGAACAAGCCGGAGCTACAACAGATTGGTGTATAAACCCTAGTTCTAGCCGCCTAGCTCTAATCTCTAAGTCTTGAAGTGTCGATCCCTTGCTTTAGCGTTTAGGTTCCCTTTATATAGTCTTCTTAAGGCGGGCCTTAGTCGGTTGGAGTAGGTTAAACTCTTCCATATTTGGAAATATGGAAGGTTCTCCTTATCGGAAGCTTTCCTTTTCCCGGGGGAAGGGGGCGGTCCCGGAGTACTTCATAGCGGGGAACCGGGGTACCTCCTAGCGGGGATCTAGAGGCCGATGTCCTGCCTGGGGTCTAGAGGAATTCAATACCTTAATATTTTTCCCCAACAGTTTGCCCCTTATAGCTCGATTTCATCATCGAACTCGGGGAATAACCTGTGCACTCAAGTCAACCGGAGTTGCTCATTCTCAGCAGGCTTCCCTTAGGCAGGACATCGCTCCAGTAATCCTGCGATCCTGGGTTCCACTCAGGCCGGAACCACATTCGAACCCGGGGGAGGACCGGTTCCCTCACTCCAGACCGGGGTCTGGCGCTATTGAACCGCTGATTTCTTGTCGGAGATGGAGAGGCTTTGGGCTTCTGATGGCGTCTTGGAGACGGTGGAGCCTGGATCTCTGATGTTTTCTGAGGAGCAGCTTATGTATTGATGCGTAGAAGCAGGCTTGGAAATGGCGCGAGAGTTTATCGGAGATCCCGGACCGAATTCTAGATCCCCTAGAGTCTTCAGATTCCCGTTCGTGGCGAGAAAGGGAACGGCTATGATGAAGCCTCGAAGTTCACTCCCTCGCGTGGCATCCTCTTTGTGGCGCGTGGGCACTTTCCTAGGGTTTATTACCCCTTCCCTTTGCTCTCGCCGCCTAGCGGCTCTCCAACTTCCCTATTTTCTCTCTCTCTCTTAGCATTTCTCTGCAATCTTCATTTGCTCAAGCTCAGTCCTTCATTTCAGGTATTATCTCCCTTTCACTCTCTCTTTTTCTTTCGACTCCTTTCCTCCAAATTCCCTTTTAGATCTCTAGGATGAAATCCAAGCCAGATCTCGCCCTAGATTCTTGATCTATAGGTGGTAGGGTTAGGTCAAAGAAGCAAAGATCTGGTGCTGGTCCTTCTGAATCGATGGACTCCTCCGGTTCTTCGCTAGATCTTACCGCGGAGGTTGAAAACCCGAGCCGTGCAGTTACTGGCGTTGCTTCGCTGTCCCCAGAGATAGATAGATTCCTCCCGGTGGGCCCTCTTTCGTCGATAGGAGTGGAAGAAGTCGGAAGCTGGCGGGTGAAGTATCATCTTGCCGATGATGTCATCATCAGAATTTCGGGCCCCGTAGATAGGGTCTCGGATTTCGAGGCCGATGAGGTCTCTGTGTACGAGGGGTTTTTTGAGTCGGGTTTTAGAGATCGAGTTCCTTCGCTGGTGGCGAAGGTGTCGGAGGCATTGGAGATCTCTCCAGGTCAGCTGAATCCTCCCTCCTGGAGAATCTGATAGCCCTGCAAAATCTAGGTGATCTCGAAGGTCTCACCATCAGGGTTGCTGAGGTTCTATACTCATACGCTATCACCCCCCTGAACGGTGGGGGAACGGATATACCATCTGCACGGCGGAGAGCTCCCGGTTCAGGAGATTGTGAAGAAGGAGAGAAAGCGTCTCCCGGTTTTCGATGGTCGCTGGACCGAGAAGTTTGCCTTTATGTACCTCCCGGGTTTCTCCACAGTTTGGTGCACAGCAGGTGGGTGATAAGAGTCGTGAGGGCAGTGATTGTCATATGAGACTGACGATCCTTGTTTCCTTTTGCAGATATTCCTAGCGTGGATCTTTCTTTGGGAGAGAGGACGATCAATGGTGCAGCCATGAGTAGAGACATTGGAGAGCTGAGTGAGTCAGACGAGGGAGAACCAGACTTTAGAAGAGAAGAGCCAGACTTGAGAAGAGAAGAACCAAATGAGCTAGCCAGCTTATGGAGTGGACCAGTAACCAGATCAAGACTGAGAGCACAAGAGAAGAGCCTTCAACACTTAGCCAAATCCGTGGGGCTTAAATCAGAAGAGGAGAACCAAGATAAACCAGCATGTTGGTTTAATTTTATTTCAGTGTAATTTGATTTCATTTAAATTAAACCAAGACAATTAGGATTAGTAAACCAATTTCGGATAGGATTAGGATTTAATAAAAACCAATTTCGATTGGGTTTAAATTAGGAATTAGATTAAACCATCTTGGTTTATGGTTAGGGCAGCTGGGGGTTTTCTATTTATATTTCTACGCAGACTTTGTGAAATTCATTCAACTTTTCAATCAAAACTTACACAGCAAAGAGTTGTCTCGTTTCCTGCTTTCTCTGTTCAGCTAAAGAAACATTGAGCTCACCTTAGGCAAGGAATTCCTTAGTGAAAACCATCTTAGACAATACAGGGTAATCTTGTGTCTTTGAGTAGCAAACCATCTGTGTCGCCATTCCATAGCTTCAGAGAGACGTCCATGGTCCCGCAGAGTGCTAGTAGCCTCCACGGACAACCCTCTTTCATTCCCCATCAAGTGATCCAGGAGCAGAAGCCATACTCAGGCTGCACCAAGTGGTATTAGAGCCACTTGAAGGTTAGGGTTTGTGATTTGTCTACTCAGATCATTCAATCCATCAAACACTTCTCTTATCTTTGTTGTAAGCCAGCTGAGCCAACCCTGCAAATCAGAAAAAAAAAAAAAAGACATCTCTGATCCAAATAAAAAAAAAAAAAAAAAGCTGAAGAGTAATCAAAAGCTAGCTGAAGAGAAATCAAGCTCAGGGTGGTAAAGTCAGCTGATGCCAAAATCTCTTAATACTTTCTTTCTGATTCATTGGGGTTTAGTTCTAGATCTTAGGAGTAGAGCTTTGAATCTTAACTGAACTTGTGAGAAAGGCAGAGACTTGGCAGCTGAAATTGAGTGAGAGAGAGTTTGTTTTAATTTTTTTGGGTTTCTTTGTTTTTGCTAACTTATCTTTCAGGAACAATGGCTGATGGACGAGATGGAGAGGAAGTAGGAGAACCAGCAGCTCAGCAAATCAACCTCAACCAAGTTCAATTTGAGGCTATGATGGCTGAGATAACTAGAAGAATGCAAGCTAATTACCACTGTGCTCAACAAGTTAATGAAAATTTACTTGATGACAATGCAGGACAAGAGAGGGGAGCTGCTGTTGGAGCTCAGAGAGCACGCATAGGGCCTAGAAGGGGACCAGGAGTTGTAGTTGGAGGTCATAGGACCTATGCTGAACAAGTTCAAGAGGATTTAGCTGATGAGAGTGATAATGAATCTCAGGCTAGCCAACACAGTAGACACCATAACCGCAGACGACAAGCAGCTGATAATCTAGGCAATCTCAAGCTGAGAATACCTCCATTCCATGGCAAGAATGATCCAGATGCCTATTTGGAGTGGGAAAAGAAGATAGAGTTGGTTTTCAATTGCCAACAGTTTACTGAGGAGAGGAAGGTCAGATTAGCAGCCACTGAATTTTGTGGTTATGCTATAAACTGGTGGGAGCAGATTGCCACTACTAGGAGACGCAATGGAGAGCCTCAGATAGGTTCCAGGTTTGAGATGAAGACTGTGATGAAGAAGAAGTTTGTTCCTACTCACTATGGGCGAGATCTTCACCAGAAATTGAGAAGGCTTTTTCAAGGAGCCAAAAGTGTAGAAGACTATCACCAGGAGATGGAGACACTCATCTTGAAAGCTGACTTGATTGAGGGTGCTGAGGCAACTATGGCTAGGTTCCAAGGAGGGTTAAACAGAGATATACAAGACAGATTGGAGCTACAAGAGTATGAGGACATGGATGAGCTACTGCACAAAGCTATTCTGATTGAGCAGCCAAACAAGACGAAGAGTTCAGCAAAAACTCCATACGGCTCTACTGCAAAATCAGTGTACTCCAAGGATGATAAGTCATCTGATAAGCCAAAGGAAGGGTCTTCATCAGTGGAAGCAATGCGAGATGACAAGGGCAAAGAACCAGCGACAGCCACTAGGTCCAGGAATGTCAGATGCTTCAAGTGTCATGGGATTGGGCATTATGCCAATGATTGTACCAACAAGAAGGTGATGATTATCCTAGCCAATGGAGATGTGGTTTCTGAAGATGAAAAATCCGACCAGGAGTCTGAGGATGAGGGTGTGGAGTATCCTGTCCGAGGAGAGTTGCTAGTCACCAGAAGACTCCTCAATGCTCAACCTAAAGCCAAAGAGGATGGGCAAAGAGAGAACCTGTTTCACACCAGATGCTTAATTCATGACAAAGTTTGTAGCTTGATCATTGATGGAGGAAGCTGTACCAATGTAGCAAGTGAGGAACTGGTGGAGAAATTGGGTCTTGAGGTGTATAAGCATCGTAAGCCATACCTCTTGCAATGGCTCAATGAAGAGGGAGGGCTACAGATTAGCAAGCAAGTAAAAGTCTTACTGTCAGTGGGGAGATATCAGGATGAGATCACTTGTGATGTGGCGCCTCTTGAACCTAGCCACATTCACTTTGGTCGCCCTTGGCAGTTTGACAAGAGGGCAGTACATGATGGCTTCACCAACAGGCACACCTTCACTCCCAAGGAGAAGCAGATCACGCTGGTACCACTGTCGCCTCAGGAAGTGCACCAGGATCAAATGCATCTTAAGAAGAGAAAGGATGAAGATAAGGCCACTGGTAAAGCCTTGTTGCTGGATGAATCCAAACAGGTAAGTAAGATGAACCTCTTTGCTACTACTAAAGATATCAAAACTGCTATGCTTGAACAACCAAATCTGATATTAGTAGTTTACAAGGAGTTGTTGATCTCTTCTACTAACACTGATCCTGTGATTCCAGAAGAGATTGAGTGTCTTTTGCAGGAGTATAGGGATGTCTTTCCAGAGGATAATCCAGTTGGCTTACCACCCATCAGAGGTATTGAACATCAAATTGACTTTGTACCATGAGCTTCCATTCCAAACCGGCCAGCATACAGGACAAACCATGTTGAGACAAAGGAGCTCCAGAAACAAGTCAATGAACTCTTGGAGAAAGGCCACATCAGGGAAAGCTTGAGCCCTTGTGCTGTACCTATGCTACTGGTGCCTAAGAAATATGGGAGCTGGCGCATGTGTGTAGACTGCAGATCCATCAACAACATCATAGTTAAGTACAAACATCCTATCCCACGCTTAGATGATATGATAGATGAGTTACTTGGTTCATGTGTCTTTTCTAAAATTGATTTAAAGAGTGGTTACCACCAGATTAGAATGAAAGAAGGAGATGAGTGGAAAACTGCTTTTAAAACTAAGCTAGGATTATATGAATGGCTTGTCATGCCTTTTGGCCTTACTAATATGCACCTAGTACATTCATGAGGTTAATGAACCATGTCTTGAGAGCACTGATAGGTCAATTTGTTGTGGTGTATTTTGATGATATACTGATTTATAGCAAGACCATGAAAGAACATGTTGATCATTGAGACAAGTGCTAGATGTGCTTAGGCAAGAGAATCTGTATGCTAACTATAAGAAATGCTCTTTTGGGACAGATAACCTTGTGTTTCTAGGTTTCTTGTGACATCACAGGGCATACAGGTTGATGAGGAAAAGGTGAAGGCTATCACAGAGTGGCCGATCCCTAAAACCATTGGAGAAGTCAGAAGTTTTCATGGACTTGCTGGTTTCTACAGAAGGTTTGTGAAAGATTTCAGTAAAATTGCTGCCCCACTGACTGAAATCATCAAAAAGAGTGTAGGATTCACTTGGGGGCAAGCTCAGGAAGAAGCATTCCAACTGCTGAAAGGGAAGTTAACAAGTGCTCCTTTACTTGTACTTCCTGACTTTTCTAAAACGTTTGAAATAAAATGTGATGCATCTGGAGTTGGAATTGGAGTTGTGTTGATGCAGGAAAAGATACCTATAGCGTACTTCAGTGAGAAGCTTGGAGGTGCCACTTTGAATTATCCAACCTATGACAAGGAGTTGTATGCCCTGGTGAGAGCCTTGCAGGTGTGGCAACATTATCTTTGTCCTAAAGAGTTTGTGATCCACACAGATAATGAATCCCTTAAACATCTCAAAGGTCAACAGAAGCTGAACAAGAGGCATGCTAGGTGGGTTGAGTTCATTGAGACATTTCCATATGTCATCCCCTACAAGCAAGGTAAGGAAAATGTTGTGGCTGATGCACTATCCAGAAGGTATGTTCTTTTATCTTCAATGGAAACAAAGCTTTTGGGATTTGAACACTTTAAGTCTTGTTATGCTGATGATCCAGAGTTTCAGGAAGTGTTTAGACAGACTGAAAAACATGCTAGTGGTAAATTTTATCAAGTGAAAGGTTTTTTTTTCTATGATAACCGCATGTGTGTCCCTTGTGGTTCTTTGAGAGAACTTTATGTCAGGGAAGCTCATGGAGGAGGGCTGATGGGTCACTTTTGAGTCGCCAAGACACTATCTACCTTGCAGGAACAGTTCTATTGGTCGAGCATGAAGAAAGAGGTGGAGAAGGTATGTTCCATGTGTGTTGTGTGCAAGCAAGCCAAGTCCAAAGTCCAATCAACAGGTTTGTACACGCCACTCCCCATCCCTACTGAGCCTTGGGTTGATATCTCTATGGACTTTGTTTTAGGATTGCCTAGGACCAGGAAAGGTAGAGATAGTATCTTTGTGGTTGTTGACAGGTTTTCTAAGATGTCACATTTCATACCTTGCCATAAGACTGATGATGCATCTCTAGTAGCTGATCTTTTCTTTAGAGAGGTTGTTAGATTGCATGGCATGCCTAGGACTATAGTGTCTGATAGAGACTATAAGTTCCTTAGTTATTTCTGGAAAACTCTGTGGGGAAAACTAGGAACTAAGCTGTTGTTTTCAACTACTTGTCACCCACAAACTAATGGACAAACTCAAACAGTCAATAGGACTCTGTCCACTTTGCTGCGTGCTATCATTAAAAAGAACATCAGGACTTGGGAAGATTGTTTGCCTCATGTAGAATTTGCATACAATAGGTCAATGCATTTAGCTACTAAGCTTACTCCTTTTCAGGTTGTGTATGGGTTCAATCCATTATCTCCTTTAGACTTGTTTGCTTTACCTTTGAAAGAACAAGCTAACCTTGATGGCAAGCAAAAGGCCGAGTTTGTTAAGTCTTTGCATGAGCAGGTCAGGAAGAACATAGAGGCGCGCACCAAGATGTATGCAAGACAGAAGAACAAAGGCCGCAAGGAGTTGGTGCTAGAACCTGGTGATCTCGGGTGGATCCACTTGAGGAAGGATAGGTTTCCTGCTGAAAGGAAATCGAAGCTGATGCCAAGGACAGATGGTCATTTCAAAGTGTTGAAAAGAATCAAAAACAATGCTTATCAGATTGATCTTGAAGGTAAGTATACTATAAGTTCTACTTTCAATGTTTCTGACTTGATTCCTTTTGTTGTAGATGAATTGGATTTGAGGTCAAATCTTTTTAAAGGAGGAGGGGATGGTGCAGCCATGAGTAGAGACATTGGAGAGCTGAGTGAGTCAGACGAGGGAGAGGCATACTTGAGCAGAGAAGAGCCAGACTTGAGAAGAGAAGAACCAAATGAGCTAGCCAGCTTGTGGAGTGGACCAGTAACAAGATCAAAACTGAGAGCACAAGAGCGTCGTTAGGTCCCTTTTCTTGTGAGCAAAGAAGTATTGGAGCGCTGCAACATCTGGGGTAAGCTCTGATCTCTTCTTTTTGTTTACTGTGAACAACTCGCTAAGATGTATTACTTCCATAATTCAGGTAATATGTCGGGATCCAAAGGTGAGGAGGCGTTGGCAGAGTATAAGAGGGCTTTAGAGGTCATGTCGGCGAAGAAAGCTGCTCCCAAGAAGGCTGCCCTTAGTGATAATGAAGATGAAGTTCAATTCATCAGGAGCAACAAACGTCAAGCCGCGACTGCTCTAGCTTCTTCTTTGAAAAAGAAATCCAAGGCTTCGGGATCTACCCCGAGGGTCTCTCCGTCGTCGTCGAGCAATCCAGCCACGATTTTGGCTAATCTCAACACTAAGGTGTTTCCTCTGACTTCGGTGGTCCATCCAATTCATCCAGGGTGATCTACTCCAGGTAACAAATTTTTCTCCTTTTTACTTCTTTTGGCATCTCATTTTTTTTACTAAAGATAGATTTGTTTTTGAAGGCAATGTCCCAGTTGTTCCATCTCGGTGAGAGGATGGGTGATCACGCTTCACTCAAGGCTGACCTAACTGAGTTAACTTCCCAGCTGCGTGAGGAGAAGGATAATTTCTTAGCCAAGGAGAAGGAGATCAAGACTTTGAAGCTCAAGGTGAGGAACCAAGATGAGGCTGGTTCGTTGGCTGCAGCGGAGAATGTCGCTCTGAGGGAGCAGTTGGAGCAACGGGAGGAGGAGGTGTGCGATCTGAGATGCGCTGCGGAGATCTTTGATGCTGAGAAGACTATGGCGGTGAGCGGCGCCATAGTGGTGGCTCGCTGGGAGCTAATGAGGGAGTGGCTCAATCATCAGACCGACAGCTGGGATCTCGAAGGTGCGTTAGAGCGGTACAAGATGGTAAAGACCTCCGAGGCTGAGTATCGGGTCTCCCTGCTCCTTCCTTCGAGGGAGAGCCAGTGATTCCGAGCAAGACTGCGATAGAGAAGACTCCGGAGCCTACTGCTGATGATCCTCCGTCTGACACCTAGTGTAACACCCCCAAACCATCCTAGACATATGGTCGACCAACCGACCAACAATCAAACAAGAACATGACCGATCGACCGTCCAACACCCAGGGTTAGAGATGAATGAGCCAACTGGCCAGCCAACAATCAAACAAGAACATGACTGACCGTCTAACCCAACACCATGGTTCGGAAGCACTACGTGACGGGTTAGGGATGATCCGGCCAGAGTCACAAAATTTGCGTCAAGGCACAAGGCTTTGCAACCCGTACCTAGAGTTAGCGTTTTCTGTTAGATCGAGGCCTAAGGCTTTTCAACCCGTACCACGACCTAACGTTGTGTTAGACCGGACTAGTCAAATATCAGAGTACTCATGAAGCGCATATAAAACACTTACTTTATTGATTCAAGAAATATCCATACATTGAAATAATTCAAGACTGGGTCCGGCCTAATGCCAAATCGAGCCAACAAAACACATAACGTAATACCGTTTACAAAAGGCATGAAATCTACTCCGGCGGTCCTAACGTCCAACACCAAGCTATCCGATCATCCTTACGTAAAGCGACCTGCAAAAAGGACAACGGAGTTGGATGAGTAACCTAATGTTACTCAGCGAGTTACAATCCCCAACTAACAAATACAACCCCACGCTATCCCACCCCAAACAATCTAAAGTGAGAAGTTCACCTAATAACACAATTCAATAACAATAAGCAATATTCGAAATATGCAGCGGTAAACGATAGCAATATAACTAGCATTATGCTAATTACTAACTCATCACCAAACTCAACGTCGACTTAAACTAGGGTTTAACAACCCGAAACACGATATAATATATATAACAAACTCGGGCCCTGGTGACGTTATGTTCCTCCTTCACTATCGGCAATATCCTATCTTCCTACCACAAAGGCCATAACAAGGAACTTTCAACCGACCGCGGCCCACTGTCCTTCGGTTCACCGCGTGACAGTCCACAGTCCTTCGGGTCACTGCCACATTACACCTTCGTGTAATCACTCAGCCATAGGCCATGACCCCGTCTATCTGAGTCTTCCCGATCCAGCGAATAAGGGGTTTCCTTGAACCCGCCGGGTACGAGGTCTGAAGGAACACTAACTCACCCCAATTTGCCTAGCATTGTGGGTTACACAAATGCTATCGGCCAATATATGATTAATACTAAACCCGGTAAAAAATAACACAAGGTTCCTAGTATTAATCGCCACACAACCAACACATTCCACTTCAAACATGCCTAGCATTGTGGGTTACACAAATGCTATATGGCCAATATATGATTAATACTAAACCCGGTAAAATAACACAATGTTCCTAGTATTAATCGCAAATTAACACAATCAATCATATTCCAGAATCTAGCATAAAGACTAATTCCAGAATACCTAACTATCCACAACTTAGCAATATCATCTAAGCATTCCGCATTCGCTAACTAGCCAATCAACCTAACCATTAGCATGCTACTACGGTTCTCAAGCAATAACAAGCATGCCATCAACTCAATCAACATAACCTCAACTATAAACTAATCAAACCGTTATTCAGTTAGACCAGGCCCCCTGCCATGATCCAACTTCCAAGTAACGGGAACCTGCATGAAAATAATTCAGCAATCAATTGATCATAACTCACAGTGTTCTTTGCCGATAAGCAGCTGGTTGATCGGAGAAGACTTGGCCAAAACCCAATTGACGACATGACTGGAGTGGACTGGACTGATCTTGTCTTGGACACAACCTCGGCTTCACCATGAAGAAATTGACAGGCCTCGACAGGCTGATCTGGACTCGGACAGAACCTCCTCTACCTTCTGGACAGTTTTTCGTACTTCCCGGCGGAGTATCGAGCAGAACTTCGACTGATCTGAACCCGTAGAACTGAACTAACTCCGGACAGCATCTATAGTTGATCATAAAATGAACTGAGTGGCCTGGACTAATTCAGTTGGACAGAACCGTCCCTAGGCGCTGAATCGAAACCAGTAGAGAACTGACCTCGCAATCTCTCTAAAATTCTCGAAATAGATCGGAAACTCTTCCTTTCTTTTTCTACTTTTCTCTCACGTTTTTAAGGTGGTGTGGACAGGTCTGGATGTGAAGAAATGATCTGGGGTCGTAGGGTATTTATAGGAGACATCAACCAATCAGCTTCAGGTTGGTGGCATCCCGTGTGTCTCTTCGCATAGCTCCGGACGCATGCGCGGCGGCACCTCGTGCTCCATATGGCTGGCTGCATGTCCAGGACACATGCAGGATGCCATCACTCCTCCCAGATGTTAGGCTGCATTAATAGTGCTCATGCAAGGCGCCACAGCAGCACACACATGTCGATCAGCATGCTTCGGTTGCATGCGCAGAGACACCTTGTGCTTGGTCGATCCACCTCGTTCTTCTACATGTCAGGCTGCATGTACAGCTTTCATGCACGGCGACACCTCGAGCTTCTGGAGACACTCAGCTTGTTAGATGATTGACACCACGTTCTGAACCCATGCAACGAGTCACCTCGAGCTTCTCGGTCCATTCGCCTGATTTCTGTCCTTCCGGCAATTTTTTGATCCGCGATTAACCCCGAATATTTTTCTGCTCCCGTTCAGATGAGTTTAATATTTTAAATAAACTCCAATCTGAAGTCTGACCTTGGCGGTAAATATTTCCCGATCCTTCGGCTTCATCGAAGACTTGCATAATACCGAAATTAGGGTTTTTGTCTAATTTCTGGTTTTCCCTTCGTGCTTCGATCCCATCATGCTTGCTTCCCATCCTGCTTCCAATGTCTTCGAAATAATATTCCGCTGATACAAAGTTTTGAGGATTACTTCGTGGTTAAGAAACGTCATGCTTCTAAACCGCCGAGCTTCTAAAACGTCGTACTTCCAAAAATGTGATGCTTCCAAAACGTCCGTCTAATCAATCTAAGACATCCTCTAACTATGGTCGAGCAACTGATTCGGCTAATAGTTCACTCACGATCAATTCTTCGCCCACCTCGTACTTCAAAGCTTCTCGATCGATCCTTATCGCCCGCGACTCGACCACCACAAAGATACTCAACCATTCTTTTTTTTTTAACGGGTTCCTACACATAGTCTCTTTTTTGGAACTCTTAACCCCTTGTCGGGGTTTCTTTTGTTGTACCTGCCCTCTGTGAGGGTTAAAACTTTTTTGCGGGCCTTCGTGCCCTTTTATTTTGTAAGACGATGGCCCTGATGTGGCCTCCCCCCTTTTTAAAAAAGAACGCCTTTGGATTTTTATTTGCATACTAGACTCATTTACGAAGCAAGATTTTTCGTCGATGATCTCTTTCTTGAGAGGTAGCAGGGTGCGTTTTTCAGAGTCGTGGCCTCAGGAGTTGGAATTCTGAGGGATGTATCTAGATCTCTGTTTAGATATAGAGGTTGCCCCGGACCCGAAGATTCTGTGCTCTCTTAGTGCGCCGACGAAAGAGTGCTTTGGGAGGAACGGACAAACTTCTGTGACATGGAAGGGTATAAAGTGATGTTAAGAAAGGTATGCTTTAGAGAGAAAAAGAGAGACTATGATCCATCAAGTTGTGTGAGGATTCATGTTTCGCTGGACTCACTTTATTTGATGGTTTACTATTATTTAAACTTTTACTAGACTGTGATGTCACTGTAACACGTCGGCGCACTAAGAGAGCACAGAGACTACTATTGGGCCTGAAGAGATGGGCTCTAAACCCGAGGTTCTAGCTTCTTTTTTATCTTTGGAACCCTGAAGCCACATAGGAACCCGGAGGTTCTTCCTTAGATTTTATACATAGGACCCGGAATCGTATGGGGAACCATGGGTTTCCTCTTTAGATCGGGGGCTTGTATAAGGACCCGGAGTTTCTTGGGAACCCGGAATATTTTGCTTTTCGCAGGGACCGTACTCCGCCTTCCTAGGCAAAACTGTTGGGGTCAAAATCGGTCACGACGGAATCGATGTCCGAAAGTCCTCAGAAAAACCGAATCTCGTTCAAAACTTCAAAAGCCGACCAGACGTATAGCCGAAACGGATCGTCCGGCGAGCTCAACCATGACACGAGCCGGCGAGCACAACCGTGTTGCCGGTCGACTCGATGGCAAGCTCGGCCGCGACACGAGCCAGCTCGCCCGGCGAACACGACCGTGTCGCCGGTCGACTCGCCGGCGAGCTCGCCCGGCGAGCACGACCGTGTCGCCGGTCGACTCGCCGGCGAGCTCGGCCGTGACACGAGCCAGCTCGCCCGGCGAGCACTACGTGTCGCCGGTCGGCTCGCCGGCGAGCTCGACCGTGGCACGGATCAGCTCGCCTGGCGAGCGAGGCCAATTCTCTGTGGGTCATTCCGAACCCGGTCCCATCCCATAACCATGCATCTTCGTCCAAAGTTTCCGTAACTCAGTCTTCGGGTCCGTGGATACGACACCAATGTTCCGTCTAAAAAACATGGTCGAAAGTATTCCAGAGGTTGGGAAGGTTATGTCTCTCAAACGGTTTCCTATTCTTCGTAGTAGAGCAGGTTATGGTTAACTTAACACCAACTGCCTCGGCTATGCAAAGAAACAGGGTTCCGTTGGAAGAACCATGCCTATGCCAACGGCTACTTCGCGAGTAAAATCGTAAAAAACGCTTAAGTCTCGATACGGCCTAAAGAGGGTCCGAATTGCGGACAACGGCCCATCTATGGTCCCAAAAGACTTGAGCCCAAAGACTGGTATGACGGTTTATCTCATCCGCGGGAAGAGATAAATGTCAAATTTCCGAAGATAATCACGAAGAAGAAGGAAATATGGAAAAGCCCGCTTCGCGACAAATCCGGCTCAAAAAGAGGTAAACCGACCTAAGGAGGAGTATATAAGGAGGAACTAGGACGAAGAGGCAAGGGGGAAGACAGTGTTGGGGTCGAAAACGGTTACGACGAAGTTAACGTCCAAATCCCCGAAGAAGAAAACGAAAAACCTTCTTCGACAAATACTTTTTCAAAATAGATTCTTCCTTACGAAAAGCTTTGCAGAAGAAACACGAGACATCGGATATGAGCTCGAAAAGGGTCGCTACGCAGCGACCGAACGCGTGTTCCGCTCATTCGCTACATAGCGACTGAGCTCGAGCCGAAGCTTGGTCGCTTCGTAGCGACCGAGCGTTCGTCCACTCGTTCGCTACGTAGCGACCAAGCTCGAGCCGAAGTTCAGTCGCTACGTAGCGACCTAGCTCTTCCGAAACGTCGATACGACATTAGTCCATGCATTCTCGTCTACCCTTCGATGTTATCTCCCGAAGACCGTAGAGAACCCATTTCACGTTCCCCACCATTCTAAATTATCGATCAAACTTTACCGTAAAAACTGCTTAAAGTTCGTTCTTTATCGAAAGAAGCCATAATAAACGCTTCGAGTAAGAAGATGGCCCAAAGGAACCTAAGACATGACTCGAGGCCCGACTTACGATTTCTTAACCAACAGCCCGTGAGCCGCATAGCGGTTTACGCTTGGTTCGCAAGGAAAGATAAATGTCAAGTTTCCGCAGATAAATGCGAAATTTTGAAGATAATTACGAAGATCGGAAAAAATGGAATATCTCCATTTTTATGCTATGGCGGCTTAAGGGCAAAAGAGGAAAAGCGTAAACTGACCTAGGAGCCAGTATATAAGGAGTCATAGGCGAGAGGCATGAGGAGGACTTTTTCCAGAGCAAACTTAGCACTTAGGAAAATTAGGCAACTTTCCGTTTTTGTTGTTCGAGCTGCGACTCAATTAGGTTTAGCCGTCTTAGGGTTGTTAGAACTAGGAACCTCACCGACAGCTCTCAAGCCCAGGCTTATACCTTGTTGTAAACACTCATACGCAAATTCGGAATAAGACCTCTCTTTGGTCTCTTTTTACGATTTCATATCATTTATCGTTGTTATCTCGTGTTCTGATTGCTTAGCGTGTTGTATTAGCAGATATCCGGGACCTCTGGGAAACTAGGGTTTTCCTACTTTCCTAATTTAAACGTAAATCGAAAGTGCAAATTTCGGTTCCCACAATTTGGCGCTAGAACGAGGGGAGGGGGGTACGGATCGATCTAACTCTCAACCACATCACGCTCAACCAGACATGTCAACTGACGACGCGGATAACGTGCAGACTCCTCTTAACGGAAGAAGTGGCACTGATCTCCACACTCCCGCAGTGGACGTATCCGCGGACAACGCACCAGCCAACGCCGCAGCGCTCGAGGAGTTTAAAAAGATGTTCGCCACCTACGAAAAAAGGTTGGAAGAACAGGATAAGCTCGTGAGCACCTTGACCAAACAAGTTGAAACTTTAACGGCAAGGACTCGAGCAATCCGCCCCCACGGAACCACTAAAGTCCGTGGGAAAAGACTCGACTTCGCAACCCCACTCGACAGGCCTGGAGCCTCGCAGGAACGACCTTCGGGTCAAAACCCTAACGAGAAATCTCCCATCGAAAAGGGAAACTCTGAAAGCCCTCCGCCTCCCGCGAAGGCTTCGGAGGACAACGGAGTCGAGCAAGTCGACATGGATCCTAGCGATGTCTCCAACGATACTGATGAGGACGTCGACAGAACTCCAAGGAGGACCAGAAGCCGATTCACTCGGGAAAGCTCTCCATTCGACAAACCAATGATAGAAGAGGAGGAAATCCTCTATTGGAACGAACAAGAAGAGCTGGCTGAAAAACAAACCGAGCTCACTCGTAGTAAACGCCGACAAGCACGGAAATCTGCTGGCGAGACGTCGGATATACGCTATCTTCGCGACTATATCACCAAGACTGCGGCAGAAGTAAGAGCCGCAAAATTCCGAATCCATCACGCTACCAGCGCAGCCCCCAAGATCGACAGGCTGCTGGAAGGGGCTCGGAAGACCCCTTTCACCACTCGCATCTCAGATATGAGGTTATCCGATCCAGGAAAAATCAAAGTACCGAAGTATGATGGTACGACCGATCCGAGAGCGCACCTTCAGGCTTTCCACATCACGATGGGAAGAGCGAGGCTGAAGGACGGCGAAAGAGACGATGCTGGGGTCAAAATCGGTCACGATGGAATCAATGCCTGAAAGTCCGTAAAAATCGGCATGAACGTTTTTACGAAAAAAAATCTTAGAAAAAGATTTATTTTTACGAAGAATCTTGCAGAGAAAACACATTCACGAAAAATCGGAGAAAGATGCGAACAAGTGGTTGCCGCGTAGCAACCAGCGCAAAAGCTGGTCGCTACGTAGCGACCGAGCTCTCACCAAAGCTCGATCGCTACGTAGCAACCGAGCTCTCCCCAAAGCTCGGTCGCTACGTAGCGACCGAGCTCTCACCGAAGCTCGGTCGCTATGTATTGACCGAGCTCTCACCGAAGCTCGGTCGCTACGTTGCGACCCAGCTCTCCCCGAAGCTCGGTCGCTACGTAGCGACCGAGCTCTCCCCGAAGCTCGGTCGATACGTAGCGACCGAGCTCTCACCGAAGCTCGGTCGCTACGTAGTGACCGAGCTCTCCCCGAATCTCTGTCGCTACGTAGCGACCCAGCTGTCCCTGAAGCTTGGTCGCTACGTAGTGACCGAGCACGTACATGGCTCGGTCGCTACGTAGCGACCGAGCACGCACACGACTCGGTCGCTACGTAGCGACCGTGCTTTCTTAAAAATTGATACGACACGAATCCATGCATTCTCGTCTACTCTTTAATGCTATCTCCCGAAGAACGTTGCCAACCTATTTCATGTTTCTCGTCATTTGAAGTCATCAATCGAACTTTACGATAAAAACCGCGGAAAGTTCATTTTTATCGAAAGAAGCCGTAATAAACGTTTCGAGTCAAACAACGGCCCAAAGAGACCTAAGACGTGACTCGAAACCCACTTACAATTTTTTAACCAAAAGCCCATAAACCGTAGGACGGTTTATGCTTGGTTCGCAAGGAAAGATAAATGTCAAGTTTCCGCGGATAAATATGAAGTGTTCGAAGATAATTAGAAAGATCGGGAAAAACGGAATATCTCCATTTTTAAGTTATGACGTCTTAAGGGCAGAAGAGGAAAAAGCGTAAACCGACCTAGGAGAGAGTATATAAGGAGTTCTAGGCGAGAGGCACGGAGAGAACTTTTTAGACTCAGAACTCTCGGCACTTAGAAACTCTGAGGCATTATTCTCGACATGCTCTGTTTCCATGACTGGCACCCGATTACCAGACGAATGTGCACAAGCAGTTCGATCTCTTGGTTCACTCTTGAACTACGTTCGGATTAATCCTCGAAAGGGGTACGTAGGCAGCCTTTCATAAGGTTCAGTCCGAAATCAATCAAAAACCTTTTCTGTATTTTCTTCGTCTTTTGTTATCGAGCTGCGAGTCAACTAGGTTTGAGCTTTTAGGCCGCTAGAACTAGGTAACTCGCTGACAGCCTTTACAGCCAAAGCTTTTATGATCTCTTGTAATGATCGCAACGCTCTCACGCGGACTCGAAATAAGATCTACTGTTTTCTCTAAACTCGTTTGTTATCTTTTCATGATTTCCGCATATATTTGGTCACTTGCCGTTGGCTCTCGCAGAGATCCGGGACCTCTGGGAAATTAGGGTTTTCCTAGTTTCCTAATTTAAACGTAAATCGACAGTGCGAATTTCGGTTCCCACAGTTTGGCGCTAGAAGGAGGGGGGTACGGATTACTCTAACTCATAGCCGCAAAACGCTTGATCAAAACATTGTATGGAAATATGAAAGAGAAAATCGCAGTTCGCAACAACGCTGGTAAGAAAACTCCAGCCGCCACTGCACCTATGGCCAACGCCTATACAAACGCCACAGTTCTTGAGAAAATCAAAAACCTTGCTGCGACTTTTCGCCACAGGAAGTGCAATGAAACGAGCTCGCGATTTCTCTTTTTAAACACAAAGGGAAACGATAAATCTTATCAAACCCCGTAAGTTTGGCTCATTACCGAACAAAAGAAATCTCAATGCGTAAGGGTTTTACCAAAACATGTTTTCCGAAAACATTTCGGAAGGGTAAAACTTGTTCACCCAAAAACCTCAGAAAACCCCTAGGCTAATCGCGGAAAAAGGAAGCGCAACAAATTGATTACACAGCTCAGTCGCTACGTAGCGACCGAGCAAGCACACGGCTCGGTTGCTACGTAGCGACCAAGCTCAAGCCAAGCTAGGTCGCTACGTAGCGACCGAGCACCCACACAGCTCGGTCGCGACGTAGCGACCGAGCACGCACACAGCTCGGTCGCTACGTAGCGACCGAGCACACACACAGCTCGGTCCCTACGTAGCGAACGAGCACGCACACAGCTCGGTCGCTACGTAGCGACCGAGCACCCACACGGCTCGGTCGCTACGTAGCGACCGAGCACGCATACGGCTCGGTCGCTACGTAGCAACCGAGCTCAAGCCAACTCTCCACTCACTACGTAGCAACCTGTCAGGCCTAAAAAGGGTCCTCCTTTGCGTTCTCTTTTGAATCCTCGTCGTAACGCTTTTCGTTTCGTCTCAATCGGAGTTTCCGTTGAGATTTTACGACGAAAACAAGTAGGACTCTTCTTGGCTTGCTTCCACTCGCTACATAGCGACCTGTCAGACCACCAGTTCGCTACATAGCGACCTGTCAGGCCTCAAAAATCTCCTCCTTTGTGTTCTCTTTTGAGTCCCGATCGAAACGCTTTTCGTTTCGTCTCAATCGAAGTTTCCGTTGAGATTTTACGACGAAAACATGTAAGACTCGTCTAAACTCCTTCGCTTGCTCCTACTCGCCCTTACCTCCATCTTTGTGTTCTCCTTCAAATACCGATCGAAACGTCTCTTGTTTCATCTCGATTGGAGTTACCATTGAAACTTTACGCAAAAACTAGTTTTCCCGCGTGGATTCAGATTAATCGTATAATACGGCAACGGTTAACTTAACACCTTAGCCGCCTCAACTATACGATTACGTTGAACCTTTTTATTGACTTCGTATCAGTCAAGTTCGGAAGATAAATGTCAAGCTTCAAAGGATAAACACCAATATCGAAAAAGGCGAACATACACAAGAAGAGGAAGGGAAAATGAGCAAGCGAAACTGAGAAGAGACAAAACTGCATCTTCGAGAGAACTAAGGTATTTGCGACTTGAAATTTTTGAAATCAGACTTGGAGTTTTCGTACGAAATTACTAAGAAATGAAAACGCCTTTGAGACTGCCATAGAACTTTAGGGAACGTAAAACCTAGGTGGATAGTCTAGGGAGCTAAGTCTTAGGTGATTTTTCATGTCTCGATATATTGTCCCATAACTGTTCTTCCAGATCTTGCAAACCGATCTAAACTCTCCGAAAATCGAGAAACGATCACCACGCATATCAAGCTCGCTTCCTAAGGAGAGAAAAAACTAGAGACATGAACGTCGTCTTAAAACCGATTCGTTTCTGGCAATTCTCTCGGAACCGACATATTCCAAGCCTTCAACCTGGAAACAACCAAATCACAGTCCAAGCGTCGTCTTCAAACCGACTCGGACTGTCGATCATTCTATTCCTCGAGAAAAAAGGGACGGAGTAGGTGCGTATACTATACTCGTATACTCCCATACTTCAAAAACATATTCAAACAATGCGATGTCTCGTCAAGATCATCCTAAAAGGAAACGACAATCTGAGATTCGTCTAAACGCTAGGAACTGATCCAAACCATGTTGGAAAAATTCTCAAAGACTATACAGCATCTATCATCGCAATCATTTGTTTAGAAAACCTCTGCCAAACTTCAGAAAGAAAGTCGATGATTTGCTTAAGTCATAAAGATCTTTTCCGATTTGATAAAACGAGTTTCGTATAAGAATCATTATACGAGAAATCTTCAGGCATCAAAGCATCACTCTCATTTTCCGTTGAACCAACCGACTCACGGAGAAACATCAAAAACATTTGTGACAAAGCAAAATCAAGAACAAAAGTAACAGAAAATACGACAAAGAGAACACGTCCTCCCCGCTCATCGTCTAAGTCTATCGCTGTTTAACTGATTCATTCAAGAAACCTGCAAAAACGTTTTGCGACTAGATCTCGGTGAAATAACCTTTGGTAAAACTCCATGAGTGACTCAGAGAAACTTTCACCGAAGAATAAAAACAAAAGCGAAAACGTTTCTCAAAAATCTGCGGAAACATCGTTATTTTGACATCTCCATATGTCGCGTCAATTTAATGAATTCGTAAAAACTGGTCGCCCGTTACTTACGCAAAAAATCCTTCGTATAATCAGATCATGTCATACAAAGTAACTTTCGAAAGTAAACGTAACAGGTTTTACGAAAAATTACTTTCCTTATAGCAAAAAACCAAGCTGTATGATCCGACATTGGACGACCAATATAAACTTTACTTCCTCGCACCACGATCTGAAAGGTCTCATTCTTTAGCCCCGCGACTCACTGGCATCCGTTCTCATTCCGCTTGGTCACGTCTGAGCAGGAAATCACCCCGTAACTGACTCCGCACGGGCTCTGTATCGAGCTTCTTAGGCTTTATCTCCCTCGGAAAACAAAGGAAACAACTTCCATACAATTAAAGGAAACATTATACGAAACTTTCATAGTATAAATTAACCCTAAAGTGGAAAAACGTTTTCTACCACCATGGGCATACTCGGCTTATCAATCTCGATAAATGCCATTCGTCACTCGCCCAATTACGCCTTTCCTTTGAAGCCGAACTAGGTTACAGCATCCCCTTTAAGGACGATTTTAACCGACTTGACCTTATTGACAGCACGAAAGTGTCATGGTCTAATCATTGGCTATAAGCTGAGCACAGCCTTCATGCAAAGCCAAAACAATTGAGCAACCACCGCTCCAATAATTTGACGGCTAATCGGTAATCAGGAATTTGTCTTGAAACGCCAAGTAACGATTACACAAACAATTATCGTACCACCCAAAAACGGGAATCATACGGTAAATTCGTCATAAGAAAACTCAGTCCTAACAACCAAACAGTTAACGGAAAGGTTCCACTTGTCAATAATCGACCAAGTTCCATATACTACGATTCACTTTAAGCCCGTTGTGTATTACTCGTAAAATGCGGCATGTAAGAAAAACTCGTAACAGAGCTCCTAGAGCTATACGGAACATCCTCAAATAGACACGAAAGAAATCTCAGAAGGCCAACACCACACAAAGCACGGTATAGTAGGATGCCTCTTTCCAGGGACAAATTTATGCGACCCCTTGGTCCTAACTCCTCGATCGCAAATCAAATCCAAACAGGAACAACAATTCTGGCTGCGAACATCCGTAGTCAAACCAGAATGTTTCCCAAACGCAGGGCTAAGACTAATCCCTTGCAACATTGCGAAACATCTTCAAGCCCGCTAACATTTCAAGCACAAAACGTGGCATACGGAAGAACAACAAACTTCAGCATCGCGAGACGTCGCAGACGCCTGAGGATTCGTACTTCGACGAAATTTGCTTCCTCGATAAAAACATTTTCTTGGAAAACCAGACAGTCATACGCACTAACATCTTCTCAAAACATATCCTTTGCGAAGACTCGAAACGGTAATTTTAACCATTAAGTTTGTTGCTGATAACAACAAACTCTTAACGTCCTAAAAAAACTTAGCCATCTCGTAGAGATGACTCTCGTACATCCGACACAAGGATAATAGCGCTATAAAAGAAACCCAAAAATTTTGGTAAGTACTTCCGGGAGGCTTAAAAATTGTCCTTGGAGAGATGCTCGGTTCAAACCATACAAGTCGTATAAACCGAGAACCTATCGCGGACTTTAAATCGGTATGGAATCAGGATGAAACTGAAACGGGATACGTAAGTCGAATTAGTCATCGCACCCTCTAAAACCAGGAGTAAACCTAGGTCTTGCCGTAAATCCAGCGCACTGGTCTCTAACATCTCTAGGCATATTATCAAAAACCTTGATACAAGATCCCAAAATTTGTCTCTTTGCCAATATTCGAGTGTCCTCAGAAATCCTGCAAGTTTACACACTGCGGAAAACTCTCGAAACAGATCACAGATATAGCAGTTCACACAGAGTTATATTACGAGATGACAACTCGTAGTATTCCTTCTACACCCATATAAAATGCCATCGGCAGCAACCTCTACATACTAACCTTAACTCCAAGACGAACTACGAAAGGCTTGATCCCTTCAACAAGGGTATGTAGGCAGCCGTCATAAGGCGCAGCCCTAATCTTATCGCGTTCTACTTTTAGAAGAGCGAGAAGACCACTTACCACGGACCTTTTCGACCATTAATTCTGCCTAACTCACCTAACTTGCCAAGCCACTCGCTAAAACCTCACGCTAGAAGCTCATGGTTCTAACGAGCTGGGGGCTAACTGTTGGGGTCAAAATCGGTCACGACGGAATCAATGTCTGAAAGTCCGTAAAAATCGGCATGAACGTTTTTACGAAAAATAAGTCTTAGAAAAAGATTTATTTTTACGAAGAATCTTGCGGAGAAAACACGTTCACGAAAAATCAGAGAAAGACACGAACAAGTGGTTGCCGCGTAGCAACCAGCGCAAAAGCTGGTCGCTACGTAGCGACCGAGCACGTACACGGCTCGGTCGCTACCAAGCGACTGAGCTCTCACCGAAGCTCGGTCGCTACGTAGCGACCGAGCACGTAGACGGCCCAAAGTTTTCGTAGGACGGTTTATGCTTGGTTCGCAAGGAAAGATAAATGTCAAGTTTCCACGGATAAATATGAAGTATTCGAAGATAATTAGAAAGATCGGGAAAAACGGAATATCTCCATTTTTAAGTTATGACGGCCTAAGGGCAGAAGAGGAAAAAGCATAAACCGACCTAGGAGCTAGTATATAAGGAGTCCTAGGCGAGAGGCACGGAGAGAACTTTTTAGACTCAGAACTCTCGGCACTTAGAAACTTCGAGGCATTATTCTCAACATGCTCTGTTTCCATGACTGGCACCCGATTACCAGATGAACGTGCACAAGCTGTTCGATCGCTTGGTTCACTCTTGAACTACGTTCGGCTTGATCCTCGAAAGGGGTACGTAGGCAGCCTTTCATAAGGTTCAGTCCGAAATCAATCACAAACCTTTTCTGTATTTTCTTCATCTTTTGTTATCGAGCTGCGAGTCAACTAGGTTTGAGCTTTTAGGCCGCTAGAACTAGGTAACTCGCAGACAGCCTTTGCGGCCAAAGCTTTTATGATCTCTTGTAATGATCGCAACGCTCTCACGCGGACTCGAAATAAAATCTACTGTGTTTCTCTAAACTCGTTTGTTATCTTTTCATGATTTCCGCATATATTTGGTCACTTGCCGTTGGCTCTCGCAGAGATCCGGGACCTCTGGGAAATTAGGGTTTTCCTAGTTTCCTAATTTAAACGTAAATTGACAGTGCGAATTTCGATTCCCACAGACGCCGGCTACTGCCGCCTGTTCGTCGAGAATCTAGAAGGAGCAGCCCTCGAATGGTTCGCACGCCTAAAGCGAAACTCTATCGGAAGTTTCCGACAGCTCGCGTAGGAATTTCTCAAGCAATACTCTTTGTTCATATACTGAGAAACTTCCGATGTCGATCTCTGGAGTCTGTCCCAGAGGGAAGACGAACCCCTCCGCGAGTTCATCAGCCGATTCAAGTTGGTAATGTCCAGGGTCAGCGGGATAAGCGACAAGGTGGCCATCGATGCGCTCAGAAAGGCGCTCTGGTACAAGTCGAAATTCAGAAAATGGATATCCCTCGACAAACCACAGACGATCTAGGACGCCCTCCACAAGGCGACGAACTACATCATGATCGAGGAAAAAATGAAAGTCTTATCGAAAAACATAAGTCGGCGAGACCATCCTCGAAAGATGTAGATCCAAAAACGAAGAAGAAGAACCCTCGTAACGACAAGTACATCCATCACGAAGGGGAAGATCTCCAAGGAGCGCACAATTACGCGATCGGCTCGGACCAGGGCCGAACCACTGGTAATACGTGGACTCGCAATCAAGGATATGATGAAAACACCTTCTGCGAGTTCCACCAGTCCCGAGGACACTCCACGACTAACTGCAAAGTCTTGGGAGCAAGGCTGGCCACGAAGCTACTAGCTAGAGAGCTCTCGGAAGTGACCAGCGTGAAAGATCTCATCCTGAAAACCGATCGCCCCTCGAAGCTGGACAGGAGGCCAGACGACAAGGGGAACGATAACAATCGTCGTAGAGTCAACATGATCATTGGAGGATCGCAATTCTGCAACGATACGGTTTCGGCCATCAAGGTTTACCAGCGGAAGGCGGAGTCGAGCGCAAACTGGCCTACGTGGTCGCCTACCCGAGATGATCAGAATTGCTCAATCACCTTCACAAAGGAGGAAGCCGGCAGGATCGATCAACCTCACTGCGATCCGCTCGTCATAGACCTCGTCATACGAGATCTGGAAGTCAGAAGAGTACTCATTGACACGGGAAGCACGGTCAGTGTAATCTTCTGCGACACTCTCAATCGGATGAGCATCAAACTTGGAGAAGTAACTCCAACGCCAAAACCGCTCACAGGCTTTTCAGACGAAGTATCGATGACCCTCGGGTCGATTCAGCTACCAGTCATGGCCAAGGAGATCACAAAAATTGTAGAATTCGCGGTAGTCGATCATCCTGCCATCTACAACGTGATCATGGGAACCCCATGGCTCAACACTATGCCAGCCGTTCCATCAACGTACCACCTGGGTGTTAAATTCCCGACCCCAAACGGAGTCGCAGCTATCTGGGGATGTCAGAAACAGTCGCGACTGTGCTTCCTCGCGGAGCACAAGTTAAGGCAGATGACGACCTCTGCAACGGCAAATCGCAAACGCACGAAGATAGATAAATCTTCGACCAAAAACGTTTCAAGAAAAGATGATTTAAGATCGTCTGCTGACGCAGACGCTTCGGTGTCGAAACTCAACACGAGTCCGAAGCCGCCACTACGACTCAACCGGAACATCCAGAAGAGAACGCTGACCCGGCCACGGTCATCACGATCAAGGCGGTCAGCACGGCGACAATCGCCGAGTAAAAACGCTCGCGGCATAAAATAGAACTACGAGATGGCTTGATCCTCGAAAGAGGTACGTAGGTAGCTCGTTGAAAGACTACATTGACCGTGCTTATAGGAAAAGATGTGTTATTGTAATCGAGTTCTTTAGAGATTTCGAAATTTTTTACTACAATATGCGTCGCTCCTTTTTAAGACACTTGCGCTTCAATTAACGCAAAAGTCTCAGAACACGCTTAGAAAATCTACAAACGTTAATACTCTTGTCAGCAGCCTCGTACGGCCCAAAATCGCAAAACAATCTCTCTTCAGCAATGAAAATATATGTATAGTCTTCGAAATAACTGCGAGACGTCGCCAAGTTAAAAGTCGAGACGATACGAACAAATTGTCCGAACGCGACCACAAAAACCTTACACTCCGTTCGTCGATTGGCCCCAACAAACACATCAGCCGTCTTAAACAAACGCAACTTGATCACTCTTTTGGTCTTCGAACGTCCAACACAAGGACGAAAGCGCGCTACAAAAAAAAATCCGAAATTTTGGTCTAGCACTTCCAGTTGGCTTAAAAATTGTCTCTGGAAAGATGCTCGGTTCATGCCATACAAGTCATATAAGCCGAGAACTATCGCGGACTTTAAAACGGTACGAATCAGGTAGAAATCGCAACAGGAAAATCGATAGCCGGCTAGTCACCGCACAAACCTTAAAACCGAGAGTAAACCTAGGTCTTGCCCTAAACCCATCGCATTGGTCTCAGACATCTCAAGACATGATATCTAAACGATACGAGATCCTAAGACATGTCTCTCCGTTCATATCTTGATGTTTCCGAAAAATCCGTAAGAATAAATAATTTCTACGAAAAAACTCACGAACAAACTAACAGATTGAACGCCTCAACGAAGTTAAATATGAGAAGACAACTCATGTTTACTTCAAACCCACTCAAAACAAAATAACTCAAACAAACATCCATTATATAAACCGCATAGCGGTAGGGGTTCAAAGCCACCAACGGCCAGTCCCGATAAAAATAAAAAATGGCCAAAACAGGCCCATACAAAGTTAGAAGGCCACACTCGGCCGGACATATATGAACAAAGGCCACACTTGGCCGCAAAATACTAGATAAGGGAAAAACTTCTTCCCGTCAAACACTCACAGATCAAAGTTGAAATTCCCGGACAAGGAAGCTCCGAATGCATCCGCGGGATAGTTCACTTCCTCATCGTCACCGGCAAAATAAGTCGTGGTTTCTACGGTATCAGGAGAAACCGGGATGGGATCCCAGAATCCCTGAATCTTCCCATCGATCGGAGAAATGAGCGTCTCAGCATGAGCATGATCCTTCATGCCACCCTTCATTAACTCCATCTCCCTCTCGAAAACCTAGTCATCCACCCGCATCTTCCAAAGGCTCCTGACTGAGCCGCGACACTCACGGAAGTCGCCCAGCGAGTTGAAAGCGTCCTTGAGATTCGCGTACTCAACCTGGAATTGAGAGGCGCGAGTCTTCATCACCTCGATAATTTCCCTCTTGCCCTTCCGTTCCGCCCTACGAACAGCCCTGGCATGATCACGAGCGAGTTGAGCATCTCGCGCCAACATCTCGTCTTGCATGCGAGCAAGATCCTTTTCCGCCTTCTCCGCTTTAAAGCGATAGATCATGGCCTCTCTATGACTCGCCTCAATGGCCGATCCAAGCAAGTTCAAGCCCTATAAAACCGATTGACACGTTATAAGCAAAAAAATAATAATAATAATAACGATCGTCAAAATTCTTAAAGCTTATACTCCGTTGATGATACGAGATCCTTCCGCGATGACTTTCGGCCTCCCTGACTCGCTCGTGGCCGGAGGAGCATCGAAGCCCAACGGAAGACCAGCGAAGAAATCATCAAAGTCCGGAATAGGGACCTCGCTCGTACCGCTTCCCTAGCCGAAAGCAAGGTCCAGATCCCATCCTGGAAGCATGTAATCGTCCACCGAAAACTCCAGCTCACCGAGGTTAATATCTTTCCCCTTCGAAGAGTTCAGCCCCGTCGCAATCGTGGGAGCGGCATCGGGACCTTGGTCATCTGGCTCGGAATCACTCCTTGTTTCTCCTCCCAAAGCAGGACTAGGATGCACAAACCTCAGCGCCTTTCGAAGTCTCTTCGGAGTAAAAGAAGTCCAGAAAAAAAGGACCGTTCCTGAGCAGATCCCTCACTGCAATAATGTCCTCGGGAAACAGAGCGAGAGGATTGATGAAGGGATGATCGTTCGGCAACCTCCAGAACAACGGGATACAACTCTCCTCAACGGACGCGGCGTCTACACGAACGAAGAAGAAAAATTTCTTCCACGAGTTGAAGTTAGAAGTAAACCCCTTTACCACTGACATGAAGTTCCGAGGAACCAGCATGTACGTGTCCGTATCCTTGATGATCTGTAACCGAAGAAGCGCTTCGAAGTGATCGACGTTGAGGGAGAGACCATGCTCGTAGCTCAGGATCAGGACTCCAATGAGGTGCTGGATGCCAAGAGGATTCAGTTGGCTTATCGCCACCCCGAAACGATCCAACACACGGACAATAATTTCGGGGATCGTGAACCACAAACGACTGCGCACTACGAATGCTTCGTAACAAGTAAAGTAGCCCTCCGGGGGACTACTAGCGCGTTCTCCTTGACGAGGAACCCTGAACTCCACCGCATCCGAAATATGGTAGAACGACCTTATGACCTCGAGGAATTCGCTAGTACTCCTACTTGGTGCACCGGGCGATGGTTCATGACCGGGAACGATTTCTCTTTGGGAGGCGTGATCGAACCATAACACGCCACCCACCATGCCTCGTTCTCGGCCGGGTCTGTCGAATGAGGAACGAATTCCATCTTTGGCACACGGAGCTCTTCAGAAACATTCGCGGGCAAGGACCCTTTCTTCGAACTCCTCTTCTTACTCGACATCTCGTGTTTTTCTTTTTTATCAAGAAGGAAATGATAGAGAGAAAGAGAAAGAAGAAATAATTTTTCAAGAAACCTCTCTATGAGAATGGGTAAGTGTAAAGATTGTGAAGAAATTACCTCCCTTCTTATAGGCATGAGAAATTACTATTTACTTACAGATTTTCGGACACGAACTTCGCCCAAATACACCAATCTCGTCCGAACTCGCCATACCGCACGATGGGATCTCACTAGAACTCCACGATCCTAACGAGCTGGGGGGCTAACTTTTGGGGTCGAAAACGGTTACGACGAAGTTAACGTCCAAATCCCCGAAGAAGAAAACGAAAAACCTTCTTCGACAAATACTTTTTCAAAAGAGATTCTTCCTTACGAAAAGCTTTGCGGAAGAAACACGCGACATCCGACATGAGCTCGATAAGGGTCGCTACGTAGCAACCAAGCTCGAGCAGAAGCTCGGTCGCTACATAGCGACTGAACGTTCGTCCGCTCGGTCGCTACGTAGCGACCAAGCTTGAGCCGAAGTTCGGTCGCTACGTAGCGACCGAGCTCTTCCGAAACGCCGATACGACATTAGTCCATGCATTCTCGTCTACCCTTCGATTCTATCTCCCGAAGACCGTAGCGAACCCATTTCACGTTCCCCGCCATTCTAAGTTATCGATCAAACTTTACCGTAAAAACCGCGGAAAGTTCATTCTTTATCGAAAGAAGCCGTAATAAACGCTTCGAGTCAGAAGACGGCCCAAAGGGACCTAAGACATGACTCGAGGCCCGACTTACGATTTTTTAACCAACAGCCTGTGAGCCGCATAGCGGTTTACGCTTGGTTCGCAAGGAAAGATAAATGTCAAGTTTCCGCGGATAAATACGAAATTTTGAAGATAATTACGAAGATCAGAAAAAATGGAATATCTCCATATTAATGCTATGGTGGCTTAAGGGCAGAAGAGGAAAAGCGTAAACCGACCTAGGAGCCAGTATATAAGGAGTCCTAGGCGAGAGGCATGAGGAGGACTTTTTCCAGAGCAAACTTAGCACTTAGGGCAATTAGGCAAATTACCGTTTTTGTTATTCGAGCTGCGACTCAATTAGGTTTAGCCGTCTTAGGGTTGTTAGAACTAGGAATCTCGCCGACAGCTCTCAAGCCCAGGCTTATACCTTGTTGTAAATGCTCATACGCAAATTCAGAATAAGACCTCCCTTTGCTCTCTTTTTAAGATTTCATATAATTTATCGTTGTTATCTCGTGTTCTGATTGCTTAGCGTGTGATATTAGCAGATATCCGGGACCTCTAAGAAACTAGGGTTTTCCTACTTTCCTAATTTATACGTAAATCGACCGTGCGAATTTCGGTTCCCACAGACAGAAGAGCACATCAGAGCAATCTTAATACTTAGAGCAATTTAGGCATTTTTCCGTTTTTACTATCGAGCTGCGGCTCGACTAGGTTAGAACTTAGGTGGCTAGACTAGCGAACATACCGACAGCTCTCGTGGCCTAGGATCTTACCTATTGTTCACGCTCAAACGCGAATTCGGAAATAAGACCTCTTTGTTCTCTTTTCGCTCTTTTACGATTTATTACTTTCGAATCTTTCATATTGATTGTGTTGTGCGTGGCCCAGCAGGTAACCGTGACCTTCAAGGAATTCTAGGTTAGCTTGGCTTTCCTCCGATTAACAAAACTCGACGGTGTGAATTTCGGTTCCCACAAAGACTACTACCGGTACCTGTTTGGATATCGCATTTTGCCGCTCGGAAGCTGGCCACTATCAAGTTCCTATGTTGTATTCTACTTCTGCAGGAAGTCACTGGTAGGCTTAGAGGGTGCTGGTGTGGGTGTTATGACCCAAGTGCCAGGCTTCGCTGCTTTCCACGTTTGGAGAAGCAGGATTTTGATTGCTTCCAGTATTTCACAGTAATTTTGCAATGAATATATACCATGTGTTCCATGTATTGTGTAGCTCGTTGCGTTTTAATACATGTACTTTTCGTATTGGTACTCTATGGACCCCAATGTGCCTTAGGCTGCACAGGGGTTTTAGGTAGTTTTGACACCATACTCAGGCTTGTGCATACCCATTCCTGCTTTATGTCTCATATCCGTTTTGCTTTTTTTTTGGGTGTGCCACTGTGGTCGTGCCACTTTTTGCAAGGGTTGGCCAAGATCGGAGGTCTCTGGAGACCTGATCCAGTTTGTATGCCCCTATAAGTATAATGATTTCCCCTCTGCCTTTATAGTCAGAACAATCATATTATAAGCTTTTTCTGGAGACGTTTAGCATACATAGGAGTAGGAAATTATAATGCTTAAATAATATATAGTAGTATAGAAATCATGGTCCGCGGACCGTATTAAAAATGATAGGCTTTGAGGTGCAGGGCGTTCCAGCAGTTGGGTTGTATTTTACCTTTACTATCTTGCAGCCTGGAGGCGCCTGCTCTCCGCACCTCGATGACCTTATAGGTTCCTTCCCACCCGGGGAGGAGTTTTGTCGGGGTCAAAATCGGTCACGGCAGAATCAGTGTCTGAAAGTCCGTAAAAATCGGCATGAACGTTTTTACGAAAAATAAATCTTAGAAAAAGATCTATTTTTACGAAGAATCTTGCGGAGAAAACACCTTCACGAAAATTTGGAGAAAGAAGCGAACAAGGTTTCCGCGTAGCAACCAGCGCAAAAGCTGGTCGCTACGTAGCGACAGAGCTCTCACCAAAGTCTGGTCGCTACGTAGGGTGCTCGGTCGCTACGCAGCGTGCTCGGTCGCTACGCAGCGTGCTCGGTCGCTACGCAGCGTGCTCGGTCGCTACGCAGCGTGCTCGGTCGCTACGCAGCGTGCTCGGTCGCTACGCAGCGTGCTCGGTCGCTACGCAGCGTGCTCGGTCGCTACGCAGCGTGCTCGGTCGCTACGCAGCGTGCTCGGTCGCTACGCAGCGTGCTCGGTCGCTACGCAGCGTGCTCGGTCGCTACGCAGCGTGCTCGGTCGCTTCGCAGCGTGCTCGGTCGCTACGCAGCGTGCTCGGTCGCTGCGCAGCGTGCTCGGTCGCTGCGCAGCGTGCTCGGTCGCTACGCAGCGTGCTCGGTCGCTACGCTGCGTGCTCGGTCGCTACGCAGCGTGCTCGGTCGCTACGCAGCTTGCTCGGTCGCTACGCAGCGTGCTCGGTCGCTACGCAGCGTGCTCGGTCGCTACGCAGCGTGCTCGGTCGCTACGCAGCGTGCTCGGTCGCTACGCAGCGTGCTCGGTCGCTCCGTAGCGTGCTCGGTCGCTACGTAGCGTTCTCGGTCGCTACGTAGCGTGCTCGGTCGCTACGTAGCGTGCTCGGTCGCTACGTAGCGTGCCCGGTCGCTACGTAGTGTGCTCGGTTTACAAAACCTCTGTCAAATTTCAGAATGAAAGTCGATGATTTGCTGAAGTCATAAAGATCTTTTCCGATTTGATAAAACGAGTTTCGTATAAGAATCATTATATGAGAAATCTTCAGGCATCAAAGCATCACTCTCATTTTCCGTTGAACCAACAGACTCACGGAAAAACATCAAAAACATTTGCGACAAAGCAAAATCAAGAACAAAAGTAACAGAAAATACAACAAAGAGAACACGTCCTCCCCGCTCGTCGACTAAGTCTATCGCTGTTTAACTGATTCATTCAAGAAACCTGCAAAAACGTTTTGCGACTAGATCTCGGTGAAATAACCTTTGGTAAAATTCCATGAGTGACTCAGAGAAACATTCACCGAAAAATAAAAACAAAAGCGAAAATGTTTCTCAAAAATCTGCGGAAACATCGTTATTTTGACATCTCCATATGTCGCGACAATTTAATAAATTCGTAAAAACCGGTCGCCCGTTACTTACGCAAAAAATCCTTCGTATAATCAGATCATGTCATACGAAGTAACTTTCCAAAGTAAACGTAACAAGTTTTACGAAAAAATGCTTTCCTTTTAGCAAAAAACCAAGCTGTATGATCCGACATTGGACGACCAATATAAACTTTACTTTCTCGCACCACGATCTGAAAGGTCTCATTCTTTAGCCCAGTGACTCACTGGCATCCGCTCTCATTCCGCTTGGTCATGTCCGAGCAGGAAATCACCCCGCAACCGACTCCGCACGGGCTCTGTATCGAGCTTCTTAGGCTTTATCTCCCTCGGAAACAAAGTAAACAACTTCCATACGAATAAAGGAAACATTATACAAAACTTTTATCGTATAAATTAACACTAAAGTGGAAAAACGTTTTCTACCACCATGGGCATACTCGGCCTATCAATCTCGATAAACGCCATTCGTCACTCGCCCAATTACGCCTTTCCTTTGAAGCCGAACTAGGTTACAGCATCCCCTTTAAGGATGATTCTAACCGACTTGACCTTATTGACAGCACGAAAGTGTCATGGTCTAATCCTTTGGCAACAACGTCCTTGGCTATAAAGCTGAGCACAACCTTCATGCAAAGCCAAAACAATTGAGCGACCACCGCTCCAATAACTTGACGATTAAACGGTAATCCGGAATTTTTCTTGAAACGCCAAGTAACAATTACACAAACAATTATCGTACCACCAAAAAATGGGAATCATACGGTAAATTCGTCATAACAAAACTCAGTCCTAACAACCTAACAGTTAACGGAAAGGTTCCACTTGTCAAAAATCGACCAAGTTACATATACTACGATTCACTTTAAGCCCGTTGTGTTTTACTCGTAAAATGCGGCATGTAAGGAAAACTCTTAACAGAGTTCCTATAGCTATACGGAACATCCTCAAATAGACACGAAAGAAGTCTCGGAAGGCCAACACCACACAAAGCACGGTATAGGAGGATGCCTCTTTCCGGGGACAAATTTACGTGACCCCTTGGTCCTAACTCCTCGATCGCAAATCAAATCCAAACAAGAACAACAATTCTGGCTGCGAACATCCGTAGTCAAACCAGAATGTTTCCCAAACGCAGGACTAATACTAATCCCTTGCAACATCGCGAAACATCTTCAGGCCCGCGAACATTTCAAGCATGAAACGCGGCATACGAAAGAATAACAAATCTTCAGCATCGCGAGACGTCGCAGACGCCTGAAGATTCGTTTTCGACGAAATTTCTTTCCTCGATAAAAACACATCCTTGGAAGACCAGACAGTCATACGCACTAACATCTTCTCTAAACATATGCTTCGTGAAGACTCGAAACGGTAATTTTAACCATTAAGTTTGTTGCTGATCAAAACAAACTCTTAACGTCCTAAACAGACTTGCCATCTCGTAGAGATGACTCTCGTACATCCGGCACAAGGATAATAGCGCTATAAAAGAAACCCAAAATTTTTGGTCAGCACTTCCAGGAGGCTTAAAAATTGTCCTTGGAGAGATGCTCGGTTCCAACCATACAACTCGTATAAGCCGAGAACCAATCGCGCACTTTAAATCGGTATAAAATCAAAATGAAACTGAAACGGGATACGTAACTCGAATTAGTCATCGCACCCTATAAAACTAGGAGTAAACCTAGATCTTGCCCTAAACCCAGCGCACTGGTCTCTAACATCTCTAGGCATAGTATCAAAAACCTTGATACGAGATCCCAAAATTTGTCTCTTTGCCAATATTCGAGCGTCTTCAGAAATCCCGGAAGTTTACACACTGCGGAAAACTTTCGAAACAAATCACGGATATAGCAGTTCACATAGAGTTAGATTACGAGATGACAACTCGTAGTCTTCCTTCTACACCCATATAAAATGCCATCGGTAGCAACACGCCTGATAACCTCTACATATAAACCAGACCGTAAAGATCTCGCTGGAAAACTAGTCATACAAACCTTAACACCAAGACTAACTACGAAAGGCTTGATCCCTTCAACAAGGGTACGTAGGCAGCCGTCATAAGGTGCAGCCCCAATCTTATCGCGTTCTACTTTTAGAAGAGCAAGAAGACCACTTACCACGGACCTTTTCGACCATTAATTCCGCCTAACTCACCTAACTTGCCTAACTTGCCAAGCCATTCGCTAAAACCTCACGCTAGAAACTCATGGTTCTAACGAGCTGGGGGGCTAACTGTTGGGGTCAAAATCAGTCACGACAGAATCAATGTCTGAAAGTCCGTAAAAATCGGCATGAACGTTTTTACGAAAAATAAATCTTAGAAAAAGATCAATTTTTACGAAGAATTTTGCAGAGAAAACACATTCACGAAAAATCGGTGAAAGACGTGAACAAGGTTGCCGCGTAGCAACCAGCGCAAAAGCTGGTCGCTACGTAGCGACCGAGCTCTCACCAAAGCTCGGTCACTACGTAGCGTTCTCGGTCGCTACGTAGCGTGCTCGGTCGCTACGTAGCGTGCTCGGTCGCTACGTAGCGTGCTCGGTCACTATGTAGCGACCGAGCTTCGGTACTGAGCTCTCACCAAAGTTCGGTCGCTACGTAGGGACCGTGCTTTCTTAAAAATCGATACGACACGAATCCATGCATTCTCGTCTACTCTTTAATGCTATCTCCCGATGACCGTAGCCAACCCATTTCATGTTTCTCGTCATTTGAAGTCATCAATCGAACTTTACGATAAAAACCACGGAAAGTTCGTTTTTATCGAAAGAAGCCGTAATAAACATTTCGAGTCAAACAACAGCCCAAAGAGACCTAGGACGTGACTCGAAACTCACTTACGATTTCTTAACCAAAAGCCTATGAACCGTAGGACGGTTTATGCTTGGTTCGCAAGGAAAGATAAATGTCAAGTTTCCGCGGATAAATATGAAGTATTCGAAGATAATTAGAAAGATCGGGAAAAATGGAATATCTCAATTTAAGTTATGACGGCTTAAGGGCAGAAGAGGAAAAAGCGTAAACCGACCTAGGAGCGAGTATATAAGGAGTCCTAGGCGAGAGGCACGAGGGAGAACTCTCCGCACTTAGAAACTCTGAGGCATTATTCTCGACATGCTCTGTTTCCATGACTGGCACCCGATTACCAGACGAACGCGCACAAGCAGTTTGATCTCTTGGTTCACTCTTGAACTATGTTCGGCTTGATCCTTGAAAGGGTAGGTAGGCAGCCTTTCATAAGGTTCAGTCCGAAATCAATCAAAAGCTTTTCTGTATTTTCTTCGTCTTTTGTTATCGAGCTGCGACTCAACTAGGTTTGAGCTTTTAGGCCGCTAGAACTAGGTTACTCGCTTACAGCCTTTGCGGCCAAAGCTTTTATGATCTCTTGTAATGATCGCAACGCTCTTATGCGGAGTCGAAATAATATCTACTGTTTTCTCTAAATTCGTTTGTTATCTTTTCACGATTTCTGCATATATTTGGTCACTTGCCGTTGGCTCTCGCAGAGATCCGGGACCTCTGGGAAATTAGGGTTTTTCTAGTTTCCTAATTTAAACGTAAATCGACAGTGCGAATTTCGGTTCCCACAAGTTTCCCCGTTGTTTTTCTTGCTCGTCGTAGAACCCAATCCCCTTGCTGGAAGGTCCTGGTTCTGACTTATTTGTTGTACGTCCTGGCGACGTCTTGCTGGTAGGACCAGTTTCTTAGCCGAGCGGCCTCTCTTTTTTCGTCAAGTAGGTCGAGGCTTAGCGCCATCAGCTCATTGTTCTCCTCCTGAGAGTTGGACCCGGAGACCGTTGTTCTCACGTTCATCTTTGTGGGTACAATGGCCTCAGAGCCATAGACCAGCGTGTATGGAGTTTCCCCTGTTTCTGTTTTGGGAGTGGTCTGGTAGGCCCGGAGGACTCCGTGTAGCTCTTCCGCCCATTTCCCGTGAGAGCCCTCCAGTCGTTTTTTAAGCATGTTGACCATGGTTTTGTTTGTAGCGTGCCTCTGACACTGGTCGCAGTGTTTGGCTTGTTTGTCGGCGTCGGCGGCCATCATGGGCCAGTAGTAACCCACCCTTCTGGCTCTGAGCACCAGGCTTCTTCCGCTAGAGTGTGATCCACAATCTCCTTCATGTACTTCTACAAGGATTCTAGCGGCTTCTCGAGGTGTGACACACCTTAGGTACGGGCCAGAGAAGGATCTCCGGTACAGCTTCTCCTGGGAGATACAGTACCTCGCGGCTTGCTTCTTAATTTTCCTGGCCTCGTTGCGATCTTTCGGGAGAGTGTCGGCCTCCAGGTACCGAACTAGGGGGGTCATCCAAGTTTTTCCTTCTTTGACAGCGGAGACCTCCTCTAACGGGGGTTCCTCCAGGGTGGCTGGCCATTGAAGCACAAGCAAGAGTATATTCATCTGGCTATTCATTTCGAGAGTGGACCCCAGATTAGCCAGGGCATCGGCTTGCGAGTTTTGTTCCAGGGGGATTTGAGTGAGCTTGCAGCTCTTGAACTTCTTGATCAGTCGCTGGGCGACTACTAGATATTGGATCATGTTGTCATCTTTTGCTTGGTATTCTCCATGTGCCTGGTTGATTATCAGCTGGGAGTCGCCGAAGACTTGAATGTTTTTTGCCCCCATTTGGTGGGCTAGAGTCAGACCTGCGATTAGGACCTCGTACTCGCTTTCGTTGTTGGTTGCTTTGAAGTTACATCTCACGGCCCTTGACGCCGTGTTCCCCGTCGGCAAGGTAAGCACTATTCCTACTCCAGCTCCTTTAACGTTGCTGGATCCATCAACGTGCAGGATCCATTCTCCCTCTTCCTTAGTTTTGCCTCGGAGGTGTACCTCCTACTCCAAAGCTGGGAGTAAGGCAGGGGAGAATTCATCCACGAAGTCCGCTACGACCTGTGACTTTATTGTCGTGGCAGGTCGAAATATTACGTCGTACTCCCCTAGTTCCAGAGCCCATTTTGCTAGGCGTTCGGAGACTTCAGGTTTGTGGAGGACCAACTTTACATGGAAGGAGGTAACAACCACGATTGGATGAGCCTGGAAGTAGGGTCAGAGCTTTGGAGCGGCGACTATCAGGGCTAAGGCCAGCTTCTCTAGATGGCTATAGCGGGTCTCCGCGTCGAGGAGAGCCTTACATACGTAATAGATTGGTAGCTACTTGTTTCCCTCCTCGCGGACTTGGACGGCGCTCACGGCGTGTTCGGGGACTGCTAGATATAGCAGCAGGACCTCACCGAGTAGTGGCTTGGATAGGAGAGGAGGAGTGGTGAGATACGACTTTAGCTCATGGAGAGCGTATTCGCACTCTTCCGTCCATTGGAAGTCCCTTGGATTCTTGAGGGTTCTGAAGAAGGCATGAGATTTGCCGGAGACTGGAGATGAACCTGCTTAAGGCTACCATCCTTCCCGTTAGCCTTTGAACCTCCTTGATGTTCTTCAGGGAAGGGATTGAATGAATGGCCCTGATTTTCTCCGGGTTGGCCTTGATGCTCCGGTGGGTTACAATGTACCCGAGGAACTTGCCAGAAGTGACCCCGAATGAGTATTTAGTTGGGTTGAGCTTCATGTTATACTTCCGGAGGGTGTAGAAGGCCCGCTGTAGGTGATATATGTGGTCCTCCGCCTCCAGGGACTTGACCAGCATGTCGTCGATGTAGACCTTCATGGTTCGCCCGATCTGGTCCGCAAACATCATGTTCACCAGTCGTTGGTAGGTTGATCCTGCGTTCTTTAGGCCGAAGGGCATAACCTTGTAGCAGTAGATCCCTCTGGACGTCATGAAGGATGTTTTCTCCTGGTCTTTCAGATGCATAAGTATTTGATTATATCCTGAGAACACGTCCATGAAGCTCATCAGCTGATGCCCCGCGGTGGCGTCCACCAGCTTGTTGATATGAGGTAGCGGGAAGGGTTCTTTTGGACAGGACTTGTTGAGGTCCATGAAGTCAATGCAGACTCTCCACTTCCCGTTCCTTTTCTTGACCACGACGACGTTGGCTAGCCATTCTAGATATTGTACCTTACGAATGAACCACGCGCCGAGCAGGCTTTTGACTTCATCGTTGATGATTGCGTCTCTTTCGGGAGCAAATTTCCTTCTCTTTTGTCTGACAGGTTGATGTAGGGGATCCACCTGCATCTTGTGCATGGTGACTTCCGGATCGATCCTAGGCATGTCTGCGTGGGACCAAGCGAAGCAGTCGGAGTTAGACCTGAGGAAGTCTATCAGTTTTCTCCTCAATCCTTCGGTCAGCTTGGAACCGATCTTGAGATGTCGGTTCTGATCTCCTTCGGTTAATGGCACGTCGTCCATCTCCTCCACCTCCGGTTCCTCTGTGTGATGAGCCGGAGGCTTACTCTGTAATTTCTATAAGACCTTGGTCTTTCCCTTCAGAGTAGTCTGGTAGCAGGAGCGGGAATACTCCTGATCTCCTCTGATCGCCTTTATGCCCCAGGGTGTGGGGAATTTCACCATCTGGTGAAGAGTCGAGGGGACGGCTCCCATGCCATGAATCCATGGCCGTCCTAGGATCATATTGTAGGACGAGTCGCAGTCAACAACGAGGAACTTTGTTGACATGTTGATTCCTTCGGCGTATACTGGGAGCGTCACCTCTCCGGCGGTTTGTTTGACTTTCCCGCTGAACCCTATAAGTTGGGTTATCCTCTGAGTTAGAGTGCTTTCCTCCAGCCCCAGGTCCTTGTATGCAGCCTGGAAGATGATGTTGCCGGAGCTCCCATTATCTACCAATATCCTTTTCACCAGGCAGTTTGCTACACTGAGCGATATGACCAGGGCGTCGTGATGCGGGGTGAGAACTTTCTCCTGCTCCTTGGCCGTGAACATTATTTCGTCTGTGCCTAGGAGCTGGCGTTTTGGCTTAACTGCCTCTAGGCCGTGCTTAGTGTTCCAGGTGCTTTTCTTCGCGGCGGCATGGCTTATGCCGCTGATCTCCGAACCGCCCGATATAACATGAATCACTCGGTCCTGTCGAGGTGGCGAGACAGGAGCAGCTTCAGTGGACTTTGCCGTTGTCTCCTTGCTTAGATAGCTCTTGGCCTTCTCGGAAAGGAACTCCCTGAGGTGTCCTTTCTAAAGCAGCTCGTTGACCTCGATCTTTAGTGCGATGCAGTCCTCCGTTTTGTGACTGTGGTCTCGGTGGAAGTCGCACCAGAAACCAGGGTTCCAAAAAGACTCGGGTGCTTTCATCTTCTGAGGCCACGTGACCTGTTGGCCCATCTGCCTCAGAACATTGATCAGCTCCGGCCTGGAGACGGAGAGATGAGAGATGTCTGTCCATGTGGACACTGCCATCCCTTCTGCCTTCTCGATCGGTCGGTTCTGGTATCTGCCCCGGTTTTGATTTCCGGAGTCCCTAGCTGGTCTTTGAGAGGGTTTCTCGTCTCGCTCTGTTCGGTTTGGTCTGATCATCTTGGGATCTGGCTTATGTTGCGCCTTAGCGCAGCTGGCAACATCTTCCTCCTATTTTACCTGCCCAGGCTCGAGATAGGACGTCTTCCATGATTTTGCATTGGTATTTTGTTAACTCCTTACAGAGGTCTCCGTCGGGGAGCAAGCCTCTCTTGAAGGCAGAGATAGCAGTGGGGATGCTGCATTAGGGAATAGCCACCTTCTCTTGATTGAAGTGGGCTATGTAGCCTCGTAGGGGTTCCGCATGGTGCTGGAGGATTTCGTAGAGGCTGTCAGAGGTTTTCTCCAGGTCCTTGCTGCTGGCGAATTGTTCCACAAATTTATCGCTGAGAACCGCAAAGGAGGCTATGGACCTGGAGGGTAGGTTGATATACCATTGCAGAGCGGGTCCGATCAGGGTGGAGCCGAACCCTTTGCACATGGTAGCTTCGTGCGACCCCTTTGGGAGTGCTACGACAAGCATCCTTTGTCTGTAATGGGCGACGTGGTCGTCCAGATCAGTGGTGCCGTCATACGCCTTTATGCTGGGGAAGGAGAACTTCTTGGGCATCTCGATCAAGGTGATCTCATCCGTGAAAGGAGTATCGGCATAAGAGTCGGGTTTGCTCTTCCGGATGGGGGGGAACTACCTCTGGGAGCCTCTCTACCATGGACTGCGTGGCATCGAGCCTCTTGGTGAATATATGTTCCAGGTAAGCGACCATGGGAGACTCCGCTTTTGTTGCTCCATCAGGTGATTCCTTATCGGGTTCCGGCTCAGATTCGCTATCATCCACGTCATAGGTCTGGGCGTCCTTAGCCTTCTCACATGTTGATGCGTCTCCTCCCGATGCCGTAGGTGGGAGATTCACATCCGTTCAAGAGTTGGATGTCTCCAGAGTCGGCATAGGGTGGACCTGAGCCCGGAATCGACGCTTCTTGTTACTCGCCGTGTTGAGGGCTTGGTTCTCGTCATAGAGGTTAAGATTCTCCGATTCGCGCTGGCTGAGCATCTCGGCGCTCTGCTCCAGTTGCTTGGAGTGTTCGTTGAGCTTCTCCTTCAAGCTCTGGAACTCCGAGGAGAGCTCGGGATTGGTCTCCTTTCGAGTTTTATGCAACTTGGTTACATGACTCTGCAGACCATCGATTTTCCTCTGGAGTTCGGCCTCTCTTTGGGTAGCTTTGGGTAGCTCATCCTGCTCGTCCACCGCCATTATCAGGTAGTTTAGATTACTCCCTCCTTCTAGCGCCAAACTGTTAGGGGATTTTTGTGTGTACCACGAAACAATGGACAAGGCTTTGATTTCGTATGAGTTTGAGAGAAATAGACTTGAAGAGATGTTTTATTAGATGAACAAGCTGGAGCTAAAACAGATTGGTGTATAAACCCTAGTTCTAGCCGCCTAGCTCTAATCTCTAAGTCTTGAAGTGTCGATCCCTTGCTTTAGGGTTTAGGTTCCCTTTATATAGTCTTCTTAAGGCGGGCATTAGTCGGTTGGAGTAGGTTAAACTCCATATTCGGAAATATGGAAGGTTCTCCTTATCGGAAGCTTTTCTTTTCCTGGGGGAAGGGGGCAGTACCGGGGACCGGACCCGGAGTACTTTATAGCGGGGAACCGGGGTACCTCCTAGCCGGGATCCAGAGGCCGGTGTGCTGCCTGGGGTCTGGAGGAATTCAATACCTGAGTATTTTTCCCCAACAATAGAGATCAAGTCCGATAGGTTCACCGAGCACCCAAGTATCTACTTTCGCTGACTAGGGATGCTCGGCTCATTCATTCAATACAAGCAATCTACTACACGGTTAGCGAGCAGATTAAACCTAAGATCTAGCAGTAAGTGATCAGGTTAGAACTAGTGTTAAGAACTGAGATAAACGAAGACACAATAAGGTCGCTTATTTATGTTTAGCCTAGCGATTAACACCCTAGAACCCTGGACAAGCTATCCGACTACTTAGCCATTAAACAAGATGAAACAGACATGATAACTGAATAATACTGCATATAAATCCAAAGATGAATAAATAGGGTTCAAGATGATCTTCTCTGTCAAGAAGAGGAGTCGTCTCCCTTACAATAGGAAATATCCAAGTATAGGTCTAGCTCTCTTGCAAAAATGGTGTAAAAAGAAAGTAAGGATAGGGATGACTTTTATATGGAGGCGCCATCGACTTCATAGGAGGGAATAAGTGATTAGGGCAAATCTTTGAAAGATATGAACTTTCCATAAATGTCGGGAACAATCGCCTGGCTGTTCCTGGTGAGATCAACCGTCAGACTGCTCCGCATGATTGTTCTGCAGGAAAAGTCTCCAATTCTTGCTCCTTTCTTCACGCTTCTCCCTTTAGCTCTTTAGTCCACTCCAGACCTGAAATGACTCTAATAGGACTGGACTAACTCGATAAAACAATGAAAAACCAGTTAGAAAGCATATGCACAATGGTGCCAAAAACACTTTATTTGTTATTTTAAATATATTTTAGTTAGATTAGATAGTTTTGATTTATTTTAAATTAGATTTATGAATAATTTAAATATTTTGAATTCTTTCCGTCAATTTTTGAGTTTAAGAAATATATTTTGGGACGATTTGAGATATATGTTACAATCTGATCTGAACCGAATCTAGAAAGAATTGAACCAAAGCCGACCTGATAATTAGTAAAACCCGAATGAGACTTATGAGCATAATATCAAAATCTGAAAATCCTAATCAGTCGAACTGATACCGACGGGCCCCCGAACACCCATGCCTATAATACATTTTAGAGACCAACATTTGTATTCGTCATAATACAATCGATAAAGATTGTAGTGTCGTAAAATGTTAAAACCATTTAATGAACAAACATTAGTATAAAAAATTTATTCCGCGCATGCGTGCGGGTTATCATCTACTACTTGTTATATATCAATCTGAGAACTTAATAAATTATTAATGTAGAATAATCTAATTGATTTCTTTAACCCAAATCAAATCATTGATATATAACAAGTGGGTTATAAGCTAAAGATACTCTTAACTTTACAAGTCATTCTTTTGATTTTTAAAACTTATATGCAAAAAGAGATGATTGTATTTAAATAAAAATAACTTGAATCATTAGTGTAAAACAAGCTAACTGGATAAATGTAAACCTAATCAAAATTACTATACATGAATGTAATACAAATAGATGATACGTGTTTGTAAATATTTGTGAATATTTTAAATTTATATAAAAATACAAATTAATGGTACATAGTAAAACAAATCTGAGACTAATGTATTTTTGATAATTATCGAAACAGATATGATAGTAGTGGTAAAATAGTGACAAATATTGCTACTACTTTATGACTAAATTAATTTTTAGAAGTTGCAAATAAGTCACAAAATAACTGTGCTATATGTAGCAGACATTACTACTAATTTTTAACTATATCTGACATGTGTGATATGTTTTCATACCAATAATTAGCCACTGAATTGTTACTCTTTTTATTTGTGAACAGCGTCACAAAACTGTTGCTACTAATTTGTCACTCCTACAACTCCGTAGTAACAAATTAGTCACCAATTGAATACACATACCACTATTTTGCAAGTACGTTAATACATATACTAATAAAAACGCTATTCTTTTAATTAAAGTCACAAACGTATAATAAAAATGTAGCTACTATTTTGCAACTACAATATTTAAATTATATAAGTAACTAATTTATAACTATTCATTTAAATAACTAATTTATAACTATTCATTTTGGTTATTAGCTCCCAATTTTAAATATATCTGTCTTTATTGTTTTTAAAATTTACTTGTGGACAAGTAAAAGATTAGTGTGGGAGAGTTGATATCTCATGATTTAATAAGTTTTAGATTCATATTTTAGCTTATTATGACCATTTTAGGTTGCATTTAGGTTTTTATGTTGCATTTGCACACTCATTTGCATATCATAGGGGTTGAAATGCTCATTTGGAGGTTTGGGGCGAAATTCAAGGGTTAAATTGTACATTTTAGAAGTTTTGGGTCAACTGTGATGTAAACAAGAATCCAGGGACCAATGCTGCAAATTCAGTATATTCGCTGGGGTCAAATTGTACGTTCAAAAGCTTTGGGGTTGATTCGCGGGGACAATTCTGCATCTGGGAAAGTCTGCGCCCGAAATGAAAATAATCAGGAGTTTAGGTACATGATTGCAAAAAGCCAAGAGTTAGCCATTGTTGCTCCTCGAGCTTTCACCTGCAAGAGACGCGACGGCGGGGCTGATTCCGTTGACGGCGGAGGCTCAGAGCACGACGGAGAGCTTACCACGGCGAGGACGAGCACGACGGCGGAGACTGGCAGTGGAGGCGCTGATGCTGACGCCGTTGGAGCTCGACGAATTGCAGAGGCGGATCGAAGAAGATGGTCGCTGTGGCTGTAGATCCCGACGACGTTGGCGAGCCACTGTTCCGTAACGGAGACCACGGCCTGGAGATCCGATCACGGCGAGGAGGAGATGACTTGTACATGGAGCTTTCCGATGAGGAGTCTCGACGGTGAGGCTCGATCCCGGCGGCGACGAAGAGCATGGCACGGCCACGCGGAGATGACTACGAGGAAGACAAAGCATGGCTGAGATCGACAGTTACGGAGGAAGAACAGAGAACCAGAGTCGGGACAAGCTTGGACACATCTTATACTTCGAGGAAGTTGATTCACGGTGAGCTTGAGAGCAAGGTATGGTTGCGGCTTCGCGAAGCCACTAGAGACAAAACACACACGTCCAAGTCTCACAAAGCTACGAAGTATTGGAGCGAGCATCATGTTTCGAGTAGATCTCATCGGTGCATCACGAGCGAACACTAGAGCGAGTGTTGGGAGCTACCTACCTAAGCGGCTCGCTTATTTCGTCTTGAGTTCAGAATTATCCAAGTATCAGAGCGAGCATGGACAGCGACCGATCTCACCCGCTGTAACACGACCATTGGAGCGACCTGGTGGAGCCACGAAACCGAGCCGCGCGCTTTGGTGATCGTTTGTGAAACCAATATGTTGACCCGTTTAGTCCGGTTTGACTTTGTTTTATTGGGTTAAACCAATTCAAGTTTTGGCTTCCTATAAATAGTTTTAGACCTAAAATTTGGGACATATCTTGTTTTCTCTAAAAATACATCGATACTTTTGAGAAAGTTTGAATTTTTAGGAATCTAATCTTTCTTTCTTGAGTAATTTGAGTCTATCTCATCTTCTTAACATGATTTCTCTTGAATCTATTATAGGTTTAAAGTTAATCATGAAGATTAGTGAGTAGACTCTTTTTGGATTCATGGGTTTGGATGATTAGGATGATTAAGTGATGATCTAAAATGTTTAGAGTAGATTAATATGTTTTCTTGCTTGATTGAGTGATCTTAATGCTAATCTAGAGTTAGCCATTCTAGATTAGAAATCTAGATATTTTATTGCCCGGAAGGTGTTCGATGAAATGTCTGAGCCAACTCAACATGCTCTTAGCTTACCCTACCAAAGGCATTTGATTTGATGTTAGGGAAGTTTAGAAAGTTGAATGATATGTTCTTAATGATTTCTTGATTGAGAGAAACCAAAGGCATTTGATGTTTGATCAATGAGAGTAAATGAGCATTTGTTTTGACAAAGAACTTGCTTAGAACTGTTATCTAGACTTAGAAAAATGTGTTGATTGAAACCTTGCCATTTTAGATTAAATCTTAGTCATCTGAAATCAAATTCTTATACCCATTATTCCTCCTTTATCTATTTGCTTGAAAGTTGCTAGTTAATTGTGTTAGAATCTTGTTAGCTTAATCAAATCACTTCATTACATTGAATGCATTTAGCTTAAGTATGAACCTGAATTCTCTTTGAATTGAAACTCTTAGAAATGGATTGACATCTAAAATGCTACTTTGATTTGAAACTTGGACCCTTGAAAAGTCCATATCAAATTTGGCGCTGTTGCCTGTTCTAAGTTGATTTTGACAATTAGATTTGGTCCTTGCCTGAGACTAAGTCTTATTTTCTTATATCTAGTTACTGATTCTCTCTCCTAGCTCTTTTGAATGTCAGGTACATGAACTTGAGGAGTTAAAGACATTAGAGCTTTTGAAAGGGACATTGCAAGGAAGAGAAGAGAAGAAGAAAGGCAAGCTCATTTGGACAGAGTTGAGCTTGAGATGGAGGGCAATCAGCGCCAAGCTAGAGCTATTGGCACCTAAGATCAGCCCAATATCCATGAGAGTTGGCTGGGTATCAGGGCACCAGCAGTGGAGAACAACAACTTTGAGATCAAATCCAGCTTGATCAACATGATAAAGAACAACAAGTATCATGGTCTTGCTGTGGAGGATCCACTTGATCACCTGGATCAATTTGACAAGTATTGTGGCTTGTCAAAAACAAATGGTGTCTCTAAAGATCCCTTAAAGCTAAGATTGTTTCCATTCTCTTTGGGAGACAAAGCTCACACATGGGAGAAGAACCTTCCAAGTGACTCTATCACCACTTGGAATGAATGCAAGAAAGCCTTCCTCAACAAGTTCATCTCTACTTCAAGGACTGCTAAATTTAGGAATGAGATCTCTGGGTTTCAACAGAAGAATGTTGAAGGTTTTAGTGAAGCATGGAAAAGGTTCAGAAGCTACTGGTCTCAATGCCCACATCATGGTTTCACCAAGGAGAGTCTGCTCAGTACCTTCCATAGAGGAGTTTTACCTAAATTTAGAAGCCTGCTAGCAATGGGTTCTTCTTGGGGAGAACTGAAGAAGATGCTGAAAAACTTGTAGAAAACATGGCTCAGAGTGATTCAGTCTATAATGATGAGCATGATAGAAGCAACAAAGGCAATGGAGGTGTTGATCAAAACACAAGGAAAGAGTTGAAGGTTCTACAAGACAAGTTGGATAAGCTTCTCTCAGATAGAGCTACACAAGAGAAGGTGAACTCTGTTGGTGAGCAGAAACAAGAGGGGATTGTTGTAGTTAGTGAAGTTAATGGTCTAGAAGGTCAAGAAAAGTTGTGCTTTGTGAATGCTAATGGGACATGGTACAAGAAGGAGCCTAACTTTCAGTACCACAACAACTACCAGCAAAAGCCCTTCTACAACAACCAACAAGGTAGTTACCAGTCTACACAAGGCCAAACCGGATCTTCTACTTCTGCTCCATAAGAAAGTAACACTGATGCAATGTTGAAACAGATCTTGGAGTCTCAAACTAGAAGTGAGAAGCACATTGGATATGAGTTGAAGAACCTTCACACCAAAGTTGATGGAAGCTACAATGATCTCAACAACAAATTCTCAAACCTTGCCTCTCATTTCAAGGCTTTGGAGAATCAGTTTGCCTCTATGCCTTCAACCTCCAAGCGCCCAATGGGATCTCTACCAGGGAAATCAGAGCATAATCCCAAAGACTATTGCAATGTTATCCTCTCTACTACTTCTTCTGAGATTGAGTTGAGTGATCATGAGAAAGAGGTGGATCAGATTGAAAGCCTCTTGTATGGAATAAAATTTGTTTCCCAGACTGCAGCACAGATTGTGGATAAGACTGAACACAAGGCTATGGAGAGGGTTAAGGCACAAGCTGAACCGAAGGTTGCAGTAGAGATTCTGAAGAGAGATGAGCACAAGGCTGAGAAACAAGTTGAAAGAGAGGCTGTGCAGAGGCTAAAGGAAGTTAAGTTGGAAGGAGCCACTGAGGTTGAGCAGTCACCTTATGATAAGCTCCCATTTCCACAAAGGGTCCTCACCAAAGCTCAAAAGAAGGTGATCTCCAAGTTCTGAAAGGACATGAGTGTTGTAGGTGTCAAGCTTCCAGAGATCTCACATATGTGTGATGCTCATGTCCAAATGATGCTCATCAAGGACATTTTAGCTCACAAAGAAGAAGTAGCAAAGCTTCTTGACATCTCTACTTTGCAGCTTGATCCACCATTCACACCAAAGTCTATTCCAAAACTAGAAACCCAAAGGAAATTCACCTTGTCACGCTCCCTTGGTAAGTTCACACTTGATGATGCTCTTGTTGATTCTGGTGCAAGTGTGAATGTGATCTCAATAGAGATGGTGAAGAGTCTTGGGATTGAGAACATAGAGCCAAACACATCTTCACTCATGTTTGGAGACTCTTCTTCAACAACTCCACTAGGCTTAATCAAGGACTACCCTATGAAGATTGGAAACTGCACCATCCCTATTGATCTCACTGTTTTGAAGATGGCAATTGAGAAGAGAATCCTATTGATCCTTGGCACACCATTTCTCACAACAGTAGGAGCTTGCATTGATTTTGCCAACAAGAAGGTCACACTCCTCAATGTGAACAAAGCTGTCTCCCGCCCAATCAAATCTCCAATGATGAATGTTGAGTATTGTGGAACCATCACTTGTGGAGAACCTTCCATTGAAAAGATCAAGGATGAAATGGTTGAAGTGGAAAAGAAGGTCTTGATGGAGAGTCCTCTAAAGAGATGTGTGATGAGCACTTGGAAAGTGCTACAATGGAGGAGGTGAGTAGAGCCACAAAGGCTACTCATGACAAGAAGAAGATGATCAAAGAACCTCATCCCATTCCCATTGAGAAACCTTCACAGATTCTCACTCTTTATCCAATGAATATCAAAGATGAAGTGATTGAGTACAAGATCAAGTGCAAGGGAGAGTCTAAACCATTCTCAAGTGCAAGGGCCGTCATAACTCCTCAGCTCAAAGATGATCCAATCAAGCGCCAAGAGCTCCTCTCTCAAGTCCTCACCATCACCCTTGAAGGTGGGAAAGATCCTCCTCTTCACTAGCCAATTGGAAGGAAAGTCAAGCTAAAGACTTAAAACAAGCTCACTTGGGAGGAAGTCCCATGGTATCCTTTGTATATATTTCTATATATTTTGTTTTTTTTTGTTTTAGTGTGTTTGAATAAGCTTAGGGACAAGTTTGGGGGAATTCTCAAAAATTCTCAAAGGTCATGTCGAAAATTCCAAGGTGACAACAAGCCCTCCCTCCTCATTTCCCTTCTCTCATCAAAGCCAACTTCAAGTAAGTGCATTCTACCTTTGTAACATGTTTATGTCTTTCCCTTAGATCTCTTCTTTGAGCTTATTCTCACACAAGGGACTGTGTGAAGTAAGTTCGGGGGAGAGTCTACTATCTCATATTGTGTTTTGTTTTGTCTACTTGTCATTGAGTCCCATGCATTCCATTATGCATATTTATTTGCATAGAAAACCCACAAAAATTAAAAAAAATTCAAAAAACACAAAAAAGCATTTAGTTGCATCATTTGCATCTTTAGGATTGAGTCTAGAAGCATTTAGATTGCATTCATGCATAGGGAGAAACCTTGTAAAGAACACATGTCTAGAACTCAATTTGACATCCTAGCTAAGCATATCAAGTAGCTTAAGCATCTCTTGAAAAAGCTTGTAAGCTTCGAGCCTTGAAAACTCTTCATGAAACTTGTTGTTTGCTTGATGATTGACATTGTTCTTGAAACCAACTCCAAATGAACTAAGGCTTAATGAACTTAATCTCTCTTGTATATGAGCATTTGCATACTTGATCATGGATATTATACACATTTGGGTTATCTTTTTCTCTTTGTACCAATCTTTGTTAACCCAAATGGCACTCTCATACCCATTAACCCTAACCATTCTTTGAAGCCAACATTAATTTGCTTGAGTGAGGCATTTTATTTATAGCATGTCATGTGCAAAATCTTGAGAGTATTAGGAGCGACAATGGGTTGTTCTCATCTTTGGCTAGCATTAGGACCTCATTTAGGCTAGCCTCTAGGATGGTTGTTGGGTTTCTGAGTTTAATTTCTTTTGATTTTGGGAATGAGAGAGATTGAGTGAAAGAAATGAACCAAAATGAGTGCTTAAAGTAAAGAAACCCTTAGAGACAAAGAAAGTTAGAAAAGAGAAGCTCTAGAGTATAAATAGACTCCTTCCAAAAAAAAAAAAAAAAGAGAATCAAAGAAACAATAAGGGAGTGGGGAAAAGAAAAGAAAAGAGCTGAGTCAAAAAGATCTAAAGTCTAAATAAATAAATAAAAAAAAAGTCTCTAGTTGGTTAAAATCAAAGGAGAGAAAAGAGTGTTCATTGGGTGAGAGATGAAAGTGAGTGTACTTTGGGTTTTGGAATGATGAAAAAGAAGGGTAGAACTTAAAATCATTTAGGAAAAGGGTAGAATGATGAGAAAAAAAACATTATATGCATGAATTGCTCATTTTCTTAGATAAATTTTGCATAATGATCTTGCTCATATTCTTGTGTGTGAGTCACTATAAAAAATGCATTTGAAACCCATTTTTCTTCACATTAGACCATCTTCTCCCACCAAGCCAAATGATTGAGATCAAATATCCATTTGCAAGAATTCACTTGTGTGTGTGTGTGTGTTTGAATAAATGTGAGGGTTGGCTAAGGAACTTGTTGGTTGAATGACATTACAACTTGTGTAAAGATAAAAGAGTCTTGATAGGCCTTGAGAAGCTAGAGTGCATTAAGAGAGTTGCTCATGCTATTTGCTATGTTTTCTTTAGGATGTTAAGTTGAAAGTTAGAAAGTGTGTCTTTTGGTTATTAGCTCCCAATTTTAAATATTTCTCTCTTGATTGTTTTTAAAGTTTAGTTGTGGACAAGTAAAGGATTAGTGTGGGGGAGTTGATATCTCATGATTTAATAAGTTTTAGATTCATATTTTAGCTTATTATGATCATTTTAGGTTGCATTTAGGTTTTTATGTAGCATTTGCACACTCATTTGCATATCATAGGGGTTGGAATGCTCATTTGGAGGTTTGGGGCGAAATTCAAGGGTTAAATTGTACATTTTGGAAGTTTTGGATCCACTGTGATGTTAACAAGAGTCCAGGGACCATTGCTGCAAATTCAGTATATTCGCTAGGGTCAAATTGTACGTTCAAAAGCTTTGGGGTTGATTCGCGGGACAGTTCTGCATCTGGGAAAGTCTGCGCCCGAAATGAAAACAATCAGAAGTTTAGGGACTTGATTGCAAAAAGCCAAGAGTTAGCCATTGTTGCTCCTCGAGCTTTCACCTGCAAGAGAAGCGACGGCGGGGCTGATTCCGTTGACGGCGGAGGCTGAGAGCACGACGGAGAGCTTACCACGGCGAGGACGAATACGACGGCGGAGACTGGCAGCGGAGGCGCTGATGCTGACGCCGTTGGAGCTTGACGAATTGCAGAGGCGGATCAAAGAAGATGGTCGCGATGGCTGTAGATCCCGACGACGTTGGCGAGCCACTGTTCCGTAGCGGAGACCACGGCCTGGAGATCCGATCACGGCGAGGAGGAGATGACTTGTACACGGAGCTTTCCGATGAGGAGTCTCGACGGTGAGGCTCGATCCCGACGGCGACGAAGAGCATGGCACGGCCACGTAGAGATGACTACGAGGAAGACGAAGCATGGCTGAGATCGACAGTTACGGAGGAAGAACAGAGAACCAGAGTCGGGACAAGCTTGGACACATCTTATACTTCGAGGAAGTTGATTCACGGTGAGCTTGAGAGCGAGGTATGGTTGCGGCTTCACGAAGCCACTGGAGACAGAACACACACGTCCAAGCCTCACAAAGCTACGAAGTGTTGGAGCGAGCATGATGTTGCGATTGGAGCTCATCGGTGCATCACGAGCGAACACTAGAGCGAGTGTTGGGAGCTACCTACCTAAGCCGCTCGCTTATTTCGTCTTGAGTTCAGAATTATCTAAGTATCAGAGCGACCATGGACAGCGACCGATCTCACCCGCTGTAGACCACACGACCATTGGAGCGACCTGTTGGAGCGACGACACCGAGCCGCGGGCTTTGAAGATCGTTTGTGAAACCAAAATGTTGACCCGGTTTAGTCTGGTTTGACTTTGGTTTATTGGGTTATACCAATTCGAGTTTTGGCTTTCTATAAATAGTTTTAGACCTAAAATATGGGACATATCTTGTTTCTCTAAAAATACATTGATACTTTGGAGAAAGTTTGAAACTTTAGGAATCTAATCTTTTTTGCTTGAGTAATTTGAGTTTATCTCATCTTCTTAACATGATTTCTCTTGAATCTATTATAGGTTTAAGGTTAATCATGAAGATTAGTGAGTAGACTCTTTTTGGATTCATGGGTTAGGATGATTAGGATGATTAAGTGATGATCTAGAATGTTTATAGTAGATTAATATGTTTCCTTGCTTGATTGAGTGATCTTAATGCTAATCTAGAGTTGGCCATTTTAGATTAGAAATCTAGACATTTCATTGCCCGGAAGGTGTTCGATGAAATGTCTGAGCCAACTCAACATGCTCTTAGCTTACCCTACCAAAGGCATTTGATGTTAGGGGAGTTTAGAAAGTTGAATGATCTTTTCTTAATGATTGCTTGATTGATACAAACCAAAGGCATTTGATGTTTGATCAAGGAGAGTAAATGTGCATTTGTCTTGACAAAGAACTCGCTTAGAATTATTATCTAGACTTAGGAAAGTGTGTTTATTGAAACCTTGCCATTTTAGATTAAATTTTAGTCATCTGAAATCAAATTCCAATACCCATGATTCCTCCTTTATCCATTTGCTTGAAAGTTGCTAGTTAATTGTGTTAGAATCTTGTTAGCTTAATCAAATCACTTCATTACATTGAATGCATTTAGCTTAAGTATGAACCTGAATTCTCTTTGAATTGAAACTCTTAGAAATGGATTAACATCTAAAATACTACTTTGATTTGAATCTTGGACCCTTGAAAAGTCCATATCAGTTGCGATCAGTCAATTAGAGAGAGGCTCATGATGCTCTAATGGTCACTGGAGATGAAGCAAATGACAACTGGGTGATTAACTTAGGGTGTACCCATCATATGACATGCTGTCTTGATTGGTTCACCGAATTCAGTGAGATACAATCAACCAAGATCCTGCTAGGAGGTTTTCATACGGTGGAAACTCTTGGAATTGGTACTGTGATGGTAAACGCTCATGGTGGCTCCGTGAAGATGATGCAGAACGTCATATATGTTCCATCACTCTGGAGGAATCTTATCTCTACAAGAACACTTGATAAGTTGACGTTCAAGCACAGTGGAGGTGGAGGCAAGATCATGTTCACGAAGAACTCTAAGCTGGTATTGCAGGGAACTCTAAAGAATGGTATGTACATCCTTGATGGGGAACTGTTTATCCAGAACCCTGCAACTCCGAAGTTCTCAAGTTGAAGGCACCGTTATGCCGTAGCCAGCTTGGGCATATGAGCTACAAGAATATACAGGTTCTTGTGAGGAATGGGACATTGGAAAAGAAAGACATTGGAACAGAGTTCTTCTGTGAGCATTGCGTAATGGGAAAGTCAAAAAGGGTTTCGGTCAGCGTAAGCATAATACTACTAACTTGTTAGAGTATATTCATTCAGATCTTTGTGGTTCTCAAAACGTACATTCATAATTGTCAGGTAACATGTATTTTCTGTCTATAATAGATGATCACTGTAGGAAAGTTTGGATTTGGTTTCTCAAGATGAAGGATGAAACTTTTGCTAGATTTAGTGAATGGAAATTACTTGTTGAGAACCAGGTTGATAAGAAAGTTAAGTTCCTTAGGACCGATAACGGTCTAGAATTTTGGAACCATGTCTTTGATGAATTTTGCAGGAAAAATGGCATAGCTAGACACATGACTCGTGACTACATGCCACAGCAGAACGGCGTGGCAGAAAGAATGAATCGCACCATAATGGAGAAGGTTCGATGTCTTCTAAATGAATTTGGCCTCAGTGAAGATTTCTGGTCAGAGGCTGCTGCATTCTCAGTGTACACGATCAACCGTTCTCCTTCATCAACAGTAGGCTTCAAAGTTCCAGAGGAGATATGGCTTGGAAAGAAACCGGGATACAAGCATATGAGGAAGTTTGGTTCTGTGGCGTATGTTCCCATTGATCAAGGGAAGCTGAAGCCTAAAGCAGTCAAAGGTGGCCTTATTAATTATCCTCCATGCACAAAAGGTTACAATATTTGGCTGTTAGATGGCGAGACGTGTGTAGTCAGTAGGAACGTGAAGTTCTGTAAAGATGTTATGTTCAAGGATATACCAAAGAACAATGAAGAAGGAGCTACAGAGCAAACATCTTAGTCTGAATCAGACAAACCGTCTGTGGAGATACCTATAAAGGAAGACGGAGTTAACTCAGGTCTAAGAGGAGATATTCCAAGATTAGTTGATGAAAGTGGGTCAGAGGACTCAGATCAAGATGATGTGGAGCAGGCAAGGTAAGGTCTCACCAACTATCAATTGGCCAGAGATAGACCTCAAAGAACAATAGTCCCACCAGTAAAGTTTAATGACTACGGCTGCTCTGAGGTTTCCTTTGCCTTGTCTATGTTTGAAGTCATGAACGTAGAAGAGCCGAAGGATTAATCTGAAGCTAAAGCAAGCAAGGAGTGGTATAAATGGAGTGTAGCATCAGATGATGAGATAGATTCTCTAATCAAGATAGGGACTTGGGTTCTGATGAAAAGACCCAAAGATAGAAAAAGGAAAGTCATAAGCTGTAAATGGCTTTACAATCAAGTCAAGGATGACTGAAGAAGAACCTATGAGACACAAGGCGCATTTAGTAGCTCGTGGTTTCTCACAAAAGGGAGGAATTGACTATCACGACGTGTTTGCTCTGGTTGTTAAGCATGTATTGACTCATACGTTGATGTCACTTGTGGTGAATTTGGACCAGGAGTTAGAAGAGATGGACGTCAAGACAGAGTTTTTGTATGGAAACTTAGAGGAGGATCTCTTCATGGAGAAACCTGAGGGTTATGAAGACAAGTCTAAGCCAGATCATGTGTGCCTCTTGAAGAAGTCTCTGTATGGGCTTAAGCAATCACCACATCAGTGGATTAAGCGTTTCAACGAGTTCATGATCCTCCATGGCTATAGGAGGAGTCACCGTGATGCTTGCATCTATACTATAGAAGGTTCGGATGGAAGCTTTAGAGTATCTTCTACTGCATGTAGACGATATGCTTTTGGCGGCTAAGGAGATGACTGATATTAAGAAGCTTAAGGAGCACTTGGAATCAGCCTTTGAGATGAAATATTTAGGTCCATCTCGAAGGATTTTGGGAATGGATATCTACAGAGACAGAAAGAAGGGTACGTTGAGATTGTCTCAGTCAGAGTACATCAAGAAGGTGGTTTCAAACTTCAGAATGGAAGTTTCTAAGAGGTCGTTAACGCCCATGGGAGCACATTTTAAGTTGTCTGCGGTAAAAGAGCATGAGGAGAGCATCGATAGAGATGTTGTTCAATACTTGTCATCAGTTGGAAGCATCATGTAAGCAATGATAGGTTCAAGACCTGATCTTTCTTATGCAGTAGGACTTGTTATTCGGTTTATGAGCAGGCCAGGAGAGATTCATTGGGAGTCTATGAAGTGGCTTCTCCGGTATATGAAGGGGTCTGCGCAGAAGTTCAATTGGTCTACACGCAAGAGAAGGACTTCAAGATTCAAGGGTATTGCGACTCAGATTTTGCAGGAGACAGAGATGGTAGTAGGTCATTGTCGGGTTACGTGTTTATAATAGGAGGGAGTGTGGTGAGTTGGAGTTCTAGCCTAAAACCAGTGGTGGCCTTGTCAACACCTGAAGCTGAATACAATTCATTAACGAAAGCAGTGAAGGAGCCAATATGGCTTAAGGGTTTGCTTGAAGATTTTGGGATCACACATGGACCAGTTCAAGTCTGGTGTGTTTCTCAAAGCGCCATCTGCTTATCGAGGAATGCTGTGTTTCATGATCGTACGAAGAACATGATAGTTATATACAATTTCATACGACACATCATCGATGAAGGGGAGATTGAAGTGTTGAAGATTCATACAAGCAGGAACCCAACTGTATACTGACGAAGGTGGTTCCACTGAGTAAGTTTAACACAGTGTTAAGCTTGCTCAAGGTTACTCAAGCCTAATAAGCTTGGACCGTGCCAATGGTGTAAGCCTAGACGGTAAATCCACGGATAAAAGAACAAGGGATACTAGAAGAGTTAAATCATGTTGAAGTTCAAGTACAAGCTTAGCTCAAGGAAGAGTATGTTGGTTAGTGATCTAATCTTGACTCCTAAGGGTTAGTTGTTTAGTTTTGTTACTCGGGTAGTTAGGTTAGTTAAGAGTTGGTTAGACCGGTTAAGTGTTTTAATCGGTTTAGCATTATTTGATTCTGGTTAGCCTTGTACATCCTTGATTCATATAAAACGATATGAGAGAGGGAGAGTAATAAGCTATGTGAGCTAATAGATAAGAGAGAGAGATCAGAGATGGCGACGAGTTCTGGTTGTTTTTCACTATCTCCGATTGCGAGCGGTGCCTTGTTCTAGTGAATTTGCTAGGCTGAGTCTGGTTCCAGGGATTAGTTCTCCACATCGGAGAGATATCTTGGATAAACAAGTCTCTGTATCATTCATTTGTTTTCTTTCTTGATTCTAAGCATGCAAGTTCTCGTGAGTGAAAGAGAGGATCACACGAGTGTTAGTATCGAGTGATACTGCTTCAATTCATCTCAAATTGGAGGTTTCCGCACAACATTCACATATATTATTCTTATTTACTTCACTTGATTTGATATTTATCTATATTTTGATGGATTTGGATGTTAGTAGTTAAAGCAATTTATTGCCTTTTCAATAAATATATAGTTCATTTCGTATTAACATTAGGTGTCAAATCAGTTTAAAAAAAACATTAGGTGTAACCGTGTAAATTTTACTTATTTGTTCAGCGTGAATCTTAACTCACTATTTTAACTTTATTATTTCTATTAAATATTTATTAAAATAATTCTTTTAATTATTTGTTAACACTCACCTCTTAAACAATTTGATATATACATTATTAAATAATCAAAGTTAAATTAAATTCAAAAATGAAAATTATAATTATTTAAAATACATGATATATTTTCATCAAAATCACATAACAAATTAGTTTTAAATTTTAACTCAGAATTTTTTATTAATATTTTTGGGTAAAATTGTATTGTGTAATTTGTTCCACATGAATCTTCTTTCACTATTTAACTTTGGTTTTCCTAATAAATAAAATAAGGAAAATTGTCTAAATTACCACATTCCTAATATTACTTTTCATGTTTATCTTAATCATTTTTACCTTTACTTTTAAAGAAGTAAATAGACAATTATAACCATAGAGTTAAATAATCCAAATTTAGGATTTAGAATTGAGAGGTGGTGTTGGGTTTGGAAAGTGGGGTTTAGGATTCCAATAAAAAAATGGGTTTTTTGCAGAATTGACCTACAACTTAAAGTCAACCACAAAACTAACCTCCGTTTTTTTTGGAAATTGGTTTTGCCCTATTCACCCCACAAGTTCATATAATTCACGAAAATGCCATCATTTTTTTTTTCCTTTCGAAAATGACATTTTTACTCTCTCACCCTCATCATCTTCAAGTAATTACAAGATTGTCATTGTCATCAATACCCCCAACCACCATGAACAACCAATTTGAAGCTCTTAATGCTCCCAAAATCGAGTTACCCTTCTTCTTTTTCCATTCTTGTGAACTAAACACAACATATCTCTCACTTTCTCTCCACAATGAGCTAAAAAAACCAAAGATTTTGATTCTACATTTTTTATGGTTCATAGAGTCATAGAAGCTAACGATTCTGGGTGGGTCACTTTCGTTTGAGATTCTGTGTGCTTGGAGAAGCCTTATGTGTGCTAAGGAAGTTATCTCACCAATTTAAGGTACGGCATCGAGTTTTTTTCCAGATCTGTTCGTCAGACGACTTACATGGGAAGTCGTCTGGCTGTAGACGACTTACCTGGAAGTCGTCTGGTCAACGCAGAGGTTATTTTTGCAATTGACTTTGAAATCTGTTTTCTGAGACGACTGAAAGCTAAGTCGTCTGATTTTGTTTGGTTACAAAAAAATCTCCAACGAACCTAGACGACTTAAATTTTAGTCGTCACAGGTTAGTTTTGCATTTGACTGGATTATTTCAAAAGTATGACTTTCCCGGACGACTTACATTTCAGTCGTCTGGTGAAAATTGAAATATCAATATTTTATTAACACTAGACGACTTACAATTAAGTAGTCATAGGTTAGTTTTGCAATTGAAAAAAAAAACTTCAATATTTAATTATACCCAGACGACTTACAATTCAGTCATCTGCCCTACGACTTACATGTAAGTCGTCCAGAATTTTATTCTGAGATTCTGGTCAAACCTTGTAAATCCTGGACGACTTACATGTAAGTCGTCTGACGGACGCCTGAATTGTAAGTCGTCTGACGGACGACTGAATTGTAAGTCGTCTATATATAATTAAATATTGAAGTTTTTTTTCAATTGCAAAACTAACCTATGACGACTTAATTGTAAGTCGTCTAGTTTTAAAAAAAATATTATTATTTTAATTTTCACGAGACGACTGAAATGTAAGTCGTCTAGGAAAGTCAAACTTCTGAAATAATCCAGTCAAATGCAAAACTAACCTATGACAACTGAAATGTAAGTCGTCTAGCTTTTTTTGAGTTTTTTTTAACCAAACAAAAGTAGACGACTTATTTTTCAGTCGTCTGAAATAACAGATTTCAAAGTCAATTGCAAAAATAACCTCTGCGTTGACCAGGCGACGTATATTTTATTCGTCAGGAGGACTTAGATTAAAGTCGTCCGCTTCGATCTTTAATAAACTTTCATTTTCTTTGTTCTAAGTTTGCTAATGTGTTTTATTTTGACTTTTTCAAATGATGCGTCAGTTACATGCATTGTATGGAGAATGGTTGTTGAAAGATGGATGTTGGAATTTTGTGGTTGATCATTTCAAAGGAGCGAGAATGTTATTTTTGAGTGAAGGTTCGACACATGCTGATCTTGTTGCAATGGCTCAAGAAAATTATAACCCGGACATGAACACAGAGTCTGTGGAGTTAACCTACTCATTACAACAGATGGCTCCCGACCCTAAGGTGCTGCTTATGCTCATACACTTTACGATTTTGATCGGTACATGGATGAGATACGGAGTGCAAATCCGGATCTTGTTGAGTATCTGGAGGAAGTCGATGTGAGCCTATGGTCAAGGGTTCATTGTCAGGGAGACATGTACAACTTAAAAACAAGCAATATCGCTGAATCAATTAACTCCGGACTGAAGCGAGCAAGAGGATTTCCTATTCAGTTCCTGCTAGAGTTCATAAGGGAGAAGCTAGGAAGGTGGTACTGGAAAAGGAGAGGAGATGCTTTGAGTCTTACAACTCAACATAGTCGGGGTGTTGAACACTTGCTTGCTGTTCGAGAGGAGAACGCGTATACTCTGAGAGTCCAACAAATTGATGGATGGAAGTTCTTTGTGAAAGGTGGCAATAGGGACTGTAATGTTGATCTGGAACTTCAAAAGTGTGATTGTGGTGTCTATCAAGTCGAGAAAATACCTTGCTCCCATGCTATAGCAGTTGGAACAGCAGCTGGTGTGCATATCTCCACACTTGTATGGCCGGTCTACTCAAAGGATACTTTGTTTGCAGGATACTCAGAGAATATATATCCTTGTGTTGGACAACTTGTTGAGGCACGTACATGCTTTCCTCCGGAAGTAAAGCGTGGTCCGGGGAGACGGAAGAAATCAAGATGGCAATCTTGGTTGGAGCTATCCAGGATGAGAGGACGCAAACCCCGGAAGCAACATAGGGTTTATAGGTGCTCAGTCTGCAAAGAAACTGGCCATAAGCGTCCACAATGTAAGAACTGACGTGGAAGTCCTTCAAGTAAGTCGTCCAGAAGACCTTCTGGTTAGTCGTCCAACGACTTAACTAGACTCTATGTTTTATGAACTTCTCTGTAGACTCTATGTTTTATGATTTTCTCCGTAGACTTTATGTTTTATGAACTTATCTGTAGACTCTATTTTTTATGAACTTCTCTGTAGACTCTATGTTTTATGAACTTCTCTGTAGACTCTATGTTTTATGATTTTCTCTGTAGACTTTATGTTTTATGAACTTATCTGAGAAGTCTTTTTTTTTTTAAGACTTTTCAGATGACTTAACGTTAAGTCGTCTGAGAAGTCTTTTTGTTGGAAGACTTCTCAGACGACTTAAAGTTAAGTCGTCTGATATGTCTTTTTGTTGGAAGTGGTGGTAAATCGTCCAGAAGACCTTCTGGTCAAACATTACATATTCCGAAAGGTTACTGCACTACCAAACTAATTTCCTACGGAATTCTAGTTTGGTATGAGGATAGGTTACAAAAAATATCATCCTATCCTGATCCTGTTAACGTCCCCTAATCTACCATACAACAGTACACAAAAGCATACAGCAGTACACAAAAGCATCAAGTTCAAATACAAATAACACATCCAATACCTACTCATACGTTCCCAGGTTCTCATCATTGTCTTGGTTTTCTCATTCATGGCACATAGGAAGCTCTTGAAATATATCCACCGCCATCTTCTCCCTGATGCTCTTCCCGTTTCTTTTGTTAAATGCTTTGGGAAATTCCATCCCAAGAGCATGACATTCAATGTACTTCAGAGCGAAGGGGCCACAATCACCAGCTCGGCACTGAGGTACTCCATCGGTTTGTCTCGCATATGTGTATGGCTCCAATGTGTATTGAACCTTTTGATCGTCAGAGAGCGTGCACTCAACAAGCAGATAAGGGACCATTGTGACAAAAGGCTCCATTACCTCATCGAGTTCTTCAGGGCTAATATGACCGATAATGCTGTCCCAGACGACTATGTGCCTCTTAGGGATCGATATCCATATAGCAATCCAATGCTGGTTCTTGAAGCTCACAGGTGCATAGATATCATCCACATCCACCCCCCAAACCTTCTTAGATTTGCAAAAAGAAGGTATCTCGCCTGCATGATAATTCCACGCCCCACCAGGGAGTCTTCTTCCTAAACCGTTGGCATCTCCATTGTCGCTCTTTTAGGAGGCCCTCCACTGCCGAGAAAATATATGATCAAGAAAGCACATTCTGTCGCTCCTGAAATGTTGTGGATGGTCTTGGTACCGTTGCCTCAGTAAATTAATAAAAGCATCCATTTGCTGCATATAAAACAATACAAGTCAGAAAAGTACCAGACGACTTACAGACGACTTATACAAGTCAGATAACTACCAGACGACTCACAGACGACTTATCAAGTCAGAAAAGTACCAGACGACTTATACAAGTCAGATAACTACCAGACGACTTGCAGACGACTTATGCAAATTAGAAAACTAGCAGACGACTACCAGACGACTTATGCAAGTCAGAAAACTACCAGACGACTTATGCAAGTCAGAAAACTACCAGATGACTTACAGACGACTTATGCAAATCAGAAAACTACCAGATGACTTACGTATAAGAGTAAGAAAATAGTAGAAGACTTACATGGTCGGTCAGCCATTCTAAGGGGGTTCGGAGGACCTGATAAAATCGACTTGGACATCTACGTGGTTTTTTTTTCAAAGGTAGTTTATAAGAACTGCAAACACAAAAGGTAAATAATCAAATGGATGCTTTTTTTTATCAAATGTAAATAATCATTTTTTTTATCAAATGTAAATAATCAAACTTACGGATCTTGTTGCACCCATTCAGTGAGCTCCTTCGACTTCTTCTTGTCATAGGGTGCAAAAGGATCATAGCCTCGGCCAACCTTTTTGTTTGGAATGATCTGTTTGGCAGTGTTGTTTCCCTTAAAAGGAGTTTGCTGTGTGGGAGCAAGTTTCCTTTCTCGCTCACTTTTTTCACGGAGATTCACCATAGCAGTCTCCTTCTTTGTCTGCCTTCTAGCTTCTTCCAAGAGTAAATCTGAAGCAGTGGAAACTTGTTTGTCCAATAGAAGAACGCTAGGATCATCACTCGGTAAGTCGTCTGCAGGTCTCACAAGACAGAGCTCTCTCGAGGAACTCGGTTCTGTAGTAAGACTCGGTTCTTTGGCTTGCTTCTGTCCTGCTTTCGTCTCATTCACACTTTCACTCTGCAATTTGTAGTTCACAATGTGTTTAAAAACTATTAACCAAAGATCAAATTCGCACATGAAACAAAGCCCTTACAGCAAAGATCAAATTCACACTAGAAACAAAGCACACATGTTCAGAATCAAGGCATACAATGGTTCATCAAAGCACACTAGAAACAAAGCACACAAGTTCAGAATCAAGGCATACAATGGTTCATCAAAGCATACTAGAAACAAAGCACACAAGTTCAGAATCAAGGCATACAATGGTTCATCAAAGCACACAAGAAACAAAGCACATCAGTTCTGACTCTTCCTAACACTTTGCCTAGTGACTCTCTTCTCTGCAATTTTGGGAGAGGTTTTGGTACTAACCTCGGGTTCGTGCACATGTTTTGCTGGATTTGAAGTGGTTGTAAGTTGACGATCATCAGATGAACCCCCTTTTTTGGTGATTCCCACCTTCTTCTCCACAGCTACCATCCTATCCCCCAGTAACTTGATCTCCCTAAGGCACGTCCCAAAGCCATCACTAATGGCATCAGATATGTCCTTGAAGGCCCTTTCAATCTGTTGTTTCGTCATCCCAAAGCAATCACTAGCCGCCGCAAGTGTCTCACCAGAAACAGAAGACCCTTTACGAGCTTTCTTCCTAGGTCTGCTACTTTCTTCCTTCACAACACTCTCTGACTTCATTGTAGTTTTTTCCGTCTTAACTGGACTCACTTCATTCTTCCCTGGACTCACTTCCATCTTCACAACCTTGTGAGTACCGCTGACTTGCCAGCAGTCCATGGTCCACTTCCATCCAGGATCATTAAACATGGCTTTAATTATGTTATCCGCGGCAGGGTCATCTACGTCTCTGTCCCATTTTGGAAACATTTCATCAAGGTCCTTCCGAACGAAGTTGTTCACATTATTCTGCAGTAAATAAAAGATATAAACTTAGTTAAGTCGTCTGAGAAGTATTTTTGTTGGAAGACTTCTCAGACGACGTAAAGTTAAATCGTCTGGAAAGTCTCCATCAAAAAGACCACTCAGACAACTTAAAAGTCTTAGGGAGTGAAGTTAAGTACCTGCATTTTGATAGCAGCCTTAAAACATTTGCGTTGTCCTTTGCCACCCTTGTAAGCCAGCAACAGTGGAGACGGTCTGTTTGGTACGGGAGACCCATAATTAGCACCCAATTCTGGCATATCATAGTACGCCCACACTTGGACGACTTGTATGAACCCATCAACAGTGTAACCTGTTTGCGTCAAGTCTTTCGCCTTCAGAGAATCCATCAGCACCTTAAACGCCACTCTCCCTAAGGATAATTCTCAAATTTTTCTAAATCCATCACTAGCCTTGCAAGACTAGCTGGTGTAGCGGATTAGAACTTTTTCCCTTCAATGTATCCTGCGTAGATGGCAAGGTATCCCAGCCGCATGCGATCATCCCGAGACCGCTCGTCGCAGTGGTAAAATACTTCTGTTATCTGTTCAATACTTGGCCCAGTATCGAGATCAACACGCAACTTCTCCCAGAAAGCAGCCATATCCTTCGTAACCTCACACCTTGGATTTTCCAGGTCCTTGATGTAATCGCCGTTCAGACCAGTGAGGTGTTCAAACTCTATCAGTGAAAACCTCGTAGGTTGTGAAGCGACAAGACTCCAGAGAGCTCAAACTTCTTCCTGATGTCCAGCTGGAAACAAAGCATAAAATGTACCAGCCTTGAAGTCCAACCAAACTTAAGCTCCTTGAATTTGATGAACACTCCCAACTTCGACGCCTTCAGATCCTCATATTCGTCATCTGTGAGACAATCACATAGAGCTTTAAACAACTTCGTGTCATCAGAATGATACGAAATGCTCCTGATTGCAGCGGGCTCTTCTCCTAATGTAAACATCCTCGGCGGGAGTTCTGGTAAATCCATTTTAAGGCCTGCAAACAATCACAAACAACCATCTCAAACACATAGGTAGCGCACTATTCTAAATACTATAGAAGACTTGCAGACGGCTTCCAGGAAGTGAGAAGACCACTCAACCGACTTCCAGGAAGTGAGAAGACCACTCAGACGACTTCCAGGAAGTGAGAAGACTACTTGGACGACTTCCAGGAAGTCTTCTACGATGTCTTACTCTCTGGACGACTCATGTAAGTCGTCCAGAGAGTAAGACATCGTAAACGACTTCCTGGAAGTTGTCCAAGTAGTCTTTCAGTAAAAGACTACAACAATCTCAAAATCTTGTTGAGCATGAATATCTGAATAAATAGAAAAACAATCTTTTAAACAAAAGATGAATGACTTACAGTTGGAGAAGATATTGTCGGAGAAGATATGGTCGGAGAAGATGTGGTCCCAAGCCGTTACAGATCTGCAAATCGAAGGGAAAAGAAGAATCAAGACTAAAATATTTAGGGTTTTCCAGCGGCTAAACGCCTTAATACATGAGAAATAACATACCGGCGGCGGAGTTTGGCAAACGAGATTTCAGATCTGAAAAAAAGGAAGCGGATGGTCAATTTAAACTACGAAAATACTCTACGGCATGAAGGAGAAACGAGATTCGTCGTAATCAAAGAGATTACCGGCGAAGATAGCGGCGGAACACGACCACGAGAGGGTTTTCGTCTTATCGCCTTCGAAATCGCCCTTGGAGAAAAACGACGCTAGGGTTTCGTAATGTTGTGAAATAGTGAAAAAAATAGTTCTTATATGTCCGGTAAATTGGTAAAATTAAAGGTTCGATACGATGTGGACGACTGAAATATACGTCGTCCGGGTAAATTATTCAACAGACGACTGAAATAGAAGTCGTCCACACCCTAAACATAACCCCTAAACTTAATTATCTATTTAAACACTTCGTAAAATCAAATCAAACTTGAAAAGTGTTTACTATACACAGAAATAAACACATATAGGTGAAAACTAATTTTTGAAAAAAAACATTTCAGTTTTCCAAATTCTAACCCTAAGAATACATACAATACTACAACATATGTTTGCCAAACTCCTAAACCAAAGAATATCATGATTCACTACTTCCACTCATCTATCTTGAAAACAAATCAATTTTATCATATTTTAATTTATATCACTTAAAACTGTTTATAATTACATGATTTTTATTTTTCACACATCAAAATATTTTTTACAAGATTTATAAATTATTTTTAAAACAAACTGGTATCAGACGACTTACACGTAAGTCCTCCAGACAACTTTCAACATCTCAGATGACTCAGACGACTTACTAGGGCTATATTCGTAAAAATGGCTTCTGCTTTTTTGTTTGGTCACAAGGGGCTGAGCTGTAATTTTACTAGGCTTTTAGGTTAGTTTTGCATTTGATTCAAGTTTGGGTATAGTTTTGGGGTTAAAATCAAGTTGTGGGTTAGTTTTGGCAAAAACCCCTAAAAATATACTTCAATTTAAAAAAAAAAAATTTTAATAGTTTCAAAATGAATCTTCGAATTTCAAAAAAGAAAAAAATTGTATAAAACAATTTCGAAAAAAAAGAAAAAGTTTATTATAAAGTTCAACTTTGAAAACGTATAATTCAAAAACTATAAAAAAAACAATTTTTAATTTATTTAAATATATATCTATGAAAATAATTATTTAAATAATTATATATATAAAAAGGGGTATAATATTATTTTGCATCTTCAATGAAGAAAGTATTTGTCAAAATGTCTTTTTAATGAAGATAAACGTGAGTAATCATACCAACAATGTGGTAAACTTGAAAGTCCCCCATAAAATAATTCCTTTAAATATGTGTACATGTATAATACTCACGTCTTAATCAATTTGATATATAAATAACTAATGATAAAAGCTAAATTTAATTCAAAATAGTAATGAAAATACAAATATTTAAAATATATGATAACTTTAATTGAAAATCAGATAATAAATTAGTTTTAATTCGAACTAACCGTTCATATTTATTTTTCCATTAGGTATTTTCCTGCACGATGTGCAACTACAAAATTCTAAATTAAATTATAGTTAAAAATTGTTAATAATTTAGATTTTATTATTTTCTTACTAATATTTTAATATAAATTTTATTTTAATTAAAAAAATTAACATAAAAATTTTTTATTTATTTTAAATTTATATTTAAGATTAGATATGTATGTTTGTCATCTTACGAATAGATATGTATATATTCAAAATTATAGTCTTAGATAGTATTTTATCTATTAATTTTGGTTAAAATTTATTAAATCAACTTGTATAAAATTAGGAAAACAAAGTTTGATATAAAAATATAAAATATCAAAAAGTAAAACTAAATTAAATTTCTAAAATTTGTAGATATCAGAAAGAAAATTGTGATATTAAGACTAAAATTTTATAATTTTTTAAAAATTGCATAAAATAAAGACATTTTAGTAATAAAAATTGTATAAATAAAAAAAAATAACTGACTAATATTTGAAAATTTTGTAAAATATTATATTATATTTTTACATTATTTAGTGATATATTTGAATTGATTTACTTTAATGGTGATATATGAAATATTAACATATTCGAAAAAATTATCAAAATAAAACTTAATATTAAATGTAATTGACAATGTCATAATTTGCCATCTTATTATATAAAGTAGAGTTTTACTCTCTCCTGGACGCGCCACGTAGGATGACACGTCAGAAATTCGGCTTATGTACACGCGACACGTGTCCCAGACAAATGAAACTCACCGTTTCATTTAAGTTAATCTACTTATGGGCTTCGTTTCTATTTGGCCCTTATTTTCTCATGATCGACCAAGCCCATCTCGAGTATATCTAAGTTTATACGCGCTGTTTGCTATTAGGGTTGAATCCGGTTACATCTTCGCCATCTGAGATGGACACGTAACCTGAGTTCGAGCGTTGTTTCATCTTCTTCCTTCTCAATCTGAATAGCTACCAGTTACAAAATTAACACTCTTAAAGTCCTTAAATCCATACCCAATGATCTCCTTTGAATGCGATTTTTTCTCATGTAAGGCGGTGGCATTACGACTATAAAAAGGTAGGCTTTGATGCTATGAGAACCATCTCCTCATTTCGTTTTCTCAGACCAGTAATCTTATTCTGATCAGAACCTTACTCCATCCGCCGCCATCGCCCTATAATCTCCAATCTACAATCTCCGATCAAACGGCAAATGTCAAACCTAGCCTCGCTCTCCTTCAGGTTTCGACCCCTTTCAGTATAAAAGCCATATACTTTCATCTCCAATCTGACTCTCCAAGTCACAGCCTTGATGGCTTCTCTCACTGGATTCGCGGCTTAAGCTTACGCTGCTTCACAAAAGAGTAACGTCTGGTAGCAGCAACATCGGTGATGGGTTAGCGATAGCTGAGCCTCAGATGTCTCCGGAGATCATGTCTCCGGAGATCCAAGTCAGAGCCTCGCCGGATCATGGGGTGACGATTGGTAGCAGCAACATAAGCTGCTTCGCACTCAAAACTTCAAGGTCATGCTAGGACATGAACTATTAAGACTCTTGCTTTTAGGGCTTCTGTCATTGACAAAATCAAAAAGTTCTACTCTAAACACAGGTTTGTCAATTCTGATTATACTTGCGTATTCGAGGACTCAAATATTCAACTTTATATGGTTTTTATGTAGATTTGATGTGTGAAGAGCGTAGGAAGAACCCTATTTTGTGATCCTCTCTATATAATAAGATAACAAAGAGCTGGTAAAGTTTGATGGTGCAGTCACTTTAGTAGTTCAAGTCTTTAGAGCGGGAACCATGGAAGTAAGAGAAAATGCAGCAGTGACACTCTTTTACCCTTACACTATCCTGTGGAAACAAGATCATACACGACAGTGTGATACTTGCTTAACTGGACCTTCTCGAGAATGGGTCTCCAAAAGAAAAGAATGATGCAGGGATAGCATTGTTCGAGCTGCTGCATTGGTTAAGATACCAAGTGTTGATGAAGCTTGAACACTGTGTGGTTGTGCCATTGGTGGATCCATGGAAGAATGGAACATGAAGAGGAAAAAGGTTAGCTACGTCTGCGTCAAAGATTCTCCACAAAGCATGACAATTGTTTATTATGTTAATATTTTTTCGGTCGATTTTGTCTTTGGATAGTAATTCCATTTGTGGAATAAAATCTGGAGTTGGTTAGCCAAAAGTGCTTTACAGAACCACACTATTTGGTTTGTTGTGTATGTATTTTGTAATTTTTAACAGAAATGGGAATAATAAGTTTTGAATTTGATCTTCATGGTTCTTGATTCATCAATTTCCATTTTAGCTCTCTTCATATGAATTGGTTACTCTTATCGGCAAGGTTACTTACAATAAAGTGACAGTTGTTGTAAATTGTTGATTTAGCTACATCAATCAATTGTTTAATATATATATATATATATATATATATATGTTGCTTTCTAGGCATGCGGAGGGCAACACGTATTTATAAGATGGCTTGATGATCAAAAGAGTCATTTTTTTTGGCTGGATGTATCAAAAATTTCAACACCATTACCTCGTAATTTATATTTCACATGTTTTCAACAAATGATATATTCTGAATTCAGTGATTGAAATTATTTAATAAGTTTTGTGATTGTTTGAAAATTTCTTCAAGACCAAGAGTGATATGAGTCATATTAGTCTTCTGACTTTTTTTGTAGTTTTTGATTTCTGTGCTTACAAAAAGTTAATTATTTCGTATGTCATCATCGTTTATTAGCTTGAGTATTAAAAAATCTGAAAGTTCATGAAGAGTAGCTGATGGTCGCCGAGATCGGTGCAATAACCCTTGGGAATTCAAATGACTTCTATTTCATAACTAAGCAATATTCCAACTGCAAATATCATTTTACATCTGTAAAACTATGCATCGGTTTCCGAAACAATCAAAATAAAAATGGGTTTTTAAAGAATCTGAATTTTTATTCTTGGCTATATCTTGCAATAAGTAGGCAAAGTTCTGTTTCATTGTTTGGATGCCAATCTGACTTCACTACCCATACGTTTTGACACAAGGGACTCAGAAGCCTACTTATTACCCATGTATGTATGTCTTCCCAGCCTCTCAGGTATCTCTTTTATCTTCACATTTGCTTTCTCTGTATGTTTTACTAAATTATTTTGGTTGCTTATTTACTAGGTTTACATTAACTTAGATACATGATCTATACAGAACATCTAATATTGCAGGATTGCTTTGATCTAGACGAGGTAAAGGAACACTGATTTAATAAAGTTTAAATCTCATATTACTGACCCAATGAAAACTGAACATTTAGAACGAGATTTTCTGTTGTTTGGACTAAATACGAAGAGGAAACTTCAAATTCTCTGGCATATTTAAAGGCTTTAGAAAGTGTAGCTAAGTATAGCTTTGTGAGGATGGACCCACAACAAACTGGTGCTTTGTTGAATTAATTCTCATTAACCTAATTTGTTTTGATTGTCAAAATAGGCGTTTGGAGAAGCCTGATGACTTACTCAAAGAATCTTATAATACCTTATCACTAGAACTCCAGAAACTCATGGTATTATGATCAAACAAACTCTTTTGTTTAGCTTGTGATGTCATTACCAAGTGGAGATCGTTTAACAGATGATTTTTGTAGATGATTTTTGTAGGTGGAAGAACAGATACTCATGCATAAACTATATGAGCAATGGTTTACTCTTCGTCAAAAAAGAAGAAGGTATGCTCTGTTCTTGAAGATACATTGTCTAAAATATAAGCAGGGAATTTAGAGGACTTGAGAGATATATTGCACACTAATCAAATTTGGTTTTGCAGAAAATGTAGAATACTAAGAATGTGTTGGAAGGAAAAGAAACAGTTAAAACTTCTTCTCTAGCAATTGTTCCTAATGTTGATAAAGAACATTGAACAGCTCACTTTCTATAAACCAGGATAGAACAGTCCAGTTAGTGCTGTGCCTTCATAGATGGGTCTAAGATTGGGTTTTAGTTTAGAAGTAAAGTCGTGTCTTAGGACACTATTTTTATCAATAGGATGAAAAACAAAATATTGGAAAACTCAATAAGCTTGATAGAAAACAAATCTATAAACATAACAAACTTGCGCTCGACCTCAAAATTTCATTTTCAACAAATTTGTTCATGTTTTCATATTTGGATCTTTATTTTAATCTACTTATTACTAATTTAACATTTATCTCTATTGATTGGACTGTTAAACCAGTGCTTCCTTCTAATGCTTCTATCTAGGAATGTTCATTCTGGATTACAGTCTGATTTCGATCCATTTTTTTAGATTTTTTGCTATTTTGGTTTATAAAAATTAACTACCATATTGGATTTATATCTAATTTGGTTTGGTTATGTTTATAAACCATCGATTTTTGGTTTATTTGGTTTTATACAAAAACAACATAACAATATTTATCCTAGATAAAAATTATTTTATATGATTAGAAATCAGATTTATTTAAACATAAATATATATTCTTTACACTAAATTTAAAATATAATATTTTCTACTTTATATTTATATCATAATATTATTATATAAATATATTTCTAGAACAAATATTTACCAATAAAAATCATGTTTTATTTAATTTGGTGAAAATGAGAAAAACAAACAACTTTTTAACTTATAACAAAATACCAAATTAGTAGAAGGGCCAAGACGGTTGGGAAATACAAACATAGTTATGCAGCAATGGAACCAAATAATCAGCTAAAGACTTGCGTGTATATCTTCTCTCTATACATATAGAGATGAATTGTCAAAGACTAACCTCAACTTTACAAATGTCTTTACTTTATTTTCAGCAAGAAATGATGTAATGTCACCCCAAAGAAAAAAGAAAACCTAGCTAATAATTATCAAAATAGCATAGTTTGTTTAGACTTAAAAAAAATATTTATATTTTTACCTAATAAAAATTAAAATAATTATTTATTCAAACTACTTCAATTATTTTTGAATATGCAACCTGCTTGTAGGACGGACCGACCGTAGTAAACCATATATTTATTGTTTGTGTGTCATGAAGCGGCGAAGGTAGTGTTTAGAGAGGGGGCTCAGTTGACCCTATGAATTTTCATTACAAGAAAACATTACATGTATTTTTTATTAGAAAACTAGTGAAATTTTATAAAATCAGATATTGACCCTTTTACTCAAAATTAACTTGACCCATGATTTAATTATATTGACAACTTTGTGGCTACTTCCGCTACCCGTAACATGTTATTTTTTTTAGTGAAAGTGTTTGTACAAAAGACACATAAAAGAAAATTTGAAAAATCACATATTTCTATAATATTATATTTGGTGTAGTTTTACTTCTTTTTTTTTTTTGCGCAACAAACGTCTATTCTATTACTCAAACTTGAGGTGGTCTGGGTAGCCAAACCGGAATAGAACAACCAATGAAACAAAGAGATCTATGAAAAGATCGTGCATTCCTAGCTAGCGAATCTGCAATCTTATTTTACGTTCCTGAGAAGTAGCTGATCTTAAAGTCCGAAAAACACAACCGAAAAGTTTGAATGACCTCTAGCTCAGTTGACAAGTTTGGCTAAGCTTGTGGGTCCGTTATCATTGCAATCAGGTCCTTGCAATATGTCCCATATCTCTGACAGGTCGAATGTTGTATCATACTCTCCATTGCCCATTTTAGCGCATCCAGTTCCGAGTGTAATGTTGTATCTCGCCTCCTTAGGTTCCGTGTCCCCATAAGTTGAATCCTCCCCATGCTATCTTTCCAAACCCATCCCATTCCACTAAATTGAGCTGTGGAGGTCCATGAACTATCCACCATACAAATATTACTCAAGCTTAAGACTTGTGCTTCTTCAACAATATGTGCTTGTAGAGGAGCAGGTATAGCTTCCTTTGTATTGTACCAAGCTTGGCACTCACTCTCTGCATACCTGACTAGTTCCAATGGGTCTCTGTCTATTCCTATGAACAACTTATCATTCCTAGCCTTCCAAGGATACCAAATTATCAAAGAATAAGGGTATCTATCATCTTCTGGCTTCATGATACTACTCTTTCTTCAAAAAAGGTAGTCCATATTGGTGTAGATACTCGATACATGGAAAGTTTTGAGAGCTCGACGGTGTTGATGACAATGCCCATGCTTGTAAGGCCGGTGGGCATTTGAAGATCGCATGAGTAACAGTTTCTTCTGGCTCTCCACATCTTGGGCAGTAGTTATCACATCACATATTACGACGTACCAGATTCTTTGTTACCGCTACCTGTCCTGAGATTAGTTGACATATAAGATGACAAATCTTTTGTGGCGCATTCACTTTCCAGGCAAAGGCTTGAAGTTTGGTTAAACTAGGTTGCAGAATTTATATTTCCTCATCAGTTCTCATCAAATTTGTAACAACCCAATATCCAGATTTGACTTTATACTGACAATTTTTGGTATAGCTCCAACAAAATGTATCATGTCGATGAGTAGGGCTTATGGCCAAACTCTGAATCATTGGTATATCCTCTTGATCTACATATTGTTCCAAAAGTCGAGCATCCCACTCCTTTGATTCAAAATTAATAAGACTGCTGACGGTCATCTTTAAATTTGCTACTGGGGCCTGGGAGCGAGCCGGCCTTGCTGGCGTCGAAGGAATCCATGAATCCTGCTACACATTAATTTATTATCCTGAATGCACTTTTCTTCGGATACCCAAGAGTAATAGCTTCCTCGCGGCTATGATACTCGTCCATACATAAAATGGGGTATCCACTGCGCCAGTTCGCAAAGGCGAATTCAGGCGATAGTATTTTCCTCGAAGAACTCTCGCCACTAATGAGTCTGGAAATTGAACAAGACGCCAAAGTTGTTTCGCTAGAAGAGCTAGATTGAATTCATGGATCATGCGGAAACCAATTCCTCCCTCCTCTCGAGGTGCACACATTTTTTCCCATTTGGCCCAGTGAATTCCTCTTTTTGGTGGGTTCGAGCTCCACCAGAATTGTGCAATGGCACTTGCTAGGTTCTCACATATCTCCAAAGGAAGTAAGAAGCTGGACATGATATAAGTCGGAAGAGCAAGCAAGATAGACTTAATTAAAAATTCTTTTCCTCCCTTTGACAGCCATCTACCAGTCCAACCATTCACTCTGTGTAATAGTTTTTCTTTTAAGAAAGCGAATAGTTTATACTTTAATCCACTAATATCCTCTGGGATTCCTAAGTAGGATCCCATCCCACTTTCATTTTGGATGCCTAGTGTATTTTTGATCAGCTGTCGATCATTCGCTGGGATCCTCTTACCAAAGAGGAATGAGGATTTATCAAAGTTGACACATTGACCTGATGTTTTCCCATATTTCCTGACTACTTTCATAACTTCTTCACATTCACAGGGTTCACTAGTGCGTGCGACTCGCCATGTTATCTTCCCTTGATTCTCTCCATGATTAAGAAGGCTAGCAAGTGCTTCCGTGCATAGAATAAATATGAAAGGAGACAAAGGATCTCCTTGACGTAAACCTCTTCATGGGAAAATATTTCCCCTTAGTTCTCCATTCATTAAAACTTTGTACTTGACCGAGGTGATGCATCTCATAATCCAGTCAATCCATATCTCTGAGAAACCCATCTTTCTCATGACCGCCTCAATGAATGACCATTCCATCCTATCATATGCTTTACTCATATCAGTTTTTATGGCCATTCTCTTAACTCGTCCGCCCAGTTTGGTTCTCAGTGCGTGGAACATCTCCTGAGCTATCATAATATTATATGTGATCTGTCTTCCAGCAACAAAGGCTGGATGGGTTTCAGATATCCGCTGTGGAAGAACTTTCTTCAATCTCTGGCATAAAATCTTAAATATTATTTTATAGCTGGCATTGCATAGACTGCTGAGTCTAAACTTTGTCATCTCATTTGGCTTCGTCGTCTTAGGAATTAGGCAGGTATTCGTATCATTTAGGCCTTGCGCCATTGTCCCTTGGAAAATAAACTGATTAGAGTTTTACTTTCTTTTTTTTTTTTTTTTGACCTCAAAAGGTCATTCTATTACTCGAACTTGAGGTGGCCTGGGTAACCAAACCGGAATAGAACAACCAATAAAATGCAACTCCCTATGGAAAGATCTAGCAGTCTTAGCTAAATAATCAGAAGTATGATTGCGCTCCCGTGGAACATGAGTCATTTTGAAGTCCATAAAGCATATCTGTAACGTTTCTATCCTCTCCAATTCCGCCGCAAAGCTTGGCCAAGCCTGGGGGTCCTTTATCATTGCAAAAAGTTCCTTAAAGTCTGTCCCGAAGCTATGACATGTTGAATGTTGAAGCATGTTCTCCATCGCCCATCGCAGTGCTTCTACTTCCGAATGCAAAGCTGATTCACGTCGAGAAATTTTTTTTGTCCCCATAAGTTGAGTGTTCCCAGCACTGTCCATCCATACCCATCCATATCCACTAAAGTGAGCCGATGATGTCCAATATCCATCTAGCAAGCAAATATTACTCAAGCTTATGGCTTGGGGTTCCTCAGGATTATTATCTTGTACCACTGGTTGTACCGCTTCATTGGCATCAAACCAGGCTTGACATTCACTTTCTGCATGTCGAACTAGATCCAAAGGATCTCTATCTATTCCCCTGAAAAGTTTTTCATTCCTAGCCTTCCAAATATACCATATTATCCAGGGATAAGGATCCCTATCTTGCTCTCGCGCAATAATGTTGTTTTTCCTCCATAATAGATAGTCCATATTTGTGTAGACGCTTGATACCGAAAAAATATATGTGCTTGTTGGAGTTGATGATAGAGACCAAACTTGGAGAGCTGGTGGACATTCGAAAATGGCATGGGTTACATTCTCTTCTATTTCTCCACATCTTGGGCAGTAGTTGTCACACCTCATATTTCACCTTGTTAAGTTCCTCGTTACTGCCACATGACCAGTTAACAATTGTCATATAAGATGACATATCTTCGTAGGTGCCTTTAAGTTCCATGCAAAAGCTTGGAGCTTTGTAATGCTTGGCTCCAAAACTTTCTTTTGTCCGCTATCTTTAATAAATTCTGAGCCACCCAATATCCAGATTTGACCGTGTATTGGCCATTCCTTGTGTAGATCCAGCAGAATGTATCACGACGATGAGTTGAGCTTATGGCCAAACTCATTATGAGTGGTATGTCCTTAGGATTAACATAGTTTTCCAATACACCAACATCCCAATCCTTCGATCCCTGATTAATGAGGTCGCTGACTCTCATATTAGGATGCATAACTGGTGCTAGGGGGCCAGCTGGTCGCGCATGGGTTGTTGGAATCCACGGGTACTCCCACACCATAACTTCATAGCCAGAATGTATCTTCTTTCTGATTCCCAGTAGTAGAAGTTTCCTTGCAGCAGAAATGCTAGTCCACACATAGGATGGGCTGCTAGCAGTGTTTACTCTTAGTGGAAACCTCAATCTATAATGTCTTCCCTTTAAGACTCGGGCCACCAAAGAATCAGGAAATTGTACTAGTCTCCATAGTTGTTTTGCTAATAGTGCCAGATTAAACTCATGGATCATACGGAAACCAATCCCACCCTCCTCTCTTGGTAAGCAGATTTTTTTCCATTTCACCCGGTGGAGTTCTAATCGTATTCTTCTCTTTGGTGGATTAGAACTCCACCAGAATTGGGCGATTGCACTGGATAGGTTTTCACATATCTCCAAAGGGAGAAGGAAAGTAGACATAACGTATGTCGGAAGAGCGAGCAAAATGGACTAGGAAAGTAGATATAACGTATGTCGGAAGAGCGAGCAAAATGGACTTAATCAGCTAGAGTTTTACTTTCTTAAGTTAGAAAAGACTGAATTGTATATTTGAGTATATTACCGAGATTTTGCTATATAGAATAAAAAATTAAAAAAAAAGCTTAAGCAAACCAGAATCCGACTGAATATCCCGAATGGCAAGAGGATCTCAATCATGCAACTTTATTAGCTTATTTATTTGCAAATAGAACCTTATTAAAATCTCTTTTGCCCTTTGGACCGCTCTCGTTCCGGCTCTGCCAAACAAATAAACCTAACCCTAAATCGCGATCGGAACCGGCTGCTCCTCCTCGTCGGCGAGGCCTTTCACGGTGACAGATACTCCTTTCCGGTACTCGTATGCTAATTTCGTATTTTTTGGGTTGATTAATTACAGAGATCTGTTAAGATGATTTGATTGTCTTTGCTTTTTACATTCGCTTACTTTGATTGTTCTTTAGGTGAAGATCTAAACGATGGCGGAGCATTTAGCTTCAATCTTTGGTACTGAAAAGGACAGAGTGAATTGCCCTTTTTACTTAAAGATCGGTGCTTGCCGTCACGGTGACCGCTGCTCACGCCTCCATAACCGTCCCACCATCTCCCCCACGCTCCTCCTCTCTAACATGTACCAGAGACCGGACATGATAACACCCGGTGTGGACCCTCAGGGGCAACCACTAGACCCGAGTAAGGTCCAAGAACACTTTGAGGATTTCTACGAAGACATTTTCGAAGAACTCGACAAGTGTGGTGAAGTGGAGAGTCTCAATGTTTGCGACAACCTCGCTGATCACATGATTGGGAATGTTTATGTCCTGTTTAAGGAAGAGGATCAGGCTGCTGCCGCTTTGAAGGCTTTGCAAGGGAGATTCTATTTAGGCCGTCCTATCATTGCTGACTTCTCTCCTGTGACGGATTTTCGGGAAGCAACTTGTAGGCAGTATGAAGAAGACAACTGTAACCGTGGTGGGTACTGTAATTTTATGCACGCCAAGCAGATTTCTAGGGAGCTTAGGCGGAAGTTGTTTGGGAGGTACCGCCGGTCGTACCACCGTGGAAGCAGGAGTAGAAGCCGGAGCAGGAGTATAAGCCCGAGACGCAAGAGAGAGCGTGAGAGAGGAGAGAGAGATGTTAGGGACCATGACCGTCATGGGAAACGAAGCAGTGACAGGTCAGAGAGGCATGATAGGGATGGTGATGGAAGAAGGAGACATGGAAGCCCGAAACAGAGCAGAAGCCCAGTTGTTAGAGAAGGCAGTGAGGAAAGGAGGGCAAGGATTGAGCAATGAAACCGAGAACGAGATGAGGGAGTTTAAGGATTTTCTCTTCATTGCGTTGCTTCAGCAAACGGTAAAATCTGGTAATGGATATTCATTTGGTGTTCTTTTGCAATTTGAAAAGTATGAGTGGCATGAGGCACATTAGATGAGTTAAGTTGGATTACTTTTTACTGTAGAATTCCTTAGTTCGTGTGATATGATCCTTCTGTAGTTGTTCTTTATGACTGTCCCTTTAAATATTCTCTAAAAGTTTGTAGAACTTTGTCCAAGTTAATTGAATTGAGACTCTTAGTTTCATGAACTTTGATGTTCCACTTTTCATGTTTGTTACGGATATTATGCCAAGTTATTGCATAAATAACAGGCCTCACATACCTTGACTGGCTATATGGATACTGTTTGTCTGAGTTCCAATTCAAAGTTGAGAGCATGCACCAGATTTCGAAGTTTTTGAACTTTTTTTCCAACCAATATCATGTAACTTTTCGTTTTATACAATACTAGGGCGCCTTAGTGTCAACTAGTGTGAGCTTAATCTGTCTGCACAGGTTCTACTTCAACCGTATTAGATACATCAACAAATTTATACAAGCTTGAGTTTCACAACTATCGACATTGGGTCTCTTTGTCTGTCCATCCAAAATGGATGAAAATTGATATTTATTTTGTATTAAATGGGCACTATCTAGATATTCATCCAAATAAGTTTTAAAATTTTATTCTAAAATGAGATTCATCCGAATAAATTTAATTGGTGTATTGGATGAAGATGAATTTGTTCAAAATAACAAATAAAAAATTTATCTTTATTCGAATAAGTATTTAAATTCAAGTTTAGACAACAAGTAATTATGATATACTAGGGTAGGTCCGCCCTACGAACGGGATATATTTTATTTATGATATATGTTATTATTTTTTTGTATAATTTTGTAGTTTGTGTTTTAGATTTTTATTTGCAAGAGATGTGTATAATAATAATTTTTTGTCTTTTAGAAAGTTTTAGGCGAAAAAAAATTATATGTAATAAGATATATTTTGCTTGTTTACGATAGTTGTTTCTCTTGTCCAAAAAAAAGAAAGAATAGTTGTTTATATATTAAAGAGTTGCTGCATTCATATGTTGCAAGGGCTTCAAATAATCTTCATTTTACAAAAATTTGAGTCTATATTAAAGTGTACTAATGCAGGTTATGTTGTTTTCTATAGTTTTAAATTAAATTTTGGTTTCATATGTATTTAAATATACAATGAACCGGTTACTCAAATATATTATGGTAGGTAAATAAAGTTTTGTTTTTTTATTATGAACGAAATAAAATTATTTGTACTCATATTACTGAATTTCCATAACTGAAAATTATATTCAAGAAAGCAATCTACACAAAGAAGGTTAATTAAACTTTGGATATGATCAAAATAGTCTTTTATTTTGTTCATTCAATTTTTTATGTTAAAATTAATTTATTTTACAAGTGATTTTTGCTTTTTAAAATTAGTTTTAGAATATTGAAATTATTGTCTTCAATCTTAAAAACAACAGACATATAAATCATTTTTTTGTTTAGTGATAAAATAGATTTATCGATCTAACTATCTTTACAGTTTTGCTATCTTGTTCTGAACAAAAAAAAATTAAGCTATATTGTTGTGCATAAAATAGTTAAGAAAGATGGTTTTGATCAAATCTTTGCAAAATTAAGAAAAAAATAAGATTGGTGAACATGGTTCTTGTTTAAATTGATGACCGATTTAAAGTAGCTATTTCTCAAATCAAACAAATCGGTGTTCAATCAAAAGTATTAAACTTACAGAGAAATAAATCTTAGTAATATCACTGATAATCCTAATAATGATGAAACTTCATTGTTTACGATTATATACATTAGGACCCCCCGGGGGGGGGGGGAACTATATATTAAGTAAAAACATAAATTTCAATATAATCATATAGTTAGAAATAAATGGATAAATACAGAAAACACAAATTTTCAAAGTATAAAAGTAAAATATAAAAATAATAAAACTTAATGATAAAATAATATGATTCTAAAATATTAAGTTAAATGCTCTAATAATATATAAATATTTGTTAAAGCTGCACATTTTTGTCAACATCTCTCTCTCTCTCTCTCTCTCTCTCTCTCTCTCACTCAGCAAAAAAAAAATATTTAAAGGTAGAATCCATAAATTTCACTAATTTAACAATGATTGTAGTGTGTATGAGGAATTAAGAGGATGCAAAATTCAAAAATTAAAAGAGACATGTAAAAGAAACGTTTTTACTCTCCCTCTAGAATTAATTTTGTTATGAATAAAGATGTCTTCTTCTACTTGTAAGAACTCATATATATAGACAATTAAATGATACTATGTGAGGAGTCACATATATTTAATGAATAATTTCCTATGTTCATATATATTCAACGAAGAGTTGCATGTATTCGTTTATGGAGTTCTTCCTACCACTACCAGTTAACCTCGTATGCTACCTAATCGTGGACGCAAACCGGCCATAAACTAATAACAAACAAATCCACAAGAGGAAGTAACAAACCAATTTGATGTCCCGATGCAAGATAAATCAAATTATGAGGGTAAATCCAGAAATTTACTTTGACAATGATGGTGTTGTGTATTAAGAATTTAGAAGGTGCATTATTTATATAATCAAAGATTCGTGTAAAAAGATTCACTATTTAGAAGTTAAGAAAACCGGATAAAAATATATCAGAGAAGGTTACATTTTTTGTTCGAACAATTGAAGGATGTCAGATTGTGTAAAGAAAAAAAAAAGATCTTGTCTGCTAGATGATAAATAAACATATTTGTATGATGCTTTATTGGCTTTTGTTTTATACATATTTTGTTGAGAATTTAAAATATGAAAAATTCTAGACTACTTGATATTTTATATATCTCTAATCTTCTGACAAACATATTTTGTGAAATTTTATATTGAAAATAGATATGAAATGAAATTTGTATTAGTAACTCTAAATTGTTATGCAGTTTGGGACTATCTTGAAATATTTTAGATATAACATAATAATTTTATCTCAGAATTATAATTTAAAGCATCATGAAATTAAACCTGCAACTGAAAAGATATTGTATAAAATGAAATAAATTAAGTTAAAATTTCTTTATAAAAAACAAATAAATAAAGTTTGAAATAAATGGTTATAATAGTAAAATATATGATGATAATGGTTTGATTGGCAGAACATTAGCATAAACATTATGCTTTATATTATCTAATCAACAATTTTTTAAAAATCATTTAGAATATCATTTAGATAGTACAAATGCTCTCCAAATGCTCTATATCCAATGTTTTCATATGAAGATTTTGGTAGAGTATTTGCATGTAGAATATATAAAATCTTTAAAATAATTAATATAATTAATACAATTAACTTTTTTATATAATAATATCACAAAATTATATTTATATCCATAACCATATAACTTTATTTAAAAAAATGAAAGTAAAATTTTAATTTTTAGAAACAAAATTGAATTTAAAATTTAATTTTTAGAAACAAAACTAAAATTTAATATTAAAAAATAAAATTTAAACTTAATTTAAAAAAAAAAATAATTTTTTTTTTGACAGCAAACTAAAAAAAAATAATAAAAAAAATAAAAATAAAATAAAATTTCATTTAAAAAAAAAAATTTCTATAAAATTTTATTTTTAAAATTCTATTTCCGAAATTTTTTTATTTGTTGAAAATTAATATTTAAAAAATAAAATTATTTTCAATAAAATTATTTCACATTCAAAATATTATTAAATTAAATATAATTCATTATTGCAGATAAAAATATAAAATTCATATATATATATATATTATAAGTATAATATATCTATATTATTCATAAATAAGAAAATTGTATATCGTATACTAATTTTATATGATAATTTTATATATAAATCAATTATTGTTGAATCAGTTACTTTATTTATTACATTTATGAGAGCTGTAGCATATTGCTCCTATAGCATCCTGCTAATGTTTTGCCATCATCTCTATCAATCGAGGCCTAAAACAAAACCCTTATAAGAACTTTTTTATTTTATTTATCATTTCAATTCTAAGATTTTCAACACTGAATTTGTTTTAAAATATTTGACTGAAATTAAAAAGCTAATCCTAGAACTCCATGTATTTAGTAAGATCTAATATGCTCACTATGCCTTCTTATGAATTTTATTTTTTCAGTGAAGTAACTGAAAGATAAAATACGCAATTATTCTGGTCATCTGGTGTATTCAAAGTGATGCTACCTTCTTCTTTTTTTGAACTAAAGTGATGCTACTTTCTTGCATATTTTCCACTCTTCATCTCTTTCATATTAACCAATGTAACATACGCATCTCCAAAGGGACTATGTATTCTGTTGTAAACTGTAAGGTAATATATCCTTATAGAATTTAGGATCATTTACATAATTGGTTAACATTCAAAGATTATATAACTGGCGGTAGAAAGGTTGAAAAGTGTTGGGTAACTTTAACTGTTATGAACTATGAGTTGGATAATGGTTAAAGTGTGCATGAGATCACTCTTCGAGTATTTTGACCATTATCCAACATTGAATAACACGTTATCCATTTGTATTATTTTTTTTTTGACTAAAGATCCATTTGTAAATATGACAATAAAACTTTTATGTTTTCAAAGTTAAGATACAAGAGATATAAATTGAGACTTCTGTGTTTTGCGTGTGTTTTCCAAAGCTATTTTATACTCCCTCCGTTTCATATTAAGTGTCGTTTTAGAGAATTTTTTTCGTTACAAAATAAGTGTCATTTTCGATTTTCAATGCAAAATTTATTAATTTTATGCAAAATTTATTTTTCTATTGGTTCAAATATGGCAGTGTTTGTTTCTTTTTGAGGGACAATGAGAGTAATACAACTAAATAACATTTTAACCAGTACAAAAAAACAAAAGCATATAATTCACATTAATACATAGAGTAAGTTATATTATGAAGAGTTAATGGCTTTTATTGGTGTCATGTGATAGACTAGACTTGATTAAGTTTGACTTATGATCGTAAAAATGTTATCAATCATGCATTAAATTTATTTTATTTATTTATTTTAAGTTTGATTTAACATGTGTTATAGTTGAGTTGCCATTTTGACTTAGATCCTTCATAAAATTGCTAAATCAAAACTTAAACCAACATCAACCAAAATTCCATGTATTAGAAGTTGATTTACAAAGTTAATTGATTTTCTGTCTAAAAAGTAAAAATGAAAATAGTGATTTTGAAAAACTTTCGTGTTACAAGTTACTATACCTAATTTTGTGCTAGTCAAAGGTTTTTATAATCATTCTTGTTCCTATTTTTCAAATTATTCAAACTTTTAACTAATTATTATACAAAATTTTAAGCATTAATTTTATTTAATTTTTCAAAAGTACCAATCAGAAAATTCTATATATGTGACCCTAAGTTAGTGTGGCATCACATCATTTCATTTCATTTATTTTTGCTATTAGAATAGATATTATTAGTACATTATAATATTTAGATAATAATATATATTATTTTTCAAATTTAATATTTATTTAAAATATTTTTAAATATCTTAATGGGTTTTTTTGTCAACAAACATCTTAATGGTTTATTTGTTTTTGATAAATATTTTACTATTTATATGTATATATGTTCATTTATTTTATTAAAACTACGTGCAATTTATACATCAAAAATGTTACCAGTTAATAGTTTTTAAAAATATTAACTCTTATTTTTTACTGCAAACTTACCACATAAACTTATCATTAATTTTTTTTGAACTGAACCTATGATTAATTTTTACTTCAAGTTATATCGAATTACAAATCATACTGTAATTCAGTATTAATACTACATGTCACTGATCGGAACCAATGTTTGTATTTGTAATTCAGTGATTTGTAACATCCTGCATAAAGATCAAAAATGCTCATAGGAACTTACCGTATGAGTCTCTCCACTTCTTCTCCAAGTCCAAACTTCCCCACTTCAACGACTGCTTTTGCCCTCTTAAAAATATTTTAATTACAAATTCCCAATAATCTGGATCAACTTTTTTGAAACCCAAAAAAAAAAGATTCATAAATGACTTTTACATAGTATCACTTAACTTCAAACCATCAAATTCTTCACTAACTCCTTTTCTATGTATGGTAGAGTTTAAGTATATGATAACTGTGTCTTCTGTGTCTAGTTAAAGCATCAAACGAACATGGTACAATCAAAATAAAAGCAGTTAGTATATTGGCAGGTTCGTAAACCAATTAGTTTCTGGGAAAACATAATCAAATTCTTCAGTCAACCAATTTTCACCTTCTCTGTTTTTCAAACGTTTGTCTCCCACATGGTTCAGTGCCTTAAAGAGAATTGTTCCTTATTCAATTATAATTGGGTGTTGTTTGAACAATACACGTATGAAAAGGGACATCAATAAAATTAGAAAATAGAAAAAGCAACTTTCAGATCAGTTCTTCTGGCAAAGCATCAAATACCAATTAACAAAAATACAAAAAAGTGAAATGAAAATTGAGTAGAAAACATTATAATTAACTGCAGTAAAAAACTTGGAAAGTACCAATGTCAGAGACAAAATAAATTCGAAATCGGTAAGTAATCTTAGTTGGCCAAAAAGAAGACATGATTCACTCCATCTCCTCCTATGCAATCGGAAACACTTTAAAAGAGATAGATGCCCCTTCAAATAAAACAACAACCACTGTCACTGATTGATTTACTTTCCTATAATTAACGAAACAAGAGTGACATCGAAATAAAACATTGCAGAGACAAAAACAGATACGAAGGAAATGATGGAACTGTATGCTATGATGCACCGGGACGGATACGGGGACAGAAACGGGGACGGAAGCGGGGACGGAAAACAGAAAAATTTAAAAATTATGGGTACGGGTACGGTAAATATATACTAGTAAAAAATATAAAATATTTATAAAAAATAAATTTATATAGTGAATCTAACATAATTAGATATAATTTACTATAATATGTCTATTTTACCAACTAAAATTATAAGCAAGATAACAGTGACAGTTAAAAAATAATTGCACAAGTATTATGTCCCGTGAAAACTAGTCTTACTCATAGCTATGTTCTCTAACCGTCCCCAAGCCGTACCAGTGCTGTCCCCGTGAAGTACCCGTCCCCGAAACGTTTCCGGTACCGGTACGGCACCTAAATAGACGTCCCCGTGCTACATAGACTGTATGAGAGAAAAATAAATATGTTTTAAAACTTAGACGATGAGTGAATGTAAAAGGGAAAATTAATTTGAAACTACCATATATATAGATTGAAAAAAGAGGCGACTCCAAAAGGGTGTAATTGATAAGACGCGTTGATCCAAAAGAAAACAAATGAGATACCTTTTACAACGGGACGTATATGAAGGAGTGTGTCGTTTAGAGAAACGTTGATTTAGGTCAAAAGAACACGTCTTTTGCTGAAAGAGATTGCTGACGTTGGATTTTATAAGGGAAAGAAAATTTTATCCGTTAGATTACAAAGTACTGATAAACTCAACCGTTGGATTTAGATTTTATTTTCCTATAAAAAAATGATGACGTCATCAGGCAACAAAATTGAGTTTGCTATTATATATAGATAAGAATATGGAGTATATATGAGATACTGAGCATATACAAAGTGAAAATTGACAAAAAAAAAATACAAAGTAAAGATATATAAGTGATATGAAATAAAGAAATGGAGATGAAGATTACGCAAAGCAAGAGCGAGTAAGTTGGTCGTCGAATTTTTAAGAACTGAAACGAAAAAGAAACTTAAACTTCACCGATTGAGCGTGTAAACACTTTTCTCTTCTTGCTATGAAGTAATTAAGTTGTGCATGCATGATGTTATGTTTATTTAATTCTCGTTAAGTTTAATTTCTAAGTATCATGTTAATTGTTGTTAATATGCAAATGTCATGAAACCATATTTTTTTTTTTTTTTTTTTTTGTTAACCTGGGGGTATCCCAGGTCCATGGAGAGGCCCGGACTAATCCCCAAGGGGAGGTGCAGCCCACAGATAGACCCTCTCTCCGGGTATTCAAATGGGTCCTAAAGCATAGGCCCATATCCGTGTTGGGTGACCAGGATAATTGTGACTTAGTTTCGCGCAGCAGGTGGATCGAACCTGAAACGTGTTGGACTTATTTCTTAATATGTTATGTTGCTTAGTTAGGGAAATGATAAGGATGCTGTAGCAGGAATTTCTTATTCATTCACCTTCAAATGCCTCAGAAAGTGGGAATTATAAGAAAGTGCAGCAATAGAAACAAATACGTAAAAGATTTGAAGTTCTCTGACTTCACACTATTTCTCATGCCTATTCCTGCCAGCAAAATCCTTCTTGCGTGTAGGACCATAAATCGTACTACCTGCCAACCCAACTGACCCCTGTTGAAGCCCATTACCATCAGTCACTGCATGCCTTGTCAAGAACTGTTTCAGTTACCAACTTTCTTGCATTTTTTAATCATATTTCAACATACCACCATCAATCCCAGACCTGTGTTTTCTCTTAAAGCTCTTATCAACGGAATCCTTGGGAATGGTAGACTTATACAGCATCTTAAGATCCAATGACCTTGATCTCTTCGAAACACCCACTCCATTAGAGTTTCCTTCACTACAAGAAAACACACCGAATTCCGACGGAGGTTCCGACGGACACCAAGGTCGTCGGACATTTGTGACGGAATACTGACAAATTTCCGACCAAATCCAAAAAAATTAAGTCGTCGGAATTCCGTCGGCTATTTCCGACGGAATTCCGACGAAATATGGTTCGTCGGAATTTTTTGACGATTTTTCGACGACATTCCGATAAAAAATGTAACCGTTGTAGTCGTCGAAAGTTCGTCGGTATATTCCGACGAATTTCCGACGACATTCCGATTAACAGCAAAGTCGTCGGAATTTCGTCGGTATTTTCTGACGGAATTCCGACGAACCATGTGACCGTTGCCGACAAATATATATGACCGTTGTATAGCCGTTTGTGATTGGACAATACCGATGGAATTCCGACGGACTGCTTTACATCCGTCAGAATTTCGTCGGAAAGTCGTCGGAGGTCCGTAACCAATTTCCTATAAATACAACCCCTCCTCATTCAACTCATTCACACTTCATTCTCTCTTCATTCTCTTTAGTCATAACAATTCCGTGAAAATCATGTCTTCAGGAGTTTATTATCGTTCGTGGATGGATAAACCTCATTTGGATCCGAACACCAATTTGGAAGAATACGTTCAAGGGATTGGAGAATTCATGAGGCTTGTTCAAAAGCAACCGGATGCAAAAAGTGGTATGCTAAGATGTCCCTGCTCTTCTTGCAATAATAATAAGGTTATAAAAGAATTTGATGTTTGGACTCATTTGTATATGAAAGGGTTTTCAAGTAATTATAAAGTTTGGTACCTTCATGGGGAAACTGGTTATGAATATGGTAGTACTAGCGAACCTCAGCCTGTTAGTGAACCTCGGCCTGATATTAGGTTAGAAGAATCTAGAACGGATATAGATTATGATGTAGGTACTGAGCAGATGGTACATGATCATTATAGAGGGGAAGAACCAAACCCCGAATCTAGGAGATTTTTTGACATGTTGGATGCAGGAAAACAACCTTTGTATCAAAATTGTAGAGATGGTCATTCAGTCTTATCATCTGCAACTAGATTAATGGGTATTAAGACAGACTATAATTTGGCTGAAGAATGTATGGATGCGATTACTGATTTTGTCAAAGGTATTCTACCTGAGGATAACCTTGCACCGGGTTCATACTACGAGGTTCAGAAACTTGTTGCAGGTCTTCAACTACCGTATGAAGTGATAGATGTATGTATTGACAACTGCATGATCTACTGGAGAGCGGATGAGACACGGAATGTATGCAAATTTTGTGGGAAACCTCGTTATCAGGAGACGAGGGGAAGAGTTCCGATCCCATTCAAAAGAATGTGGTATTTGCCTTTGACGGAAAGATTGAAGAGGTTGTATCAGTGTGAGCGCACAGCAAAAGCAATGAGATGGCATGCAGAGCATTCCACAAATGGTGAGATTAGACATCCTTCAGATGCAAAGGCTTGGAAACATTTCCAGTCAACATATCCAGAATTTGCGGAAGAGAGAAGAAATGTTTATCTTGGATTATCTACTGATGGTTTCAGCCCATTTGGAAAGCATGGAAGGCAGTATTCTCTATGGCCAGTTATTGTGACACCGTACAACTTACGGCCGAGCTTGTGCATGCGACGAGAGTTTTTGTTTCTCTCAATTCTCGTCCCCGGGCCAGATCATCCTAAAAGATCACTAGATGTGTTTCTTCAACCACTAATATATGAGTTGCAACAACTATGGGCGCATGGTTTTGAGACATACGATGTTTCGCGCAAAGAAAACTTTCAGATGCGGGCAGTACTTATGTGGACAATAAGTGACTTTCCAGCATATGGTATGTTATCTGGATGGACAACACATGGGAAGCTATCATGTCCATATTGTCAAGATGACACAGATGCTTTCCAACTAAAGAACGGAAGGAAAACGTGTTGGTTTGACTGTCACAGACGATTTCTACCACCTGATCATCCATACCGCAGGAGTAAGACTTCGTTTACGAAGAACAAGCAGGTGTTTGATGGTCCACCTGAGGAAGTTAGTGGGAAAGATTTGTTGAAGCAGTTTAGGTATTTTGATGCAGAAAGGACGCCAGATGTAGGTGGACATGAAAACATTCGAGTCAATGCGGTTGGAGAGCTACATAACTGGCACAAAAAGAGTATTTTCTGGGATCTGCCATATTGGGAGAGTCATCTATTGCGGCATAATTTAGATGTCATGCATATTGAGAAGAACTTCTTCGATAATCTGATGAACACAGTCCTTAACATCCAAGGTAAAACGAAGGATAATTTGAAGTCAAGGTTGGATTTAGTCGATATTTGTGATCGTTCTGAACTTCACGTTGATGAGAACGGTACGGCCCCTTTTCCCATTTATCGGCTAGATGGTGCTAGAAAAGAAGAGTTCTTTGATTGGATTACAGATAAAGTGAAATTTCCTGACGGATATGCATCAAATTTGGGGAACTGCGTTGATAGAAGCGAAGGAAAGTTTACTGGCTTGAAGAGTCATGATTGTCATGTAATTATGCAGCGCCTCCTTCCGTTTGCTTTTTCAGCATTATTGCCACGTAATGTTCATGAAGCAATTGCAGGTATATTATATTTTTACAATTTAATTTATTTTTATATTTAACAATTATGCTTATAAAAACTTAATACTTACGAAAATTATGTCTTTTATCTATGTAGGGATTAGTGTTTTCTTCCGCGACTTATGCAGCAGAGTAGTGACTGAAGAGGGTATTAATAATTTGAAGACAAACGCACCAGTCAGCATGTGCAACCTTGAGAAGATATTTCCTCCATCATTCTTTGATGTAATGGAACATCTTGCTATTCATCTCGCAAGAGAATTGGAACTTGGTGGTCCTGTGCAGTACAGATGGATGTATATTTTTGAGCGTTATATGCATCATCTGAAGAAGATGGTCAAAAATCAAAGCAGGGTGGAAGGATCTATAGTGGCACAGGTGATCAATGAAGAAACTGCAATCTTTGCTGAAAATTATTTTCCACCAGAAGTGCATACAAAACACCGAAGACCTGCTCGGCATGATGATAGAGGGGAGAGAGCAACATATCATGTTACTGTCCCAAGCATGTTCAAGGAAATAGGACGACTTAGTGGAAAATTCACGAAGCGGAGACTTACGGACACTGAGCACGCTCATTTGCAAACATATTTGCTCACCAACTGTGAAGATGTTCTACAATATGAGAGGTAAAAATATTTATTCATTTATTGTTAGATTAATATTCAATAAATTTATTTCATATTGATAATATTTTTGTATATAGTGTATATATGGCGGAGTTGCGTATGACTCACAGGCATGCAACAGAAGATGAGCTTCGACAACTTAGAGATAACGGATTTGCTGCGTGGCTTCGTAGTTATGTGAGTCATATATCATATTACCCTATGCAAATGATTAGTTTAAATTTAATATATATAAACTAATTAATTTTGCAATCATATATGTTTTTTTTATAGGTGAATGATGGTTTGGCCAGAGGTCTTGTGTTCGATGATTGGATACGCGAATTTGTGCAGGGACCAAACTATGTGGTCAAATCATATCCTAAATTTTGTACGCGAGGATATGCATTCACAAGGAAAGGTCATTCTAAGACAACATATGATGCTGGTGTTTCATCTTCTTCTGGTGACGATGTCTACTACGGCAACATAAAAGAAATATTGGAAATCCAATTTCCTGGAATGGTTGGATTGCGTTGTGTAGTATTCTATTGTGATTGGTATGACACCACCCCAGATAGAGGAGTGAAGATTGATGCGTTTGGTGTTACATCAGTTCATTCGCGGCGGAAACTTCAATATTATGATCCCTTCATTCTTGGTTCGCAAGCTGATCAGGTATGTCAATCTATTCATAATTTTTTACCAATATAATTAATTAATGTTATATATTTTACTAATACTTGTATAATTGATATGTATAGGTGTGCTACATCAGTTACCCTCGGGTGACGTACAGAGACGATCCATGGGTTACTGTAACGCAAATCAACCCAAGAGGACGAGTGGATGGAACTTCTGATGATGATGAACCATTGCAACCAGAGTCTACCAGCAACGCCCAGGCAGTTGAAGATTTGGAAAATGTTCAACTCGTTGAGAATTTGACTGTGTTTGGACATGATGCTGTCGTACATTCAGAGCCGGAAGCCGAGGTTGGGGAGTTTGATGAAGATTCAGAAGATTCTGATTAGTTTTTTTTTTTTTTTTTTTTTTTTTTTTTAATGGTCCGTCGGAAATCCCTCGCAATATACCGACGACATAGCGACGACAATGGGTTTCATTGAAAATTGGAAAGGTCGTCGGTATTTCGTCGGAAAATACCGACGACATGTGTTTCTATAAAGTTTCAATCATAAAAATCTATAAATTTAGATGCCAAAACTATGAAAATAACACATAATAAGTGTTTAGTATAGTATTAGATCGCAACCGTTCAAATATAACAACTCATTAAAATATTTATGTATGCATATCATTGTTTTCATAACATCTCATCTTAACATTATATACTTATACAATCATATTTATATAAGCTTACACTACAAAAAATGTTATTGTGTAAAATCGTGTTATAAAACATTTTTATTGTTAAATCTTTATGCAAAATACTATATATATTATCAAAGATTTGGATTTTGCATTTAGAAACTTGAAATCAACACCCTAAACACTAAGTCGTCGGAATTCCGTCGGAATATACCGACGGAATGTGTCCGTCGGAATATACTGACGGACACATTTAAATTTGCCCGGGAGAACCAAACCGCTTGAAAATTTTCGCGAATTGGCATTTGGTATATTTTAATTATACCGACGGAATACCGACGAACCCGTGTCCGTCGGAATCATCTGATATAATAACCCTCCTCCTTCTTCTTCCTTCGTTATCTCCGCATCTCTCTCTCTAAATTCCTCTCTCCACCGGCGATTCACCGGCGATTCCTCTCTCTACACCGGCGATTCATCCCTCTACACCGGCGATTCCTCCCCCAAACCCTAAATCATGTAAGAATCATCCCAAACCTTCTTTAATCTCAATTGTTTAGGGTTTTGGATGTTAGATCTCGGATTTTAGGTTGTTTGATTGATAGTTTAGGATATATAAGTTAGGATTGTTGTTTGGATTGTTGTTTTAGTTTTTTTGGAACATTTTTTGATTTTTAAAAACGTTTTTTGATTTTTAAAAACGTTTTTTGATTTTTAAAACGTTTTTTTTTATTTTTAAAAACGTTTTCAAGTTTCCAGTAATGAAATATATATAATAAAACGTTTTTAAAATTTTTTAAAAATATTTAACAACATTTTTCTATATTTATAAATTTTTTATAATTTTGTATACATATATATATATATATATGTAAATCATGTATAATAAAAATTTTAAAATTTTTTATAATTTTTAAATTTTAAAATTTTTTATAATTTTTTATAAGTTTCCACTAATAAACTATGTATAATAAAATGTTTTTAAAAAAAATATATAAATATTTAACAACATTTTTCTTCATTTATAAATTTTTAACAACATTTTTCTATATTTATAAATTTTTTATAATTTTGTATACATATATATATATATATATATATATAAAAGGTTTAATAGTTTTTTTAAAACGTTTATAAAACCTTTTGTAAATATATAAATGAAAACATTAAAAATAGAAATGATTTGAAAATATGTTTGATGTATTAATTTTTTTTTTTAGGGCCGAGGATGAAGCCCGCCCCGCAGCCCGTCTTCGACGTAGTTCGGTGAGCAGTTCCCGTGCATCGGGATCGTCTCATGACTCGGTTCCCGCATATATTCCCGCTCCAGCTCCCTCTGCCCCTCACGCTGCCCCTCACGCTGCTGCTCAACAGGATCCGGGGGTCATGCCGGTTCATCTATTGGTTCAACAACCAGGTCGAGAGCATCTCCCGTTTCTCCAACCCAACCCACGACGAGGCCATAGCACTTGGTTAGTATTTTTTTTATTTGTACCGTTATATTTTTTCCTTTAATTAACTTGCTAACTTGTATTTTTTTTTAAAGGTTCACCAAGTCGAAAAATGGCATTAGCCGGAGCATCAACCAGATGATGTACTCCATGCTCCGTTTTGGATATCCAAAGTGGAGTGTGATCCCTTCCGACGAACGAGAGTTGTGGTTTCGTCAGTTTGCGGTATAGTAACTCTTCATTTTTTTAAAGTTTTTACATTTTTTAAATATATTTACTTATTAAATTGTGTTTGTTTTGTAGCAAGAGTTCAACTGGCACTCCGATCTTACGGAAACAGTCCGTAAGAAATTCAACGAAAAGGCCATGGACTCTTACACAAAGCAGATAAACGCGTGGAAGACAGTTTGGCAGAAGAACAAGAAGCCACGGTTCATCAACGGGGCGGTGTGGGAGCAGTTGATAGCTCATTGGGAGAAGGAAGAAACTGCAGAGACGTCTTCTAGGAACTCCAGGAACCGGAAGAGCGATCGTGGCGGGAAAGGTATGTATGTGCACAACCTCGGCGCTTGCTCTATGTCTACTAAGGAGGATGAACTTGTAAGTTTTTTATTATTATTTATCTTTATATTTTTTAAATAAATATTTTATATATTTCTTGGCTAATAATGGCGGTTTTTTTAGATCGAAGCAAATGACGGTAATCCCGTTGATCGTCTCCAACTCATTAAGGTGGCTCACACTAACAAGACGACGGGTCAAATTCAGGACCCCGTGATCAAAGGTGTAGTTGATTTGGTGGAAGCTGAAATAGTTTCCCAATCTCAGCCTCTCTCTGATGACGGCGACTCCACGGGAGCTTCAACCAACCTGTCTCTATTGCAAATAAATGAGATGGTTGAAAAGGTAATTTTTTTATTAATATATTTTTTTTATAATGTCGATTACTTACTTGTCCCTATTTACTTACTTTAAATATTTTTGTAGGCGGTTCCTAAAAGGAAAGGAGGCCGTTTAGTTGGGTTGGCCCGTCGTGCTTCTTCGTATCCGGCATCTTCTTCGCAAGCTCCGTATGCCGATCCCATGATTCTCGAGGAGCTACATGACAAAGATGAACGGATTGGGGCATTGGAGGAGCAGAACACCACTATCCTTTCGGAGAATGCCACTATCCGTTCGGAGAATGCCACTATCCTTGCTGAGTTGGCATCCCAGAAGAAGTTCAACACCGAGATTATGCAGAAGCTAGATCGTTTGATGTCTTCGAGTTCATCTTAGTTTATTTCGGCTTTTTAAAACTTTCGGAATGTTTTTTTTTCTATTTCGGTTTGTATGAATTTTAAACTTTATGAATGTTTTTTTCCTATTTCGGTTTTTATGAATTTAAATTTTATAATATTATTAGTTTTAAATTTCTGATTTTTTAAATTTATTAATATCAAAAAATATATAAAAATGCAAAATTAATTTGTAAAAAAAAAATGGGTATATACCGACGGACAATGGTCGTCGGAATATACCGACAGACATATATCCGTCGGAATTTACCGACAAACCCCATTTCCGTCGGAATATACCGACGAACGAGGTTCGTCGGTATATTCCGACGACCGTTGTCCGTCGGTAAATTCTGACGCCCAAAGTTCGTCGGAATACACCGAGGAACACTCTACGTCGGAATTGTCCGACGAACGTTCTCCGTCGGTACGTAGTTTTTCCGATGAACTCTGGTCTCGTGTATCCGCATCGTAATATCGTTGGAAGTTCGTCAGAATGACGTTTCTCGGTATTCGTCAGAAAGTCGTCGGAAGTTCTGACGAAATTCCGACGAATTTTTTTTTTCCCGACGAAACGATATCGACGGACGAGTTCGTCGGAAATTCGTCGGAATCGGTCTATTCCGACGAATTTCCGACGATTTCGGCCATCAGAATCCCCCTGTTTTCTTGTAGTGCTTGTCTAGCTTCCATGAAACCTCAGAACGAAAATCACACATGTCTCAAATTCCATCACATACGCATACACACATCTTCATATCGTGAAGTCAACACCAAACCAAGAAGCACCGAAGTTCCCAAAATATATACAAAGCCACACACAAAAAACGATCATGCATTCAAATCACACAAATTATCTCCACAATCAAGCTAAACATCAAGGATTGAAAAATAAAGAGATTTGCGTGCCTACCAGCATCACTTCATCTGACGACATTGGACTCCTAAGAACCTTATACTCGCCAGAATACCCAAATTAGTGTTTCTTTAAATCTGACTGCAAATCGAATCCGAAGATCAATTTTCCTTTTTTCCAGAATGATTCGCTGGGAAAAAGGAGGAAAGAACTGATGAATTTGAACAAAAGAAACTCACATCAGGGATTGGGATAACCTGTTCGGTTAACTCATCCAAACGGGTTGAATCACTGAACCGTATCAATAGAAGAGAGCCTGACAGTCTACAATTCTGATTACACCTAGTGATATCGAAACCGCTCAAAGAATACATATAACCATCCTTCAAGAGATTCTTGTAAGTGGTTAGACGGTGAAAATTGACGGTGGCTGGCATGAGTGTTGCCTCAAAACAATGAAAAACAGAAAAACATAGTAGACATCCAGATTCAACCATCTCCCAAAGTGATAAAATAATATCGGAAGCATAATTTTGATTACTACGAATCTAGACGCAGCGGTGTGTTCATAACGAAGATATACATGAATTTAAAGTACGGAATCACCTTAGAATCTAGGAAGAGCATATCTACTCCCATGAGATCGCCACTGTGTTTGACGCTTCTGGCTTCCCAGAACCGGAGCAGCCGCACCTCCACGGTGGATGAACAACGTCTGGACTTTAGATCAGCAAGAATGACATATGAGCTAGGCATTATACTAAGTATTGTTTGTAGTAAGATTGGTGAGGATGATGTTTATGGGAAGAAAACATACCTTTTTATATGTAAAGTTTCACCGCCTCTAAGGGTGATAAGAGGTATTGAATGAGTAATTGTGGATGGTGCGGGCCCAATGAGTAAAGGATGCTGTTAATGGCGATGAACCAGTAAATCCCATAACATATTAGAGGCAATGAATCGAAGGGAAACGACAGATAGAAGAGAGACACATACAACATCCTAATACCGCCATTGGAGTTTGACTTATTAGCATCGTTAGAGAACGAAGAACCCTAGAAACCATTGGAGACGACGATTGTCAAAAGTGTTAACCTATTAGTTTTTTTGTTAAGCCTAATTAATTTTTTTCCCAGTCTACAAACCAATAAAAAGTTGAAGCCCGTTTGCAAAAAAAAAAGAATAGATCAAACGTTGAGGCCAATCAAACATACACGGATATAGAACAATAAAAAATTATACATGGATTTAGAACAACATGAATGAAACGACTTTCCTACGTGGAATCTGACGTGTCTCACTGTGGAGAGAGCAAACTTTCATTTATATTCCATCAAAACCAAAAAATGCATTAGTTCGCAAAATGACAAACACTACAAGAAAACACATGCTTAACGAGGAAATTTAACGAGGAAAAACAATTCTCGTAAATTTACGTCGATTTTACGAGAAACTTACGTGGAAAACTAATGTCATCGTTATTTCCTCGTAAAGTAACGACAAAAACGTTTCGTCGTAAAGTGGATGTAATTTGACGAGTATTTTACGAGGAAATACTATTTCCACGTAAATACGACGTAAACTTTGCGTGTTATTTACGAGGAAATAGTTTACGTGTATTTAGCGAGGAAATTTTGAATCCACCAACTTTGTAGGTGTAACACGTTTTTTTTGCCACCTAATTAATTTTCGTCGTAAATTCATAGGAAAATTACAACTACCAGATTCAAAATTTCCTATAAATATGGATGTTTGAACATCATTTTAAACACACCAACAGCAAAAAACGTTAAAAAAGAAAAATGGCTGGCTCCGGGACTATCTACGAGTTGCGGAAGTGGATGTATATGCATAGAGATGCTAACGGGAGAGTGACGAAAGAATAACTTGCGGGCCTGGAGACATTTATGCATCAAGCAGATTCAACACCGCTCGCCCAAGAAAGTGGTAAGATGTTCTGTCCTTGTCGGAAATGCAACAATTCAAAACTGGCAAACCGTGAAAATGTTTGGAAGCATTTAATAAATATAGGTTTCACGTCAAATTACTATATCTGGTTTCAACATGGAGAAAAGTTTTAATTATGATCAGAACAAAGCTAGTAGTAGTAATAGCAATTTTCAGGAAAAAGAACCGGTTGATCATCATTTGCATAATGAACATAATTACCATCAGGAGGAGATGGTAGATTATGATAGGGTTCATGATATGGTAGCTGATGCATTCGTAGCTCATGATGAAGATGAAGAACCGAATATAGATGCAAAAAAGTTTTACGAAATGTTAAACGCGGCGAATCAACCACTTTACAGTGGTTGTAGAGAAGGTCTCTCTAAATTGTCGTTAGCTGCTAGAATGATGAATATTAAAACTGATCACAATCTACCTGAAAGTTGCATGAACGAATGGGCGGACTTGTTTAAAGAGTATTTGCCGGAAGACAATGTGTCTGCTGATTCTTATTATGAGATTCAGAAACTGGTTTATAGTCTTGGGTTACCTTCGGAGATGATATATGTTTGCATCGACAACTGCATGATCTATTGGGGAGATGATGAGAAGTTAGAAGAATGTTGATTCTGCAAGAAGCCACGATTCAAGCAGCAAGGACGGGGACGTAATAGGGTACCGTACCAAAGGATGTGGTACCTACCAATTACAGACAGATTGAAAAGATTGTATCAATCAGACCAGACTGCTGGAAAGATGAGATGGCATGCCGAGCATACTCAGATGGATGGTGAGATGACTCATCCTTCAGATGCAAGAGCCTGGAAACATTTTAACAAAGTACATCCGGATTACGCTAGCAATAGCTGGAATGTGTATCTCGGACTATGTACATATGGATTTAGTCCGTTCGGAATGTCAGGGAGACAATATTCATTGTGGCCAGTCTTTCTTACACCATACAACCTGCCACCGGAGATGTGCATGCAACGGGAGTTGCTATTCTTGACCATATTAATACCTGGTCCGAACCATCCAAAAAGGTCCCTGGATGTTTTCCTACAACCACTGATAAAAGAGTTGAAGGATTTGTGGTCAACGGAGGTGAGGACGTATGACTGTTCAACGAAGACGAATTTTACGATGCGAGCGATGCTTTTGTGGACCATAAGTGATTTTCCTGCCTATGGGATGTTGTCTGGATGGATTACACATGAGAGATTAGCTTGTCCATATTGTAATGGAACGACAGATGCGTTTCAACTGAAGAATGGTAGGAAGACAAGTTGGTTTGATTGTCACCGTCGATTTCTTCCCATTGGCCATCCTTACCGAAGAAACAAGAATTTGTTTAGGCACAAAAGGGTTGTGAGAGACACTCCTCCTCCATATCTAACTGGAGAACAAATTGAAGCACAAATCGACTACTACGGAGCTAACGAAACAGTTCGTTGGGGTGGTAATTCGCATGTCCCTCGTAATTGCCTGATTCTTACGGTGTTCATCACAACTGGCACAAGAAGAGTATATTTTGGGAGTTTCCATATTGGAAGGATCTTCTTCTGCGCCACAACCTCGATGTGATGCATATAGAGAAGAATTTCTTTGAGAACATCATGAATACAATATTGAATGTCCCAGGGAAGACAAAAGACAACATAAAATCGAGGTTGGACTTGCCGGATATTTGCTCAAGAAGCGAGTTACATATTAAAAGCAATGGACAAGTTCTCGTTCCGATATTCAGATTATCTTCAGAAAAAAAGTCGGTGTTGTTCAACTGGGTGGCATCAGAAGTGAAGTTCCCTGATGGGTATGTTTCGAATATCTCTAGATGTGTTGAAAAGGGTCAAAAGTTCTCCGGGATGAAGAGTCATGATTGTCATGTCTTTGTGCAACGACTACTGCCCTTTGCATTTGCGGAGCTACTTCCAACAAACGTACATGAAGCACTTGCAGGTACGTAGTGTATTATATCACAATAATTTTATAACGGTCTAATTTGCAAAATAATATATGACTAACAATGTGTTTAATTTTTTTTGGAATATAAAAGGCATTGGAGCATTTTTCAGGGATCTGAGCACACACACTCTTAAAGAAGAAGTTGTGGAACACCTTCAGTAGAACATTCCCATCTTATTGTGCAACTTGGAGAAGATATTTCCTCTCGGATTTTTTGACGTCGTGGAGCATCTAGCTGTCCACCTCCCATATGAGGCATTGCTTCGTGGACCTGTACATTACGGATGAATGTATCAGTATGAGCGAGCCATGAAATATTTGAAGGGAAAAGCAAAGAACCTCTCCAAAGTTGAAGGTTCTATAATTGCTGGAAGTTTGACGGAAGAAGTTTCTCACTTCACATCGTGCTACTTTGCGTCAAAAGTACGTACCCGGAGAAGAGCTCCAAGAAGATATGATGATGGTGGTGTTGCGCCAACATATGCAGTTGCTGGTGTTCCAGACATCTTTAGCCAGATTGGGCGACTCGGTGGGAAGTCTAAAAAGGTTTGGTGGTCGAGTGAACAAGACGCTCATAGTGCACACACCTATATTCTCCTCAATTGCGAGGATCCATTGATGCGTTATTTTTAAAGGTAGCATATATTGACACTTCGAAACACATATAAGTATAATTAATTATATAATTGCGAGAGATTCATTCCTATAAAATGTGATTTTACAGCCTATTTGTTTCTCAAGTAGAAAAAACATTTCCTGATATATCCACAAGTGACGTAGACAAAAGGAAAGATCAACACTTCATTAAGTGGTTGCGGAATCAGGTATTAACTCAAACTCTTTTTTCATACATGATATGTATTTCATTAACATTCTCTTTATTTTTGAAGGTTGATTATGACGACGACGATGCAGATTATCCTAAGTGGTTACACGAAGTAATTCAATCTCCACTTGTAAAGGTCACCACATCACAGATGTATTTCACACGAGGCTATACTTTTCATACATATGAGTATGGTAGACAGCGGGCGACCAGTAACTATGGAATATGTGTGAATGGGGAAACAAAATTCTACGGGATCTTGACGGAGATTATTGAAGTCGAATTTCCAGGGATACTGAAGCTGAAATGCGTCCTCTTCAAATGTGAATGGTTCGACCCCGTCGTCAACAGAGGTGTTCGGTCTAACAAATTCGGTGTAGTTGATGTCAACGGTGGACAAAGGTACAACAAATTCGAGCCTTTCATATTAGCTTCACAAGCAGACTAAGTTAGCTTCCTTCCATACCCTCGGATGAGAGATTCAGGTATAAATTGGTTAGCAGTGATCAAAGTTACACCTCGAGGACGAATCATCAGTGGAGAAGAACCACCATTGCAAGAAGAACAGATAAATGAAGTCGAGGAACCTGAACAAGAAATTGATGACATCCTTCTCATTGATCCGCATAATCACTAGTACGAAGATCTTATCGATGATGCCACAGACGAAGCTGTTGAAGACGAGTTTAATGAAAATGATGATGTTTCTAGTGATGACGAGAATGTCGATGTATCCGATTGATGTATTTGTTTTATGAATAAGATGTGGGAGTTTGTTTTATGAAAAAGGTAATGTGGGGTTTGTTTTATGAATAAGCAAATGTGGGAATTGTGGTTTGGAATGGAAATAAAGATGGGGTTTGGAATATATGAAGTAGAAAATAAGGAATATGGGGTTTGGAGTTTCAGATTCTAGGGATATAAACATAACACTCGTTAATTCCACGTAAGTAAAAATCGTCGTAAAGGACTCGTTAGCCAACGAGGAAATAACGACGCAATATAAAAATAAAGAACGCGGGGCTCGTTAATTCCACGTAAGCGAAAATCGTCGTAAAGACCACGTAGGATGAAATCGTCGTAAATACCACGTATATGAAATCGTCGTAAACACCACGTAAGCCAACAAGGAAATAACGACGAAATTTAAAAATAAAGATGGAGTTTGGAATATATGAAGTAGAAAATAAGGAATATGGGGTTTCGGGTTTAGGGTTTCGGAATTAGGGTTTGGGGTTTCGGGTTTCGGGTTTGGGGTTTGGGGTTTGGGGTTTCGGGTTTCGGGTTTGGGGTTTGGTGTTTGGGGTTTCAAATTTTAGGGATTTAAACATAACACTCGTTAATTCCACGTAAGCAGAAATCGTCGTAAACACCACGCAAAAGGAATCGTCGTAAACACCACGTAAAAGGATTTAAACATAACATTCGTTAATTCCACGTAAGCAGAAATCGTCGTAAACACCACGTAAGCAGAAATCGTCGTAAATACCTCGTAGTGTAAAAACTAGAAAAAAGGGAAAAAGATAAAAATACCAGATTAACATGTGGCAAGACTTCCAGCAATTATAATACGTAAGTCTCGCCCACATGAATTCTAATATCTTCTCCTTTTCCTTATTTTTTCAATATTTATAATTTTAATAGGATTTTGCTGAGGAATGTGATTTGAGATAGGGTGTGATTTGAGAGTTTGTGTGTGGTTTGAGAATGAGAGTTGTGGGTATATTTATAGGAAAGCGCGGCTCGTTAATTCCGCGTAAGCAAAATTGTCGTTAATACCTCGTATATAAAAACACGGGCCTTTGTAATTCCTCGCTATTTCTTCGTACAAAAAAACACGGGCCTTTGTAACTGCTCGCTATTTCGTCGTAACCTTACGAGGAATTTGCGACGATATGTAATCTTATATATACCCCCGAGCGCTCACTCTTTCTTTCCTCTCTGCTTCCTCTCCATTTCCTCTCCATTTCGTAGCAATGGTAAGCCTCTCTAATTTGGTTAGTTTAGGATAGATTAGGTGGTTAGTATAGGGAATTTAGATAGGTTTACGGATTTTATGTTATTTAGTGTTGATTAGGCGGATAATGTTGAGAAATATACAGTTGATGTTAATTTTAAAAATTAAATTTTTTTTCCCAGGTTCGAAAAGGAAAACTTACTGCCCATTACAGAGAGATGTTCGGTGAGCCGGGTAGTCGTTTAGACCCGGCCTCTTCTTCAGCTCCCGGTTCTTCGGGTCAGGAGACTGTCCCCGAGATTCAGTACACTCAGAGAGTCTCTGGGTCTACTTCTTCTAGTACACCATCGGCTCCTCATGTGCATTCTCCGATGGCTCATCCGACGATGCCTCCTCCTGTGCCTCCTCCGATGGCTCCTCCGATGGCACCTCAGATGCCCGCCGATATTCATCCTGATTTGATGGTGCCTCCGAGTGCTCCTTACTCGCAGTACACTGTAGAGGACATTCTCCGTCTGCCAGGCAGAAAAGGTTTACTAGTCATCGACCCCGACCGACCGGACGAAATTTTGTGGTATGTTGCATTAATTTTTTTTTAATTCGTTTAAAATTCTTTTATAACATTAAAAAATAATTTATATTTTAAATTTATATTTTCGAGGTGGGGGGTTGACGGATGTCTTGCATCGGACGTAACCGACACGATCAAAGGTTACTTCGCCATGGCACATCCGAACTGGAGTAAGACGCCTCACTACGTCAGAAAGACGTGGTTTACAATTTACGCTGTAAGTTCCTATTAATTAATTATATATACTTTAATTTTTTCATGATTTATGTATATACTTTCTAAAAAACTAATTGTTAATTTATTTTTTCCAATAGCAAAAATATAATTGGGCCTTGGGGATCACTGAGAGGGTGAGGAAGAAGTTTAACGCGAAGGCGAAAGTTCACTTGTTGGACATGGTCTCCAATTGGAAGGGTGGCTGGATCTTGAAGGGATATGAGCGTGGCAAACCCGCTGAGCTCACCACGGATGTGTGGGATGGCCTCATCCGTTATTGGCGTCTTCCTGATTCCATTAGAATTGCCCAGGCTTGCTCTAACTCCCGTAACACGGTCGATGAGCACGGAAACGGGCCGATTCTTCACACGACGGGCCAAAAACCCCACGCCGGTGTCCGTTTGGAAATGATAATTAAATATTCTATTAAATAAATTTTTTAATATATATATTTTTATTCTAACTTTCTTAAATGTTTTTTAGGCTAAAGAGATGGGACATCTCCCGTCTCTTATGGAACTTTACGAGAGGACCCACAAGAACAAGGCAGACGTATTTTTAGATGGCAAGTCCGAACAAATCTACAACGACGTGGTTGCTCGGGTTGAAGACTGCCAAACCCAGCAGTCTACCGACGGATTACCCGTCACCTTATCCACACTTGAAGTGGATAAGATTTACGAGGAAGTAAATTTTCAAAAATTTTAATTTTTTATTATTCATTTAATATAACTTTAAATTTTTACTAACAATATTTATATTTTGTTTTTAAGGTTGTCTCTAAAAAAAAAGGGACGGACGTTGGGGATTGGTTCCGTCAACGATGTTCCGAGAGCCACATCGTCTTATGGTCAGCGACGGGATGATGAAGTCACTGAGCTGCGTAACGAGTTGGGCGCGACAAAATCTCCTATGGGTGGAGTCGAGGGCTTCTTGGACGTTATAGCGGCCACAAATCCGGAATGGGAGTCCATGTTGAGGAACATGCGACAACAACATCCCATTCGAGGCGAGTCATCCGACACACATAACGAGGCGGCTGTTGCGAGGAGGAGTGATGAATTCTACCAGGCGATGAACGACCCTTAGTTCTTTTTTTTCCGGTTGTTGAATTATAAATTCAAAACTTACTTATATATAAAATATTTTCGTATTGATTTATTTTTATTTTAAATTATAATTTTATTAATAAATTAAATAATTTTGATTATTTTTTTAATTATATTTTTAAATTCTGTAAAATAATAAAAACGAAGTAAATTCGTAGCTAATGTATGACCTATTTACGTGGAAACCTTACGAGGAAATGACGAGAAATAATAAACGAGTATTTTACGAGAAAACATTTACGAGGAAATGACGAGGAAAGATAAACGAGTATTTTACGAGGAAATACTTTCGTGGTAGTTACGTGTATTTTGCGAGGAAACACTTTCAAGGTATTTACGTGTAATTTACGAGGAACTCGTTTCAAGGTATTTACGAGGAAATATAACGACCTCCTTACGTGGAAGATTTACGTGGTCTTTACGTCGAAATGATCTACTTCGTCTTTACGACGAAATATTTTCCTCACTAAGTTACGACGAATTGGCGAGGAAATATGTGTTACGACGGATGAGTAACTGATGTTAGGAGTTTTCAAGGCTCCTAAGACAAATGTTGTAGTATAGTGATTGTCGAACCAGTTTTGAGGGATTTCAAGCACTGAGAATGCAAGTACTCACTTAATCTAAGTGCAACCAATGATTTAGATGAGTTTTAAGCTATGACTAAAACTAAAAAGCAATAACAGAATGATACTTTCTTGACTAAGGGAAAAGAGAACTCATGGGCATAGGGATTAGACCTTGGGTGATCAAGTTTCGAACTAAGGATGACAAATGATCAATCAAACTATCGACCTTAAGCCTAGACACAATTCTAAGCAAGCTCTATGTCTAGATGAATGCTCATTTGCTAACATATCTCAAACATCAAATGTCTTTGGTTGAATAATATGAAAGCAATCATTACTAACAAGTCTATTAGCTATTTTAGCACATTTAACAACAAATGTCTTTGGCAAAGTATACTAAAAGCCTAGGAGAGTTGTCTCAGGCATTTCATCAAACACCTTTTGGGTGGGAAATGCCTATTGATCAACTTTTGAGTGGCCAACTCAGAAGATGCATTATGAATACTCTACTAGCAAGAAACAAGAATGATCTACACTAAAACATCCTAGAACTAACCTAATCACCCTTAATCTCCCTAACCCATGAATTCAAAAGGTGATTACTCACTAATCTCCATGATTCGTCTTAAACTCATATTGGATTTCAGATTAATCATGTAGAGAAATAGATAAGAAATCAACAAGAACACAAGAACATAACAATCCAAATCCAAGAGATAAACTTCTCAAGAGAGTTTTTGTATATTTCTCAATAGGTCAAAAGATAATCTGCCTGCCGGCTACAAAAGATGTTTAAAACATAGGTTTTAGAAATGTAAAACGTGCATAATGAAATGACCAAAAGCCCCTTAAGTAAATAGAAATAGACCCAACAATAGACGCGGAGCGACCTCGGCATGTCGCTCCGACAAGTCGCTCCGGCCTACGGGAAAGACCTCAGTGGGTCACTCTGAGAGGTCGCTCCGGGCTTCGCTTCGTGTCATCTCGCCATAGAGACGCGAGCGACCTCGAGGCGTCGCTCTGGGCAAGTCGCTCTGGGCTTCGAACGGGATGAATATGGCGAGCGACTTCACGGGGTCGCTCCAGCTAGGTCGCTCTGAGAGGTGCTTTGGAGCGACCTCATGACGTCGCTGCAGAACCTCGCTCCCCTGCTCTGCTCGTCCAATGATCACATATTTCACCTCCTTTGAGCTCCAAATGCATCCAAATGTCCCCAAGAACTCCATGAGGCACTCCAACACCTGATAAAGACTCATGTATGCAAAATGTAACCTAAACATGGCTAATTCCTAGTCTATATGATCAAAATGCACATGGATGAATCGATAAGATAATGGAAATATGCAAGATATCAGTAACGAGCAAACATGTTTCCTCGCTAATTCGTCGTAAAACCTCTTTTACGACGAACTCACGAGAAAAACCGCACTCGTTAAGATTATATTTTCTTGTAGTGAAATCAAAATTTCTAGAAAAACTACAAAAATGTATTTTTCACTAAAATCACTTTTCCCGGTCAAAATCGTAAAATTATATTTTTCCGCAAAACCGCCAAAATGTATTTTTCGCAAAACTGCTAAATTGCATTTTTCCCAAAATCACAAAAAATACATTTTAAATAGTATTTTATTAAAGGAAATAATTCATAAACATACTGTAACTAAATTTTGTTAAGCTTTTTAATACCTAGATATTTTCGCTACACAGTTTAATATCTTAACTAATTATTTTGCTCATTTTAATACATAAACTCTTAAAATGTGCTCATTTTAATAACTAAAATGTGTTTATTTTAGTCAAAATAGTAATAATTTAAATTATTTAAAATAAATCGGAAATAACAAAAAGAATCTTTAAAAATTCTAATTTTTTATAAGTTTTAGAAATAGAAGAAATTAAATGTGGATAATCTCAAATTGTATAATAAAATATTTAAGTTTTAGATATAGAACTTTGTTTGTTTTCTGAATTAGAAAACAAATATTTTTTTTCCTTCAAAGTAAAGTTTTTCAAAATTTAAAATTTTCTCCATAATTAGTTACTTTGTTTCCTAAATTTTAAAATAAAAGTAAAAATTTTAAAGATTTTTTCTTAGCTTTTTTTTTTAGTTTGTTTGAAATTTGATAATATTTTGATGAAAATAAACACAGTTTGGGTACTAAAATGGGCACAGTTCTGAAACTTTGTGTATTAGAATGAGAAAAATATAAGCAAAGATATTAAACTGGATAGCAAAAAAGAATTCTAATTATATTAAAAAGTTTAACAAAATTTAGTTAGAATAATTTTATGAAATTTTCCCTGTTATTAAACAATAACAACATGTAATATTTTTGAATCATATGAAAGAAAAAACTCTCGCTGTGATAAAAGAATCCATCGTCGCCATTTCGAGCAATACTCTTAATATAAATACAACTAAAATAGTCTGGAAACAAAAAGTAGGGGTTATTGGTTGTTGTATTTTAATGGATTTGAAAATCCGAACTAAATCTAGTGTTATTGGTTCTATGATTTTCAAATCTGTATTAAAATCATGTGTTATTGGTTTAATGATTCATAAAATTTGTATCAAATCAAGTGTTATTCAATCGTACGGATTTACTAATATATTTTATTTTATAATGGATTTGAATGGATTTGTTTGGATTTTTTAGTTAAAAATACAAAGACTCAAATCCGAGAGAAAACCTCCGGATTTGCATATTTTACTTAGATTTATAAATACTATATGGATTTCTAAATCAATCAAAATATATAAACCAATAACACCTTAAGGAAGAAAAGTAGACTATTTTGTCCAAAAAAAAAAGAAAAGTAGACTACAACTCTTGTCGCTTTCTCACCAAACAAATAAACAAAACCAAGCTACATATTCATCTACCGGTACAAAATTATATCCCAAAAACTAATAAAATTAGACTTACCAGATTGTCACGTACCCCACAAAGTACACAACCGATTCCTTCGCCAACCAACGTTCCTCGCGTGCTTCGCCGGTTGGTACTCACGTGTCCGGCAGCTTCTTAATAGCAATAGCAATAGCAATAGCAATTGTCAATCTATAGTGTATATAAAAGGTTTTCACGTAGAACGTAGATTTTCAATCTAGTGTCTAGTAAAAACTTCCCCAAAAGCATAATCCATCTATTTAAGAAAAAAAAATGGTTAGTCACAAAGAGACAGTGTGCGTGACTGGCGCATCGGGATTCATCGGTTCATGGCTCGTGATGCGGCTACTCGAACGTGGTTACTTTGTCCGTGCTACTGTCCGCGACCCCAGTACGTATACATCTTCTCACAAACTCCTAAGATTATGTAAATAAATATGTATAACTTTCTGTGGTTAATTAATTAACTAACGAATTTTATTGGACTATAAAGGAAATATGAAGAAAGTCCTAGGGCGGGCAAATAAACCGAACCCGAAAATCCGAACCGAACCCGATCCGATGAAAATGAATCTGAACCGATCCGAACCCAACATAAATACCGAATGGATCTTGTTTTATGGTATTTTGGGTTATGGGTATTATCCGAACCGAACCCGAAATTAAATGGATATCCGATAGAACCCGAAACATTCAAAATGCCAAAAAAGAACTTGTACCAAACATGATTTCAATTCCTGATATGTAGCCAAAATACACTAAGATATTATTAAACATCTACAATAACTGTCTACTACATGAAGGTTGATGGTTGAAAGTGGCGGTTGAGGCTTGAAATTTTTAGATTTTGGTTTTATTTTCATTGAATAATTTTTTTCATTTCATGATAACTTAATTTTTCGTTTTATGATTTCATTTATTGGTTTTCTTTCTATCAATAACAACATATACCTTTCATTTGACTTTGAATGATCATGTTTGATTTTTTTTCTTATTTCTGAATCGATTTTACTTATGTTTTGGTTACAAAATAGGTACAAATCAAGTACTTTAAACCCGAAGAACCGATTTTACTTATGTTTTGGTTACAAAATAGGTATAAATCAAGTACTTTAAAACCGAAGAACCGGATGGAACCCAAAACCCGAAAGAACACCGGGTTGTACCGGTTCTTTGAAGATTTACTAACCCCGATCCGAACCCGATAAAACCCGAACCGGTCCCGAACCGAATTTTTATATAATCCGAATAGAGCTGATTTTGATAAACCCGAAAAACCGAGACCCGATTGGACAAAACCGAAACCCGATTGGGACCCCGAATGCCCAGGCCTAGAAAGTCCAACATCTTCTTGATTTGCCAAAAGCCAACACGCAAGTTACTTTATGGAAAGCCGATTTATCTGACGAAGGAAGCTATGATGACGCCATAAACGGATGCGATGGCGTTTTCCACGTAGCAACACCCATGGATTTTGAACCAAAGGATCCTAAGGAGTGAGGTGAGTTATATTATGAAACTTTTGAGTTTATACCATCAACTCTAAATGATTTGTTGATTGAGTTTGTTTGAATCAGAACGAAGTTATAAAACCGACAGTGAATGGAGTGTTGGGGATAATGAAAGCATGTGCTAAGGCAAACACCGTACGAAGAATCGTGTTTACTTCGTCTGCTGGAACGGTTAATGTCGAGGAACATGAAAAAGATGTCTATATATGATGAAAACGATTGGAGTGATCTTGATTTTGTCATGTCCAAGAAGATGACAGGATGGGTATATATATATTATAAATCATAGAGCAAATTAACACGAGGTTGATCTTCTTCAAAGTAATTTGTGTTTTGATAAAATGTTTGGCAGACGTATTTCTTGTCGAAAACGTTAGCAGAGAAAGCAGCGTGGAATTACGCGAAGTAAAAAGGAATAGATTTCATTAGTATTATCCCGACACTGGTGATCGGTCCATTCATAACAACATCTATTCCGCCTAGCCTCATTACCGCACTCTCTCCTATCACACGTGAGCGCACTTTGTATCCCTTCTATTCTTCACCAGGAGCTATAAATGTAGTTCCCCCTGCTAGGGACTAGGATGTTAATTAGTCTCTTCTATATTTTTAATTGGAATGTGAAAATATTAATATTTGTTTTACATCAAATGTGAAATGTTAATTTAAAGCCGTGAAATTTATTTAGGGAACGAGGCTCATTACTCGATCATAAGACACGGACAGACTAGACAGTATGTGTACTTGGACGACTTATGCAATGCTCATATATTCGTGTACGAACAAGGTGCTGCCAAGGGACGTTATGTTTGTTCCATGATGCAACAATTCTCACTATCTCCGAATTTCTTAGACAAAAATACCCAGAATAGAATAATAACTAGGTTGTTGGTAGAGATACCCATTTGATGTAAGATATCTGTATAGTATTAGGCTATGATTGTAATTAGTTAATAGTAAGCCCTACTGTAATCTACTATATAAGTTGTACACTCTTGTTATAATAGAATCATTCAGCATTCCGTAATATGGTATCAAGAGCCTATATACCTAAGGCCTAAACATAAAATAAACGAGAGCCGTCAAACCCGTTATAATAGAATCACGAGATTCTGACCCGCCCTTAAAGGGTGGGTATATTTTTTGTTTTACATCTTTTTAGGTCTTTTCAATTGGTAATTTAAATATAGGTCTAATGGCATAAAGCATAATAAATAATATTCTAAATAATGATAAAGATAAAAGAAATAATAGTTGGACCATACTTTTATCAATGAGTCACACTGCTATTTTAATAGAATAGATTCAGCATTCCGTAATATGGTATCAAGAGCCTATATACCTAAGACCTAAACATAAAATAAACGAGAGCCGTCAAACCCTTTATTTTTTTTTCTTTCCCTCTCTCAATCATGTCTATGTCTTCCTCAAAGACCATTGCTGTCTCAGACTCTACTTCTATAACCACTGTCAACATGACAAATGTAACGAAGCTCACTGCATAAAATTTTTTGATGTGGAACCGTCAAGTGCACGCACTCTTTAATGATTATGATCTCGCCGGATATCTCGATGGTACAACCGCTGCTCCTCCTGCCACCATCACCACCGATGGTGTCACCACTCCTAATCCAGACTACACGATCTGGAAACGACAGGACAAACTCATATATAGAGCTCTTCTCGGTGCTATATCGATCACTGTTCAACCTATCCTATAGCAAGCTCTGGAGTACCCTTGCGGACACATACGCCAGACCAACTCGGGGCCATGTCAAGCAACTGAAGCAGCAGATGGAAAACTGGACTAAAGGAACTAAAACGATTGATGAATATGTCCAGGGGTTCACGACTCGGTTTGATCACATTGCCTTTCTTTGGAAACCAGTCGATCATGAAGATCAAATTGATTATCTCATTGGTGGTATTCCAGAGGAATACAAAACAATCATCGATCAGATAGAGGCTCGTGACACTCCTCCATCCATAACAGATATCCATGAGAAGCTTATCAACCATGAACTCAAGCTTCAAGCTCAAGTCAACGTCTCTGCTGCTCTGCCCATTACAGGGAATGCGGTCTCGTACCAGCGTCCTGCAAACAACAAGAACAATAGCTATTGGAATCAAAAACGGAACTATCAACGCAACAATACCAACAACAACCAGACATGGCAACATCAGCAGAACTTCAATCCGAGAAACAATCAACACCAAAGCACCGGCCGTGGCTATCAAGGCAGGTGTCAATTGTGTGGTGTTCAGGGTCACAGTGCGCGCCGCTGTACCCAACTCAACTCAGGCGGATCGTTCCAGCCTTCTCAGGCATCACCATGGCAACCCCGTGCCAATCTTGCCAATGTCGCTCCATACTCTGCTGCGAATTGGATCTTAGACAGTGGGGCGCTCACCATTTGACCATAGACCTTACGAACCTGTCTTCCACCAACAGTACAATGGCGGGGAAGAGGTTCAAGTTGCTGATGGGTCTAACTTGCCAATCACGCATACTGGTTCTGCTCTTCTCCCTACGTCATCTCGAGCTATAAATCTCAAAGATGTTTTATATGTTCCTGATGTTACGAAGAATATTATTTTGGTTTATCGGCTATGCAACTCTAATCAAGTATCTGTGGAATTCTTTCCTGCGCATTTTCAGGTGAAGGATCTCAACACGGGGGTCCGATTACTCCAAGGCCGAACTAGAAATGAGCAATATGAGTGGCCGGTACAAGCGCCAAGATCTCTGCTTTCTTGGCTATTGATAGGCCATGGATGTTACCCACTTTTAGCCATGGTTTATATAGGTTTTCAGAGTCTTTTATATGGGGCGATTTGGAGACTTTTTGAGAGCTTTGCTGGAAATATAGAGAGAGTCGATTATTGAGTCAGAATATCGACCGACGATCACCAAGAATAATCGAGATATTATAGCGTTTATAAATTGACATATTAAATGATTTTAATAGCGACGTTTTAATGCTGGTAAATATTTTTCTTATGGCGTTTTATTTTTGCAATTACATATTTTATAATAACGTTTTGTTTTTGCCATGGAATATATTTTTGTAACTCTTGTGTTTCTGGATGCCTGCACCTATAATAGCATTTCATGTATGTCAGTATTCAGACGTTAATTTTAATAGCTATAATTTTTTTTTATGTAGAATATTGAATAATGAAACATTTGTTGGTTGATTTCCTGCAACAATTGATTGATTTGGAATATTGAATTGCATTATTTGTAAATTTTTTTTAAAAATATATAATTAAAATTATAATTTATATTAGAGATACACAAATTACAAACATGCCAAAAAGAAAAACATTGTGAAGCAAATAAAACATACTGAAGCAAATAACAATTGTACAGAAGCAAATAAAACATACGGAAGCAAGTAGATCTAGAAATATCAGAGCATTAGTATTAACGAGAACCCATGGATCGTGAGTAACTGTTGTTGCCTTCTCACTGCAGCTGAGTTGCTGGAAGATTGGGTCGATGTTCTAGCGAGGACCCTTGCCTCGTGAGGACTGTCCTTGTTGTTGTAGAAGTGAGTCGTAGGCACCTATCGCTCACAGATAGTGCAGGTAGTCTGGGTCGATGCCTTCTTCAGGTTCCTCAGTGCGTATCAAGTTGTAGCTTCTGAACTCAGCTCTGGTTATCTCTTCTACATCATTTCCTCCTGAGGACTGTCCTCGTTCTGGTTGAGGTGTGTTGACTGCTTCTTGTTGTGGTTGTTGTTGTTTGAGTTGTGGTTTCACTCCGGCTGCCGCGAGTCCACAGATGATGCCCTTCCTTGCTTCCATTAGAGTCGCTGTAAACTCTTCTCATTTTCCTTAGAAGGAGACGCCAGGAAATGGTTATATCAACTACCAGCAGGATCTCTGACCTGCTGAAAGGAAATTAGGAGTGTTTTCATTAATCACTTTTTCGATGAGACACGTTATTGGATGTAAGGAAAAAGATCTCCACATTTCGCCAAGATCCACGGGAGTCATTCAAAGATGCATGGGGAAGATTAGTTATTAACTTGAATGCCCCCACCATGGTTATTCAGAACCACAACTTATTAACGCCTTTTACGGAGGTGTTAGCCTACATTACCAAACCACACTTAACACAGCAAGTGAAGGGAGCTTCAGCACGAAGAGCCCTGAAGAAGCAAATCGTTTGATTAAGAATGTAGCAACGGGTAGATCCTACAAGACGATGGACGTAGAACGAGGAAGAGAGGTAGATTCCATAGATGGCCCATGTTTAGATGAAATTAAAGAATCACTGGAGTCACTCCATTCCGTTCTAGCGGAGCAAAATCAGTTTGGAATTTCCCAAATTGATAATGATATCCTATCTGATCTAGAACAACAGGTAGATTTCATAGATAACCCAAAAATGGAATATATGCATCCCGACCCCAACACTGACAGCTTTACCCGAAATTATGATGCTAATGTTGGATCACGCCGAGGCAGAGCGAAATTTAGATTAAACCAAGCCTTCACGAGAAATCATAAAATGGCCACTGACCTAAACGGAAAGATAAATAAATTTTACAGTGAGCTAATGAGGAAATTCAACGCTCTAAGTAAACACATTAAGAGATTGGAAGGTCAAGTAGCGGAAAATGCGACTGCCAGCAAAAGAGAATCGGGACGTCTCCCTGGGAGAACCGACAGAAACCCTAGACGCCAAGTTAATGCTGTGTTATTTAGAAGCGGAAAACGCCTTACCCCGAATACTGTAGAAAATACTTCTACAGAAAAACCCGTTGAAACCGAGGAAACCGGCGAAAGTAGATCCAGACCAATACTTCTCGATGACCCTGACCCAGGATCAAAAACTTCTCATGAGAAAGAACAGTCCAACACCGAAAGAATTGAGAAGGCAACAATTAACCTCAATGAAGAAGAAGAGGAATCGAAAGAAGATGTAGAAATCGATCGATAGAAAAGGAATAATGTCATCGGCCAACTACGATAAATATCGATCGACAGATGGGAAACGATGTCGATCGACATTCTACTCCTGCCCAACCAGTAGTAGAGAGAGTGTATCCCCCCCTTTCCTCTCAGCAAGTCGCAAACTAAGCGAGAATTGGATAAAGCGATTTGCAAGAAAGCATTTGATAAAATCACGGTAGAGATGCCACTAAGTGATGCCATGAAAGTGTCACCCTCGATAAATAAATATGTAAAGGACATGGTATCTAACAGCTTCCCCACTGCCGAACATAACGTCATGATGGTTTCAGAGGAAGTAAGTGCCATAATCCAAGGCAAAACCCCGATCAAGAGGCCTGACCCTGGCATCCTTGTTCTGGATTGCAACCTACAAAACATACGTTTCCCCCGATCTCTTGTGATTTAGGCTCCAGCGTAAATCTAATGCCGTACTCTGTTGCGATATCTCTGGGGTACAACGAGTTTAAACCGACTAAATAACTTTAGTTCTTGCGGATAGATCCGTTAGAGTGCCTGAAGGGGTGCTTGATGACGTGCCTATAAGGATTAACGATTGTCACATAACAACAGACTTCGTTGTGTTGAACTATCAGAATGAACCAATAGATCCCCTCATTTTTGGCAGACCATTTCTAGCTACGGTTGGAGCAATCATCGACGTCAAGGAAGGTCGGATATGTCTAAACATTGGAAATATTCCAATGACCTTCGACATGGAAAAACTGATAAAACGACCTTTAATTGATAACCAAGCCTTTTATGTGGATGATACCTCTGAGTCGGCTGAAGTATCTCTCGTAGACCAATGCTCGGACGACCCCATAGAAAAAGTGCTCACGTTCAGCATAGACAGCAGAGCCGATGAATACACACGATTAATGGACGCGAGTGCAGAAATCGCAAATATCGATAACGAGAAGGATGATGATTCAGAAATCAATGTCGAACGTTATGTAAAAGACGCTGTCGATCGACAACCATCTTCTCTGGAAAATTGGTACGTCGAAAAAGCTCCGAAAATCAAGTTGAAGCAACTGCCCACCGGACTTAAATATGCTTTTCTTTAGAATAATTCCTACCCCGTAATCGTAAACGCCAACTTGACTAACAGAGAAGTTGTGTTATTATTAAATAAACTGCACAAATATAGGAAGGCAATCGGGTACACTCTCGATGATATTCCTGGTATATCTTCAGACCTGTGCATGCACCGAATTCACCTAGAAGACGACTCCAAATCATCAGTAGAACAACAGAGGAGGCTAAACCCTAATCTGAAAGAAGTAGTTAAGAAGGAAATATTAAGCTTCTAGATGCTGGAGTCATCTATCCAATTTCGGATAGTAACTGGGTGAGCCCTGTGCACGTACCTAAGAAAGGAGGTATTACAGTGGCAAAGAATGATAAAGACGAACTCATTCCTATGAAAACCGTCACTGGACATCGAATGTGTATCGATTGTAAGAAGCTTTGCACTGCCACCATAAAAGATCATTTTCCCTTACCCGTCATTGATCAAACGTTGGAAAGATTGGCAAATCACCAATATTACTGTTTTCTCGATGGATATTTCAGATTTTTTCCAAATCCCTATACATCATGACGATCAAGAAAAGACTACCTTTACATTCCCTTATGGAACATTCACATACCGCAGAATGCCATTCGGTGTTTGTAATGCCCCTGCCACTTTCCAACAATGCATGCTGTCAATCTTTACAGATATGATAGAAGATTTCGTGGAAGTCTTTATGGATGATTTTTCAGTCTATGGATCCAGTTTCAAAAACTGCATCGATAACCTATGTAAAGTTTTGGCAAGATGTGAAGAAAAGAACCTTGTTCTAAATTGGGAAAAATGCCACTTTATGGTTAACGATGGAATCGTCCTTGGACATAAAGTATCTACTGCCGGTATAGAAGTAGATCGAGCCAAAATTGAGGTAATGACCGGTTTACCTGCACCCACAAACGTAAAAGATGTGAGAAGTTTTCTCGGGCATCCCGGATTTTATAGGAGGTTTATACAGGATTTTAGCAAAATTGCCAGACCACTCACAGCCCTCCTATGCAAAGAAGTCAAATTTGACTTCACACCAGAATGCGTAAAAGCTTTTGAAGAAATAAAGAAAACCTTAATAACTGCCCCCGTCGTACAAGCACCTGATTGGAATCTTCCTTTCGAAATTATGTGCGATGCGAGCGATTTCTCTGTAGGAGCAGCTCTAGGCCAGAAGAAAGACAAAAAGTTACATGCTGTTTACTATGCCAGTCAGACTCTCGATGAGGAACAAATGAATTATGCAACAATAGAAAAAGAACTACTTGATGTAGTTTTTGCATTTAAAAAATTCCGCCAATACCTAGTCGGTTCGCGAGTCATTGTTCATACCGACCACGCTGCAATAAAATATTTGATGCGGAAGAAAGACGCGAAACCATGACTTTTGCGATGGATCCTGCTACTCCAAGAATTTGATATAGAGATTAAAGACAAACGAGGAGTAGAAAATGGAGTCGCATATCACCTTTCCTGAATACGAGTAGAGGATGACGTCCCTATCTACGATTTCTTGCCGAAAGAGAATGTTTACCAAACGGATTCATCATTCGTCGGTAATGTATGTCTGACATCTAAGGAGCCATCGATCGACACCAGCGATGCTATATCGATCGGCATTCCCGATGATCAAGGCCAAGATACTTTACCCATAACCCTCACTATTGGTATAAAAGTTAGTGTCGCCTGCAACGCCTTGCATCCTTAACACGATTCTCCAGGAGATAGAAGTTTAAGTCGAGGGGTGCACGCAGTCGAAAGAAGTTTAAGGGATAGACCTTGGTACACTGATATAGTAAACTATCTAGCTATTGACGTAGAACTTGAAGAGCTAAAAGGCTATACAAGAAAAAACAATTTAGAGAACTTAGGAGATAACATTGGGATGAACCATACCTCTACAAACATTGCTCTGACGGGATATATAGACGTTGTGTTGCCTCAACTGAAATTCCAGACATTTTATTCCAATGCCATGGATCCGACTATGCTGGACATATTGCGACCTTTAAAACGGTATCCAAAATTCTTCAAGCCGGATTATGGTGGCCAACTATGTTTCGCGATGCTCATGCATTCATAGCACAATGCGACAATGTCAACGAAGAGGAAAAATCAGCAAAAGACACGAAATAGAACATAAATCTATTCTAGAGGTAGAAGTCTTTGATTGCTGGGGGATAAACTTCATGGCTCCTTTCCCTTCCTTATACGGGAACAAATATATCCTATTTGCTGTCGATTATGTTTCCAAATGGGTCGAAGCAGTAGCTTCCCCAACAAATGATGCGTCTGTAGTTATCAAGCGTTTAATGAACATTATTTTCCCAAGATTTGGAGTTCCTCGAGTAGTCATAAGTGACGGTGGCTCCCATTTTATTAACAAAGTCTTTGACAGATTACTCCGGAAGAGCGGAGTTCACCACATAGTTGCTACGCCTTACCATTCACAAACAAGTGGACAAGTAGAAGTCTCAAATCGACAGATCAAAGAGATCTTAGAAAAGACCGTAGAAATATCTAGGAAAGATTGGTCTAGAAATCTGGACAGTGCACTTTGGGCTTTCCGGACTGCATTCAAAACTCCATTAGGAACAACCACGTTTCACATGCTCTATAGAAAATCTTGTCACCTACCAGTCGAGCTAGTACACAAGGCAGCATAGGCAATAAAACTATTAAATTTCGACATTAAATCAGCTGCCGAAAGGAGACTCATGCAGCTTAACGAGCTGGATGAGATCAGACACTTAGCCTATGAGAACTCGAAAATATATAAAGAGAAGACAAAAGCTACCATGATAAAAAGATCATCTCCAGACACTTCGAACCAAATGATCAAGTGCTGTTATATAACTCTCGGCTAACTGTTGGGGTCAAAAACGGTTACGACGAAGTTAACATTCAAAAAACGTCCGAAGAAGAAAACAAAAAACCTTCTTCGACAAATACTTTTTCGGAATAGATTCTTCCTTATGAAAAGTTTTGCGGAGGAAACACGAGACATCGGACAAGAGCTCAAAAAGGGTCGCTACGCAGCGACCGAACGCGTGATCCGCTCGTCTACCCTTCGATGCTATCTCCCGAAGACCGTAGCGAACCCATTTCATGTTTCCCGCCATTCTAAGTCATCGATCAAACTTTACGGTAAAAACCGCGGAAAGTTCGTTCTTTATCAAAAGAAACCGTAATAAACGCTTCGAGTCAGAAGATGGCCCAAAGGGACCTAAGACATGACTCGAGACAACTTACGATTTCTTAACCAACAGCCCATAAGCCGCATGACGGTTTACGCTTGGTTTGCAAGGAAAGATAAATGTCAAGTTTCCGCGGATAAATACGAAATTTTGAAGATAATTACGAAGATCGAAAAAATGGAATATCTCCATTTTTATGCTATAGCGGCTTAAGGGCAGAAGAGAAAAAGAGTAAACCGACCTAGGAGCCAGTATATAAGGAGTCCTAGGCGAGAGGCATGGAGAGGAATTTTTTCAGAGCAAACTTAGCACTTAGAGCAATTAGGCATATTTCCGTTTTTGTTATTCGAGCTGCGACTCAACTAGGTTATTGCCGTCTTAGGGTTTTAGAACTAGGAATCTCGCCGATAGCTCTCGTAGCCGAGGCTCTTACCTTGTTGTAACGCTCAAACGCGAATTCGGAATAAGATCTACTTTGCTCTCTTTTCGATTTCTTATACTTTATCGTTGTTATTCTTATGTTCTGATTGCTTTGCGTGTGGTATTAGCAGATATCCGGGACCTCTGGGAAATTAGGGTTTTCCTAGTTTCTTTATTTAAACGGAAATCGACAGTGCGAATTTTGGTTCCCACAGTTCGGCGCTAGAAGGAGGGGGATCTACGGATCAATCTAACCTGCAAAAGCCACTCAACGATCAAGAACGATATGCAAGACTCAACGTGCGCGAACGTCATCTCGTTCAAGGGGGGATCAACTGTCGATCGAGCCAAACCTCGAAACGATCTCCTTGTTATCGAACTGAGGATCCGAGATGTCGACGTCGCTAGGGTGCTAATCGACACCGGAAGTTCGGCCGATATCATCTTCAAAGATACGCTCGAGAAAATGGAGATCGATCAATCCGAAATCTTGAAATACCCTAGCCCACTACTGGGACTTTCGGGAGAAACGACCATGGCCTATGGGTCGATTAATCTCGCAGTCAAAGCCAGAACCGTGACAAGAGTCACAGAGTTTCTAGTCGTTGACCGTCCCGCATCTTACAACGTTATCATGGGAACGCCATGGTTGAACACCATGCGTGCCATCCGATCAACGTACCATCTTTGCCTCAAGTTTCCAACCCCTAACGGAGTCGAGGTAATATGGGGAAACCCAAGAGTATCGCAGGTGTGTTACGCTGCAGAACAAAAATGAAAAAGACCAGACCTCGAGATCACTCCTAGAAAAACGGAGAAAAAGATCTCCAACCAGGATTCGCAAAGTCAAGATTCGGCTGAACTCTTCTGGCAGTTTCGTAACATCATGGCCCTAGAGGAAAAACGCGAACCAACTTGCGAACCTGTGGTCACAGTCTGTCTCGACGAAGCATCTCCGGAACAATGCGTCGAGATCGGTGCCAATCTCCGCGAGCCTTTGAGGACAGAGCTCATAACCTGTCTAAAAAAGAACCTCAATACTTTCGCATGGGCCACGGAAGATATGCCAGGGATCGACATTAACATAACGTGTCACAAATTAAATATCGATCCGACCTTCAAACCCGTCAAACAAAAAAGGCGGAAGCTAGGACCTGACCGGGTTTCCGCGGTAAACGACGAGGTCGAAAAATTGCTTAAAGTCGGGTCAATAACGGAAGTGAGATATCCAAACTGGCTCGCTAACCCTGTAGTAGTCAAAAAGAAAAACGAAAAAATGGCGAGTTTACGTGGATTTTACCGACCTAAACAAGGCCTGTCCAAAAGATAGTTTCCCTCTGCCACATATCGATTGATTAGTAGAAGCAAGCTGGTAACGAACTTCTGTCTTTCATGGACGCCTTCTCAGGTTACTATCAAATTATGATGAACCCTAACGATCACGAGAAGACTGCATTCATTACCGATCGCGGAAACTATTGCTACAAGGTAATGCCCTTCGGCTTCAAAAACGCTGGCGCAACTTACCAACGACTCGTGAACCATATGTTCTTCAAACAACTCGGTAAAACGATGGAGGTTTATATCGACGACATGCTCGTCAAATCCCTCCAAGCAAAGGATCACGTTTCACATCTCGAGGAATGTTTTGCGCAGCTATATTCCCATAACATGAAGCTCAACCCGACAAAATGCAGGTTTGCCGTAGCATCAGGGGAATTCCTTGTCTACCTAGTCACATTCCGCGGCATCGAAGCTAATCCAAAACAGATCAACGCACTGATCGAGATGGCTTCACCAAAGAATAAGCGGGAAGTCCAAAGGCTCACCGGTAGAGTCGCGGCACTTAACCGGTTTATTTCACGATCAACGGACAAGTGCCTGCCCTTCTACGATGTCTTACGGGGAAATAAAAAAATTTGAATGGTCGGAAGAATGCGAAAACGCTTTCCAACAGCTGAAGCGGTATTTAGCTTCCCCTCCAGTCCTCGCAAAACCCGTGGAGGGAGAACCTTTGTTCTTGTACATCGCTGTATCGGCAACAGCTGTGAGCGGCGTGCTGATCAGGGAAGAACGCGGCGAACAGAAATCCATTTTCTATATAAGCAAAACTTTGCTGGATGCCAAATCTAGATACCCGCTAATGGAAAAATTAGCATGCACGGTCGTAACATTGGCCCGAAAACTAAGACCATATTTCCAATTCCACACGATCGTCGTCCTCACGATTTTTCCCTTATGGACGATTCTGCATAGCCCGAGTCAATCGGGCCAGTTGGCCAAATGGGCAGTCGAATTGAGCGAGTACGATATCGAGTACCGACCGAGAACAAGCGCAAAGTCACAAGTGCTTGCAGACTTCTTGGTCGAACTACCGATAGAGACCATAACCAACGAGGAATCAAATTCCACTTGGCTCCTTCACGTCGACGGATCCTCGTCCAAGCAGGGATCAGACATCGGAATTTGCCTCACATCTCCGACGAGCGAGATCTTAGAGCAGTCATTCAGGCTTGTATTCCACGCCTCAAACAACAAACCCGAATACGAAGCACTCGTCGCAGGGCTGCGTTTGGCTCACGGCTTGAAGATACGAAACATCCATGCTTACTGCGACTCTCAGTTAGTGGCAAGTCAGTTCAGCGGAGAGTATGAAGTCAGGGACGAACGGATGGACGCGTACCTCAAACTGGTCCAAAAACTAGCTCAAAAGTTTGACTGTTTTGCCCTTACGCGAATTCCCCGTTCTGAAAACGTCCAGACAGATGCTCTCGCGGCCTTAGCATCAAGTTCTGACCCAGGACTTAAAAGGGTAATTCTTGTCGAGTTCATCGAACATCCGAGCATCGGACCACCAATCGTCGTCAACCTCATAGAAGGTCAAGATGGCGAAGAAGAAGAAGTTACGATACAACCGCAATCGGAGCAATCAGATTACGGCTGCGATACCCCATGGCTGCAGACTGTTCGAGACTACATTATCAACGGACACCTGCCCACCGAGAAATGGGCATCCCGCAAAGTCCGAACACAGGCCGCACTACGTAACAGTGGACGGCGAAATTTACAAATGGAGATTCTCCGGACCACTCATGACGTGCCATGAAGGGGAAAAAACAAGAAAAGTGATGGAAGAAGTACATTCTGGGTCCTGCGGCAATCATTCCGGCGGAAGATCGCTGGCAGTGAAGATTAAACGCCATGGATACTACTGGCCAACGATGATCGGAGATTGCGAGAAGTTCTCACAAAAATGCGAAAAATGCCAGAGGCATGCTCCAACCATCCGACAACCAGCCAAAGTTCTCTCCTCCATCACATCGCCCTATCCTTTTATGCGCTGGGCCATGGACATCGTCGGTCCCCTTCATAATTCAAAGCAAAAGCGTTTCCTTTTAGTCCTCACCGATTTCTTTTCAAAATGGGTAGAGGCAGATTCGTACGCGAGTATAAAAGATGTCCAAGTCGAAAGTTTCGTTTGGAGAAACATCATCTGTAGGTATGGAGTTCCTTACGAAATCGTAACCGATAACGGATCTCAGTTTATCTCCACCCGGTTCGAGGCGTTCTGCGAAAAATGGAAGATACGACTTAACAAGTTGACGCCCAGGTATCCGCAGTGTAACGGATAAGCTGAAACGATTAATAAAACCATTCTCGACGGACTGAAGAAACGCTTAGAGGCCAAAAAAAACCGGTGGGCCGACGAACTCGAGGGAGTCCTCTGGTCCCACCGTACCACCCCGAGGCGAGCAACAGGAGAAACCCCTTTATCTCTGGTGTACAGAACGGAATGCATGATTCCCGCAGAAGTAGAGTTCCCCGGTGTTCGAAGAAGATTACTTCCCAAACGAGAGGCGCTCAACGGCGCACTGGTCTCCAACATCTCAAGGCATGATATCCAAAAGATACGAGATCCCAAAAACATGGCTCTCTGTTTATATTCGACATCTTCAGATATCCCGAGAAGTCGATATCTCGCGGAAAAACTCTCGAAACAGATCTCGAACAAAACATTCCACATCGAAGAAGGATTTGAGACGACAACTCATCACTCTTCTTCCACGCCATACGTAAACTTATGAAAAATGCAACTCGACCATCTTGTCATAAAAAGAAAGCCGCAGAGAGGCAGGGATTCAAAGCCACATACGGCCAGTCCCGAAACACGAAATGAGGCCATTTAAGGCTGAAACATCAAACATTAAAAAAAAAGAAAAATCTCCCGCAAGAGATCTAACCAAAGTCATCCTCAGAGCTCACGCTCCCTCTTCACCCTTCGCTTCGTCCAAGCCTGGAGCCGCATCACCACCGCCTTCCTGGCTTTCTTCTCCTTAAGCAATGAACTCGCCTTCTTCCCGAGGTCCCTCTTGAGCTCCCCTATCGCGACCTCGAGCTTCGACACTTTCAAGGAGTGAGAATCCTTGACAGCCGTCAGTATGGCCTCGGTTTCAGACCGTCTACCCTGCAGCTCCAACAACTCCCCGGCGAGACAACTGGTCTCAGAACCGCACTCGCTGATCATCCCATCGATCAACGACATGAACTGTGAAACGAGAAGAAAGTTAAGGATTCTTTGTCTTTCAGAGAAATATGTAACGATCGAGAAAGCGAGTGAGCGACAAACCTTTCCGCGAAGCCCCGACGCTATGGTCGAGTCTCCTTGCTGCGAAGATTCCCCGTCACCGCCCTTGGTAAACTGCCTTTTCCGGCCCTTAGGCTGAACAACCGGAACAACACTAGAAGCGTGCAGTGCTAGAATGATCTCTTTCCTGGCCGGAGGAGGAGGCATAGAGTCAGCAGCCCTCTCCTTATCTTCGACGAGAATCGGAGTCGTGGACGATCTAGCAAGTAAAGCCGAAGCATCTGGAACGACCGAGCCTGCGAGAGTTCCCATATCTCGCGGAGTTACAACCTCGGTCCCATGACCCGGAGCAATGGCCAGTGCAGAAGAGGACGGGAACTCGTCGTCGGCTCGAACCTGCTCCTTCTCGGCTTGGCGACGAACTAGACTCTCTCGAAAGGAGCGATGGTCGGCATGGTCGGCAACGCAAGCCGGCTCTTCGACCGGAGAAGTCGGAATCGGAGCCGGAGAGGTGGCCTCGCCCATCTCAACATCGGAACTTCTCTTGTCACCACGGGAAGAAGACATGTTAAAGGCAAAAGATTTGGAGCTAGAGAAGTTTTGGAGGTTTGAAGAAGGGAATGTGTGAAGCAAATGAATAACAAGAGCTCACTACTTATAGAAATATGAGCTCGGAATTTTATATTTTTTAATATACACTTTCTCGAGAATTCTCTTCCGCGGAGTTTGAAGTAAATTTCGTTCAATACGCCTAACTTTTCCAAAATCGTCAAACCGCGCGCTAGAGTTTCAACTCTAACGAGCTGGGGGGCTAACTGTTGGGGTCAAAAACGGTTACGACGAATTTAACATTCAAAAAACGTCCAAAGAAGAAAACGAAAAAACCTTCTTCGACAAATACTTTTTCGGAATAGATTATTCCTTACGAAAAGCTTTGCGGAGGAAACACGAGACATCGGACAAGAGCTCGAAAAGGGTCGCTACGCAGCGACCGAACGCGTGTTCCGCTCGATCGTTACGTAGTGACCGAGCTCGAGCCAAAGCCCGGTCGCTACGTAGCGACCGAGCGTCCATTCTGCTCGGTCGCTACGTAGCGACCGAGCATTCGTTCTGCTCAGTCGCTACGTAGCGACCGAGCTCTTCCAAAACGTCGATACGACATTAGTCCATGCATTCTCGTCTACCCTTCGATGCTATCTCCCGAAGACCGTAGCGAACCCATTTCATGTTTCCCGCCATTCTAAGTCATCGATCAAACTTTACGGTAAAAACCGCGGAAAGTTCGTTCTTTATCAAGTGAAGCCGCAATAAACGCTTCGAGTCAGAAGACGGTCCAAAGGGACCTAAGACATGACTCGAGGCCCAACTTACGATTTCTTATCCAACAGCCCGTAAGCCGCATGATGGTTTACGCTTGGTTCGCAAGGAAAGATAAATGTCAAGTTTCCGCGGATAAATACGAAATTTTGAAGATAATTACGAAGATCTGAAAAAATGGAATATCTCCTTTTTTATGCTATAGCGGCTTAAGGGCAGAAGAGGAAAAACATAAACCGCCCTAGGAGCCAGTATATAAGGAGTCCTAGGCGAGTGGCATGGAGAGGACTTTTTTCAGTGCAAACTTAGCACTTAGAGCAATTAGGCATATTTCCGTTTTTGTTATTGGAGCTGCGACTCAACTAGGTTATTGCCGTCTTAGGGTTTTAGAACTAGGAATCTCGCCGACAGCTCTCGTAGCCCAGGCTCTTACCTTGTTGTAACGCTTAAACGCGAATTCAGAATAAGATCTACTTTGCTCTCTTTTCGATTTCTTATACTTTATCGTTGTTATTCTTGTGTTCTGATTGCTTGGCGTGTGGTATTAGCAGATATCCGGGACCTCTGGGAAATTAGGGTTTTCCTAGTTTCCTTATTTAAACGGAAATCAACAGTGCGAATTTCGGTTCCCACACTAACTCTGTTTCCCGGAAAACTCCGATCTCGTTGGTCAGGTCCTTTCACTGTTGTGGATGTCAAACCTTATGGAGCCATTACACTTGTAAATGATAAAGGAGAAGAATTTACAGTGAATGGACAACGAGTGAAGCATTATTGGGCTAAACCGCGAAAGAGCAGGCCTTTACATATAGGCCTTCTTGATCATTAGACATATCAGATCTTAAGTCAAACTCAAGACTTAAAATAAGCACTGAATGAGAGGCAACCCATTTCTACTTTTTAGAATTCTTAGGACTTTTTTTTTTTTTTTACAACAAAAGACTAAAGGGAAACTAAGTAGATTCCTGATCCAAGAGCCACCTCGGGGGAATCGAATCAACATAAACCATAGCAGCAGGCTGATTTCTAGCACCTCGTGCCAGCTTATCCGCCATTGTGTTTTGTGCCCTCGGAATATGCTGAATAGTAAAGGGATGAAAAAATTCCGTACATCGCAGAAACTCCTCCATGTGTGTAGTGAACGCCGGCCATTCTGTTGGTGTAGAATTCTTAGGACTTAGTTTAAGTAGTTTATATAATAATAAAAATAATAAAAATAATTATTCAATTAAAAAAAATTTGTAGCTGCTGTCGATCGACGAAGATAACTCTTCATCGATCGACGGAAAAATGAAAAACACGAGCCTACTTAGGTCGACATTAATTCGACAATTAACCAAACCCGAAAACCCTTCGAAACAGCCTCTGCTCTCTTTCTCTCTTGTTTCTCGGCCAAATCGGACGATTCTTGCCCTAAAATCCACTCGATTTTCAACTCCCTATCCGTTTAATTCACTTAATCAACAAATCAACATGGTATGAACTCAAAATTTTCTAAATTTTCATGCATGTTAAGGTTGAGATAGAAGATGAGCTAGAACCGGGATTTTAGGGCATGTATAGATCGACTTGTCTCGATGGAATGATAGACTAGGGATTACAGAACGATTCTAATGATTATTGTGCTATGCAAACGGAATTGCATTGATTGGGTTTTTGCAGGTTCTCGCGAAGGAAATATCAATCGATGATAATACATTTACATCGATCGATTTTAGCGCTGATATGTCGATCGATATCGACACAAAGCATTATTGGGCTAAACCATCGCAATTCGCTGATTTCATATTCTCTTTTGTGAACTTTGGTTGCAGATGAATGAATGGAGAATGAAGAGGAGATCCGACACCGGCAGCACCAGTGCAGCTCCCCATCCGCTAGTTCACGACCGAGACCCTTGGCCAAGAGAACACGAGGAAAATTCCCATCCCACTCTTTGCACGCTTCGATGACCCTCGTACTTAAGTCAAAAGCTCGGCATGCTTAAACCGTGAGATCAGAGACGAGTGGGACGACTACGACTCCCTCTTTTACAATGAGTGGCTGAAGGTCTCCATTGAGCCGACACGGTTCTTTGACCTGGATGTGATTAGACAGCTGGGTATTAGAGAGGACCTCGAGGACATGTTCGTGGAGCTGGGAATGGGCATCATGGCCACCAACTCACACATCCTCTACCCTGAGCTGGTCCATCAGTTCATGGCCATGGTGCAAGTCTACTACGACAACGAGAGGGTGAAGAGGGCGAACGAGGGTACCTTGACTTTCTTCATCTGCGGCATCTGATACAGAGTCCCTCTCATGACTCTCAGCACCATTTACGGGTTTCAGAACTCGGAGCTTCAGCGTGCCACTATTCCCAGTTTCATGGGGAGATCGCAGTTCTGGGAGCATATAGTTTCTCGGAACTTCGACTCACGCTCGGCCACTCATACGGACATCCGTCACCCGACTCAGCGATACTTCATGAAGGTCCTTTCCAAAATTTTGTTGTGCGAGATAGAACCTAGCAAGGTTCGGGTGCAGAAGCTCTCATTGGTCTACTATGCGGTGAGAAGCCTGGTTCACATGGAGGAAATTACGGAGCCAGAGGACGACACGTGGCCCAACCTCGGAACCCTTTTTGCTGAGCACCTCGTCAAGCTCAAGATGAAACTGTTCCAGACTGCAGGAGCAAAGAAGGAGACGGTCAGGAGTCTGCTTACACCGATCTTGATGCACTGCAGGATACCATTGGATGGGGCTGCGGTTGACGATCAGCTCGTCTACATGGATGCAGGACACCTAACGAGTGCACACTGGCTCAAGGACGACCGCTTCTGAACTTTCAGGGACGCGGATGGCACACACTTGATAAAGCTACCCAGGCGTTCGGTCATGGACTTCTCAGGGGGCCTCACCAACATCCAGTTTTACCCCGATCCGCGCCTCCTCCATGCCCCATCGACCATGCCGCGCCGCTACACCGTACAGCGAGCTGGAGGACCCCAGCATGAGCAGCCAGGGCCAGCACTTCCACCATTCCCGCCTATGCCAGACATGTCTACACGTCATGTGGGAGATTTCCAGCGCGTCATCATTGATGCTCTCACCGCCATCTGGGCTAGAGTATCGAGATGCCGCTGTTCAAGCAGGACGAGCGCAGGGCCAACTCCGAGGAGACCACCGACGAGACCACTGATGAGGACTAGTCCTCATATTTCTATCCCTATCTACTTATGTTTTATTTTGCTCTCGTACTTTCAGGATCTCTTTTCGGATTTATTTTATTACGTTATGACTCGAGTTTATCTATTGCTTATCTTGCATGTGTTTGGATTGTCTGGCAGAGCTAACCTCGCTGTCTGACACTCATATTGTGATGAGTTGGACCTTTCAACACGTTGTAGCAAGCACTGAAATTTTATTTCTCCACGTCGTCGATCGATGGAAAAGGTGCTTACATCGATCGACGAAGGGATGCTTATGTCGATCGACGCTCAAGACAGAGGGGTACGATAATCTTTTCTCTTGTCTAACATCTAACTAAGTATTTATAATTTATGCTCTAACCAATCTTAGACTGAATATCACTGAGGACAGTGAAATTTAAGTCTGGGGGAGGTATTTACTGATACTAGTTTGCTACTTGATTCTTATTAAAATGTTTTCTAACAATGTTTTCTAAGAGAATTCTATCGAGTCAAGAAGGGGACAATGAACTTCTTTAAATTTTTACTTGTTATCTAACCACTCTATAGCGCCACTTTTGGACTATTGACTGCAGAAAATACTAGAGATACTAAAGTGGATCAACCTGTCAACTATGACAAACACTTGCTAAGAATGTTTGAAGGAACCAAAGCTGACCTCCAACCTAACATGACTCAACTGCTTGTCTTGGAGCTTGGTATATATGGGATCATATTCTTCAAATAAGTCTGGAAGGTAAAGCCTTAGGTAGATTTATCACCCTCTCTCTCTATTTTGAAAAAATATATTTATATATTATAGATAATATATTAGGAAAAGAATTCGAACATGACTTAGTGGCTACAACCATTAAAGCTTGATTCATAAGAATTCTATAGGTAAAAGATTAGAACAGGACTTGGTGGCTACAACCATTAAGGCTTGATTCACAAATAATCGTACGATATAAGTCAAAAAGAAGTGAACATGATTAGGTGGCTAAAACCATTAAAACTTGATTCATGGAAGCCTGTCCAATCTTAGTCAATGATCTTGCAATTAGCAGACTTTGGCTGAGAGAGAAATTTGTAGAGAGAGAGGAAAGGAACTCTTATTTACCTGCAGGTTGATATATGGTGTTTTTAATACCATTATATGTGTGCTTTGAGCTAATTCTCAGTCCTAATTCGTGTTTAATTGATATCATTTCAGGTTTGGAGCAGGTGAAAGAGCAAAGAAGAGAGATTCAGGATGTCAGATGTCGTTTTGAAGGATTCGATGCAGAAAAACCATCTAGAACAACCCGAAGGTTGTTCCCGAAAAGAACAAGCGTCTGATTGTTCCCGATCATTAAGGAAACTTCCTATTCCGAAAGTTTGCCCTAGATTCCACTTTCTCTTATCTCTTTACCACCAGTGCCTCCATATAAAAAGGCCTATGCTATCCTTTCTTTTTACGACGCTAGCTTTGCAAGAGACCGAGAACTATTTTCTTTGGATTAAGCAACTTTTAAGGGAGAAGGCTTCATCCTCACGAGAAGATCATCCTGAACCCTTGTCTTTCTACTTTATTTCGTGCTTTATGATTGAGTAGTAGGCTAAGCTTGCTTAGGGTTGTAGGGTGTTAGCCGCATGAACTGAACACAAATAAGTGATCTTAACTGTTCTTCATTCATATTGTTCTTACTGCTTACATTGAATTGATCACTTAATGTTCGATTTTTGATTTAATCACCTAGCTAACCGCTTAGGAGATAAATTGACATATATTGAATGAGCTTTGTATCCCTAATCAGCGAGAGTAGATATTAGGGTATTAAGTGAACTAATCGGATCTTGTCTCTAAGGCTTGTTATCGCGTCTTGTTCCAAGTGAGAACTTAGGATTCAAGACCGATCTGCAAAGGGAGCAAGACCACGATAGTGGATTGTTCTAGCCGAGTGATCTGAGTTCTAGGCTGCACCTCATTGCACTTGAATAGTTGTTCAGTTTTGCATTGACACCCGATTAATAACCCTAAGCCGGCTTCATTTAAATCGAATTTGAACCATCTAGGTATTCTAGTTACTTGCGTCACAATTAATTCTCAAAACCCCACTTGTTTCTCAGCTTATTATTGAACTCATAAGAGTAAAGAGTAAACTGGTCCTCTGGATTGAATCTCAAATATTACAATTACCACTGTTAACTTGACAGTAGCAAGGATTCATTTTTAGTGTATCAAGTTTTGGCGCCGTTGCGGCGGGGACTAAGCTTTTACCTTTATATTTCGGTGTAATATTTAGTCTGAGATATCTAACTTGCTTTATTTCTTTGTTGGAACAGATGATCCAAGTGTATGACCAGTAGACATACTCGGAGAAACGCACAAGAACCACTACATCAACTGACCAACGACGAACTCGCAAGATTAGAAAGACAGAACCGTCAACAGCCAAGAACAACCGACACCAACATGGGTGATCACGGAAATATGAATGACCTCACTGCTGCATTGGCACTCATTCAACAACAAATGCTGACTCAGCAACAGCAGATGTTGCAGATGCAGCAGACCATCCAAAATCAGCAACAAGCTGCTCAGGAACAAGCAGCCGCGAACGCCGCGCGAGAAGAGCGTGGTGCTCTTATTGGGGAGCGAAACCTTCCGCGGAACTTCTCGACTAACCGCTCCCCCATCAACCCTCCACCTTGTACTCGACAAGATTATGAGATCAAACCTGCACTGATAGGTCTGGTACAGAAGAGCACGTTCAGCGGGCTCACTTCAGACATTCCAATGGACCACATAGAGGCCTTTGAGAGGATCTGCAATTTCTCTCGCTCTAACGGAGTGCCACCAGATTATGTCAAATGCACGTTGTTCCCATTCTCTCTTGAAGGGAAAGCTTCTTGCAGGTTGCAATCTCTCCCAACCGGTTCTCTCACCTCATGGGACCAGGTTCGATCAGCATTCCTGAGCCACTTTTACACAAAGTCCAAAACCGCGGCTCTACGGCACAGAATCTCCAACTTCAAGCAGAAGTCTGATGAACCTTTTCATGAAGCTTGGGAAAGGTATAAGGAATACCAGAGAGAGTGCCCACACCATGGGTTTGATGATGATTACATATTGGAGGTGTTCTACGATGGAGTGAGTTATGAGTTCCAAAACACTCTTGACTCTTCTAGTAATGGAGACTTCATGACTCAAACCACACCTGGTGCGTTTGCGTTGATTGAGAACATGACATCAAGTTCACTGAATAAGAACAAGGAGCATGACCGCTCGAAGAGTGTGAACATCATAGATGATCTCACTGCGAAGGTGGACCAACTGCTTAAGGGAAACCAAAGCCAAGTGTTCATAATGGAAGAAGAAACTCCTGAGAAGAGTGTCGGTGACCTTGCGTTTGAAGCTGAATTATCAGGGGACGATCAGCAAGAGGTGAGATACGTGAATGGGCAAGGATGGCAGCTCAAAAACTACCACCCAAACCCTAACGTGCGGAACAACCAACAGCTTTTCTGGCCTAAGCAAGATAAACTAATGATCCTGCACAGAGTAACCAAGGTCAGTATGCCGGGTATCAAAAGAACTACCAACCCCGCGCTTATGTTCTAAGCCAACCGCAGAACAACACACCCCAGATGCAGAAACACCAGAACCCTCAACCAGCTACCTCTGCTCCTATCGTTGCTCCACAAGATGAGACAAAGTTCATGTTGTAGCAGCTGCTCCAAGGACAACAGCTCCAAGGGAAAGCTCTGAACCAGGTTACTACCGAGATCAATACTAGAATGAACCATATGTTCAGAGATTTGAGCACCAAGTACGATAATGTCGCGAGCCATATGAGACAGATGGACATTCAGATAGCTCAGACTGCTGAGAGCGTCAAGAGGCAGCAAGGTACTCTACCTGGTAAAACAGATAAAAATCCTAAGGAGTGCAATGCAGTTCAACTGAGGAGCGGAAAGCAACTTTCCGAGCCGGAGAAGAGGAGGTTCACCACGGGTGAGAAAGGGAAGCAAAAAGAGTCGAAACAACTACCAGCCGATACCCCGACAGTTGAGAGGAATACGGAACCAGCAGTTGGAAGAAGTTCGCCAGGGCCAGAACAACCAGCTGAAGTTGTTCGCCCGATCCCAGAGGTTGTTCCTCCTCGCGAATACATTCCTAAATCCCTTACCCTGTTCCAGCAAAGGCCACTCATAAGGACAGAGAGGAGATGAAGTGCAGGAAGATGCTGGAGGACCTAACCGTCCGACTCCCCATGATGGATGCGATCCAGATGATGCCCTCCATGCGCAGCTTTATGAAGGGATTGATCTCAGGAAAAGTATCAGAGGAGAGCGAATTCATGACAGGTTCTAAGGAGTGCAGCGTAGTGCTTCAGAACAGGCAGATAAAGAAGCGAGGAGACCCCGGCAAGTTCGACCTCTCTATCCAGATTGGGAAGACAGGTTTTGCATGCTCCTTGGTTGATCTTGGATCCAGCGTGAACCTCATGCCTTACTCTGTAGCGCGACGTCTAGGATACACGCATTTCAAACCAACTAAGATGTCCTTAGTCTTCGCGGATAGATCAGTCAAATCCCCAGTTGGTATACTAGAGGATCTCCAAGTAAAAGTCGGAAACACCTCTGTTCCCGCAGACTTCGTTGTTCTGGAGCAAGAAGAAGAGTCTAAAGATCCTCTCATCTTGGGAAGACCAATCCTATGTATTGTTGGAGCCATCATTGATGTGCGACAAGGGAAGATTGATCTGAATCTTGGGGACATAGTCATGCAATTCGAGATGGATGAACTACTAAAAAAGCCGATGTTAGATGGGTAGACCTTTGAGGTTGATGAAGGGATTGACCCGCTGCAACCTCGCAAAGGAATGAGCGAGGAGATTCTTATAGAAGACCCACTTGAGCTTGCACTAGTAAGAGCTGAGGCCGAGCAGTGTCGTAAACATTGATGCAGCCGGGTATGCTAAGATGCTTGATTCCGCAAGGAGTATGGGAAGAATGGTAGCGAGTCTAAGTCTGGGGGAGGCAGGCAACAGGGACGAGAACACTCCAGCTGGAGCAACCCCTACACCAAACTTGCTTGTTCCGCCGAACCAACCAGATGATCCCTGGAGCGAGCTTAAAGCTCCCAAGGTTGAGCTAAAACCCCTTCCCAAGATGCTCAGGTACGCTTTCTTAGGTCCGAATTCCACCTATCATGTCATTGTGAACGCTGAACTAAATAATGTGGAAACTGCATTGCTTTTATGTGAGCTTAGGAAATATCGTAAGGAATTATGATATTCACTAGCTGACATACCTGGCATTTCACCTGATTTATGCATGCATATAATACCCCTAGAAGATGAATCAATGACTTCTGTCGAACATCAGAGGAGGTTAAACTCGAATCTAAAAGATGTTGTTAAGAAAGAGATTATAAAACTTCTTGAAGTGGGTGTGATCTATGCCATATCTGATAGTAAATAGGTTAGCCATGTTCATGTAGTACCCAAGAAAGGTGGGATCACTGTTATCACAAATGAAAAGAATGAATTGATCCCTACTAGGACAGTGACAAGACATCACATGTGCATTGATTTCAGAAAATTAAATGCAGCAACGAGAAAGGATCACTTTCCACTCCCTTTTATTGATCAAATGCTTGAGAGATTGGCTAACCACCCATATTACTGCTTTTTAGATGGTTATTCAGGTTTCTTTCAGATCCCTATCCATCCAGACGATCAGGAAAAGACGACGTTCACCTGCCCCTATGGAACGTACGCTTACAGGAGAATGCCATTCGGCTTGTGCAATGCTCCAGCAACATTTCAGCGCTGCATGATGTCAATCTTTACTGACCTGTTGAAGACATTATGAAGGTTTTCATGGACGATTTCAGCGTCTATGGAAGCTCCTTTAGTGTCTGTTTGTCTAACTTGGGCAGGGTACTAAAATGGTGTGAGGAGAAACATCTAGTGCTTAATTGGGAGAAGTGCCACTTCATGGTCAGGGATGGGATTGTTCTGGGGCACAAGATCTCCAAGAAAGGCATTGAGGTGGATAAGGCAAAGATCGAGGTGATGATGAGCTTGCAACCACCAAAAACTGTGAAAGATATCAGGAGTTTCTTAGGTCACGCGGGGTTTTACAGAAGGTTCATCCAGGACTTCTCAAGGATAGCGAGACCACTCACCAGATTGCTCTGCAAGGAGATCAAGTTTGATTTCGACAGTGAGTGCTTAGCTGCGTTCCATACCATCAAAGGAGCTCTAGTCAGCGCGCCTGTAGTACAACCGCCAGACTGGGATCTCCCTTTTGAAATCATGACTGATGCCAGCGATTTTACAGTTGGAGCAGTCCTTGGGCAGCGCAAAGATAAGAAACTTCATGTAATCTATTACACAAGCAAAACCATGGATGAAGCTCAATGCAGATACGCTAAGACTGAGAAGGAACTTCTGGCTATTGTTTTTGCATTCGAGAAGTTCAGATCCTACCTGGTGGGATCTAAGGTGATTGTGCACACCGACCATGCTGCTCTTAAGTACCTGCTCACAAAGAAAGATGCAAAACCGAGGTTGTTGAGGTGGATTCTTCTTCTCCAAGAATTCGATCTTGAGATAAAAGATAAGAGAGGGGTCGAGAATGGGGTTGCAGACCATTTGTCCAGAAGGAAGATTGAGGACGACACAACTCTTGATGAAGAACACCCAGTGGAACACGTCAACGTGATTGGTCTGCGTTTCGCGGATCAACCTCTGCGAATCACATCCGACTGTTCTCGCATCGCGGAACAACCTCTGGGAATGATACCCGACTGTTCTCGCATCGCGGAACAGCCAGTCGCCGCGATCCAAAAGCAGTACTCTCACCTCCCGTGGTTTGCTGAGATTGTGAATTTTCTTGCTGCTGAAAAGCAACTTCTTAAGTTCACTGGAAACGACAAGAGGACATTTTTAAGGGAGGCAAGGCGTTATGTTTGGGATGAACCGTACTTGTACAGACATTGCAAGGATGGCTTGTTCAGAAGGCGTGTTCCAGAGGCAGATATCCCAGGAATCCTACATCATTGCCATGGTTCTTCTTACGCAGGCCACTTCGCTACATTCAAAACGGTCTCCAAAATCCTTCAAGCGGGTTTCTGGTGGCCAACTATGTTCAGGGATGCTCACGCCTACATAGCCAGATGCGATGCATTCCAGCGACTTGGGAACATCAGCAAGAGGAATGAGATGCCTCAGAATTACATTCTAGAGGTTGAGGTGTTCGACTGTTGGGGAGTCGATTTCATGGGCCCATTCCCTCCATCCTTTAAGAACGAGTACATCCTCGTCGCCGTTGACTATGTATCTAAGTGGGTAGAAGCGATGGCGAGTCCCACCAATGATGCAAAAGCGGTGACTAAGATGTTCAGCTCCATCATCTTTCCGAGATTTGGAGTGCCTCGAGTGGTCATTAGCGATGGTGGGACACACTTCATCAACAAGGCATTTTAGGGACTCTTAAAGAAGAATGGAGTAAGGCACAAGGTGGCGACCGCTTATCATCCACAGACGAGTGGACAGGTTGAGGTTTCCAACAGGGAGATCAAGAGCATTCTCCAGAAAACTGTCAACACCTCACCAAAGGACTGGTCACTTAAGCTGGACGATGCCCAATGGGCCTACAAAACGCCGCTAGGGACCACCCCCTATCACCTGGTCTACGGTAAGGCGTGTCACCTTCCTATCGAACTTGAATACAAGGCTGCATGGGCAGTCAAGTTACTGAATTTCGACATCAAGCCAGCAACTGAGAGGCGCATGATCCAAATCAATGAGCTGGAAGAGATAAGGCACCTCGCCTATGAAAGCTCCAAAATTTATAAGAAAAAGACCAAGGCCTACCATGACAAGCGAATCATTGCCAGACGTTTCGAACCCAACGATAAGGTCTTGCTTTTCAATTCAAGGCTGAGGTTGTTCCCAGTCAAGCTGAAGTCTAGATGGTCCGGACCCTTCACTGTTAAGGAAGTTCGACCCTACGGAGCTGTTGTGTTACTGGACAGAAAAGGAGACGAGTTCGTAGTGAACGGGCAGCGCTTAAAGCATTACCTTGCTGACTCCACTATCACAGAGGGCGAAGAAATTCCCCTAAGCGCTCCCCCATCGGCCTGATCGGCTGATCCAAGTCAAGCTAATGACTTTAACCAAGCGCTTGGTGGGAGGCAACCCACTGGTTAGTGTGTGCATTGTTTTCTATAGTCTATTTTATTTCTTTTCAGATCTATTTTGTAGGTCAAAAACAAGAAAAATCTGACACTTCAGTCAGAACAACAACAAAAGGACTGTTCTTCTGGTAGAACAACTCATTGCCTGTTCCAGGTAAGTGTTCCGAAACAAAAAAATAAAAATAAAAATTAAAATAAAAAATAAAAAAAAGGAGGGCAATTAGGGCTTTGCCTATTTAAGGCCCCACCCTTCCAATTTCCCCTTTCACTCCGCCGTACACTGTTCCCCAACCCTTGCGATTTTTAAGCAACCACCAAAGCTCAGATCTTCATCCATTTTAAGTGGTTTTTGCTTCTCACTCATTTGGAAATTCGAGTTCTTTCTGTTTTTGCAGTCCATTTCACCATTTTCAACAGGTAAGAGGCTCGACAATCCTCATCCAAATCTCAAAACTCGGTTTGAAAAGTTCATCATTCTAACCGCTTCATAGATCGATTCTTTTTGAACTACTTGATTTCGATTTTCCCTTTTGCTGTTAGGGTTGATTTAGAAGATGAACTCATCATTCATTTCACATTTGCGATTTGCGATTTGCGATTTGCGATTGATAGGACTGTTTGGATTCGGTTTGTGGATAGTTGAATGGAGTTATTGGGTTGAGTTTCGATTTGTTGGTTGTCGTGTCAAGGCAATTTGCGGTTTGCATAAAGAGAGATGGAAATTGTTCTATTCCATTTCTTTTGTGCGACATAACAGAACTAAAGCTTTATTTTGTTTGCTTTGCAGATGGCACGCACTAAGCAATCAGCCAAGAGAACGCGAGCGACCTGCACGAGCAGTACGCCAGCCCCGCAAGCACAACAACAAACCTCCGCGACCTACCCATGGCACCGTGAACAAGAGGGTGAACCGATTGATCTCGACAGCCCATTGCTCTTGGACTTCAACTGCGAGGGATGGGATAAGGGAACAGCAGCGCGTTACAACGCCCTCCTCCGGGGTGACATGTTACCCACTCGTTTCTGCCACGCGGAGACTCTGGCTGATCTTGGGATCGACGAGGATGTGTTCGAGACGCTACACGCCATAGGGATAGCTCCTCTGTGCTATACAACACATGAGCTCTACCCAGACCTTGCTCCCCAAGTGCTCGCCACAGCCACGATCACGTACGAGGATTCCAATGCACCTTCCTACGCCAACTGCTCATTCTCTTTCATGGTCGATGGAGAGTACTGCTCCCTATCCCTCGACAAGCTCAATGAGATCTATGAGACAGCCAATGAACCGATAGGAGTAGCGGTGGCGAAAAAGTTCTCTCCTTCTAACGCCTTTTGGGATTGCATTGCGAATGGGAACTTTACACCCAGAAAGGCTTACCAGTCGCAGATCAGGAACCCAGTGCTTCGGGTCATTGCAAAGATCATCTCAAACCTCTTGTTCGCTAAAGATCTGACCTCGAAGGTCACCAACGGGGAGCTACAAACCCTGTACGCTGGTATTGAGGATGAAATCCGAGCTTCTGGGTCCGGCATTCCAATTCAAAAGGTCAAGACGAACCCCGGTTTCAACTTCATGACCATGATCTGCGAGAGGCGGCAGTGTCTTATGCACTGTTCGAACAAGAAGGACAGAAGAAGTAGCTTACTCACACCGCTCTTCAAGCATTTCGACATTGATCTCAGCAAGTACAGCGTCAACAAAGAGGTTCAATACCTCGACATCAAGCACCTTATGGCATGCCACATCATGCGTGATGAAGAGACCTACAGCTTCTTTGATAAGGCCGGTACCCAGCTGTTCACCAAACTGCCTCACCCCGAGATCACCAGGTTCAGCGTGTTCGAAAACATATGCTTCCTCCCTCCACCTGAGCTCCTTTGCACTGATCCACGTGCTGCAGCACCTGACGCGGACATGGAAGATGTTGAGGACATCACCCCAGAAGCTGAACCGTCATACGACCTCGGAGCGCTGGCTGATGTGACCGATGATCAGGCTTACCGACGCTGGATGGCTGACTCGCAGCGGAAGAACAACAGCCTCATGTGGAGGATCCTCCATCTCATCACTGGAGGCTGCATTGGCGGAAGTAACTAGAGACAGCCTCCAGCAGAGCAGACTCCACGATCGCACTTCGACCGAGGAGGTTCATCGCTCGCGCAACAGACGTTCGTTTGATCCAGCCGAGAGCGGCGAGTCCGACTGAGTCCGGGAGAACTATTCTCTAACCATTGTTCTATCCATCTGAACTCTTTATTTTTATGTTTTATTTTTATGCCTTCTGTTGATTTTAGGCTGACCTCAGATTCATTTCACACCAGGGATGGTGTAAATTAAGTCTGGGGGAAGCACTGTGTGCTGACACTTTATTTCTTTGTTTTCGAGTCAGTCCTTATGTCATTTGGATGTTTTATTGAATCAGTTTAGAATCGAGTCAGCTAAAACTCTTGTGGGAATTAGGACCTAGTGATATATTCTCTTAACCACCTCGTGCTCTAACATTCTTATCCAGTGACCTTAGCAGTGATGAAAGACCCACACTTGGACCTGGAACACCCTCTGACTTATCTCATTTGATTCTCCAGAAGCTCTCATCCGATCAGGTTACACTGGGTAGACTCAACTCCACCTAACTTGAACCTAATCCTGATTGAAATTCTTCTTGTTATGGGCACTAGATCAGGGAAACGAGACCCACACTCAGGGCTTCTTATTCTTTTTACCAATCTTGCTGATCCTGAGTGGTTAGCTCATCTTTAGCTAGTTCCAACCTTGTACCTAAGCCTTTATTTTCACCCTCATGCACTCTGTTTTTCAATGTCATATGTGCAAATATGTGCAAAAAGGTCGGAGAAGATAGGATTGACGCAGCCCCTTACTCGTTAATGCCTTACATTCAGAGAAGAGAGAGCGAGCATAATGAGAAAAGTTCACAAGATCAAGCCCTAATAAGAATAACATTCAAGGGTGCATGATCTAACCAGAGGAACAATGACGACCCGTGAGAAACAAAAGGATAGACCACCAGTGGCTGCAAAACATTCACCCCGATACCTTTCCCTCGAAACCCCATAAATATTATTCAAAAAAAAAAAATTATATATATATATATATATATATATATATATATACAGTATGATTTTATTTATTTTATGATGGAGATGGGGAAGGTAACTTCGGAAGATACACGCCACTGGGAAGGGTTGAGCAAGGAGTTGGTACCGATTTTTGAGGAATAAGAAAAGAAGTCAAGAGCTGGAGAACAGTCATATGATTGATCCGAAGTGGAGAACAACCACATCCGTGAAGCAGAAACGAGTAAGGGTTGTGGACATCAATAGATCCGTCCTCTCTTGCTATTTTGTGTGATATCCTGCATACACTCAAATACGGTAGCCCCTAAACACTCTTGGCTCCACCATAAAACAGCATGTTCCTTATAAACCCGTCTACCCTGAATAGGGCCTGTAAAGAGAAGCTCACGCTTTTCTTAATTGATGTTTAAGGAGTTTTGTATCGATAGTGCGACCTTTTCAGGTATGAGATAGAGAGTATGGAGCTGATTCTCGAACAGCGATCGTGGGTGTTCTGGTAAGGGTGTGCGGTCTAAGTCTACAGCTTGTAGGGTTCAGAGATGTGTGGTAAGAGCATGGTTATTCAGGAAAAACGAGTTCCCACTCTTTCAAACCTTTCTCCCTGTTCTTGAGGCTTGGCCTTGTTCGAGGACAAACAAGGATCTAAGTCTGGGGGAATTGATATATGGTGTTTTTAATACCATTATATGTGTGCTTTGAGCTAATTCTCAGTCCTAATTCGTGTTTAATTGATATCATTCCAGGTTTGGAGCAGGTGAAAGAGCAAAGAAGAGAGATTCAGGAAGTCAGATGTCGTTATGAAGGATTCGATGTGGAACAGCCATCTAGAACAACCCGAAGGTTGTTCCCGAAGAGAACAAGCGTCTGACTGTTCCCGATCATTAAGGAAACTTCCTATTCCGGATGTTTGCCCTAGATTCTACTCTCTCTTATCTCTTTGCCACCAGCACCTCCATATAAAAAGGCCTATGCTATCATTTCTTTTTACGACGCTAGTTTTGCAAGAGACCGAGAACTATTTTCTTTGGATTAAGCAACTTGTAAGGGAGAAGGCTTCATCCTCGCGAGAAGATCATCCTGAACCCTTGTCTTTCTACTTTATTTTAAATGCAGTATTATTTAGAAACCATGTCTGTGTCATCCTGCTTTATGATTGAGTAGTAGGCTAAGCTTGCTTAGGGTTGTAGCGTGTTAGCCGCATGAACTGAACACAAATAAGTGATCTTAACTGTTCTTCATTCATATTGTTCTTACTGCTTACATTGATTTGATCACTTAATGTTCGATTTTTGATTTAATCACCTAGCTAACCGCTTAGGAGATAAATTGACATATATTGAATGAGCTTTGTATCCCTAATCAGTGAGAGTAGATATAAGGGTATTAAGTGAACTAATCGGATCTTGTCTCTAAGGCTTGTTATCGCGTCTTGTTCCAAGTGAGAACTTAGGATTCAAGACCGATCTGCAAAGGGAGCAAGACCACGATAGTGGATTGTTCTAGCCGAGTGATTTGAGTTCTAGACTGCACCTCATTGCACTTGAATAGTTGTTCAGTTTTGCATTGACACCCGATTAATTACCCTAAGCCGGCTTCACTTAAATCGAATTTGAACCATCTTGGTATTCTAGTTACTTGCATCACAATTAATTCTCAAAACCCCACTTGTTTCTCAGCTTATTATTAAACTCATACGAATAAAGATTAAACTGGTCCTCTGGATTGAATCTCAAATATTACAATTACCACTGTTAACTTTACAGTAGCAAGGATTCATTTTTAGTGTATCACAGGTCCAAATACTTGTTTGAGCATCCTTGCATCCTGTGATCGATACTCCCAAGGTAAAGCCTACACTTTTATTTATGCAAGAAATGAGGTTAGTAGAGGAGAAAGTCAGATAAGATCTATTGAGTTGTTGGCTAGATGAATTTGGTTGCTATACTAGGATATTGCATGATGTGCTTCTAAGGTTAGGATGTCATTGATGTGGTTAGCAACATTATAGAAGTAATGATTCAAAGTTTTAAATCCGTGAGTCCCTGTTGTTTTCAAACCTTTCCCTGAGAGACTGCTCTGGTATGTTTTGCTTGAGGACAAGCAAAAGAGTAAGTCTGGGGGAGTTGATAGGCCATGAATTTTACCCACTTTTAGCCATGGTTTATATAGGTTTTCAGAGTCTTTTATATGTATTTGGACTCTTTTTAGAGTAATTACAAGTTCAGGTACTTACTTGAGGAAAATGATGAATTTGGGGAGATTTGGAGACTTTTTGAGAGCTTTGCTGGAAACAGAGAGATAGTCGATTATTGAGTCAGAAATATCGACTGACGATCAACAAGAACAATCGATCGACGGTTGATTGTTACCGTCAATCGAAGCCACCCGCGAGTTAATGACAAATTAAGAAGATTGAAAGTTTCACAAAATTTCCAATAATTACAGTTTTAAGTCCTTGGCCGCCTGTTAGGCTATATTATTAGGGTTTTGTATCATTTTAGAGGCAGACTTGCCTAGAGACCTTTTAGACCTTGTTTGGAGAGAAGCAACCATTCTACCATTGGAGAGAGAGCTTAGGATTGGAGAGAAAAATCTTGAACTCCCTTGCTTTCTTTACTAATTTGTTTATTGTTTCTCTTGCTATTCATTTATTTAAGTATTATTCAGACCATCATAACCATGTCTCTTATGAATATGTCTGAGTAGTCTCACTGTTAGATTTAGGTTTCTCATAAGTTTGATTTATGTGCTGCTAACTTAAACTGTTGTTAGGGTGTTTAAAATATAGTTATTCATCTAGTTGCTCTTAATGCTAAGTTTAGGATTGATCACCCTTTAACTTAGATCTTAGGATTAATTGAGACAAGTAATAGCTTGACCCAATATCTGAAACTAAACTAGTATGATCTAACTGACTAGATACACATGAAAGTTGGTCTAGTAAGTTAGTGAACACTTATCAAACCCGCTCGTAAAGCTTTCTAGAAGAAGCATCGATCGACGCGACAATCGTTGTGTCGATCGATATTTTGAAAGGTGTATCGATCGAAATTCTTTAAGAATCATTTATCAACACTATCTCGTGATTGATATACGAAAGTTGAAATCCGAGATCTAGATATAGATAATCCAATTGATTTTACTTAAGGTTGAGTTTGAGAAGAATTAATACCTATAAACCCCTAATAACCCAACTAAGTTGCTTACTTATCATACCTAACATAAAACATGAATCTAGCTATTTTCCCAACTGTTAACAACTTCAAATCAAACCAATTGAACAACTACCTTGTTCGCCACTTCATTTACTGCTTAAAACCTATTAATCTAGCTTTATTTCGAAGACTATAAATCTACAGTGTAATCCTAGAGTCTCTGTGGATTTGATCCCTAAATACTACATCTGAACCTCTTATTTGAGAGAGTAATTCAATCTTTAGGGTAATTTGAGTGATATCGGCTACACCATCATCAAAAACCGATCTCTCATCGTGGCACTCTCGTCTCGGGCATCCATCATTTACTGTTCTGAAATCTGTTGTTTCTCGCAATTCATTACATGTTTCAAAATCTAGTCCAAAGCAGTTTCACTATTCGGACTATTTCATCAATATAAGTCAGAAGTTGCCTTTCAATTCAACACCATTGTCTCTCGACAACCTCTTGAATATCTCTACAGCGATGTGTGGATGTCACAATTCACCTCAATTGATGATTACAAATATTATTTGGTGATTGTTGATCACTTTACAAGATACACATGGATGTATCCTCTCAAGAAGAAATCACAAGTTAAGGAGGTCTTTGTGGCATTTACATCCCTGGTTGAAAATTGATTCAGTTCACGCATCCGGACTCTCTACTCTGACAATGGCGGTGAGTTCATTGGACTTTGTGACTTCCTGACATCTAAAGGCATATCGCATCTGACTACACCACCACATACGCCAGAGCACAACAGTCTCACTACAAGAAATATCGACATTAGTAGCGTCGAAAATGTGCTACCATATTGTTTTCGTAGCGTTTCTAAGAACGCCATGACAGCCGCAGCTATAATAGACCCCCCTCCTATCGTAGCGTTTTTTCATGTGCTATAAATAGTTGAGATGTTGTAGCGTTAATCTTTAGCTATACAATAGTCATTTATAGCATTTGATATGTGTTATTATGTAATTTTTTATGGCTTTTTTTAACGCTGTAAAATATTTTATAATGACATATATATAATGCTACAAATTAAAATAAAATAGTTAAATTTAATTAATCAATAGTGATTAATTAATTTAATTTGATAAGTTTAAAATAAGATAATTTAACATTAAATCCGAAAACTAATTTGTAATTAAAAATAAAAAAAATTATTTATTAATTAAACTTAGATTACAAATAAATGTTACACTAAACCAGAATTAAAAAATCAAATACAACAGAACACATTAAACCAAAAATTAATTAAAAAACATTATACCAAACCTAATTAACCAAAACCTAATTAACAAAACCTAAACATAAACCGCAGCATATCAGTTGCGCATCCGTCGTCTCCGTCACCACAACGCTCCAACGTCACCATCTTTCAGTCACACACCACTTCTTCTACACAGAATCCTCAAATAGCTCTAGAAGCTATTGCTGAAGCAAGGATTCAATCTGGTGCTGGAGCCACCGTTCGATCTGCTCATCGCATCTCCTACTCCTCCGCCGAATCTTCTGTCTCCTTGTTAAAATCTCATGTTTCCTTCACATTCCAAAAAAACAAATCAGTATGTAAATACATATAAAATAAATGTTATCAACAGATCTAAGGATAGAAGCAACGATGAATAGAGAGATTCTAAACGAAAACAACTTACACAAATTCGGAAATAGAGGAGACAGATTTCGTTTGAGCTGATGGGTTAAGACAGATTCGTATATGTTGATGGTGAGAAGATGAGAGATAGAGACAGAGAGTGAAAGAGAAGAATCAGAGGTCGAGAAGAGAAAGAGAGAGATCTCTGAGAGAGAAAGAGAAAAAAAATGAGAAGGGAAGAATCAGAGGTCAAGAAGAGAAAGAGAGAGATCTGTGAGAGAAAAAGAGAAAAAAAAAAGAAAGGAGAAAAGAAAATAAAAAAATCTCATCCACTAATTTAATTGAATCCTACGGTTCAAAAGGTGATCCGCGTGATGAGAGGTTATTGGTCTATAGTTTTTTTTTTTTTTTAATAGTTACCCAATAGATTTTTCCTTTTTCCTCTTTGTTTTTCTTTATTATCTTTCGTGGTTCTATTTTCAATATTTTGATGACTTTGGTTTGTAATTTAAAAAAAAATTATGTTTGATATAAGTATTAAGATTTTATTTGTAGTAATTATATTTATGATTTTCTATTTAGGGTTTGAATTTGGGGATTAGGGCATTATATTTATGGTGTAGCTTTAAGATTTAGATTTTAAATTTGATATAATATTTTTAAAAATAATTAAACTTTGACTTTAAATTTAAGATTGAAATTATATTATGAAAAGATTGAAGTTATATTATTAATTAAATTTGGAGTATATGGTTTGGGGTAATATGTGTATCTTATAGATTTTTGACTTTATATGTAGGGTTTAAATTACTGGTTTAGGGTATTAGATTTAGGGTGTAGATTTAAAATTTAGTGTTTATAGTTTTGATTTTAAATTTGAGATTAGATTTTTAAAATGATTAAATTTTGAGTTTAAGATTAAAATAATATTATGAAAAGATTGAAATTTTTTAAATTCTGTTAGAATTTTAAACATGTTTAGGGTTTAGGATTTTGGTTTTTTTGTTTAATTACAAAATTCAAATAAGCAAAAAAGTTCTTATTGACTTTTAAGATGACTAAATTTTGAATTTAAGTTTAAGATTATAGCTGTTATGAAAATATTGAAATTTTGTAATATATGTTTAAAGATTTAAAACATGTTTAGGGTTTAGGTTTTTTTTTTTCAAATCACAAAATACAAACAAACAAGTTTTTTATAGATCGAAATTTGTTTACAAAATTACAACTGGTTTATCGAACTAAACAAGATATAATAAACCTAATCTAACTCAGAAACTAATCTAAACACAATCTTCATGGTCGCCTCTCTTCACTGAACTTGTAGATTCAACCTATGTAGCACGGGGACGTCTATTTAGGTGCCGTACCGGTACCGGAAACGTTTCGGGGACGGGTACTTCACGGGGACAGCACTGGTACGGCTTGGGGACGGTTAGAGAACATAGCTATGAGTAAGACTAGTTTTCACGAGACATAATGCTTGTGCAATTCTTTTTTAACTGTCACTGTTATCTTGCTTCTAATTTTAGTTGGCAAAATAGACATATTATAGTAAATTATATCTAATTATGTTAGATTCACTATATAAATTTATTTTTTTATAAATATTTTATATTTTTTACTAGTATATATTTGCCGTACCCGTACCCATAATTTTTAAATTTTCCCGTTTTCCGCCCCGCTTCCGTCCCCGTTTCTGTCCCCGTATCCGTCCCGGTGCATCATAGGATTCAACTACCACTTTTGGGATTCTCCAGTCTTCAAAGTCTGTATCTTTAAAAATAAAAGCATACAGAGAAATCAGAAATTCAGAATATGAACACATAATGCAGAGCAAGGGTAAGCTCTATCGCAGCCAAGCTAGGCTTCACAGACTTTTGGGTCTTCCGTAACACAGAAAGAAGCTCAGTACGGATTTCATCAGCTAATACCTTCAACTTCTACGAGAAAGAAACCATCTTCATCGCTTAAGTGTATCAACCCCCAAAAATGCATTCAGCATGGTTCCAAGCTCCCTCTCCACTGTCATAACAATCAAAGCACCATACTTTAATCAAGACAAAAAACTTTAGTCTTCTTCATGAGCAAAACAGACAAGAAACAGAGTAAATACATAAACTATAGCCAAATAAAGACTTCAAATTGTAACATAGAGCATATAGGTGAAACAAGAACAGGGAAAAGACAAACTTTAGCCAAGAACAGAGCAAAGACAGAGACCTTGGTGTTTCTAAGACTTGGAAAATGATTAAATTAGCGAACGGAGGTGACGTCAGATCTGACGGTGAGTTATGAGTTTGGAGACTATTTAGAGGGATTAATCAACAAGCAAGACTCAAACTTTAAACTTATATATTCATAACAAACAAACTTCAACCTACTTTCAAACCTTCTGAGGAAGAACCAAATCAACTTCAAAGGAAACAATAAAGCTTAAGCCTTTACCTATTAAGAAGAGAGGAAAAACCTTCCAGAACAGTAGCAAGAGTGTGAGGTAAGACCATAAGAGTAAGCAAGAGTGTTATAGTCGCATCCAGGAAGCAGAATCGACTCCCTCTGCTCGTTGCTACTGCTCCTTCTCGACGAGTAATCTGAATCCACAGTCGCAGAGGGTTGCGTTTTCCGGTAAGGCGGATACCGGTGGAGAGTGTAGGGAAGCGTTCTAAGCATTCGTCAGTAACCACCATCCTCTTCAAGCCACGGGTAAGACTCAGACAAGAACGACCTCTCGAGTTTAGCAGAGATGAGAAAGCTCCACTGGAACTGAAAAGACCAGAAGAAGGAGAAGAAGCGAGAGAAGGCAAAGGTGATGGTGGTGAAGAGCAACAGAGGAAGGCTGAGGAGCTGTAAAAAGAATATGCACAGTGAATTGACTCTCACAGTATATGCACAGTCCCACCAATCAGCACTTGGAAGCTGTAAAAAGAATCCTCCGATACTTAGCCGGGTCGCCATCACATGGGATCTTCCTCAGGGCGGACACACCTTCGGCTATACATGCCTTCTCAGATGCCGATTGGGCTGGCGATGAGGATGATTTCATCTCCACCAACGCCTACATAATCTACCTAGGAGGAAGCCCGATTTCTTGGTCATCACAAAAACAGAAAAGTGTTTGCGGTGAATCGACTCTCACAGTATATGCACAGTCCCACCAATCAGCACTGGCAAGCTGTAAAAAGAATCCTCCGATACTTAGCCGGGACGCCATCACGTGGGATCTTCCTCAGGACGGACACACCTTCGGCTATACATGCCTTCTCAGATGCCGATTGGGCTGGCGATGAGGATGATTTCATCTCCACCAACGCCTACATAATCTACCTAGGAGGAAGCCCGATTTCTTGGTCATCACAAAAACAGAAAAGTGTTGCCCGATCCTCCACAGAAGCAGAGTATCGGTCCGTAGCAAACACTGCATCTGAACTACGTTGGCTATGTTCTCTACTGACCGAAATGGGCATAAGCACACCTGCAGCACCGGTGGTCTACTGTGACAATGTGGGTGCGACATATCTCTGCGTTAACCCAATCTTTCACTCCCGTATGAAACATGTAGCTTTGGACTACCAATTTATTCGTGGCTGCATCAGCTCCGGAGCTCTATGTATCTCACATATCTCGACAAAAGATCAGCTAGCGGACACTCTCACCAAGCCACTGCCTCGTCCGCGCTTCAAGGAACTAAATGACAAGATTGGAGTCAAGCATTTGCCTCCATCTTGAGGGAGAGTGTAAGATATATGTACAGTATAAGGCTATGATTGTAATTAGTTAATAGTAAGCCCTACTGTAATCTACTATATAAGTTGTACACTCTTTTCATAATAGAATCATTCAGCATTCCGTAATATTTGACACCTCTAAACCCAGCTTCAAATCCTTCTAATAACACCTTTAAAATTTTCTCTTCTTAAATTAATATTTTTCAGTTAAAAAAAAAATAATACCCAGAATACAACGTGCCTTCAACGTAAGATATATATATATATAAAGATATATATATATATATATATATATATATATATATATATATATATTTTTATACCAGTTTAATTATTGTTTTGCCTATTCAACTAAAAAAAAATTGTTGAAAAGAAAACTCTTTGGAATAGTTTTGAAGGTGTGGATGAGAATCGAAAAAGCATTGTGTTCAGTTCCAAGAAGCTGACGGATATGGGATTTAACTTCAGTATAGTCTGGAGGAGATGTTGGTGGAATCGATTGAGGCATGTCATCAAATGGGTTCCTCCCTGTCTCTTTATTGGACCAATCGAAATCTGAGGAGTGGAAAATGGAGTAGGAACAAAAAAATAAAAAATCACTCTACTTATAGAGTAAACTTTTATTTTTTATTCATACTCCATTTTCTACTCCATTTTTAAAATAAAATATGGAGTAGGGATAGATATGGTCTTAAGAAGCAGAGTGTTACTCAAATAATGTTGTTTTGACTTGAGAGAGTAAAGTAATGTAAGTTAGCAAAAAAAGAAAGAAAAAGAGAGTAAAGTAATGTAGCTTGCATGATATATTTTATAAAATAAACTCGTCTACACCTATTTAACCAGTTTTCTCTCAAAAGCGTGGGCACATACCGAATATTTGAGTTTTAAAAGTTCTTCATGATCTATATCGTTTCATCTGAGTCGACAGTTTAATGATTCGATTTCTCTGCAACCATCCAAATATCTTTAGTGTTGAGAGAAGACTTGGGAGTAGCCCTGGATTTCATCTCAAATCCTTAGAAACACAAAGATTAAAGAAATTTTTTTCTTTATTGCTTCAAAATTCTTTTAAAACTAAAGCTCTCGATGCTTTTTGTGGATCTTATGGAACAACTCTTCATTAGATCTTATTATATAAAACTAAACTAAACGACTTTTTATTCTATATGGAATATGATAATACAAACCTAATCTAAATTTTCTATTTTTATTTAGGTTTCCTTATTTGTATTTATCTACAAACTTATTAAACACTTACTAATAAGTTAGGTAGCTCCACAAGTTTTGGAGCTTTCCAACATTTCCCCCCTTAAGTTCAGCTTGAAATAGGAAGAACAATTTCTTGAACTCCAATTAAGCTCCTTATTTCTATCAACTTAATCTTTGGTAATGGCTTGGTAAGGATGTACGCCTTTGTTCTACACCCGACGCATGCTCCACTTCGATTTACCCCTTGTCTACACACTCACAAATGAAGTGATATTTTGAAACTATGTGCTTTCTTCACTACAAAAAAACAGGTGGTTAATGACTGCACTTTTCGTCATTATCGTCGTTAATCCCCTATTACGAAGAATTAACGACGATTCTCCTATCTTCATTAGTAGCTCGTCATAACATGTAAATCGTCGTAATATCATCGTAACAGTTACGACTTCGTTATATCATCGTAATAGTTACGACTTCGTTATATCGTCGTAACAGAATTCGTCGTAAAGTAGGCGTAATACTATGTCCACATATTTAGTCGTAAATGGGTCGTAAACCATCGTCGTTATGTTGTCGTAAATGAAGTCATAAAAAACAGGTTGGAAGGTCGTAAACGTTACGACGAAATTACATCGACCATCGATGTGAATTTGTCGTAAAATTTACAACTAGTTTACATCTGCTGTCGATGTAAAATAGTCGTAATGTTACTACCAAATAACACCGTTTCTAATTATTTATGAAAAAAATATTTTAGTTTTAAATTAAAAATTCATAAAATAATAAGATTTACAAAATTATTTAATTTCAGAAATTTAAATTAAAAATATAATATATGAAAATATTTTATTATCCAAAATACAAACGGAAAAAAAACCTAAAGGTTAAGGTCGTCCCGGAGCTCGGAACTATGGTGATCGGCTTGTCGCTCAAGCTCCGCCTGGTCTTCCGGAGTACAGTCGCGGTTTATGGTCAGACGTATCTGCTGCCACATCTGCCAAAGCGCCGGGTTTTCCTCCGCAATGAGATCAAACGTCGCCGCCATGGCCCTAATCTGGTTCATGTTCTCCGCTATGACGTTGTTGGCAACCGTCAAATCTGCCCGGAGCTGAACATTTTCCTCCCTTGCAGCACCGTAAGCTGCTCTCGCCCTCGGAACATCATTCACCGAACCGATCCCGACCATCCGTCATATTTTCGTCAAGACAATCTGTAATTAATCAATGAATTTCATTATTAGTAATATATATTATAAAATTAAAACATATTAAAATGTATATAAAATATATTACCTGTTCAAAAAATTTGTTCTGTTTGACGGTCGACAACTGAACCGGTGCGCCATCCGGATTTTGTTGCAACAACTGGGTCTGGATCTCTTTGATCCGAGCCTCTATATTGTTGTGGATCTTTTCTGCCCGAGCATCCACAAACGTTCCATCCGCATGCTGGTATGTCTTCTTGTAAAGTCAGGAAAGAGATGGTGTTTCTCCCTTCCTCAGCGGCATACAAAAATTTTAAAAATTAATCATGCGTTCATTAATAAACAATTTATTAATTTTATAAAAAAATGAAGAAATAATTAACACTTACCATCTTTAGGGCAACACCGGTGGGATCTGTCCGGAAGTATGGGGCAATAGCAAATTGCCTTCAACAGGGCTGCAGAGCAATTGTTGTCAACAGGGCTGCGGAGCAATTGTTGGACGTGCGAACCGAGTAAGGAAAATTCAAATAGGCCTTCAGTCCTTTCCAAGTCTTGTCGCTGACGTAGACGGGTTTTGCATCATCCTCTTGAAACCTCCACTTCTCTTTCCAGCCGACAACAATGTTCTAAAGGCATTCCATTGCCTTATGGTAGAACGCCGTCTTCACTTGCTAGTTGACGGCAATAGACCAATTTCATTTTTGCTGAAAAAAACATTAATAACTGTAATAAATAAATTGGGAAACAAAGGAAATCGTCCATCAGAAACCTGCAAAATTTGACGGAAAATTAAATTAATCAGACATATAATTATGATAAATGAATGTAAATCTGAAAATAATTAAAAATATATAAAAAATTACCAATAAATGTTTGCTGGTCGATCGAGGTCGATGGTGGGTAAACCTTCGCGACTGGGCATTTGGATCAGGTCCTCGCCCGTAAACCTAGCATATGTCGCATACGGTAGCACCATCAAATCTGGATGGATACCTCCCAGAACATTAGCAGGTGCTGGAGCAGCATCAGGAGCTGGGGAGCATCTGGAGGAGGTGGCTTTTCCTTAGCTCGAGAAGCCGAGGAAAAGCTTTCCTATGCGGAGTTGAAAAGAACTGTTTTGGTGAACATGCACTCGCTTCAGTTTTTTTAACACTTTTTCTCGTTTTCTTCTTGTGCATCTTTAGAATCAGAGAATAGAGCATATTTATAGGAATAAGGGGATGTAATTTAGTCGTAATTTAACATCAACTTAACGACTAGATAGGGACGACCCACGTTTTATAAAGATTACGCCGATTTAGGTTCGACCCGTGTTTAGGGATCGTCATAATTTAGAAGTAACGTTACGACGACATAGGGGTCGATTTTCCATTACGTTGGATTAAGGACGGCCCGCGTTTATGAGTTACGATGACATAGGGACGGCACATGTTTAAACCCTAAAACCGAAACCCCAAACTTCTTAAGTTATTTATTCATTTTACACTACTAAGTCCCAAACTACAAAGTCTCATAACTTGTTTTAACATGAAATTTTTTTTAACATTAATTTCATACATAAGCAAGCTAATGAAAACAATGAGTCAATATAATGAAACATATTATTGTTACATTTAAGAAAAATGACATAATGAAATTCACTCATTATCAGAACCATAACTCGACTCATCATTAGGATCTTCATTTTCTTCAAATTCATCTTGATTGTCTTCGTCCGTTATATCGCCTGGAAGATCTTCATATATCGGGTTTTGCGGATCAACTATTGAGGTTGTTTCACGAAATAAATCTGTAACCATATCATGCATCCTATCATGATCTACAACATGATCCTCCTGTGGGTAACTACTTTTATGATGCAAATGACTCGGTTCTTCCCTATTACCACCATCTTCAAAGTGAGTACTACTACTAGCTTCATTCCTACTATCACCCTCTCCATGGAGAAACCAAATGTAGTAATGTGGGGGTAAATTCTCTATTTACTAAATGTTTCCAAACCGTTTCATTACGAGCAAACTTGGTATTCTTCCACTTACGACAGGGACAAAACATTTTACCGGTTTCCTGCGTGAGAGGTGTGTTTCCGGCTTGGTACATGAATATCTATGTCTCGTTGAGAAATTCGTTTGTCACAATTCCTGCTGAATCTTTATGTGCATACATCCAACTCCGGATCTCTTAGATATTGCCACCATGAGACATTTTTTTTAAAAAACAAATTCAATTTTTTTTCTTGTGGATCTTCAGAATGAGAGAGCAGTGCATATTTATAGGAAATTTTCAAATTTGGTAAGTGGGAATGTTGCAACGAATTTACTACATCATAAAATTTACTATAACTTAACAACTATATTACCACCATTTTTACCAACCATACAAACATTTATCACGTTTACAACAACCTTCTGTTTTATTTGTAATCTAGTCGTTAATTAGATCCTACGTTGTTGATGTAATTTAGTCGTAATGTAATAACAAATTTACGATGACATGTATAGGTCGTTGCAAGTCGTCATAACCTGACAACGAATTTACGACGACTAGCTGTTGTTGTAAGTTTACGACGATTTTTATATCAACGTAAAGTCGTCGTAAAATTACGACCACACTTTTTTAGTCATAACACGTAGTCGTTATGGCTGCGTTTTCTTGTAGTGCTTCTTCCATGGAAAACTGAAATTTTTGGTTGAGCAATGGCTGATTTGTTGTCAAGTCTAAGTATGACCTTCTCGCCTTCTTCACTAAGAATCTCACACAAAAATTCCTTAAGCCATATAGCTTGATTTGCTGCTTTTGTTGCCGCCATGAACTCTACTTCACATTATGACAATGCGACTGTCGGGTGCTTCTGTGAGGTCCAACTAATCAATGATGAACCAAAATAGGATGTATGTCCTAGCGTGCTCCTCCCGTCATCAACATCAATATTGTAACTACTATCATTTATAACCCATGACACTCTTTGACGCATTTCTCTTGTAAACCAAAGTTTGTTGTTCCTCTTACATACCATGTGCTTGATGGCTTGTCCATGAGATTCTCTCGAATAGTGCATTGGGTATTAAGCAGACGTCGGTAAGAATGTTTCTACCTTCGCAGATTTTTTTTCAAGTACCCATATTTTTAAACCAAGTTTTAGTTGATAATATGATTATTCCGAGGAATAATTCTATCAAATTGTGTCTGGTTTACATGGAAGCATAAAACGCCTCTGTAACTGGATTCCTTTTTAGGGCATTGGTGCAAATGTTGCAATTTCTGAAAATATGTACTAAGACTCAAAATAATCATGCAAGAGGTGGAAATAAGCTAGCATTGTGATAAAGGTTGGGTAGTCGACCAGGTTTTTCATCATGTCCACCAAATATGAGAAGTCTGTCTTGAATCAGATAAAAAATGTATGCATATCTTTCAAACATGTCATAATTCAAAGTAATCCTTTCATCTCGTCGTATAAAGCCAACATGATTATGTGGCATCCTAGAATCCTAAACGATCCATTATCTATTTGACCCTTATGAAACCACTTTTAGTCACTAACTAATTAAATGAGAAATTCTTGGGTTCACACCCTAGGGTGAACCTCTAGATTCACCAACCAATAGTGTTTCAGTATTTGATATTTGATATCTTTTAAAAAAGAAAACAAAATTGAATTTCCAAATAAGATTATATTTTTAAAATAAAACAATAAAAATACATAAAAATAGTTACAAAAAATAAATAAATAAACATAGATAAACTTTTAGCAAAATACTAAATCCTATATCCTAAATCCTAAACTCCAAACCCTAAATTATAAACCTTAAATCTTGGATAAACCGTAAACTATTGGAAAATTTTAAACCCTAAATCATACATTAAAAACTAAATCTTAATAACACTAAACCCTAGGGTTTAGTGTTAGTAAAATTTAGTTTTCAATGTATGATTTAGGGTTTAAGATTTTCCAACGGTTTAGAGTTTATCCAAAGTTTAAGGTTTAACGTTTAGGGTTTAGGGTTTAGAATTTAGGGTATAGGGTTTAGTATTTTGCTGAAGATTTAACAATATTAATTTATTTACTTTTTGTAACTATTTTTTTTTTATTTTTATTATTTTATTTTAAAAATATAATCTAATTTGGATATTCAATTTTATTTCCTTTTTTAAAAGATATCAAATATCAAATACTCAACACACTATTGGTTGGTTAACCTAGAGGTTCACCCTAGGAGGTGAACCCAAGAATTTCTCTAATTAAATAAAATATTTTAAAATAGAATGATGATTTTTAAAAATAACATGGAAATGGAAATATGGTAAACTTGAAATACGCCCAATTTTAATTTATTTTTCTAGCAAAATACAATTTTTCTGTGTTGCTCCGTTTTAGTTAAAGATACTTTAATCAATTAAATAGTGATGCATTTAAAAATAACATGGAATGGTGCTATTTTAAAGAAAATATTCAAAAGTTGTTATTTTAACATTTCCCTTGGTTTGATAAAGTTTCATAAGTAACCGATTCTAGTAGGTTATTATCTGGTTTAGGCAATATTCTGAAATCATAGCGTGACGCCAATACTAAAGCCCAACATAACGTATAAGCCCGTTCAAGTAATATAAGGCCCATTTGTTCAGTTCCTTCAAAGAGAAAGAAGAAAAGAAGAACTATGTCTTGAAGGAAAAGAAAAGCTTCTGACGAAGAAGAAGAAGAGAGACTCAACAAAAAGAAGATGTTCAGGAATCAGTACGACACAGACGTGACGACATGGAGCCCAACATGTCGTCTGTTCCAAGTAGAATACGCCATGGAAGCAGTGAAGCAAGGCTCAGCCGCAATTGGACTCAGATCTCGCTCCCATGTAGTCCTGGCGTGCGTCAACAAAGCCCAATCTGAGCTCTCGTCGCATCAGAAGAAGATCTTCAAAGTGGATGACCACATAGGCGTCGCAATCGCTGGACTCACAGCGGATGGACGTGTTCTCTCCCGTTATATGAGACCGGAAGCTATCAATCACTCCTTCACATATGAGTCTCCACTTCCCGTTGGTCGTCTCGTTGTTCATCTTGCTGATAAGGCTCAGGTTAGTCTTTCGTTGATCTCGGCTTCTTGCATTGTTAGTTGAGATTTGGTGAAATTTATTTGCATGTAATTGTCACAGCTGAGTCACTACTTCAGCTTGATGTTGTTCTACAACTTGCCTATACTTATGTGCTACATACATTTCACTTAACTTATATGAGCTGTTTTGTTCAGAACTGCATGTAAATGATTTTTGTTTTGCTACATATCAGTTGAAGAGGTGAGAATCTCTCTTTTTTTTTTTATAGGTATGGTTTGCTTCTATGTTTAGGAATTGAAAAGGTAAACTGGGACCTTTAGAAGCAAACTGATTTGGTTTCTGTTTAGTTCTTGGGCCCTGTTCGTTTGCTCAAGATGCAAATCGATGTTCGTTTTGTGCATTATAATGCTACATCCAGATGGATCATCCAGCTGAATTTTTAAAAACTCATCTCAAATTCTCACCCAAATGAAGGTGAGTCTTGATGGTGCATCTGGATGCAGATGCATCTAGTTCACTCCAAAAAGAAAAATGACAAAAATGACATTTTAAAATCAAAATATTATTTTCAAACCCGAAATTCTATTTTTTTTTTTGAATTGACATTTTTCTGCTATAACCAAAAAAATGCATTTTCTCGCAAAAACTGAAAAACACATTTTTCCGCCAAAAACCACAAGATGCGTTTTTCCGCAAAAAAAAACGTAAAACACATATTTCCATAAAAACACATTTTTGCCCAAACCAGTAAAACAGAACTTTTCGACCAAAACCAAAAAATCGCATTTTCCCGTCAAAACAAAAAAAAACGCATTTTCCCGCCAAAACCCAAAAAATGCATTTTCCCGCCAAACTCCTAAAAACATTTTCCGGCCAAAACCGCAAAAAGCATTTTCTCGTCAAAACCGGTAAAAACGCAATTTTGTCGTCAAAACCAGAAAAACGCCAAAACCGGAAAACACAATTTTTCCACCAAAACCGGAAAAGCATTTTTCTGCCAAAACCGGAAAAACGCATTTTCCCGCCAAAACCGGAAAACACAATTTTTCCGCCAAAACCGGAAAACAGAATTTTCCCGCCAAAATCGGAAAAACGTTTTTTCCCACCAAAACTGGAAAATACATTTTCTCGCCAAAATCGGAAAAACGCATTTTCCCGCCAAAATCGGAAAAATGTATTTTCCCACCAAAAATCGGAAAAATGTATTTTCTCGTCGAAACCGCATAAATGCTTTTCTCGCTAAACTTACGAAAATGCTTTTCCCGCCAAAATCGCAAAAAAACTTTTCCCGCCAAAATCTCGAAAAAAACTTTTCCAGCCAAAATCGCGAAAAAAAACTTTTCCCGCCAAAATCGCGAAAAAAACTTTTCTCGCCAAAATCCTGAAAAAAACATTTCTCGTCAAAAAGACTTTTCCCGCCAAAACCGCAAAACACAATTTCCGCCAAAACCGTAAAAATGCTATTTTTCCGCCTAAACGTAAAAAAATATATTTTAATCATTTTATTAACAAGTCCACCCGGATGTAGATGGAAGTTAAAAAATGAAAAGCAAACGAACATAGTTGCATTCAGATGATTCATCTGGATGCATGGACGAAATGAAGAAACGAACAACACCCAGATGGAGCATCTGGATAAGACATCTAGATGGACCATCTGAATGCATCACTAGAAGAAAAGAGCGGCATCATGAGGGAAAAAATCGTCGGTATGTCGTCGGAATAACGCTATTCCGACGACATACCGACGAAAAAAATCCTCGGAAATAACTCCTTGGAAATTCATCATTCCTCGGAAATCCCTCGGAAATTTCCGACGGAATTCCGAGGAAACCCTATTTCCTCGGAATTTCCGAGGACCACAAGTTCGTCGGAAATTCCTCGGAATATTCCGAGGATGATGTCGTCGGAATATTCCAAGGGATAAACTTCCTCGTAATATTTCCAAAATTAAAAAAAAAAATTATCAATTTATTTTTTTAAATTGAAATTCGAAAATATAAAATTAAAATTGAAATAGAAAACATATTTAAAATACAAAAAATAATAAAATAGTTTTTATAAATAAAAAAAATGTTTTATAAATACAAAATTAGTTTTAATAAATATGAAATCATCTTTCTATAAATACAAAATAGTTTTTATAAATACAAAAAATAATAAAATAGTGTTTATAAATCAAAAAATGTTTTATAAATACAAAATTAGTTTTATAAATATAAATATTTTTATAGATATGAAATCATCTTTTTATAAATACAAAATAGTTTTTATAAATACAAAAAATAATAAAATAGTGTTTATAAATCAAAAAAAAATATTTTATAAATACAAAATTAATTTCAAAATATGAAATCATCTTTTATAAATCCAAAAAAACGAATTTATATACAAAGAACTGTTTGTATATTTAAAAATAGTTTTTATAAATACAAAAATAAAAAAATAGTGTTTATAAATCAAAAAAATGTTTTATAAATACAAAATTAGTTTTAATAAATATAAATATTTTTAGAAATATGAAATCATCTTTTATAAATCCAAAAATTGAATTTATACACAAAAAAACGTTTTGTAAAATCGAATTTATATAGAAAAAATGTTTTGTAAATACAAAAATAATGAACAATTTATAAAAAAAGTTCTAAATCAATTCAACACAACCAAATCACAATTCTAAACCTATTACACAACAAATCACAATCCTACCCAATCGCCCTAACAAAAATCTATCAAAAACCTTCTAAAATCATCAAATCTACTTAAAAACCTAACAAATAGGACCTAAGAGAGTGGAATATGGTCCTTACATGATTTGTAAGAGAATGGAAAGGATTCGCCGGAGAGATCGTCGCGAGAGAAGGTGGAGAACGCCGAAAGGAGAGAGAGATCGCCGGAGAGGAAGAAGAGAGAAATAGGGAAGAAGATGCGTTTCGAGTTTATAAAACCTTGGGTCCGACGGATATTTTCCGTCGGAATTCCCTCAGTATTTTCAATTTCAATTTTCGCGAAATATTTGGCAGCTTGTTTGCCCGGTTAAATGAAATTATTCCGAGGAAATTCCGACGGTCACTTATATATCCGTCGGAATTTCCTCGGAATATTTTCATTAATTCGAGGAAAAAGAATATCCTATGCATGTATTTCTATTAATTTATATTGTTCCTCGGAATATTCCGAGGAAATACCGATGAACTAGTGTTTGGGGTTTCAGAACATCAATTTTTTTTGCCGTATTTCATTTCTTATACAATTGTAATTCATACCATTGAGGATTCTTTGTATAGATGAGCATAAACCATGAAATAACAAATTTCAAAACGAATTGTAAGTATTCCCTTTACCGTTCATTAAAGTGTATAAGTGTTTCTCTTATGTTGTGGGGATTTCGTTCATACAATCGGAAAAGTGTTTATTATAGGGTAAGGAACAAATTTTGACTTCATAATGAACGTAAGACACTTAATAAGGGTTATATATGTGTTATTCAAACCGCAAAACGTTGTTTTCGGTCTAAAAACCCTATTTCCTCGGAATATTCCGGGGGAATTCCGAGGAAACTCTTTTCTTCCTCGGAATTCTGTCGAAATATTCCGAGGAAATTCCGAGGAACTAGTGTTTGGGGTTTCAAAACGTCAATTTTTTTTAAACGGATCGATCGATGGATATATGTCCAAAAACGCATCGATCGATCACTAAGATGGACCAAAGCGTAACAATGTTATCGATCGATGAGATTATCCCATCCATCGATCGAGGATATCAAGTGTTCCTCGGAATATTCCGAGGAAATTCCGAGGAACTAGTGTTTGGGGTTTCAAAATCTCGAATGTTTTTTTATAAATGGATCGATCGATGGATTTATGTCCAAAAACGCATTGATCGATCACTAAGATGGACCAAAGCGTAACAATGTGATCGATCGATGAGATTATCCCATCGATCGATCGAGGATATCAAGTGTTCCTCGGAATATTCTGAGGAAATTCCGAGGAACTAGTGTTTGGGGTTTCAAAATCTCGAATGTTTTTTTATAAACGGATCGATCGATGGATTTATGTCCAAAAACGCATCGACCGATCACTAAGATGGACCAAAGCGTAACAATGTGATCGATCGTTGGGTATATGTCCAAAAATGCATCGATCGATCACTAGTTCGTCGGAATTTCCTCGGAATTTTGTAAAATCCCTATAATATTTCCTCGGAATTCATCGGTTTTTTCCGAGGAACACATTTTTCCGAGGAACACATTTTTCCTCGAAATTTCGTCGGAATATTCCGACGGATTGATATTTCCTCGGAATTCCGTCGGTATATTCCGGGGAAATTCCTCGGAAAATTCCGAGGATTTCATTTTCCGTCGGAATGTCCGTCAGAATACCGATGTTTTCTTGTAGTGCATCTTCCAGATGTACAAACTAACAGGGCCCTTATAGCTTCTTGGTGCAGTTGGCTTAGGTAATAGTTTCTTTGTAACATGATAGAACTGTTCCTATGATGCATATTTTTATTTCAGGCTTTAAACTGGTAATAACAGCTTATCAGCCTATTTCCCACTTCCCAGTAAAAAAGTATGCAAATTTGTAGGCTTCGACCCCAGATGAGACAGAGAAGAAGGTTGTTGCCTTTAATTATGCGTCTGCTACATCTCAGTTTTATTGACATATATGAAACACATTTGCGTTGTATTCCTAATTTTCAGTTGTTGGTTTGCTACCATATGTCCTCTGTATATCTAAAAAGACGGGTCTTATATTCCTCATTCTCATATTTTTATCAGTTGGTTTTCTCATCTATTATGAGATATTTTGCTACAGTGGTTCATACCAAGGCTTCAAAAAAAGGAAGTAATATTTTTTTTCTTTTGTTCGCAGGTCTGCACCCAAAGATCATGGAAACGACCCTATGGCGTGGGTTTGTTGGTAGGTGGACTGGATGAGTCTGGAGCCCACCTTTACTACAACTGCCCCAGCGGAAACTACTTCGAGTATCAAGCTTTTACTATCGGTCCCGTTCTCAAGCTGCAAAGACCTACCTGGAACGCAAGTTTGAGAGCTTTGCGGATTCCTCAAGAGAAGATCTGATCAAAGATGCGATTTTGGCTGTTAGGGAGACACTGCAGGGAGAAACACTCAAGAGTTCTCTGTGCACCGTATCTGTTCTAGGTGTTGGTGAACCATTCCACTTCTTGGACCAGGAAACGATACAGAAAGTGATCGATACGTTTGAGAAAGTTGCAAATGAAGAGGAAGGAGAAGGTGTGGCCGAACCTGCTGCACCCGCAGAAGAGGGTGGTGATGGTACAGGTGACCAAGACGTGGCTCCAATGGAAACGTAAGGCTTTTCTGTGTAAAACTGGAATTATTTTATCATTTACTTTTGGATAATTTTGTTGGGCCTAATTATTAAGCCTAATGGCTCAAATAATATATGGCAAAATGTGAAAACGAAATGGGCCTATGGGGTCTTATAAAAAGCCTTGTTGGTTTTAATGAAATGAAGTTAACAACATCCCACATTGGTTGGGAGAGTTGATTTTGAGGAGTATATATATGTCTTCATGACATGAGAGGTTAAACAGCTCAAAGGACGAGAGAGCTCCCCACGCGCGCGCCGCCGCCGTCCGGCCGGCTCGGCTCGGCGTGGGCTTGGGCTTGGGCTTGGGCTTGGGCTTGGGTGGAGGGCCTTTGGCCCGATAAGAACTATTCTTTTTGGACCAAGTTAAGCTCAACGTTTTGCCAGTTATTTCGGGAAAAAACAGCATACAATTTTATTTAAAACGACAAGTAGTTTTTCAAAAAATTAAAAAACGTCATGCATGTTATCCTCTCGAAAATTTAAAACGAGATAAGAGAGAGTCTTGAGGAAGAAGTTTCGGAACTCAACTTCCCTCGATCTCCGCGAGATTCTCGCCCACGTGCAGCAGCTGTTGCGGGAAGTGGGTCTTCTCCGGCTCTTTAAATATCGTCTCTCCTCTTCCTTCATTTCTTAATTTTTTTTTTCTGATCGAAATCCAACAGCAAAAAATCCCTCTGCGTAAGTCTATATTGCGAGAGTGTTTCGTAGAGTTTATAGTTCGATAGGATCACGAGTGAGGCGTGATTCATCTGCCATGGTTGTATCCTGGGACTCTATATTCTTAGAGTCCCGTCTCACTAACGGAGCGAATATTTTGAGTTAAGGAAAGAGATCTTATCTCGCCTCCATGTCTATTTGCGAATACGGTTTCTTATCGTCCTCGTATTCGTTTTTCTATATTCGTCTATTTCCTTAACTTCGCTTTTATTATATTGTTTACATCGGTCCGGTTTTCCGGCTTCTACAATCTTAACTCAAAATCGCTTTATGTTTAAAGCTTTAATCGGGTTGATAAACGATTAATAGAAACGGGTTTTGGAACCGTGTTTGCGATTTGCTTTCTAGCATTTCCGCGAAACGTTTTGTTCTTATCTCACAACGATGTTTGCGATTTGCTATACGCTTATCCGCGAAACGTTTCTGCCTAAATGTGTTTGCGATTTGCCTTAGAGCACTTCCGCGAAACGTTTCTGGTTTATTTCATTACGCTTTGCGGATTGTTTTCTAGCATTTTCGCAAAACGTTGATACATTCTTCAAACGTTATATACATGAATCGTTTCAGTAACCGTTTTCTTAAGCGAGTTTGTGAAACATTCTAAGTCTATAAAAATGGTTTCTGCGAACGCTTTTAAGCGAGTTTGCAAAACATTTTTTCCAGACTTATATCGATATGATTTGGTTCAAATACCAAAAATGAACATCGATTTTAGACTATTATTTTCTTTAAAATAATATGTTATTTGTTGAATGGAGTACTAATCCGTTTTTTCATGTTTTCTCTACAGAAAATGACAAATGATAACAACACCCCCATTGACACCACATATGTCATTCAGACTCCACTCAACGCTGCAGCAACTGATGCAACTGGCGTGACAACCGCTACGACAAACATCACAGCATCTACCGCTGCAGCAACAACAAGCACTATCCTCCCTGCGGGAAATGCTGCTGATGAAACCACTCGCTGTAGCCTATTTGGTGCTGGTCTTTATCAGACGGGTTCAGTATCAGCATCTGCAAGTGCTCCGGTGGCAGTTCAAACTCCTCCGGCTGTACCTAGCTTGTTCACTCAAGGACTGATGCCAGACAAGTTTGATGGCAAAGGCTTCAAAACGTGGCAGAAGAAGATGATGTTCTTTCTGACAACGATGAAACTGGACAAGTTCATCCAGGAGGACAAGCCCCTGATTCCGTACGGAATAGATGATGTTCACCGTCTTGCAACTGTTGACATATGGGTGCATTCCGACTTCATCTGCAAAGGTTACATTTTGGATCGTCTCATTGACCCATTGAACCGTGTCTACTGTGAGATCCCCATGGCGAAAGAGCTATGGAGATCACTGGACAAGAAGTACAGAGGTGAGGACGCTGGCTGCCAGAAGTATGTGGTCTCAAAGTTCCACGACTTCAAAATGGTGGATTCAAAACCCATCATGGATCAGGTGGAAGCGCTTCAGCTCATTTGCCATGAAATCGCTGCTGAAGGAATGTCCATCTGCGAGACATTCACAACTCTCAGCTTCATTGAAAAGCTTCCTCCAAGCTATGCGGATTTCAAGAACTACTTGAAGCACAAGACGAAGAACATGGGGCTCGAGGAGCTCATCATGAGGCTTCAGATGGAATCCAGAAACCGAATTGCTGACAAGGTCACTGCTAAGGAGCACAGTGTCAACATGGCTGAGCACAAAGGCAAAGGAAAGGCACACGCCCATTCTCCTGCCAAGCCTTCCAAAACTGCTGCAGCCCTGAAGGCTTCGGGAAAAAACTTCAAGAACAAAGGCATTGAAATCAATGCGAATGCGAATGTGGAGAAGTTCAGGGGGAAATGTCACTACTGCCACAAAGTGGGGCACAAGACTGTTGAGTGTCGCAAAAAGATCAAGGATGAGAAGGCTCAGGCAAATCTCACAGAGGAGGATCTCGTTGCTGTGGTGACTGAAGCCAACATGGTTGAAAGCAACAACCCCAAGGAATGGTGGTATGACACTGGTGCAACCACCCACATTTGCACCGATAGGGCGATGTTCAGCACCTATCAGAAAAGCATGACTGAGGAGAAGCTCAAGATGGGAAACACTGCAGTCTCCAAGATTGAAGGACGCGGCAATGTGATTTTGAAGATGACATCTGGACATGAGGTCACTCTGACGAATGTGAAGCATGTGCCTGACATGAGGAAGAACCTGGTCTCGGGAACCTTGCTCAGCAAGAATGGATTCGCCACAAATTTTGAGGCGGACAAGCTCGTGATTAGGAAAAATGGGATGTATTTGGGAAGAGGGTATGTTAAGGGTGGACTTGTCAAGTTGAATGTAATGACAGTCCCTCCGAAAGTTGTAGCTTCAAAAGTTTCAATGAATAAGAAAGAGCCAGTTGCTTATTTGGTTGAGTCTTTTAATATATGGCATGAAAGATTAGGCCATGTAAACTACAAATCTATACAAAGATTAATGAATTTAAATCTAATTCCTAAATGCAAAACAAGTAAACAAAAATGTGAAGTATGCGTACAGGCTAAGCTCACGAAAACGCCATCACCTCGTGTTGAAAGAACTAATAAACCTCTAGATTTAATTCACACAGATTTATGTGATTTAAAATACTTACAAACTAGAGGTGGTAAAAAGTACTTTATGACCTTCATAGATGACTGCACAAAATATTGTTATGTATATTTACTACATAGCAAAGACGAAACCTTAGAAAAATTTAAAGAATTTAAACTCGAGGTCGAAAATCAGCTTAAAACAACTATTAAAGTAGTTAGAAGCGACAGAGGAGGCGACTATGATGGTCCATTCAATACATTCTGTAAAGAACATGGAATAATCCATCAAACTACAGCTCCTTACTCACCAGAATCTAATGGAGTTGCTGAACGCAAAAATTGAACTCTAAAAGAGATGATGAATGCAATGTTGCAGGAATCTGGGTTACCCAGAACATGTGGGGGGAAGCATTGCTTACCACTAATTATATCCTCAACAAAATTCCACACAAAGTAACTGGAAAAACACCATATGAATTATGGAAAGGTAATTTACCTTCGTATAAATACCTCAAAGTGTGGGGGTGCTTGGCAAAAGTTGCGGTACCGCCACCAAAAAAGGTCACTATTGGACCTAAAACAGTGGATTGCATCTTCATCGGATATGCACATAATAGTAATGCTTATCGATTTCTGGTACATAAATCCGAAATATCAGACATTCATGAAAAAACAGTCATGGAATCAAGAAATGCATCTTTTTTCGAAAATATTTTTCCATATAAGGAAAAACAAGGCTCAAAACGAACTCGAGAAGAAAGAGACAATGACAAGAACTCGGAAACTGAGACAAACGTCGAGATTTCTATAAATGATATTTCAGAAAATGAAGAAAAAGATGAACCTCGAAGGAGCAAAAGAGCTCGAAAAGAAAAATCTTTTGGAGAAGATTTCCTAATGGCATTTTTAGTAGAAAATGTTCCAAAAACTTTAGCAGAAGCCATGGCTTCACCAGAAGCTCCATTTTGGAACGAAGCTGTCAGGAGTGAATTTGATTCGATCATGCAAAATTATACTTATTACATAACGGATTTACCACCTGGCTGCAAAGCATTAGGGAATAAATGGATAATGACACGAAAACATGGTGGAAAATACAAGTCTAGGCTTGTAGTTCAAGGATTCCGACAAAAAGAAGGCCTTGACTATTTTGATACATAATCTCCAGTGGCGAGAATAACATCAATAAGACTGATGATAGCAATCGCAGCCTTAAGAGACTTAGAAATTCATCAAATGGATGTAAAAACTGTTTTTCTAAATGGAGATTTAGAAGAGGAAATTTACATGAAACAACCTGAAGGTTTTGTCATTCCCGGACAGGAAGACAAAGTATGTCGACTTGTAAAGTCACTTTATGGGCTTAAAGAAGCTCCTAAACAATGGCACGAAAAATTTGACAATACAATGATGTCAAATGGTTTCAAAATAAATGAATGTGACAAATGCATATACTACAAAACTACCAAAAATGCGTATGTTTTGCTATGTCTATATGTAGATGATATGCTCATTATTGGAAGCAATAAAGACATTATCAATCAAACAAAGAACATGCTCAAAGGGACATTTGAGATGAAAGACTTGGGATTAGTAGATGTAATTCTCGGGGTTAAAGTCACAAGAAATTCAAACGGAATTATCTTAACCCAATCTCATTATGCTCAAACAATATTAGAGGGATTTAAAAATTACTCTAATAGTACGGCGAAAACTCCGTTAGATCCCCAAATGCACTTGACAAAGAATTCAGGTGAAGCGGTTTCACAAAACGAGTATGCAAGTGTGATCGGAAGTCTCATGTACTTGACCAATTGTACTAGACCGGATCTGGCGCATGCAGTAAACGTACTTAGTCGATATACAAGTAATCCAGGTAATACACACTGGAAAGCTATAACGAGGGTACTCAATTACTTGCGTTACACCTAAGATTTTGGGCTTCACTATGGTAAAGAACCAGCAGTTTTAGAAGGATACAGTGATGCTAACTGGATATCAGATTCTAAAAACTCAAAATCCACGAGTGGATATGTCTTTACACTAGGAGGAGCAGCAATATCATGGAAATCTACCAAACAAACAGTGTTAGCCAGATCTACCATGGAATCTGAGTTCATAGTCTTAGACAAAGCAACAGAAGAAGCCGAATAGCTTAGAAATTTTTTGGAAGATATTCCGATGTGGGAGAAACCTGTGCCATACACATACATTGTGATAGTCAATCAGCAATAGCTCGGGCTCAGAATAATCTCTACAATGGAAAATCTCGTCACATCAGAAGGCGACATAAAACCATTAGAAAACTTATCTCAACTAGTGTAATCACAATAGACTACATCAAATCGGCTGACAACCTAGCGGATCCATTTACTAAAGTGTTGTTGCTAAATCATCAAAAGGAATGGGTTTAAAGCCTATAACAAATGAGGATGCTTGATTGCAAACCTACCTATCATGAATGGAGATCCCAAGACGTAGGTTCAAAGGGAAAACAAAATCAAACAGAATCTAACAAAAGCACTTGAGACAAAGTAGTCTATTCCTAGCTCCTAAGATGATAAAAGTGCTAACAAATGTGTGAAGGATAAGCATAAGCTTTTAATGATTCCATAGCTTATAAGCGGGGTATTACTCAATACTTTTCATGGTCAATCACCTAATGAGTATGAAATGGGGCCGTTTCTAGGAGAATGAATGCAAAGCTATATTCTCTAAGTTCACTCATGAAAACCAGGAATAGTTCAGGGCCACAATGAACACAATAGAGAACTAAGTTCTACGAGAAAATGAAGCTGCGTTATGCCTGTTGTCTCGGTTTACATAAAACACCGGTTGGTTCAAGACATAATGTTCACCTTCTGGTAAAGTAAACCCGACAGATATTAACTATGAGTGGTTCAAGGCTTAAAAATGCCACCAACTCAAACACAATGAATTTTTCGTAAACACTCTCGATAAGTTTGTCTAGTCTAGTAAAGATTAGAATAAGTATAGTTTTTAGAGTCTATCGAGTCTGCATTTAGTCTGCATATGTTTTAGAAGAGTCATTTCTATTCATGTGGGGGATTGTTGGGCCTAATTATTAAGCCTAATGGCTCAAATAATATATGGCAAAATGTGAAAACGAAATGGGCCTATGGGGTCATATAAAAAGCCTTGTTGGCTTTAATGAAATGAAGTTAACAACATCCCACATTGGTTGGGAGAGTTGATTTTGAGTAGTATATACATGTCTTCATGACATGAGAGGTTAAACAGCTCAGAGGAAAAGAGAGCTCCCCACGCGCGCGCCGCCGCCGCCGTCCGGCCGGCTCGGCTCGGCTCGGCTCGGCTCGGCGTGAGCGTGGGCGTGGGCGTGGGCGTTGGCGTTGGCTTGGGCTTGGGCTTGGGCTTGGGCTTGGGCTTGGGCTTGGGCTTGGGCTTGGGTGGAGGGCCTTTGGCCCGATAAGAACTATTCTTTTTGGACCAAGTTAAGCTCAACGTTTTGCCAGTTATTTCGGGATACAATTTTATTTAAAAATTAAAAAACGTCATGCATGTTATCCTCTCGAAAATGGATGTAAAACGACAATTAGTTTGTCTAAAAATTAAAAAACGTCATTCATGTTATCCTCGTGGAGTTGAAATCAATTTAGTCATTGCTGCCCGCCGAGACTTGTATTATTTTAGTCATTTTGATTCCAAGTTCTTATTTAGTCCGACAATCCCCATAACTTGTTCGGTGAACAATACATGCGAAACAATGTTTTTTATCTACTCACACTCGGACCTTTTAGCAATAGCTAGATTAATGACCACCACCACCATTCCTAAAAAAGGGGACTCTAACAGACTCCATCAAGACTTTCTTCAAGAATTGCATGGGTGAACTGTACCAGCCAAAAGTACAAACTTCTTTTTATACAGTTGACTTGTCGAGAGAGTACGCAGCTACTGTTGGCTCAGGTTCGGTTTGATTTGAAAGGAGTGTTGGTGGTTTCTCTAGTATGTCCTATTGCCTGAATGTGCAATCTCTGGACTATCTAACCAATGTTATGGAAGCAAAGTAGATGGTCGCTAAGAAGCCATCTTAACCTCAAGGCCATCTTTAATTCTTGCAAATTCCAGAACTGTTCCAAGAGAAAATTAAACTAGGCTCCCTGTAGTGTTTCAGACGCTTATTAAACAGAAATATATTTTAACATTTGAAGTCTATATATTTTGCCTTATCACTGGTAGTTATCTCTCTCCAACGGAGATGTAATCTCAAAGATTCATTCTCATATCGGATACCAATTAAACTGCACATTTATAACCGTAAGTTTCCTTGATTGTTGCACATATTCTTTACAAGAAACTCTAACAAATAGCTGGTAAGTATTTTTGTTAAGGATTAAGAAAACAAAATACTCCAAAATAGTTTGATGTACAACTTCGGGAAAACAGCCATTTCTTACTTAACATATTGTTATATGTTCAATTGATACCTAGCTTATATAACTGCACAAAAACATATATGTACTTTCAAAAAATTTAAGTAACATACCTCTTGTTTACTTTTTTTTTTGGCAAAATAATACATTAGTCGACACATCAGCTGCCGCATCAGCTGACACATCATTTAATTTTATTGTCATAGATGAATGCCAGTGTAGGATATTTTCTTAAAAACTAAAATAAATCAAAATAGTTATTTTATAAAAATATTTTGTAAGAAAATTTAAACATTTGTAATTTTTTATTATTCAGTAAAATTAACAAAAGTTAACTAAATAATAGAATTTTAAACTTATGTAATAGATATATCGTTATAATTTTTTGATCTTTAGTTACTTTTATGTTAATCTTGGTTATGTATTTGTATAGAATTTTTTTAGCTTTTTGTGTTATCATTCAAATAATTTTTTTAAGAGATTGATAATTTATGAAATGTTAATCTAAATTCTTTAAATGTAAACAACATAATCAAGAGTAATACGACTGCACCATTAGCATTGAACTTGAATTATTACAACACTAATATAACTCTTATAAGGACGACATTGTGATAGGATCGAAACATTATACCAAATATTTTTTTTATATAAGATTAAAATTTTATTATTTAATTAAGTTTTGTTAATTTTACTAAATAATAAAAATTATAAACGTTTAAATTTTCTAAAATATATTTTTTATAAAACAACTATTTAGTTTTTTAAAAAAAAATATTGTACCCGTGACATTTTTGTCAGCAAAATTGGCTGACATAGCATCTACATCAGCAAATTAGGTTATGTGACAGATGATTGGGCGATTAATATATGATTTTGCCAAAAAAGTAAACAATAGGTATTTTATTTGAAATTTTTGAAATCACATGTATATTTTTGCACGGTTATATAAGTCGAATATGAATTGAACATATTGTGACATTGTAAGAAAAAAAGAAAGAAAAAAAAACTCCAAAAGAACCAAGAAGACAGAATCAAAGCGTTGCAGTAAGGGTATCTCCAATGAAACACGATTTTTTTCTCTATATTTTACAGTAAAATAGAGTAACTCTATAGAATATAGAAGAAAAAATAGTGTTTCATTGGAGATGGTCTAAGCGAAGAAAACGGAGATGGTGGTGGTGGTGGAGGAGACAATGGAGGAAGATGATTGGATTATATGTATTCTATTATAAGTTCGACGTCATTTAGAGCAAAAGAAAAAAAAAAGACATAAGTGTCCCTCCGTTCTACATGTTGATAACTACGGAAAAGCTGGGATGATGGGAAACATGTACACATTGACTTTCCGTCTCCTATCATTTCCATTTGCATCCGTCCCAGCATATATACCATTAACCAGCCACAATCCAAACAAAGCCGGGGAAAATAATCGAAGTTTATTGTTGTATTTCAAAATTATTGGATCATCTGTATTCTATTAAAAATAAATAATCGAAGTTGTGATGTTTTAAGACTATCCAGTACACAATTACTCAAATGAATATTTTTTGTATCTATTCTAGATGGAAAATTTAAAAGAACATTCTTCAGATGTATTGTGTCAATGGTTATTATTAGCTATCAAAAAAACCCCAAAATATATTGGTAGCTACAAATTAACATATAAACTCGTGGGCATCTCCACATAATTTCAACAAATTAAATCTTCATATCTATTACTAGCTATAAACTGATCATAATAAAACTACACATTTGGTCTTTGTCCCACGAAACCTTGAATACATACATTAGTATGTTTGATTTATATTAAAGTCTTTATTTCATCTCAAGTCTAACTGTACTTAATTTGTTGGATACAATTGTTAAGTACGAGGAACCTTAAGTCGTAAGCTTGGGTAACATCTGTAAGGTGGATAGCTCTTGGACCTCTACATTCAATTCCGTGGATGTGGATGAGTTTGAATGGATAGCTTGGAGAAAATTTAAATTATGTGGACGCGAAACTTAAGACGTCGAGAGGCTGCTTTGCATACAAAATTAGAAGCACTGCGATAGGCTATAGAAAACATGGTCCAACATTCGACATGTCAGAGCTGTGGGACGAACTGCTAGGATCTGATCGCAATGATAAAGGAGTCTCATGCATGGAAATTTTTTGCAAAATAATTGAATGCGATAAAGAATCTCCAGCTATGCTTTCCGGCTTTCAAGATCTCTTATATCCCGCGAGCACAAAATAAAATTTCTAATTCTATAGCTAGAACTGCGAAGTCTTTTCATAGAGATCTCTGTTTTATTGGTTGTTCTATTCCGATCATGCAACCTCAAGTTTGAGTAATATAAGAGCCTTTCATTGTAAAAAAAAACTATAATGAACCGGAACATTCACATTTTTCTATTTAGAAAACAACTAACATTTTATTTACAAAAATATTAATGTTTTTAAAAACATTGGATATTAGTTTACATTCAGTTAAGAAAAAAATATTGGTCAGTTTTGATATATTTGATGAATCATTCCGTAAATCTAGATTAGAATTTTTACTGAGTAACCAAAAAATTCACAAAATCGAAGATAATGTCATCCTAAATTAAATTCCTAACTTGAAAATATGTTTTAATATTTTTGCATCCTAAATAAATATTCCCAAAAATGTATATTATAATATTTATTTTTGCATAGTAACCAAGTTCGAAACCCGGACCCGAATATCAAGATAATATGGATTCGTTTCATGGTAAGAACTAAGACATGTTATAAATTGTAATCGTCTGTTGCATTTCTTGTGCCTGTTTACTGTTCTAACATTTACAATTATCTCTTTTTGATGTCACAGATGGTTTTCGAGTTTGTTAAGTTTGCTTGGTGTTTTGGTTGATGTTTTCGGGTGAAGACTCGACTCTATGCTTTTGTTTAAGTTTGGTTGATGTTTTTGGTTTGATACTTTGTTATTGCACAACATGTTGCTCTGTTTCGGCTAGGATGTTTGTTTTTTGTTTAGAACTTTGTTATTTCACAACCACTACAGCTTTTAGGCTGTTGAATATTTTTGAAAATATCAGGTTTTGCACATGTCGAGTGCTTCAGTTACACCCGAAAGAAGCCAAACCTGATCTTTAATAATCCGAACCCGACCCGAATTCATATATTACTGAAACGGGTTCTATACTTCTCCACCAGAAACCAAAAACCTGAATCATCTAACCCAAATCCAAACGAAAACCTGAACGCCCATGCCTAATCCTAGCTATAGTCTTAAACTTTTTGTATTACATTGATTTACTTGTGGTTTTCTTAACTGCCCCCATAATCCGCAAGCTTTAAAAATTGAAATCTATATATGAAACACTAAACATTGCCAGAAAAATTCAAAAATATATTTCTGGATTATTTTGAATTTTAAAAAAACTATATATAAATTTAAACACACAAGCGCCTATTTTAGTATACCATCAAACTCAAATCTAAAACCTGAAAATATGCAAACTTGTTTTTTGGGCTTATAAGGTTCTCAAAAATAATAACAAAAATTTATTGAAATTGCATATTCTTTTTAAAATTATAAAAAATTTTATATGTAATTTATACGTAGAGAAATTATAAATTTAGAATATAGTTACAAAATTTATAAAAGTAATGTATGCACACTAAAAATAATGTTCAGGTTCTCATGTTTTGAAAATGTTATCTATCTGATTACTTTTATTAAATTTATTTTATTAAATATTATAATAAATTACAGATGAAAATATAAAATATTATATAATACAATGGAAAGTAGTGATAGATTTACACAATATATAACACAAAACTTTTAACGATACATTTAAAACGTTGTTATATAAACTATGAGTTTAATAATGGTTTATAATTTAATTAACAAATAACAACCATGAGTTTAATACTGTTGAGACCAGTGTTTAGAAACAGGACCGGACCGGCCGGTCGAACCGGTCCGACGGTGACTCGTTGAAGAAGCCGAGTCCGGTTCGGTTTAAAACCCATATTTGAGAAAAAAATCGGTGAAAATGGCTAAAAACCGGTGAAACCGACTAAAAACCAGTAAAATGGGTGACCCAGTTCAACTTCAAAACTAGGTTCTGAAAAAATGAACATATAATTAATGTCTTTTCAATTGTTATTAAAATTTAAAATTTCATAATCAATGATTAACTTTTATTATTTAATTTGTTTTCTTTTAATTCTATTTTAAAGAAAATGTTAAAATTTATCTTTTTGACTCTCATATTATTTTCTCATTTTACCATATTAATAAAATTTAAGACTTTTAATTTTATAAATAAATAACTACGTAATTTAAACATTCAATCATTTTTTTATTATCAATTATAGTTGATATAGTATTCACTTGTTAACTTTATATATAACTAAATTTATGGCTATTACTCATTATCTAATTAATAAAAGAGAACATAGAACATTTTATATGTAGAACTACATTTTAGGTCCTTATAGTGTAAATATATGATTATATATATTTATTTATTTTTAAACAGAAAATCCTGTTCTACCAGTTGAACCGGCCAGACCACTCAACCAGTACCTAAACCGAGTCAGTATCCAGTTTTAAAAGTTTTGGTTGAGACCTAATCATACAAAACTATTGGCCAAGCGGAGAAGGGGGGCTGTGAGCTCAAAGAAGTTGAAGCAGGTGTGGGGAGCTGTGATATATGAATGTGAGCTGTAAGCTGTGAACGAGAGCTGAGAATTGTTTTTTTTAATATTATTAAAAATCTATTATTTAAGCCAACTTTTTAATAATTTAAAATATTACAAAATAAGAATTAGCATAAAAAATTATTAGAAATAAAATTTATTAAAAATTAAAAAATATTAAAAACTAATATTCAAAATGAAAACATTGATAAAAATCTATCTTATTTCTGTTCATATTTGTTCTGCAATGTTGTTTCGAATACCCGCCATATGTGCATTTTCTGTGGGAACATAACTCGTTGTTTGAGCTTCAGCATCATCAGAATCTGATAGTTCAAACATATCATTTTCTTTTTGTTCATACTCTTGAAAATCTTCATCAGTTCTTTTTGATTTTCGTATAAAGATTTGCAATGCCATTGTCGCAACGACAATCTTACATTGTGTTTGAAGATCATAGCACCATATGTTTCTGATAATAACAAACTTTACTTTCCACACTCCAAAAGTTTGCTCTATACAGAACGCAAAAAATATGACGTGTATTAAACATTTAATTCTCATTTGTAGGTCGTCCTCATCGTCATTGATGCGGATGATATCAAATTCGACGGTACGGAGCAAGATATCCTTTCCTATAGGGTAGGGGTGTTCAGTCCGGTAAAACCAAACAAACTAAAACCGAACTGAAATAGAGAAAGTGGTTTGGATTTGGTAAAACCGAATATACCAAATGAATGTTATTTTTAAGAAACTGTGGTATATGGATAAGGACTGGTATATAAACTGATCAAACCGAAATAACCGATCAGCTTAAACATAGTAGTATAATTATAAGTAAATATTATAGTATAATTAATAATATACAAATAATTATTCTATTTATATGATTTTATACTTAAAATATTGATTTTATTAATTTAATATTTTATTTTAAGTAATTTTTTTATCAAATTAAACTAAACATAATTGTTTGTTGACAAATATGTGTGCTAATATTTAGTTATTTAAAAATATTATGGATTACTAATTTTTTATTTTTATTCTATATAAACTATTATTATTATTAACTTAATATATTTACTAATTATTTAAATAGTAAAATAGAAAATAAAAATAGTCTATTTAAAAACTGAAATATCTTCATGTTATATTAAAGCCGATATCTAATCAGATAAAGTAAAGTTCACCAAATATTAAAAAAATAATTATACTTATGTTTTTTTATATAAAACCAAATAAACCAAAAATCGATGGTATATAAACCAAACCAAATTAAAGTAAATATGAATTTGGTAGCTATTTTTAACCAAAATATCGAAAATAAAAAAAACTGAACCGAAACCGAACCGATATCCAGATTGGACACCCCTACTATTAGGGTATCCTGAATCAGCAAGAAAATATTTTCTTTTGGGTGGAGTTGGAAAATATTTATTGTTCTGTGCACAATATGTCAATTTCTTCGAATCATGTGCTCTTCTTGGTGTGCCCACGTATGTATATATAAATCCATTCTGAAGTTACATATCACAAGCACATTCATGGTAGAATGTAGCTTTCGTAAATTCCAATAAGGGATAGTACCTTGTATCAGAAGAGAGGACATGGTTAACTTGTCAAAGTTCATTCTCTCCGGGCTTTATTATATCTTGAGACATGCGAACAAGTGCATCCAAAACTTCATGAGTCTTTCTATTCACTGTCTCTTGATTTCCTTGATAATTTGTTGCGATTGTTTGCTGGACTTTATCCTCCGCAACAGTTTCAAGAAACATCGCAACAACCTCTTCTAGACCACATTCTCGGGATTATTGCAGTCCATAGTCATTCTTTAACCAAAAACATAATACTCGGAAACTTTCTTGATGCATTCGTAGAGATTCGTAGTATTCTTGATCATGGACATTTATCATTTGCATTGTATGACGCCATCCTGGACCTTGATCAGTTCTGGTTGTAGCAAATAATTAGTTCCAACGAAAAAAAGAAAAGAGTTAATATTTATCAAATTTAAATAAAATATTAAATGTACATAAAAGAAAAACATTCACGTTACTAACTCAATAGAATATATCTATATTATTAAAAGAGACGTACAAATTTAGACTTACTCTTAAACTTATAAAATATTTTCAATCCAATGCCATTGAGAATTAAATAAACCTATTATTAGGTAATGCTTGTCATTTCTAATTATTACATAATTTCCTTAAATAATTATAACACTAACAACGATTTCGGCAACAAGAGAAGAAAATCTCCACTTTCCCTATTTGTAGGTTTCAAAACAATCATAATAAACAAAATATTCTAAAAATTAAAGCCAAAAATATTGTGGCTAAAATCATGCCTTTTATTATTTTATGTATATTCTATTATAAATAATAAGCCAATGTAAATTCAATATGATAAATATGTTTAATAGTATAAAGTATATAACACCAGATTTTAAATAGTATATAAAATAAATTTATTATTTCTTATCATAAAATTTTGGTACATAAAAAATAAAAATATTTTTACGGATATACGGGTCATATTTTAAAAATGTAAGTGATGCAAATAACGAATTACAAGACAATTTATAATACTCAATATAAATTATAAAATTATTTTTTTTAGAAATGTTATATTAAACAACTATTTTATATGGATAAACTTTAAAAATATAGATTATTACTTACACAAAATAAATATTTATTTATAAAAATTAAAAACAAAAACTCGCGCACGATAAATTTTAAAAGTATAGATTATTACTTACACAAAATAAATATTTATCTATAAAAAATAAAAAAAAAACCCGTGCGGGTGCCCGGATCAAGATCTATTCTATATACTATTAAAACATAAGGTTGTTTTTTGAAGTGCCTTTCTATTTCAACAATATTTACAAGACTCTACGACTGGAATATTTTTAATCTGTGCTTTTTAGTTATTAAATATATCATCAATAAACTTTTAAATCCAGTTACAATTTATTTTAAAATTTCCTTTCCCTTCGGCACCAATCACGACGGCGTAGACTCTTTCTTCTTCCTCTGCTGCTTGCATCTCCTTTGACCAGTTTCGAGGTTGGTTTTAGATTCCCAGTTGACAATCTCGTGCATCATGTACCAAGTGAAGCAATCATCTTTTTCTTCTTTGAATCTTCCCCTGAAGCAAATGTGTTCGTGACCATAGACAGCATAAATGTAGATGGGCTTTTGGCTTGTCTGTTTTGAATTTCAGTTCTTTTAATCAGTAGACTGCCAAAATGTTTGATTTTTGTCTTGATTTTAGAGTAGTGCGAGGAAATTAGGCGAAGTTAAGTGTATTATTTTGTTATCCGCAGGACGCAGGTATTTGTGAAAATCTGCGGTGGAATTGCAAAAGTATTGCATGACATATTTTGATCTGTTGAGCCTGTGTTGTTCTTGAGTGTGTTGTGTTAACATCTTTGGATGTGACGTTACATTCTGTTTCAAAAGGTAAGTTCTTAACTTTTGAAGCATTATACATCATTGCCATGGCCTTTGTTGATCATATTACTAGATTTTATATTATTAGTTTTTCATTAACTGAATTCTTAACTTAATTGAGGGTAGCTTTTTTTGTGCAACCAATTCATTGATTGCTTTAAATCACTATAATATCTTTTACAACGATTTTACATGGTTTTAGAAATTAAAATATTTCCGAATAACAGTATTTGATTTTCACCTGATATCTTTAACAAAATCGATTTTGTTCTTTGCTTGCAAGATATTCTTTTATAGTAACAGTATTTTTGTATAATTATCCTAAATAAATTGTAACAAATTTAAGCATTTGACTCATTTCAATTATCACAATTTTATTTTTATAGTTCATAAAATATTTGCATATTTTGTGGGGATATATCACTAAGAATAACTTATGCTCTCATTTTGAAAAACATTGTGCCTCTAAAATAAAAAAATCAAAATATATCAAAATATATAACTTCCTTAATGTCAATACATTTTGATAATAATCCTAACTAAATTGTAAAAAAATAAATAAACATTTTACGCATTTTTTATCATACACAATTTTAATTTTAAATTTATAAAAAATGCATATTTTGTGCTTTCATTTGAAAATATTTTGTGCTTCAAAAATTGAATAATAGAAATATATTGGAATCCATTACTTCCTCAAATTTAATATATAGAAAATCCATAATTTTAAAATATTGAATGCGAGATTTTTCATAAATCAACTTCCATATTTTTTAAGAATGATGTTCCTATGAATAACTTGTGCAATACTAAATATTAATAACTCTAATATTTTTGGTATAGATTATGATCTACAAAATATGTAAAATTATGATTATTATCTATTAATACATATGAACCAACAGTTTCAAAATTGAATTTGGATCCACAATATATATAAAACTAACAATTATAAAAGATATTAAATCCACATTATATATCAACTTACATAGTATTTACAATTTAGTATAGATAATGAATCAATTCAAAACCCTGTAAGTACCCCATTTATAACAAAAGTTTTAAATGTCCATTCGGTTTTGGTTTCGTTTTTCACAAATATTTGCTATGAATCAAGAACATGAAACCAAAACCGAATCAATATTCATAAATATTTGATCTTTGTAAAAGAAAAGCTGAAACCAAATCGGAATCAAACCGATAATCAAACTATCCAAAATACAATTTATATACCAAAAAATATTAATTATATTTAGTTTTAAAAGTATCAAATATTCTAAAATACTACTTATAAACTGAACTACCCAAAAACTGGGATTATCCTATTACTTTTTTATCCGGAATACTCTAAACTATCATAATTTCTCGATAGAGCCGAATCACCTGTAATATTTAAATTTATCCGATATTTTATCAAAAATCCTAAATTCATAATTTTTATTTGAATTATTTAAAATTATCCGAAAATGGGAACTGAACCTGAAACCTCATTGAACTCAATATTTTATTGATTTCTAAAATTGTTATGAGAACCGAATCGAAAACCTAAATAACTAAACCGAAACCAAACCCAAATTCATGAATAATAAATAACTTAACGGTTCCTATATCTCTTAATCGAAAAACAACAATCGAGCCAGAACTCAACCAAAACCAAAAAGAAAAAAAACTGGAAAACTAAACCAAAATCGAACATCCATGCATAAACATATTAGTGAACAAACATACGGGTTAATAAATTTACCAACAAAGAATAATCCCGCGCTTTCAAAGCGCCGGTCAAAATCTAGTATACTATTAAAAGATAACTATTCTAAAAATCTACAATAAGAAGTTGTTGGGCCTATTAATTAGATAATATTCAGAAACTCTCTTGAATATTTGAATTTAATTTAGATCTTTAGATATGATTTGGATTTTATTTAAACTGTTTACTGAATCTTACCAAATATCTAACAACTTCGGTAAAACATAATTCTGATAATGTCTTTGCATATTCTCATTATTTTCTAAATATTTTCAATATACTGAAGCATAAATATATATATGTGAAATGTAGTCTTATATTAATTATAAAAGCACTAAACCAAAATATCCATAATTATAAAATTCAAATTACTCCAAATTTTTAATAATTAGTTACTGAAGATTTCAGACTGTTTAGTATAAAATTTAAAGAAGTTATTGTATCATCAAATCAAACATTATAAGCATGAGTATTAGTATTCGGGTACTCTTTCAGGTATTGGATTTTTGAAGTTTAAAATTAGATTCCGTTTAGATATTATAAATTACTGGATAGGTTTTGAGTCGATCCTTGAATGTCCAAATGGGTTTGGATATGATATATAGGAACCTGAAAATAACCAATGTATTTGAAAGAGCTCCGACATGTTTGTAATACATAAACCAGGCCTAATTTTAAAATATAACTAATAATTCAGATATATATATTTACATTTTGGATAACTTCGAATACTCATTTGGTTCTTGGTTAAGGTCAAGTTTGGAACCGGTTCTTTGGATATCACAATTTAAACCCCATTCAAATATATACTCTCAGTCTGATCGGAGTCCGAACTTCGGAACCTTGATTTTTTGATCTGTTTCAGGTCGGTTCTACAGATGCAAATATTTTGCCGAGGCTTAAAACAACATAAGTATAGATATAATCATGTATACGATATGAATTTTGTTATTTTTTAGAACTACAAAGCATTTATAAAATATATCAAATTAGGTTTTCAATATTAAAATAATTCTACGCTTTTAGAGAGCGGATCAAATTCTAGTGATGTACTTAAAATTAAAATTAAACAACGAAGAATAATACTAGCTTTGTATAAAAAAAAACATAAACGTAAAAATATTAAAGAAAAAAGTCAAAAAAGAGTCACATCAACACTTGGGGTTTGCAAAGAAGTAGTCCTTGTTTGATCTGCCATAATATATATACATAAAGATACATTTAATAATAGTATTAGTTGCATATAAGAATTAAACTGTTATAACATCGTATAGAAAACCAGCGTCGAAAGTCTTTGTTTCTTGGGAAATTGTCACAAATACTACATTTATAGTACCACTTTTCATATTTACATTAATCACTTTTACCATCAATTTTAATGAAGGGTAAAAGACCTAGGGTTAACTAATCTAGACTTAGGGTTTAGTGTTGAGGGATGAGATAGAGTTTTACCTTCATTTTTATAATTTTTAAAAATTCAATAGTATAATTTTGGAAATATATTTTTATATTTGTTATAATATTATGATTTTAGTACTTTTATATTTATGTAAAATTTACATATTTTTAATTTAGTATTTAATCGATACCGCATTTGGTAGTTAACCAGTCATAAGTATCTCGCAAACGCACTAATTTTTAACCGATGTACAAATCGTACAATTCTCTTAAAAACACCTAAAACCGCAACCACCCGCATCTGCAAACGCTCGCAGCAACACCCGCAAATACTGCGGTTACACCTGTCAAGCCAAACTCATTGCGATTTGATTTTTGGTGTAATTGAAACAAAAAATAATTAAAATATATCAAATAGAACCCACGGTCTTTCACGAGTTCGTGTATACATTTTGGTGTGAGAAAACCTTATCTCCCCACTAGCTAAACTTTTGATCTCCACGATTTTGGCACCAAAATACTATTTGATATACCATGAATTTTACTCATTTTTACCCATGATATATAGGTGTTTTAGTAACTATTTATTCTTTTTACAGTCTTTTTAGCACATTTACAGATTCATGAATGTTTTAGAGAAAAGTGATGATTTGGATACATTTTAGAGATAGAACGAGAGGAAGCTCGTAGTTGACCAACGAACATGTCTGAAGGTCGATGATCAGAGACAAACATCAATTGTGCCGTCGATCGACAGTGAAGTACGCAAAACCCAGCTAGGTTTCCAGCTGGATTAAATCCCAGGTCACAACATATTTATAGAAATATCCCTTGCTGACATTTAACATAATATATATGTATTCTGCCATTGTTCTAGGCAACACACGCTTTCATATTTTCTACTTTTCACAGCAAACAATACTTGGGGTTTTCTTAGTAGTTTGGAGAGAAGATCCATGACTTATTCAGAGATTTGTATTGGAATTCCAGTATTTCTAACTCTATCTATTTATGCATTCTATTCAGTTTATGTTTATGATTTACTTTGCTATGTCTGACTAATTCACCTATTAGATTTAGGGTTCAAATAGGTTATGAGGGATTAGCCCAAAATATAGAATTTCTAAGGTGATAAATATCCGTCAAAGAATTGCTATTAATGTCTGTGTTCTAGAGTAGCTAACTTGAAAGTATTTTGGTCTTTAAAAAAAATCTATGTGCAAATAGAACAACGAGAAAAAGGTCAATTAAAAACCAAACTTTGTCAAATTTGCCAAAAAAATACAGACTTCTTGTTAAACCAAATAGATCACAAATTTTCATTGACAAGCCATAATAATTACACATATTTGGTCAACCTTTTTAACCGTCAAATCTGCGTTTAAGGTTCGCAGAAACAAATATGACGTCGGTTGGACAATCGCAATCACAATAAACATAAAATAAATGAAGTCATAACATGTCTCAATAATGAGTTTCCATTTCCTCATCTCAAACTTGGTCGAAAGCATCCTCTATTAAGTCATCAATCAACTTCTTCAAGCAATCAACCTCGCCTTTCATATTGTAAATCTCAGACTAAATGTTCTGAAGTTTTGGAAGTTAATCTTCTACCTCTTCAAGCAGCGATTCCTCAACCCACTTAAAAAATGGTGTTATCAAATAAAATTTTTAATCTAAATTCTAAACTTACATTTGAGAATTTTTGAAGTTAATAAATCAAAATTTACATATTTCTTAGTTTCACACAGGTAAAAGGGACGACCGTGGCAAGCCTTTGAAGTATATATAGACACTTCACTCCCACAAACACACTTCAATGGAATCAAACTCATCTTCGTCACTTGCTTCTAGCCTGTAAAAGTAACAAAGGAGAATAGTATAAGAAGAAGGGAAGAAGAGGTGAAATCGATTTGGCGTTAGGGTTCTAAGAGTATCAATATGGGGATTTTGTAAGCTTGTTCTGTTTTTTAAACGACGGCGTATAAGGTTCCGTGAACAGTTAACAGAGATTTGACAGTTAAAACTAGTTGACCAAAAGTATATCTGTTATGGCTCGGTGAACATAAGTTTGTGTTTATTTTGTATAATGAGAAGTCTGTATTTTTTTGGCGAATTTGAAAAAGTTTAGTATTTAATCGACTGTTTTCTCATAGAACAAGTTCTAAAAGACCTCTTTACCAATCACTTGTTTTTTTTTTGCTTTTCTCCTCCTATCCAAACTTCCTCCGTCATTTTGCTTGTGTCCAGCCAGCGTCCGATGGCTCTTGAGCCTCGGCGTTGTGCCCCTCTTTTCCCTTCTTAGTTGGTGTGCTTTACGGATGTGAGATTCAATTTTTAAAGATGGTTTGGGGTTGAATTTCTGACAAAATCTCTTCTTTCCTTTTCCCAGAAATTCCAGATCTGGTTATATGATTCACTTCCTTTTGAAAGATGTTTGAGGGATTCGCTTTTCGGTGGCTCTCCAGAGGTGTTTTACCTCGACCATGGGTTTCTTCTTGGTTAGTTCACATGCAGATCACCACCGTGTTTCTCAGATCTGCTCTAACCGGTACAGATTTCAAGAAGATGTGGATTCGTCGTTTTTCAAGCCTTCCTTGTTGTGGTTTAACCGTCTATAATACTTAGCAGAAGATCATTCGTGTGCCCAGTGAAGCTTGCCTAATAATGTCTAAGACACTTCAGGTAAACCGGTTTTGGGTTGTTGGAGGGAACTCATGGCTTCGACAGCTGAATGAAATTTTGTGAGGGTTAAATGAGAAGTTTGATTACAACCAGGTCTTTTATTTATGTTGTTTATTAAGTGTGGTTGATCCGAGTGTTTCCCACAGTCCGACCATGTTCTGTTTAATCTCTGTTTTATGATTTACTATGAGTATGCCCGCATTCGTACGGAATATTATTTTATTGTGGTTAAGTATATAATTTTTTGATGATGTAATTATTTTATCATCTTTATTTGTTAAGAGCACTATTTGTGTTTTATTGTGTTATGTAGTAGCAGGTGATATGTGAATATATTATGTGTTTGTCTTTTCAATAATGTGTTGTTGTGTGTATAGTAATACTCGTTAGTGGTGAAGTGGACCTCTGATGTAAAACATATTGAATTTCAATAATTTTTCACTATGAAATTTGTTAATTTTCAGATTTACGGTTTCAGCGTCAAAATTGTATTTTATTTTTTCAAAATTTTGAACATTATTCTTTTAAGGATTTTTTTGTCCTCTCCCCATATTTTAATCTTGAGATGTCACCGTCTATGTATTTGATATGCTCAAATTAACCTTCTAGCTACTCTCTGAAATAAAAGGTTCTATGTAGTACTTGAGGATCGAATCCACAGAGACTCAATATCTCACACATTAGACTTTAGCTTTAAACTATGCTAGGTCAACCAATGTATTAAGCAATGAATAATAAATCAGTAATATAGCTTAGCAAGGTGAACAAGGTAGTTATTCAGTAAATTGTTGATATATTTGATGGAATGATGGTTGATAAATCTAGGGTTTAGGCATATGAATTATAATAGATAAGATGCTAGGCGAGCTGATACGCTAGGACTCAACCGCTCACTTTATAACACTATCGATCGACGGTCGAGTGTCGATGTCGATCGATCGTTGAGGCGAGTTGATTACCACTAAGAATGGTCGATCAGCTCTCGCGTATTTCTACCAAACCTAACTCAATCAGAATATTATCAGGAAAAAAATCTACTCTCGCAGTATCCTATGTCCTAAGTTCAGTGTCTAGTTAATTACTCTAGAACCATGCATTAAGAATACTTCTAATCAATGGGTATCAATTCTCTAACAATCCTATTTTGGGGCTAATTCATCAGAACCATATAGAACCCTAAACCTAACAGGTGGATCTACTCAGACATGATAGTTGTCACAGATATCATAGATGAATAGATAAGAAATTGCAATAGATATAAATTATAAAACCAATGGAGTTCCAAAAGGATTCTGAAGGAGTTCCTCTCTTCTCTCATAACCTAGAACTATGAATAAAATAAAGCTTAGCCGTCAACAATGGCTTAGAAAATACATAAATAGGGTTTTAGGTCGTCAAATGGTATTTTGTGGTTGCTTATGGGCTTCAGTCGGTCATAAAATATGCTCGGCCCGTATTCTGGCATCTCCGTCGATCGACACCAAGGGTGCACCGTTTGATCGACAGTCATTCATCTCCTCGACAGCTTTCTCTCGCGAGGCAGACTGACCACTCTTCAATAAAACGGGCATAACTTCTGCTATAGGATGCTGATTGACCTTAAACTGGTGGCATTGGAAAGATAACGAAAAGCTCTATCTTGTGTCAAACTATGGGCTCAATCTAGCGGTGGTAAGGTCTCCATCCATAGCTAGAAATCTGACGCGTTTGTGCAGTTCTACACTAAAAAAGCTCCAAAAGACACCAAAATCACCACTTTCCTCCAAATCGTTCCTGAACCTGTAAACTCTCTAAATAGACTCTATATCGTAGTACATATATTTTATAACACCTATATACCATGGCTAATAATGGATAAAATCCATTGTATCAACTCCCCCAGACTTACCCTTTTGCATTGTTGAGAAGAGGTGATAAAGAGTGGATACATAGATAGAGGAAGAGTATTGGGGGCAGTCAGTAACTTTTGGGATTTACCACAGTAACTTTAGTTTTACTGTGGTAACTAAGTTAAAGGCTTGGGAAGTTACCTTGGATCCCTTTGGTAAAGAGAAGCATGCCCAAGAGGAGTCTAGATAAGGGAGGAGCTGTTTGGATAAGGTTTAGGCATTGCTGGAAAGGTAAAGCTACTTTACAGCCTGTCCAAGCATGTGAAGCCTCTCAGCCAAGTATTTCAAACCAGAGAGTCCAACTAGCTTTGACTTCACATGCTTGAGTCCCATTTCGTGGATAAGCCTTAGTACCAATGTTTTTAAACCCGACCCGGACACTGAACTGGACGACTTACCGGGTCGTTGGGTCACTGGGTTGACCGCGGGTGAACCGCCGGTTAATAAATAAATTAATTTTATTATATAATAATATATATATGCTATGAAAATAAATATATAAAAACTAAAGTTTAATATTTTCTAAATGTTTTTTAAAACATAAAATAATAGTTTGGATATGTATACACTTATGTTTAAAAAGTATTTAACAAATACTTAAACTTTAGTTTTTATATATTTATTTTCATTTGACATGTAAAATATCAAAAAAATAGTTTAGACTATTTAAAATTTTCTGTAACAAAGTAAGAGTTATGACATCTAAAAAAATCAAGATATAAAACTCACAAATATTTAAATATCTAATGTGAATAATAAATTAACTTCAAATTCAAAATAAACGAAAAGTAAAAGATCATTGTAATAAATTATTAATAACATAAATAAACTAACGCCAAATCACATCAACTAATTTTGGTTCTCTCTATCATCGTTCACTTCATTTTTTTAGGTGACATAGTGAAAAATCTTCATCAAAATCTAAAAATCATAAATATAAAACTGAAAAGGGAAAACCTAACTTCTTTTTTTCGTCAGCATCTAACTTTGTAATTGAAAACTTAGAATATAAAACAAAATCTAAAAACTAAAAAAAGAGTAAAAGTTATTTATTGGTTCAACCAGTGGTTCAACCGGTATCGGGTTCCAGGTTTTAGTGGATTTTTGCGGGTTTTTACGGGTTTTTGCGGGTTTCTAAATATTGGGTTTTTCATAAAATCCAAACCAGATTTTTTCTGGGTCACCGGGTTTACGGGTTCAACCGCGGGTCCGGGTCGGGTTTCAAAACACTGCTTAGTACTCTCTATATTATTGTAATCTGAGCTTATGAATCAATTAATGGAGTTTTGAGTCTCTCTCTTAATTCTCTCACTAAAATCTCTTAATCTCTTTAAGCTTTGAATCTAATTATCTCTGGTTGTTTGAATCATGCTCTAAAACACAAAAGTGTTCATGGTATGAGAGCCAGGTTGGCAAAAGATGGGTGAGTGTGATTTCTTTTTCTCAAAATCAGAGTGTTCTTGAGTGTTCTTGAGTGTTCTTGGGATTGTTGAGGTTTCTGGGTGTTTGTATGGTTGATTCTTCTGTGGCTGAGGTTATTTGAGACTATGTAGTGGAATCAAGTAATCTCAGCATGGATATAAGCATGAATCGATCAGGTCAGGAGAGATCCAAGAAGAAAACGTGTGGGTTTGGTCATCTTGGATGAAGACATCGTTGGAGAGCTGTGGGATTTGGAGTAATCATGTAAAGGGAGAACCTTTGAAGGAGAGAGCTGCTGAGGAAGATCAGACAGCAAGGGTAAAGAGTGAAGATCAGTTGGGTCTTGAAGACAATACATTGATTGAGCAGATTGAAGATGTCTATGGGAACAAAATCAATCTTAGAAGAGTGTATGAAGTCAAGAAAGCAATCTGTGAGTTGAAACAAGGAAAAGGAGGTTTCAATCAGTATGTGAGGAAGCTACAATACTTGTGGTCATATCTAAGAGTGTTGAGACCACACACATTGGATCCGGGTGTTATACAAGAGTGGCAAGAGCAAGATATAGTCTTTAGCCTCTTGGCGAGCATGGAGTTATCATATGGATGGCTAGTTGAGCTGATTCTCAAAGAAGACAGACTTCCGGATATGGAAGAAATGTGTGTGCTTGTTCAAAGGGTTCAGACGGTGATGAAAGAGAACAAGAAGATAACTTGGAGTAAGGAGAGTGTCCAACAAAAGAAGGGGAGGTGGAGGCGAATTTCTAAGGCTCAGATCAGAAGAGGAAGGTGTTGGAAGAGAAGCATACTGTCTGGTTATCAAGATTGCTGTGGTCCTATTAAGATGGGCAGAGAAGCAGCACAAAGGAGTGTTATGGGAGAGTGCTCTTACTCAGCCCTCATAGGTGGTTCTCTAGATGAGACAATGGGGCTAAGAGAGCAGAAGGAAGAAGGTAGAGCTGATGATCCTATCACGAGGAAGGAATGGGGAGGTGTTCATGGAGCGTGTACAAGCATTAGCTGCAAGCAAGAGACATGGTGTACACTTAGAAGCTCCTAAACCCATCATAATTGATTCTGGAGCAAGTCATCATACGATCAGTGGTAGGAGTCTGATAAGTGAGATCTAGACAGAAACAGGGAGAGGGAGTGTCATGATAGCTAATGGTGCTAAGGTCCCTATAGAGGGAGTGGGAAAGCTCAAGCTGTATGGGAAGGACTCGATTGCCCTCTACATGCCACAATTCACTTCAAATCTGTTTTCTGTGAAGAAGACTACTATTGATCTTGGTTGCCAAGTAGTATTCAGGCCAGATGAAGTTGAGTTTCAAGATTTGAAGACTGGGCAAGTTATTGGTAGAGGAGACAGCAAGAATCAACTCTACCATCTCCAATGGGCTAAAAACTCTAAACCCTTTGATTCTGTGTGCTTAAGTAGTACTACTGATAGGATTGATAATTATTACTTTGCATGCTAGATTGGGACATCCTCATGCTCGTGCTATTGAACTGATCATTCCTAATATGTCATTTAATCACTTGGACTGTGAAGCATGCATATTAGGAAAGCATTGTAGGACTGTTTTCCCAAGATCAGAGACTACTTATGAGCATTGTTGTGATCTAGTTCACTCGGATGTGTGGACAACTCCTTGTGTGTCTAGGGACAGCCAGAAGTACTTTGTGACATTCATTGATCAGAAGTCTAAGTATACGTGGCTCACATTGCTTCCATCTAAAGATAGGGTGCAAGAAGCTTTTATAAACTTCCAAGCATATGTTACTAATCAGTACAATGCTACGGTGAAGGTACTGAGATCAGACAATGGAGGTGAATACATTAGCAATGCCTTCAAGAGTCATCTAGCCAAGCATGGGATTGTGCATCAGACTAGCTGCCCTTATACACCACAACAGAATGGTGTAGCTGAGAGGAAGAACAGGCACTTGATGGAGGTTACTAGGTCGATGATGTTTCATGCAAATGTCTCAAAACATTTTTGGGGTGATGCTGTGCAGACTGCTTGCTATCTCATCAACCAGGTACCAACCAAGATATTGAAGAACAAGAGCAGGCCACACATTGATCAGCTACGAGTCTTTGGGTGTGTGTGTTATGTCATGGTTCCAGGAGAGCAGATAAACAAACTGGATGCAAAGAGCACTAAGGCAATGTTTATTGGATATTCAATAACTCAGAAGGGGTACAAGTGCTATGATCCTGATGCAAGGAGAGTGTTGGTATCTAGAGAGGTGAAGTTTGTTGAATCAAAAAGGTATTATGAAGAAAAGAAATGGGAAGATCTGAAGGATTTATCTCAAGCTCCCTCTGATAAGGCAACAATACTGAGAGTTTTGTTGGAGAAGCTAGGGATAGGTTTATCCCAGGATCCGGAACAAGGAAGGAGAGAGCCTTCTAATCAGGCTGGAGAAGCTGGAAGGACAACTGCTCTTGATCATGAGAGGGGGAATGGATCTGAATCAGGTGAGCAAGAACAAAACCAAAATGATTCAGGTCATCAAAATCAAGAGGTAACACATGAAGTAGAGAATGGTGCTCAGCCTAGTGGAGATGGGCAAGGAGAGTCTACTGGTTCAGAGGAGAGAGTGGCTCAGTCTACTGGTTTAGAGGAGAGTATGGCTCAGTCTATTGGTTCAGAGGAGAGTGGGGCTCAGTCTTGTGAAGATGGGCAAGAAGCACAAGAAGAAGAACAAGTTCAGGCTTTGCGGAGGAGCACAAGGATAAAGAGGGATGCTTCCAACTGGGTAAACACGAGAGTGTACTACAATGCCCAAGCTGTGGAGCATCCTTCTCAAGCCGTGTGTTCCTTTGCATAATATCCAGAAGAGCACATGGTATTTATGTGTAACTTGAATGAGAATGATATACCAAGATCTTATGAAGAAACTATGAAGCACAAGGTTTGGAGAGATTCAGTAGGAGATGAAAGGGATGCAATGATTAGGAATGACACTTGGTATGAGAGTGAATTACCTAAAGGGAAGAAGGCAGTTTCAAGCAGATGGATTTTCACCATCAAGTATCTTGCAAATGGGAAGATAGATAAGTGCAAGACCAGGCTGGTTGCAAAATGATTTACACAGACTTATGGGGAAGATTACATTGATACTTTTACACCAGTGGCCAAGCTTCACACAATTCGAATTGTGTTATCCATTGCAAAAAACTTGGAGTGGGATTTGTGGCAAATGGATGTGAAGAATGCTTTCTTGCAAGGTGAACTTGAAGATGAAGTATACATGCATCCACCTCCTGGTCATGAGCATCTAGTAAAGCCAGGGAATGTTTTGAGATTGAAGAAGGCAATATATGGGCTGAAACAGTCACCTAGGACTTGGTACAGGAAACTGAGTACAACACTCAATGGGAGAGGCTTTAGGAAGTCTGAACTAGATCACACTCTCTTCACCTTGACAAGATCTTCAGGGATCATTGTGATTCTAGTGTATGTGGATGATTTGATTATCACAGGAAGTGATAAGGCAGGGATTCAGGCTACTAAGGAGTTTCTCAAATCTGTGTTTGACATCAAGGATTTGGGAGAGATGAAGTATTTTCTGGGCATTGAGATATGCAGATCAAAGGAGGGTTTGTTTATGTCTCAAAGGAAGTATACTATAGATATGTTGAAGGAAACTGATGTGCTTGGAGGAAAGATAGCTAAGACACCTCTTGAGGAGGGGTATAAGGTTCTGCGTGAGGGGGAGGTTGAAGAGAAACAGTTGTTTGAGGATGCTAAGCTGTATAGGAAGATGGTTGGCAAGCTGATGTACTTGACTATTGATATATGGTGTTTTAATACCATTATATGTGTTCTTTGAGTTAATTCTCAGTCCTAATTCGTGCTTATTTGATATCATTCCAGGTTTGCAGCAGGTGAAAGAGTAAAGAAGAGAGTGCCATGAAGGAAGAAGTCATTTTGGAATATCTAACGCAGAACAGCTAGTCGGATCAATCCGAAGGTTGTTCCCAAAGAGAGCAAGCGACTGACTGTTCCCGACTATTAAGGAAACCTCCAAGATTTCAGAGGTTTGCCCTAGATTTTCTCTCCTTTCTCTTTACCACTGGCGCCTCTATATAAAAAGCCTATGCTATCATTTCTAATTTTTTACGCTAGTTTTACAAGAGACCGAGAACTATTTTGGATTTAGTAACTTGTAAGGAAGAAGGCTTCATCTCTCATTTTCACGAGAAGATCATCCTGAACCGTTGTCTTTCTACTTTATTTTATATGCAGTATTATTCAGAAATCATGTCGTGTCTTCTTGCTTTATGATTGAGTGGTTGGCTAAGCTTGCTTAGGGTTTTAGGGTGTCAATCGCATGAGCTAAACGCAAATAAGTGATTTTAACTGTTCTTCATTCATATTGTTCTTACTGCTTGCGTTGAATTGATCACTTAATGTTCGATCTCTAGTTTAATCACCTAGCTAACCGCTTAGGAGATAAATTGACATATATTGAATGAGCTTCATATCCCTAATCAGCGAGAGTAGATATTAGGACATTAAGTGAACTAATCGGACCTGATCTCTAAGGCTTGCTATCGGGTCTTGTTCCAAGTGAGAGCTTAGGACTGAAGACCGATCAGCAAAGGGAACAAGTCCACGATAGTGGATTGTTCTAGCCGAGTGATCCGAGTTCTAGACTGCATCTCATTGCACTTGAATAGTTGTTTGGTTCCGCATTGACACCCGATGAACAACCCTAAGCCGGCTTTCATTTAAATCGAATTTGAATCTCTAGGTATTTTAGTTACTTGCGTCACCATTGATTTTAAAACCCTACTTGTTTCCCAGCTTAATATTGAACTCATAAGAGTAAAGAGTAAACTGGTCCTCTGGATTGAATCTCAAATATTACAATTACCACTGTTAACTTGACAGTAGCAAGGATTTATTTCTAGTATACCAAGTTTTGGCGCCATTGCGACGGGGACCAGGCTTTTACCTTTATTTTTCGGTTTAATATTTAGTCTGAGATATCTAACTTGCTTTTAATTCTTTGTTGGAACAGATGATCCAAGTGCATGACCAGTAGACATACTCGGAGCAACACACAAGGACCACTACATCAACTGACCAACGACGAACTCGCAAGATTAGAAAGACAAAATCGTCAACAGTCGAGAACAACCGACACCAACATGGGTGATCACGGCAATCAGGATGACCTCACTGCTGCACTGGCAATCATTCAACAACAAATGCAGACTCAGCAACAACAGATGTTGCAGATGGAGCAGACCATCCAGAATCAGCAACAAGCTGCTCAAGAAGCAGCTGAGAATGCCGCGCGAGAAGAGCGTGGTGCTCCTATTGGGGAGCGGAACCTTCCGCGGAACTTCGCTACTAACCGCTCCCCCATCAACCCTCCTCCTTGCACTCGGCAAGACTATGAGATCAAACCTGCACTTATAAGTCTGGTACAGAAGAGCACGTTCAGCGGTCTCACTACTGACATCCTGATGGAGCACATCGAAGCCTTTGAGAGAATCTGCAATTTCTATCGCTCTAACGGAGTGCCACCAGACTATGTCAAATGCACGTTGTTCCCATTCTCTCTTGAAGGGAAAGCTTCTCGCTGGCTCCAATCTCTGCCAACCGGCTCTCTTACCTCATGGGATCAGGTCCGATCAGCGTTCCTGAGCCACTTCTACACGAAGTCTAAAACCGCGGCTCTACGGCACAGGATCTCCAATTTCAAGCAGAAGTCTGATGAACCTTTTCATGAAGCTTGGGAGAGGTACAAGGAATACCAGAGAGAGTGCCCGCACCATGGGTTTGACGATGACTATATATTGGAGGTGTTCTATGATGGAGTGAGCTATGAGTTTCGAAACACCCTTGATTCTTCGAGTAATGGAGATTTCATAGCTCAAACCACACCTGGTTCGTTCGAGCTGATTGAGAACATGGCTTCAAGTTCACTAAACAGGAACAAGGAGCATGACCGCAAAAGTGTGAATAGCATAGATGATCTCGCTGCAAAGGTGGACCAACTGTTTAAGGGAAACCAAAGCCAAGTGTTCATAATAGAAGAAGCAGCTCCTGAGAAAAGTGCTGGTGACCGGCGTTTGATGCTGAAATATCAGGAGACGATCAGCAAGAGGTGAGCTATGTGAATGGGCAAGGATGGCAGCTCAAAAACTACCACCCAAACCCTAACGTGAGGAACAACCCACAGCTTTTCTGGCCTAAGCAAGACAAACCAGCCTATCCTGCACAGAGTAACCAAGGTCAGTATGCAGGGTATCAAAAGAACTACCAACCCTGGAACTATGTTCTAAGCCAACCGCAGAACAATCCACCTCAGATGCAGAAACACCAGAACACTCAGCCAGCTACCTCCGCTCCTGTCGCTGTTCCGCAAGATGAGACAAAAGTTATGTGGCAGCAGCTGCTCCAAGGACAACAGCTCCAAGGGAAGACTCTAAACCAGGTTACTACCGAGATCAATACCAGAATGAACCATATGTTCAGCGATTTGAGCACCAAGTACGACAATGTCGCGAGCCATATGAGACAGATGAACATTCAGATTGCTCAGACTGCTGAGAGCGTCAAGAGGCAACAAGGTACTCTACCTGGAAAAACCGACAAAAACCCTAAGGAGTGCAATGCGGTTGAGTTGAGAAGTGGAAAGCAACTGTCGGAACCGGTAAAGAAGAGGTTCACTGCGGCTGAGAAGGGGAAGCAGAAAGAGTCGGAACTACCACCAGCCGATACCCCGGCAGCAGAGAAGGAGAGGGAACCAACAGTTGGAACCAATTCGCCAGGACCAGAACAACCAGCTGTGGCTGTCCGCCCGATCCCAGAGCCTGTTCCTGCTCACGAATACACTCCTAAAGTCCCTTACCCTGTTCCAGCAAAGGCTACTCGTAAGGACCGAGAGGAGATGAAGTACAGGAAGATGCTAGAGGACCTAACTGTCCGACTCCCCTTGATGGATGCGATCCAGATGATGCCCTCCACGCGCAGCTTTATGAAGGGATTGATCAAAGGAAAAATATCAGAGGAGAGCGAATTCATGACTGTCTCTAAGGAGTGCAGCGCAGTGCTTCAGAACAGGCAGATAAAGAAGCGAGGAGACCCTGACAAGTTCGTCCTCTCTATCCAGATTGGGAAGACAATTTTCTCATGCTCCTTGGTTGATCAGGGATCCAGCGTAAACCTCATGCCCTACTCTGTAGCATGACGTCTGGGATACACGCATTTCAAACCAACAAGGATGTCCTTGGTGTTCGCGGATAGATCAGTTAAGTCCCCGGTTGGTATTCTAGAGGATCTCCAAGTAAAAGCCGGGAACACCTCTGTTCCAGCAGACTTTGTAGTTCTAGAGCTGGAAGAGGAATCCAAATATCCTCTCATTTTAGGAAGACCGTTCCTATGTACTGTCGGAGCCATCATTGATGTGCGGCAAGGGAATATTGATCTCAATCTGGGAGACATAGATGCAGTTCGAGATGGATGAGCTGCTGAAGAAGCCGATGATGGATGGACAGACCTTCGAGGTGGATGAAGGGATTGATCCGCTGCAACCTCGTGACGGGATGATCGAGGAGATTCTTACAGAAGATCCACTTGAGCTTGTACTAGTAAGAGCTGAGGCCGAGCAGAGTGTCAAGAACATTGACGCAGACGGGTATGCTAAGATGCTTGACTCCGCAAGGAGTATGGGAAGAATGGTGGCGAGTCTAAGTCTGGGGGAAGAAAGCAACAAGGACGAGAACACTCCAACTGGAGCGACCCCTTTACCGAACTCGCCGAACCTACCTGATGATCCCTGGAGCGAGTTGAAGGCTCACAAGGTTGAGCTAAAACCCCTTCCCAAGGGGCTCATGTACGCTTTCTTAGGTCCGAATTCCACTTACCTAGTCATTGTGAATGCTGAACTCAATAATGTGGAAACTGCATTTCTTTTGTGTGAGCTTAGGAAGTATCGTAAGGCATTAGGATATTCACTAGCTGACATACCTGGCATCTCACCTGATTTATGCATGCATAGAATACACCTAGAAGATGAATCAATGACTTCTGTTGAACATCAGAGGAGGTTAAACCCGAATCTAAAAGATGTTGTTAAGAAAGAGATAATGAAACTTCTTGAAGCGGGTGTGATCTATGCCATATCTGATAGTAAGTGGGCTAGCCCTATTCATGTAGTACTTAAGAAAGGTGGGATCACTATTATCACAAATAAAAAGAATGAATTGATCCCTACTAGAACAGTGATAGGACATCGCATGTGCATTGATTTCAGAAAATTAAATGCAGCCACTAGAAAGGATCACTTTCCACTTCCCTTCATTGATCAAATGCTTGAGAGATTGGCTAACCACCCATATTACTGCTTTTTAGATGGTTATTCAGGTTTCTTTCAAATCCCTATCCATCCAGATGATCAGGAGAAGACGACGTTCACATGCCCATACGGAACATACACATACAGGAGAATGCCATTCGGCCTGTGCAATGCGCCAGCAACATTTCAGCGCTGCATGATGTCGATCTTTACTGACCTGATTGAAGACATTATGGAGGTTTTCATGGATGATTTCAGTGTCTATGGAAGCTCCTTTAGTGTCTGTTTGTCAAACTTGTGCATGGTACTCAAAAGGTGTGAGGAGAAACATCTAGTGCTCAATTGGGAGAAGTGACACTTCATTGTAAGAGATGGGATTGTTCTAGGGCATAAGATCTCCGAGAAAGGCATTGAGGTAGATAAGGCAAAGGTCGAGGTGATGATGAGCTTGCAGCCACCAACAACTATGAAAGCTATCAGAAGCTTCTTGGGTCACACAGGGTTTTACAGGAGGTTTATCCAGGATTTCTCAAAAATAGCGAGACCACTCACCAGACTGCTCTGCAAGGAGATCAAGTTTGATTTCGACAGCGAGTGCTTAGCTGCGTTCCATACGATCAAAGGAGCTCTAGTCAGTGCACCTGTTGTACAACCGCCAGACTGGGATCTCCCTTTTGAGATCATGACTGATGCTAGCGATTTTGCAGTTGGAGCAGTCCTTGGGCAGCGCAAGGACAAGAAACTTCATGTGATCTATTACGCAAGCAAAACCATGGATGAAGCTCAATGCAGATACGCTACGACTGAGAAGGAACTCCTGGCTATTGTTTTTGCATTCGAGAAGTTCAGATCCTACCTGGTGGGATCAAAGGTGATTGTGCACACAGACCATGCTGCTCTTAAGTACTTGCTCACAAAGAAGGATGCAAAACCGAGGTTGTTGAGGTGGATTCTTCTTCTCCAAGAATTTGATCTCGAGATAAAAGACAAAAAGGGAGTCGAGAATGGGGTTGCAGACCACTTGTCCAGAATGAAGATTGAGGACGACACAACTCTTGATGAAGAACACACAGTGGAACACGTCAACGCGATTGGTCTGCGCTTCACGGAACAACCCCTGAGCATAACATCTGATTGTTCTCGCGTACCGGAACAACCAGTAGCCGCGATCCAAAAGCAGTACTCTCACCTCTCCTGGTTTGCTGAGATTATGAACTTCCTAGCTGCTAAAAAGGAACCACTTAAGTTCAATGGAAACGAGAAGAGGAAATTCTTAAGAGAGGTGAGGCAGTATGTTTGGGATGAACCGTACTTGTACAAAAATTGCAAGGATGGCATATTTAGATTGTGTGTTCCAGAGGCAGATATCCTAGAGATTCTACATCATTGCCATGGTTCCTCTTATGCAGGGCACTTCGCCACATTCAAAACGGTTTCCAAAATCCTCCCATTAGGTTTCTGGTGGCCAACTATGTTCAGAGATGCTCACGCCTACATAGCTCGATGCGATGCATGCCAGCGACTTGGGAACATCAGCAAAAAAATGAAATGCTTCAGAATTACATTTTAGAAGTTGAGGTGTTCGACTGTTGGGGAGTCGACTTCATGGGACCATTCCCTCCGTCCTTCAAGAACGAATACAGCCTGGTCGCCGTTGACTATGTCTCCAAGTGGGTAGAAGCACTGGCAAGTCCCACTAATGATGCAAAAGTGGTGACTAAGATGTTCAGCTTCATCATCTTTCCGAGATTTGGGTGCCTAGAGTGGTCATTAGCGATGGCGGAACACACTTCATCAACAAGGCATTTCAGGGCCTGTTGAAGAAGAATGGGGTGAAACACAAGGTGGCTACCGCTTATCACTCCCAGACGAGTGGACAGGTTGAAGTTTCCAACAGGAAAGTCAAGAACATTCTACAGAAAACTGTCAATACCTCGCACAAAGACTGGTCGCTTAAGCTGGACGATGCTCTCTGGGCCTACAGAACAGCCTACAAAATGCCGCTAGGGACCACCCCCTATCACCTGGTCTACGGTAAGGCTTGTCATCTTCCTGTCGAGCTCAAATACAAGGCTGCATGGGCGGTCAAGTTACTGAATTTCGACATCAAGCCAGCAACTGAGAGGCGCATGATCCAAATCTATGAGCTGGAAGAGATAAGGCACCTCGCCTATGAGAGTTTCAAAATTTATAAGGAAAAGACCAAAGCCTACCATGACAAACGAATCATTGCCAGACGTTTCGACCAAACGATAAGGTCTTGCTTAACTCCAGACTTAGGCTGTTCCCAGGCAAGCTGAAATCTAGATGGTCCGGACCCTTCACCGTTAAGGAAGTCCGCCCTTACGGAGCTGTTGTGTTGCTGGCCAGAAAGGGAGACGAATTCGTCATCAATGGTCAGCGCATCAAGCATTACCTTGCTGACTCCACTATCGCAGAGGGTGAAGAAATTCTCCTAAGCGATCCCCCATCAGCCTGATCAGCTGAGCCAAGTCAAGCTAATGACTTTAACTAAGCGCTTTGTTGGAGGCAACCCACTGGTGAGTGTATATATTGTTTTCTATAGTCTATTTTATCTCTTTTAAGATTTAGTTTGCAGGTCAAAAACAAGAAAAACCGAACACTTCCGTCAGAACAACCAAAAGACTGTTCTTCTGGTGGAACAACCCATCGCCTGTTCCAGGTAAGTGTTCCGGACCCAAAAACAATTAAAATAAAAAAATAATAAAAAAAAGAGAGAGAGATAATAGAGAGCGGTTAGGGTTTCGCCTATTTAAGGCCCCCTCCTTCCACTTTCCCCTTTCACTCAACCATACACTCCTCCCTCTCTTGCCATTTTGAAGCCATCACCAAAACTTAAATTCTCACTCTTTTTAAGTGATTCTTGCTTCTAATCCAATTGGATTTTTGAGTTCTCTCTGTTTTTGCAGTCCATTTGCTCCGATTATCACGATGCCTCCACGCACCAAGCAATCGGCCAATAGAACAAGGAAGACGAACAACACGCGCCCACAGCGAGCACAACAACCAACCTCCGCCTCTTACCCATTGCTGCGAGAACCGGAGGACGAGCCAATCAATCTCGATGATCCTATGCTTTTAGATTTCAATTGCGAAGGGTGGGACAAGGAGACAGCTAGTCGGTACAACACTCTCCTCAAGGCCGAGATACTACCTACCCGTTTTTGCCACGCCGAGACTCTCGTTGAGCTCGGTATCGAAGAGCATGTGTTCGAGATGCTGCAAGCGATGGGGATCGCTCCCCTTTGTTACGCTACGCACGAGCTCTACCCTGACCTTGTCCGCCAAGTGCTCGCCACTGCCACCATCAGCTATGAGGACTTCTCTGCTCCTTCCTACGCTAACTGCTCCTTCTCATTCATGGCTGATGGAGAGTATTGCTCACTGTCCCTCGACAAACTCAACGAAATCTATGAGATCACGAATGAGCCGAGAGGGGTAGCAGTGGCGAAAAAGTTCACCCCATCAAACACCTTCTGGGACTTCATCGCGAATGGGAACTTCACACCTGGCAAAGATCATTTCAAACGTCCTGTTCGCCTAGGATCAGACTTCTAAAGTGACAAACGGGGAGCTGCAAACCCTGTATGCAGGTATTGAGGATGAGATCCGTGCTTCAGGGTCTGGCATTCCAATTCAGAAGGTCAAGACGAACCCAGGCTTTCATTTCATCACCATGCTTTGCGAGAGGAGGATCTGTATGATGCCCGGCATGGACAACAAGGACAGAAGCGGTAGCTTGCTCATGCCACTCTTCAAGCATTTCAGTATTGATCTCAGCAAATAAAAGGTGAACACGAAGATTCAGTACCTCGACATCAAGTACCTTATGGCGTGCCACATCATGCGAGATGAGGATACCTACAACTTCTTCGACAAGGAGGGTACCCAGCTGTTCACCAAGCTGCCTCACCCCAAGATCACCAGCCTCAGCGTGTTCGACAACATACGCTTCCTCCCACCACCCGAGCTCCTATGCACGATCCTCGTTCTGCTGCACCCGACGCGGATATGGAGGATGTCGAGGACATTACCCCAGAAGCTGACCCATCATACGACCTCGGAGAGCTGGCGGATGTAACAGATGATCAGGCTTACCGACGCTGGATGGTTGACTCGCAGCGGAAGAACAACCGTCTCATGCGGAGGATCCTCCATCTCGTTACCGACGGCTGCATTGGCGGAAGTAACCAGCGACAGTCACCAGCAGAGTAGACTCCACGATCGCACCGTCCAGGAAAGGCGCCTATGGGAACAGGCACTTCAACTGAGGAGGTTCATCGCTCGCGCAACAGACGTTCATTTGATCCGGCCGAGAGCGGCGAGTCCGAATGAGTCCGCAAGGACTATTCTCTATCTATTGTTCTATCCATCCGAACTCTTTATTTTTATGCTTTGTGTTGTTATTTGGCTGACCTCGATTTGGTTTCACACCAGGGATGGTGTAAATTAAGTCTGGGGGAAGCACTTGTTGTGTGCTGATACTCTATGTCTTTATTTATGAGTCAGTCCCTATGTCATTTGGATGTTTTATTGAGTCAGTTTAGGATCGAGTCAGCTAAAATCTTGTGGGAATTAGAACCTTGTGTTGTGATAATCTTTTAACCACCTTGTGCTCTAACTTTCTTATCTAGTGAACTTAGCAGTGATGAAAGACCCACACTTGGACCTGGAACACCCCTGACTTATCTCATTTGATTCTCCAGAAGCTCTCAACCGATCAGGTTACACTGGGTAGACTCAACTCCACCTAACTTGAACCTAATCTTGACTGAAATTCTTCTTGTTATGGGCACTAGATCAGGGAAATGCGACTTACACTCATGACTTCTTACTCCTTTTACCAATCTTGCTGATCCTGAGTGGCTAGCTCATCTTTAGCTAGTTCCCACCTTGCGCCTAAGCCTTTATTTTTACCCTCATGCACTCTGTTTTTCAGTGTCATATGTGCAGATAGGTGCAAAAGGGTCGGAGAGGAAAGGATCGACACAGCCTCTTACTCGTTAATGCCATACACTCAGAGAAGAGAGATCAAGCATGAAGAGAACAGTCGATGAGACCATGCTCTAACAAGAGAACAGTCTATGAGTGCATGTTCTAACCAGAGGAACAATGGCGACCAGTGAGAAACAAAAGAATAGACCACCAGTGGCTGCGAAACATTCATTTTGTTGCCTCTCCCTCGCAACCCCATCACCTTGTATGTAAAAAAGAAAAAAATAAAAAAATAAAAAAAATAAAAAAATAATATATATAAACACACGCCACTAGGAAGGTTGAGGAAGGAGTTGGTACCAATTTTTGAGGAGTAGGCAAAGGAAGTCAAGAACTGAAGAACAGTCCCACGGTTGATCCGAAGGAGAGAACAACTGCACCCGTGAAGCAGAAACGAGTAAGGGCTGTGGACATCAATGGATCCGTCATCTCCTACTATTTTGCGCAATATCCTGCATCCACTTAAATTTGGTATCCCCTAAACACTCTTAGCTCCACCATGAAATAGCCTGTTCCTTACCTAGCCCGTCTACCCCGAATAGTGCCTGTAATGAGAAGCTCACGCTGTTCTTAATTGAATTTAAGGAGTTTTGTCTCGATAGGGTACCCCTTTTTCAGGTATGAGATACAGAGTATGGAGCTGATTTTCGAACAGCGATCGTGGGTGTTCTAGTAAGGGTGTGTGGTATGAGTCTACAGCTTGTATGGTTCAGAGATGTGTTGTAAAAGTATGGTTATTGAGGTCAAGCGAGTTTCCACTCTTTCAAACCTTTCTCCCTGTTCTTGAGACTTGGCCTTGTTCGAGGACAAACAAGGATCTAAGTCTGGGGGAATTGATATATGGTGTTTTTAATACCATTATATGTGTTCTTTGAGTTAATTCTCAGTCCTAATTCGTGCTTATTTGATATCATTCCAGGTTTGGAGCAGGTGAATGAGTAAAGAAGAGAGTGCCATGAAGGAAGAAGTCATTTTGGAATATCTAATGTAGAACAGCCAGTCGGATCAATCCGAAGATTGTTCCCAAAGAGAGCAAGCGACTGACTGTTCCCGACTATTAAGGAAACCTCCAAGATTTCTGGGGTTTGCCCTAGATTTTCTCTCCTTTCTCTTTACCACTGGCGCCTCCTTATAAAAAGCCTATGCTATCATTTCTAATATCTTATGCTAGTTTTACAAGAGACCGAGAACTATTTTGGATTTAGAAACTTGTTAGGGAGAAGGCTTCATCTCTCATTTTCACGAGAAGATCATCCTGAACCCTTGTCTTTCTACTTTATTTTATATGCAGTATTATTCAGAAATCATGTCTGTGTCATCTTGCTTTATGATTGAGTAGTCGGCTAAGCTTGCTTAGGGTTTTAGGGTGTCAATCGCATGAGCTAAACACAAATAAGTGATTTTAACTGTTCTTCATTCATATTGTTCTTACTGCTTGCGTTGAATTGATCATGCTCTAAAACACAAAAGTTTTTATGCATGTCCTCAAGCAAAACACACAGGGCAGTCTTATGAAAGAGGTTTGAAAATAGAAAGAACTCATAATTTAAAATCACTACTCTCACTTCTGCAAATATGATAGGTGGAAGTGAATCATTACTAACCTTGGATGCTTTCAATATACTACACACTAGCTTAGTCACCATACCATACAATCACACAACACTACCGATAGCGCCTGACGTACACCTCTGCTGATCTCATTTATGCATAAAAATAGATGTGTAGGCTACGTCTTGGAAGTATCGATCAAGGGATATGGAATCTTACTCAAGCAAGTTTTTGAACACGCATGTAGTCTTCTCTGATCCCTTTCTTCTCTTTTTTTCTCTCTTCTCTGAATCTCTATAGTTTCAATTTCAATGAATTTTGATGCTTGATACAGTGCATCTTGTTCATCTTATTGACTTGTCTACTTTTGTAGCTCTATTTGACAAAGTGTAGCGAATACCGAGGTCACAGGAGACACTCCTATCCCTAATTTCCACAATGTGTGATCATTCCATTCAAACTTAGAATACTGGGGTCACATGAGACACTCCTACCCCTCTGCCTCTTCCAGGAAATCATTTCACTCTTTTATATCTTAAAATGCCGAAGAGAGAGAGAGAGAAGGGAATCAGATGCACACAAACTTTTACCTTCCGGACTTGCAGGAGGACTTCTATCCAATGTATACCAAGCCCCAAAACAAGCAAGTAGAGTAGATTAAGGCTGGAAGTCAACTTTGGTTTCTCCAGACATTCTCATCAGGTGTGGATGTTAGCATTACGTGATACGCTGCAGTGTTTCTATCTAATACATCCTGCAATTAGTAAATCTAGATGGTGCTAGAGAGTGATTAGAGTAAGAATCAAATTATATTTGATCATAATCCCCTTCTTGACTCGATAAAAACTTTTTTGAAAACAATGGATAAGACTCACAATAAACTAGATATCAGTAAACCTCCCCCCAGACATAAATTACACTGTCCCCAGTGTATATCTAGTCGGAGTTATGGTGATAAATAAATCATAAGTACTCAATTTAACAAGTTAGAACGATATACCTGACCGGATTAAGTGTCGATCGATGGAAAGGAGTTACCATCGGTTGCTGCAAGTAATGTACTGTTGATCGATATCGACATGCTCTCATCGGTCGATATCCTGGGCAATCGTCTACTTGGATCTTTTTTTTTCTTTACCTGAAATAAATAAAACATGAAAAATCAGTACTGAATAAAAATAAAATCGATTATCTATTTTTTTTCGATGAACAGTGACTTTGCTACAGTAGATGGTGCTACTACAGTGTCTGTCGATGGTGCTACTACAGTGTCGCTCGATTTTCTTGCTACAGTGTCGTCCGGCGTTGCTGCTACAGTGTCGCCGTTACTGTTCATTTTTTTTTACCTGCATAAAAATAAAAAACAATAGTCAGTAACAATCTAGCCTAAACTGAATGAAATTACCTAATAGTGGTTTACCTCCCACTCAGCGCTTTGTTATAGTCATTTAGCTTGACTTCTGGAGATCTGATTCAGTCTGGGTGAGAATGAGAACTCACTCCAAAACAAGTCACCATCTCTACTCTTTGAAGTTTTATCACTCTTTTGTGAAAGCTTCCTCTATAGACTCTTGTCCTTTGTTTATCATCTCAGCAATAAGGAGTGCTCGAAGTTTTGCAAATGGCTATGAGAAGCATCTGCTGCGCACTCTGAATTTTCTGACACTATCTGAGAAGGGAGGAATTAATGATAACTGAGGACTATCCTTAGTCCTTTTTTCTCTTATTCCTATCCCTCATCTTCTTTCCCTCATCTTCTTTCCCCCAAACTTGTCTGCTCGCGTGGTGGTGCCTCCATCATAAAGATATCGGCACACTTCAAACTCATTCTGCTCTGATACGTGTCCAGTGTCAATCGACGATGAAGTAGAAGTGTCGGTCGATGCTGCTTCTGTTGGGCCTTTGTCGATTGCACTTCTAAATCTCAACCCTCTCTGAGAAGCTTTTGCGTGCTGATGATCATCAAATACCTTAATGTAAGAACTCAGATATGCACCTCTATCTGGTGGAATAGGAAATTCAACTTCAAATACTGCACATGGAACCACAATCTTCACAGAGTCATGTATCCTCTTCATTCTTTTGTGAATCCCAACAGGTTCATCTGCGTATATAGGTTGTAGTAGATGTTTAGGGACAGCAAGGTGTGAGGCCTCAAACTTGTACTCTCTTTCCTCAACTGGTTCCCGCTCAACTATGTATCCTGGTAGCTTGTCCAACGATGGGTGTCGATTGATATCATCAGGTGTGTGTCGATCGATCTCATCAGGTCGGTATCGATCGATGTAGGGTTGACGATGTCGATCGATGCTAGCCTCTGGCGAAGTCTCCAGATCTTTTACCGAAATGTGCTGATCGTCATCAAGCTTCTGCTCCGAGTTCTGATCCAGATCCTGAGGTTGTGCTCCATCCTCTAGCTCCAAGAAATCTTCCATAGTGATCTCTCTGTCTACACCTTGGACAAGATAACAACTTGATACATCGGTGCTCTCTGGTGTCGATTCTACAATGTCCAGAGGACAATTCGAACCTTCTGGGATTTAAAGAGGTGTCTGTGGGAACCGAAGTTCCCACTGTCGATTTCCGTTTAAATTAGGAAAGATAGGAAACCCTAAATTTCCCAGAGGTCCCAAATATCTGCTAAACCACACGCCAAGTAATCAGAACACGAAAGTATGGACGAAAAATAAATATAAGGAATCGAAAGAGAGCAAGAAGCTTATTATTCTGAATCTGTGTTTTATCGTTACAACAAGGTTAGAGTCTTCGGCCACAAGAGCTGTTGGCGAGATGCCTAATTCAAGCAACCTAAGACTTAAAAACCTAGTTGAGTCCCAGCTAGATAACAAAAAACGGAAAATTTACTAATTGCTCTAAGTTTTTGCTCTGAGTAGAAAAATTGAGTCTCTTTGTGCCTCCAACTTTGACATCCTTATATACTCTCCAAGAGGCGGTTTGCTCTTTCTTTTTCTGCCCTCGGCCAAATTTATCGCTTCACAGAAATATTCCATTTTCCCTCGATCTTCATGTTTATCTTCGGAAACTTCACATTTATCCTCCGAACTTGACATTTATCTTCTCCTGCATAAAAGGGATAAACCAACATAACGATTTGGGCACGATTTCGCATAAGATTGCAAGTGGGTTTTTTGCCTCGTTCAGACCCCTTTCGGGCCTTTCTCGGACTTAAGCTTTTTTTTACGCTTTTATAGAAAGAGTATTTTCGAAACGACGTCGATTTCAAAGAACATCCAAACTTCTCGTATAGCATAGGCAGTTCGAGGTGTTTAGTTTACCGTTGCCATTTTTATACGAAAAATCCGAATTTTCTTCAAGAGAACGAGTTCTTTGCGGTTTCCAAGCTGTAAAGTTCCGTTGATGACTCCGATCGAGACGAAACAAGAGTCAGTTCGATCCTATCACAGAAGAGGGAGCTACGAGAATGGGATGAAGGCAGCATGTTCGGTCCAAATCGGCAAATGGGCGAGTTGGACGGCTTGACCGATCCAACTCGCCAAATGTGTTAGTTGGACGGCTTCGGTCGGTTCAACTCGCCAAATGGGCTAGTTGGACGGCTTGCTCGGTCCAACTCGCCAAATGGACGAGTTGGATGGCTTGCTCGGTCCTATTCTCCTGTTTGGTGGGTTGGACGTTGGTGTATCGTTGTCCGGGATCCGTTGTCCGAGGCCTCGAGCGATCTTCCTTGAAGACTTATCTTGTGAATACTTTTCGGACTTGTTACGAAACTTTATTTAGTTCTTTCGCTTCTTTATTCTTTTGAGAATTATCTTTTCTTTTTTGAAGAAGACGTTTCTCGGGAAGTTTCTGACTTTGATTTCGTCGTAACCGATTTTGACCCCAACAGTTAGCCCCCCAACTCGTTAGAATCATGGTGATCTGGCAAGCGGTTTGGACGTGCAGGGTGAGTTAGATGAAATCCAATGTCAAAAAACCCGAAGGTGAATAGTGAATTCTCTTGCTTATAAGTATGTAGAGTAAGTTTTCAATTTCTTTACTTGCTCATTTACACAAACTTTCTTTCAAGATAGAAATCTCTTTTTCTCTCTTCTCTCCCTTTGATAGAAAACCTCTTTTTGATCATGACTTCAAGGAGAAAGCCTTCCTCCAAGTCTCGTGGCGATCGCTCTGTCCCTGGTGGCTCCAGTTCGCGAGATGGAAACGTTGCGCCAAAGGTGGAGTTTTCGGATCACTCGATTGATCCCGAGTACCGCGACACTTATTGGACGACCAGGGGCGAACCAAAACATCGTCCACCCGGGATATGGCATCCTGCTCTGTTCCGTGCTAACCCCGTGGAGGGTTGTCCAAGCTCGAGCTGTCCGAACGGGCTTGATGCAATTCGGGGCTTCTGCAAAGTTCAGGAGTGGGTAGAGTTTCGTCTCCCAGTAGCAGGAGAAGTCGCTGAATCCCCGCCTGACGGTTACTTCACGTGCTTTGAAGTGTACTTAATGCAATGCCACTTGTGGTTTCCTCTCCCGGAGATTATCGTGCAGCTCTTTAGTCGTTTCGGGTTAGGGTTCGGTCAGATCAAGCCGGTCGGTTTACATCATATTATTGGGATTTTGGTGCTGAGTTACGAATGGGGGATCCCCCTTGACGTTGATCATCTCGAAGCCTTGTTGATGTTCAAGGGACATACGGCGACAGTACAACTGGGTCCTTGGACGAACAAGGCGATCATAGTCGACTTTGTGTCGAACTACCATGTTTGGACGCAATCTTTCTTCTTTGTCCGAATCGACGATGCATCTGTGGAAGAGAGCTGCATCCCCATTCTCAGGACCATATGTGGTCGGAGAGGTACTTTCGATTTGTTACACGCTAGTTTTGGCTTCGACGACATTGGATCATACAAATCCGTTTCTCGTTTTGCCGAGACCAATCCCTTTCCGCCAGCTCCGGATGGCTTGACCACCAATATAAGTTTACTCCGCAGTGGTGACTTCTATTGGGGTACATTTACCCCGAAACGGGTTGTCGCTCTCCACCGTTCCCGATTTCAGCCTGATTTGCCAATCAAAGAAGAATAGGATAAGCCAAGAATGAACGTGTTCGTTCCGTGTGATGCCTAGTAGAGAGGGAGAGGTCAAGGAACCGCAAGGACAAACTCATAGTCGTTGATGATGACGAAGCCGGTGGGGGATGCTTTCCCGAAACTCTCGTCGGAGATTATTTTGATGGTGAGTCGTTCGACCTTGAAGAGTCACTTGGTTCTAACCCTCCGGAGGCCGAAGGTGGATCCGTCGAAGGGCCAGAGTTTACCAAGGCGTCGAGACTGGTCAATGGGGTAAGCTTTGTATACTCATCATTTTTTTTATGGCAAGCTTTTCTTGACTTTGAGAGTTTTCGCAAGGCCTTCTTGTGATGAACCGAGCCCTTGATGCGAGCATCCAGGAGGTTTGCATGGTGCAATTCAGGGCCGAGAAGGCTGATAAAGAAATTTCTCATTTGAGGGATGAGCTGGAGCGTTCTCGTCGTGATGAGGGAGGATTGGTTGCGACAGAGATTCGTCATGCCCATAGGCGAGGAAGGAGAGAGATGGTCGAGATTATGAAGACTCGTCGTGACCAGTTCTCTTACGAGTTCAGAGAGCTTAAGGAGGGTTATAAAGCTTACGGGAATTATCGTGAGTGTCGCGGCACTGTGGGCAGACTGTTCCTTATGCAGGCTGCTGATTA